>NC_083364.1:98672500-99272500 GCF_030254825.1 Meriones unguiculatus | reverse complement strand
GCAGGCATTGGAGAAGGGACTCAGTGAAAAGAGTAGACATGAGGCTTACCTCATTGGCTTGTCCTTCTAAACAGCTAGGTGAAGCTATGGAGAAAGTGTGCATCTTCCCTCTTCCAGCTGTAGAATCTGCACATAGGCATGCCTGTGGCAAACCCTACACACACAGAAAGAAAGAAAGAAAGAAAGAAAGAAAGAAAGAAAGAAAGAAAGAAAGAAAGAAAGAAAGAAAGAAAGAAAGAAAGAAAGAAAGAAAGGAAGAAAGAAAGGAAGGAAGGAAGGACAAGAAAATCAAGTGGAAGAGCAGCCTTATCTTACAGGTGGTAAAGTGAGGCCAGGTGAGCGCTGGAATCCCATTTGAAGGAGCTGATGTAAGAGTGGAGCTGGTGAGCAGAGAGGCTTGTATAGAGACACTGGGCTGTGGGGTGCATGGGGCTAAGATGAGAGAGGCCCAGAGTATCTTTGTGCGGCCTGGACGTTTGTGGGCTTTCTGAAGAGCAGTAGTTCAGATTGCAGGGAGGAAGTTATAGCTTGGCCACTGGTCACAGCAGAGGCCTATTGTATTTAAGATAGGGACTCTGTCCTTCTCACCTCTGTTTGCATGGATTGTTTTCTCAGGTGGGTGACACTGTGTTCAGCTATGGCTGTGGAGCTGTGTGGGACCTGCTGGCATCTGATCTGTGGTACTCACTTGGGCAGGAGAAGAGTCTAAAATTTAAACATGGGTGAAGAGGTAGATGAAGAGAATGGGACCAACAGAGGGGAGATGAACCTAGGCCGAGAACAAAGTGCTAAGTATAGAAGGGTGGCAGGCACAGTGTGCGGGTGAGTATTAACTGCCAGTCTGACAAAATCCAGGATCGCCTGGGAGAGTGGCCTCCAGGCAAGCCCGGGGTGCTTATCCTTGATTGCACTTACTGATGTGGGCAGACTGGTCAGGACCATTCCCTGAGCAGGGGTCCTGGACTGTGTAAAAATGGAGGAAGCTAGCTGAGTATTGGGAAGTATTTATCATTGTTTGCTTCCTGACTGTAGATTGAGTATGAGGTGTGGCTTAAGCTCCTGCTGTCTTGAATTCCCTAACAAGACTGACTCCTTGAACTATGAGCCAGAATAAATCCTTTCTTGCTTAAGTTGCTTTTGTTAGAGTATTTTATCCTAGCAGCAGAAAAAGACACTAAAACAGGCAGGGACCCTAGAAAGGAACACTTATTAAATGGTATGAGAAAGCTTTGTCCTCCATAGGAAATGAGCTTAGAAAGCCACAAGGCCAAATATGGGAGCCAGAGCTCAGGTGGCCAAGAGGCACCTGCAGAATTGGTTTTGCTGTTCTTCTGGCATGGATGGCATGCTGGAACCATTCTGCATCTGCGTCTAGGTGCCCATAGGTGTCTGTCTTTGCACAGAAATGGGCAGGAAACAGCATAGAAGGACATGGTAGTGGGACTAAGAGTAGGAAAACTGTATGCAGTGGCTTGTAGCAGACCAGAAAGGCACTAAGCGTGTATGTGAGGAAGCCAAGACCAGAAAAGGGTGATGATAATCAGTTCCCAGGAACAGCAGTGGCAAACATGCTGGTCTCTGGCATCTAGCTCTGTGTACTAGTTATTACAGGCTGATTATAGTCCCCTCAGCCTGTTTGGTCTCTACCTAGCTAGGCTGATGAGCTGCTGGCCTGCCCTGATCCTAGCAGATCTATTTTGAGAGATTCCTCAGGCCTCCAGTGCCTGGTGTGTGACTTGAATGGGGTTTGCAATACTACCAAGTATTTAGCTCAGGATTCTCTCTGACTAAGCCAGTGTCCCTCTTTCAGCACCTAGCAAACCTAGATGACAGTACAGAGTTAGGGAAACTGTCCTTTTGCTTTTTCCTTGTATAGATTTCTTCCCTGTTGCTTTTAATATAGTCATGAAAGCCTATGCCAATGGGAAGGATGGTCCACTTGTTTAAAGAGAAATCCCCAGGGCCTCTACACCAGAGCTGGCTCCCAGATCCTTGAGCTGTGACTGTTCAAGCTAAGATCCATTGTAAGTGAAAAACATGCCCAGACCACCAAGACTTGTGAGAAATTTCTTTAAAAAAATGAATTAAAACAAAAACAAAAATCAAACAAAAAAAAAGAAAAAGAAAAACCTGTGAATTACAGGCATGAGGATGCTTAGGCCAGCTAAGTATGTATGTTTGAATCTTTCAAGATCTTTTTACAGCTGTAAACAGGGTTGACTAAAGTTTCTGTGGAGAAGTCCATCATTTAATCCCAGCACTGCAGAAGCAGGAGGATGTCTTGAGTTGGAGGCCAGCTTGGTTTACATAGCAAGTTTCAGCGATACATAGTGAGACCCTATCTCAACAAAACAATACCAAAAAAAAAAAAAAAGAGGAGGAGGAGAAATTTGATGGAGAAGCAAAAAGACCAGAATGGATGGAGCCATCTTCAAAAAGGCTCTAACAGGAAATAATGAAGCCTCATAGTAAGGCTAGAATGGCAGGCTGTTGGTTAAGCTTCTCCTGTGTGGTGTTGGCTGAGCAGCCATTAGGACAGAATAGATAGCCACATACATACAAACAGTGGATTTAATGGTTTATGTTAAAGCAGAGTGTTCTGTAAAGTCCCAGCTGACCCAGAACATGTGATTCTCCTGCCTCAGCCTTAGAATGTTGGATTACCTGTTCACCATGCCCAGATTTGTACTTTTTTTTTGGAAAGACATGGTATCAGTGTTCATTTTTTGCATGTGATGCCCAGTCATCCCAGCAACATTCATAGAAAAGAAGTCCCTCCCTCTTCAACTGAATCACTTCTGTCATTATGGAAGCTTGTCTTAACATGTGTAAGTCTATGCCTGTCTGTCGAGTTCATGCTGTCTAGACCTCTATCACTATAGCTTCATGGTTAAGCTTGGGGTGAGCAGGCTGAATGCTCCCGCTAATGTGACTGTCTTAATTATTTTTCTGTTGCTGCAATAAAATACCTCACAAAAGTAACCTAAAGGAAAAAGAACTCATGTTGTCTCACAGCTTGAGGGTATAGTTCATCATAGTGGGGAAAGCATGGCAGCAAGAGGTTGAGGGAGATAGCGATGTTGTATCCTCATTCCAGAAGCAGAGCGTGAAGAATGCTGGTGCTCAGCTTGCTTTCTCATTTTATTCAGTCTAGGACCCCAGCCCATGGAGTGGTGCTGCCCACAGTTGAGGTGGGTTTTCCTCCTTCAGTTATCTGAATCTGGATAACGAGGCATGCCCAGAGGTTAACCTAATCTAGACAGTCCCCCTGAAACCTCTTAGGTGATTCTAGATCCTGTCACTTTGAGCATGAATATTACCACTGTACTTGTCACCTGGGTCAGGCTGTGTCCCTAGCATCCTGTGTCAATACTAGGGAAAGTATGCTTGGAGTCCACCTTCACTTCTGTCCCCAACTGGTTAGATTCAGGGGGTTCTTGACAATCTCCTAGACACTCACATTGCATTTTGTTTTCTTAGAGAGCCATCGTGGCCCTCTGTCACTATAGCCGTATTTAGTTGGTGTGCAATAGCTATGGGCCAAGTTTGGGCTGCAGCTGAGTCAGCTGGAGAGTGCAGAAAACCTTCGGGGCCCCAGCCAGCTTCTGAGTAGGTGTCAGGCAGAACAGGTACTGCTGCTGCTTTCTGGACCATGGAACATGCTCTGAAACATTAGAGAAAGGCAGTTTTCTCTCAAAAATTTAATCCACCCCCCTTTTTGCACAAAATTGTGCTTTCTGTAATTCCTTCTTTGGGAATTTCCTTCTCATTTTTGGTTTTCAGATAAGCTATTCCTGTGGAGCCCAGACTGACCTTGGACTCACAACCCTCCCCTCCCTCAGCCTGCCTACTTTGGGGATCATAGGTGAGTGTTACTACACCAGCACTGTTCTGTTAATGTGTGAGGGTCATAGAAATCTGGGGACTGGGGACTTGCGCAAAGGAGCACTCATGGCACATTAGTGGATGAGAGCAAACTTTGAAAGTGCACATCACTGCATGTGACCTCTGCTTAGAAAAAGATTCTAGAGGCTGCACTACGGGGACCAGATACTTCTAAAAAAGAATAATGCACAGATCTCTTGTGTTAAGCACCATGGAACTGACCAGCTTAACAGCATTTTTTTTGTGCCTTCCTTTTCTTCTCATGCCAGCAACTAAAGCTTCTGGGCTTAGGGCTCCTGTCCTTGTACTGCTTGCAGAGGTGGAGCTGGACAGTGGGCTGTTGCCCTAGGGAGAAGCATCATACCTCTGTGCAGCTTCAGGCTCTGTAGCAGAACAAAGTAGATTCTTTTTCTCCTGCTCCATTCTGATTAACTTTGTTGGCTGTGTTCTGTGTCCAGCTGTGATCTAGCTGTGGCTTACGGTGGCCTCTTGTTACCTGGTGGCCTTTTGTTACCTGGTTTGATTGCAGAGCCCTCTGACCTGAGTGTAGCTGGTGGGTAGACTGGTTACCTGGTGTGGTGCACAGGCCCTCAGGCTCTTGTAACACATACGTGTCACCTGGATGCTGCTTCTTGTGTATTTTACATTCCCCACTCCTCCCCGCCCTGCCCCACCTCTTCCCCCCACCCCCCACCCCCGCAAAGTTTTTTTGTAGGTTAAAAGTTGGTTCCCAACTGATGGTACTAGTGGCTCATGGCAGAACATTTAGAAGGAACCTAATGAAAGAAAGTTTGGTCATTAGGGAATTGCCCTCATAGGGGACATTTGCTTCTCAGCTGCCATGAAAAGGGTAGCTGAGCTCATCCTACATGCTCCTACTGTGATGCTCTGCCTTCCACAGACCTCCAGCCTGCAGTGCCAACCATAGACTAAATCCCCTGAAACTGAGCCAGTCCCTCCTTACCTTCTGCTCAGTGACCAGCCACTGTCCCCATCCTGGGTTAGTAACCACTGCACATGGTGCCCACCTGCCAAGAGTCCTGAGAGACCGGGCAGAAGCATGGAACTGGGTTAGAGTTAGTAGGCCAGCTTCTAGCTTAGATGGAATTCCAGAAAAAGAAAATGTTTTGCTGAGTTTGAGTCTTAATGTGCCTGGTTGTTTTAAGTATTTTTAAGCAACATGGAAAACTTTCAACTTGCAAAGTCACCTCCCTGGATTCTGTAATAGCTCCTTTCTTCTCCCATCCTGATGCTTGGCCCTTTCCTTCTTTGCTTAGTAATAGCTCATTCAGCCAGTCTGGAATTTCACTGGGCCTTTATCCTATCTGTGTTCTAATGTTAAAGTTGCTGGGGTTGGGATGGGTTTGGAGAACAAGCGAGACTAACATTCAGGAAGTGTTTATTAGCTTGCATTTTTTCCTGAGACAGAGAGGCAGAGTAATCCAATGGCAGGAAGGATGTGGGGTTGGGAGGATTGTTAGGTGAGAGATACTAGGTGTACCTCACTTTATGCTTCTCCCCAAACTGAATGAAGATGGTGTTTTCATATCTTATAGCTTAGGCATCTAGTATCCCAGAATGAACAACACCTGCATCATCCTGTCTGAAACACATGCTTGGAATAGAATTGGTCTGTGGTCCACTACCTGCTATGGAGATGGCTTTTGAGGCAACCTTCAAAGGATGAATGGGAAATAGAAATAGCTTGACAAAGGGCTTTGTGGGAACAGGAGAACCTACCATGGTGTGTGTCAGACACTACTTATTACCCACCCAGGGGTTAATGGGACATTGGCACAAGCTAGATACTGAAGGACAGGTTATAGTGGAAATGAATGTCTGCAAAGAATTCACAGCCCAGAGAGGGAGTGGCAGAAAAAAAAAAAGAGGCTTCTAAACTACAGCATATGTTTAAAATACAGTATATAAATGGCAGCTGCTATGAAACAAGGGAGAGCGGAGTTCATGAAGGCCTCTTAGTCATGAGGACATTCATATTACTAGCCGGGTGTGTGCCTTTAATCCCAGCACTTAGGGAGAGGCAGAGGCAGGTCAATCACTGAGTTGGAGGCCAGCCAGGTCTACAAAGGGAGTCCAGGACAGCCAAGGCTACACAGAGAAACCCTGTCTTGAAAAATAACAACAACAACAACAAAAGAAAAAGAAACATTATTACTGTAGGTGAGAACTTGTTTAAAGTTAAAAATAAGGATTTATTGAAAGCACTGTTTTTTGTTCCTGGACAGGATTGAGGAGTCTTAAAAGAGTAAAAAAAAAAAAAACTGTAAAAACTCCTGAGGAACTAAAGAAATGGTTCAGTCAATTAAGTGCCTGCCAGGCTAGCATGAGGACCTGAGCTCTATCCTCAGTACCCACATTTTAAAAGCTAGGTTTATGCCATGTACTTGTAATCCCTTCACTGAGGAGGTGGAGACAGGGTCTCTGATGCTCTCTGGCCAGCCAGGTTAGCCTAATTGGCAAACCCCAGGTTCCAGGGGAAGTTCCTGTTTTGGAGAACTAGGGGGATGGCAACAGGAGATTGACACCTAAGGGTGACTGTGGCCTTGACACACATATGCACACAAGTGTATGTGCACCTATATGCATAGGAAAACCCACATATAAACATATGTTGTAAAAGCTCACTATTTATGGGGTTCTCTTGTATCTTGGCAGATGTCAGCAATGGCTGAAGATGGCAGTGATGAGATCATGTTTATCTGTAAGTAACCAATAGACATGTCTAGGGACGGCATGATAGGATTCACACTTCCTGTCTAGGCAAAGCTACATCCATCTTTTGTTTTATAGCACAAACGTACTTCTTTTGAGTCTGTAATTTGCTGACTTGCTTTGAGAGCCTGGGTGTTATCTGTCTGCTGTAGTGCTGTGGCCTCAGGCTACTTCTCTTCAGGACTCTCAGTAGGGGCATATAGAGAGGTGATCCCTAACTCAGAAATTCACCCAAGGTTTAGAAAGAATGAAGGGTACGAGGTTTAGGGTAATGGGTTATTAGTATACTGAATCTTGATCTTCCTAACCATGGAGATGATACGTGGGGTTTGAAAGTGCCATAGATTTGTGTTCTTGGGAAGGGGCTTTTGCTTGGCATTCTGTGCTTTCATTAGCACTAAGAGGTGACTTTTGTGACAGACCTCCTGTCTGTTGTATCCTTGCTTGTCTTTGTGTTAGCACAAATGTCTCATGAAGCCCATTGCATTAGGGTCCCCTTTCCCAGGTTTGTGGTCTTGGGTTTCTCTTTCCCTGGATATTGTCCCCTCAGACACTCATTGTCTGTTCACAGGGTGTGAAGATTGCAGCCAGTACCATGACTCAGAGTGTCCTGAACTGGGACCTGTGGTCATGGTCAAGGACTCCTTTGTGCTGAGCAGGGCAAGGTGAGTGAGTACCTAAGCTTCCACAGAAGCCCTGTCTATGAAGAGGGGCTCTCTGCTTGTCTACTGTGGCCAGAGTACAGAGGCCCCATGTGTCTGCAGATAGAAGGAGGCTCAAGAGCCAAAATTAGAGACTGGGTGTGGGTGTGGGGGTGTCTGTCTCTCAGGGAGCTGGGTACTTTCCCACTGGGATGAGTTAATTGTTTCAAAGCATGAGGGTGTGTTTCTTTGATGTAGTCAGGGACCTCAGGAGACTGGGCTGTGCCAGCCTGGACTTCTCATCAATTTATGTATGTATTGAGCAAAAGTGGCCAAATTTGCCAGGTGGTGGTAGTACACATCCATAATCTCAATACTTAGGAGGTAGAGGCAGGTAGATCTTTGTGAGTTTGAGGCCAGCCTTGTCTACAGAGCAAGTTCCAGGACAGCCAGAGCTACACAGAGAAACTCTTGTTTCATAAAACCAAACAACCAACCAACCAACCAACCAACCAAACAAACAAACAAAAACAAAAAAGGCCAAAATATAGGTCTGTCTGTTGAGTTTTATCTGTGTCCTGAATCTAGGCCTCTATGGACAGGTATGTACTATGGATAGAAAGGGTAAAAGTTCTGGACAGGTAGTCCAGGGAACAAATGAGGCAGCTATAGCTACAAGGAAAAACAAAGCTTGCAGATATATTGAGGCACCTTAGTAGCCAGGCATTACTCTGTAGACCTTCAAAGATCTATTATAAGAGCCCATAGGCTGCTGCCATATAGCGCCACTTAGAACAAGTGCTCTCTCTCTGGACCTCAGTAGCCTGAGACATAGAGAACCTAAGTCAGCTCTGTGAAGCTCTGGTGGTGCCTAAAGCTGATGCTAAACTAATAATGCTCAGTGTCTTATTACTGTTTGGAAATCTCCCATCTGGTGCCTACCCATGTTTATTTATCTTTATTTGTGACTTACGTTTTCAAAATATTTTTGCCCAAGGTAGAGAGCTGATCAGCTCCTCTGTGGGGCCAAGATGCCAACTGCCCATCAAGATCCAGCTGAAGACATTGGGTGCATAGCCAGAGCCCTTGGTCATTGGCTCTTCCTTCTTAGCCCTGCCTCTGCCTATCCCCAGTGGGGATGGTATACCTCTGCTTCTGAATATGTCTCCCACTGGCCCAAGCTTCACCCATGCTGAGGTCCCAGCTCCATGACCTCCTTGTCCAGCATTTTCTTTGACCTTCTAGTCTGGGTAATGATGTCACATCCTCAAGGAAGCAGGTTGAGCCCACCCAGACCAGAGCTCCTTTGCTGGTCTTTAGCATGTACAAAACACCTCACCATGCTCTGTGCCCCCCCCCCCTTTTTCCCTTCCTCCACCTTTCTCTACATACTAGGTCTGATTCAGTTACTGTACCTCAGCACCCATACACTAGGAATGTGAGGTCAGCATTGTCTTGTGGGGCTTTAAGTGTGTTGCTTAGTGTATGGGCTCTGGGTCCTCAAAAGCCTAGCCCAGTCCTGTTCTCCTGTAGAGGGAGAGCTTCAATTCTGCTCCCTGATAAAGTGCATCTTTGAAGCATGATGGTCAGTGAGGGGGCTTGTAGGCACTGCATTGCTCTGGTCAGTGGGAGAGTGGCCAGGGCCTCCTTGAGACTCCTTCTACTTCCAGGTCCTCCCTTCCCTCTAACCTGGAGATCAGGCGCCTGGATGATGGGGCTGAAGGTGTGTTTGCAGTAACCCAGCTAGTCAAGCGCACACAGTTTGGTCCGTTTGAGTCCAGAAGGGTCGCCAAGTGGGAGAAAGAATCTGCATTTCCTCTGAAGGTAAAAGCTGCAGGGGCAGGGGCTTCATGGCCCCTTCAGAATCGGGCTGTGTGACTCCTGGTGGGAGTGGGGTGAGGACCACTGAGTGGTGAGGATTTGAAATACTGGAGAATTCTTTCCTTTGCTTCAGTGTACTTTATGTCACAGAGCATGAGAGTTAAGGCAGTCCCTACTAACTTGTAGATCTTTAGAGAGTACATTTAGGAACAGACAGGAGTGACCCCATGCTGAAGGAACTCCTCTTCCGCAGCAGGTGCTGGGGCTGCAGCACAGTGATGGTCTCTGTAGCTTCCTGCATGGTGTGGCATTCTCACTTATGTGTGAGTTGCACGAAGCTCTCAGAAATTGGGTGACAGCATGTGGCTTGGCAGCTGCACAGAGCACATCTGGCTGAGGGAGAGCGGGTATTTCCAACTTAGATATAACACCAAAAACAAAACAAAAAACAAAGTGGATGTCAGTTACAGAGATGGCGGAGGATATAAAGTGAACCTCAGGAAGCCTACTAAGGCTGAGGAGGCTCAGACATGGGACAAGCCTTCAGAAACAGTTCAGACATAAATAAATGAGGGCTGAGTTGCTCCTCAGCTCTAGAGACTGTGTGCTTCTCTTTGAGACCCAGAAGAGGCAGCCACCAGGCTTAGATGTTGTAGTCTCAGAGTTTGGCACTCTTGGGATATTTGAGCTTGTGGGACAGACTTCAGCCAAAGAGGAAAGATGCTCGATAATAGACACTTACAGAAGGAAAAGTGTGAGGAAAGCAGAAAGAAAGATTCTGTGCTAAGGAATGATGGCAAAGGGCTAAATCTGAGCCTAGAAAGGCAAGTGGCTTAGTGTCTGCCCTCTGTGGGCCCAGGTAATGGGTAAACACTGGTGCCAGCATATGGCTGGAGAAGGTCCTTCATGCCTGTTTGACTTCCTTCCACCTTCTCAATTCTAAAGGTTATTTTTCAGGTATCAACTTGTTCTTCGCTCTGAGCACCTGCATGTCCCAAGGGAAGTCCTGTGTCCCTGAGAGGAAGGTGGAAACGTGCCTTCCACACCCACTAGGGTTCACTGGGCACCTGTTGGCCTCCTAGGTTTTTTCTGTACTGAGGGCTGTGCCCTAATAAGGGTCTGTTCAGGAAAAGCTGGGCAGTGGGGCAGGGTCCTTGAGGAAGCAGTTCTCACAGAATGAGAACAGATTCTATGCCTATGCTAAGTCAAAGTTAAAGACACTAAAGGCTCTCCCTGCCCTGTCCTCAATTAACCCTGAAGATTAAGTCCTGAAGACTGGGGCTAGCTCACCTGGACTGAAGAACTCTGCTGATGTTGTGCTTGGAGCAGAACCAGGAGAAGAGTTCCAATATTTGGGTTTCCATATGAGTCATGGGGAGAACTCAGGTGTCTCATTCCCAAGAAAACTTGAGAGGAAAGCTCTTTGTTATTATGCTGGATAGGAGGAGAGCTCTAGATCTTCATGAT
Source organism: Meriones unguiculatus (assembly GCF_030254825.1). Taxonomy (NCBI): domain Eukaryota; kingdom Metazoa; phylum Chordata; class Mammalia; order Rodentia; family Muridae; genus Meriones; species Meriones unguiculatus. The sequence goes on along the minus strand of NC_083364.1, from coordinate 99,261,953 downwards.
GCCTAGAGGAGAGGCCAAGATTCCCTTGATGCTTGGACAGGAGGAGAGCTCACAGTCCCCTTGAAGCCTGCATAGGAGGAGAGCTCGGGGTCTTCTTGATTCTTGAACAGGAGAACTCAGGAGTCTTAGTTCCCACCTGGCTTACAAATAGTCCTTGGGTATGCCAGTGATGAGACCTGTTGCATGTCTTCAACTTCCTCTTTTTTGTGACCAGTCTGACCCATCTAAGCCATGGAGTCATTCTCTTAATCCCCTGGCCATGGTAGGCAGCTTGTCAACAGGTCTTATTAGAAGCATTATGGTCTTCCCATGGTCCTATGCCACAATGATAAACTGGTGGGTAACCAGCCTGTGGCCCTTCCCTCAGGTATTCCAGAAGGACGGGCATCCTGTGTGTTTCGACACTTCCAATGAGGATGATTGCAATTGGATGATGCTGGTGCGACCAGCACTGGAGCCTGGGCACCAGAACCTGACAGCCTACCAGCATGGCAGTGACGTGTATTTCACCACCTCAAGGGACATCCCTGCAGGCACTGAACTGCGTGTGTGGTATGCTGCCTTTTATGCCAAGAAGATGGATAAGCCAATGCTGAAGCAGGCCTGCTCCAGTGTTCAGGGTACATCCTGTTTCCTCCTTAGGGCTGGGCCCCTTGCCAGAGATGTTAATGAAGATGCTGGGTGAGCAGCTGGGGCAGGGGAGGTGGAGTGGAATTGGTGTAGTACTTGTCCCCTATGCCTGGGCATATGGAGTAACAGACAATGCTCACCTAAATCTTGGGACCCTTGCAGGTGAGAAATGGTTCCTCTTTGTCTTTAGGTGATTGAAGCACTTGGGTATAATACAGGCTAGCACTTGTTCTGATCTAAGAGTTCCCACATGGCCCATGCTGTAAGGAAGCAGTTTATTCCTGTGAGGCCAAATCATGGTATAGAAGGTGAGGCCCAGGACAGGCAGAATGACAATGTAGAACAGTGATTCTCAACATTCCTAATGATGGGATCCTTTAATATAGTTTCTCATGTGGCAGTGACCCCCAACCATAAAATTATTCTTGTTGCTACTTCATAGCTGTAATTTTGCTACTGTTTTGAATCATAATGTAAATATTTCTGTTTTCTGATGGTCTTAGGTGACCCCTTTAGAAGGGTTGTTCATCCCCCAAAGGGAAACTCATATGTTGAGAACTGCTGGTGTAGAAAGTGAGGGAGCCAGGGACAGGCTGAATGATGGTTTGTCTAGAAGGTGAGGGAACAAGAGACAGGCCAAGTGACAATGTAAAAGGTAAAGCCCCAGGGCAGGCGAAGTGACAGTGTAGAAGGTGAGGTGAGGGAACAGGTCATGTCACAGTGCAGAAGGGGAGGAAACCAGGACTGGAACAGCAGATCTGGTTGCTATGCTGTCAGTGTGCCAGTGTTGCCACTGTGCCCCTCCTTAAGTCTGGTTCATGAGCATGTGTGTAGGTGTGTGCCCATGCAGAAGTGTGGTATGTCTGGACAGATGCCTTGGTGTGTGCATGGGTGCCTTCATGTGTGTACATACGTGTTTATTTATCAGCCTGTGTGCAGATATACAGTGCACATTTTGTATGCATATAGATGTATAGGCTTGTATATGTCTGAGTATATGGATCCATGAGAATTACATGCGTATTTTTATGTATAGGCATGTGGGAATTTACATTTTTGTTCAGATGCACAGGTGTGTATACATGAGTGTGTACAGACCCATAAACATAAACATATTTTAGTATATGTACAGGCATGTAAGTGTGTATGTGTGTGCACAGATACACAGATGTGTACCTATGTTAGTGTATATGTAAATTTTTAGGTTTGTGCCTGTGTGTGCTCAAATATACAAATACGTGCATATGCTTGTGTGTATGTACACATATAGGATTGTGCATGTGTATACATAGCAAAGGTATATGTATGTGTTTGTGTGTGTACTGATGCATATGTAGTTTTGTGTGGAAGAATCATTTGAGCCATCAGATTGAGGATCTCCTGTTGGAGAAGCCTTAGCTGCAGTGCCTGCCCTGTTAACCTTGGTCCCGGGGTAGCAGCCTTGCTCACTGTTGTTTTTGTCACAAAGCATTTCATCATTGAAGTGATACAGTGACTCTGCTTCTGACCCCAGATATAGTGACCTCTCATGAAAATGGCATCATGTGATACAGAGGCCTCACAGGGCACTTCCTAACATTTTACAGGTGGAAGTTCTTAACACAGAGGACTTTCTGGCCTGTCCTATATTTCTAGTCAGTTGAAGTTGTGAGGATTGGAAGAGCCTGGGTATGTGTCCTGGGGCCAGCCTCATAAAGTGGCACAAAATGGAGCCAGGTGCAGATGTGGCTTCTCCAGCTCTGGAGCCTAGAAACATTTCACTATGGCTTGGCACATACTTGTAAGTGGTACAAATCACTGGCTACTGTCAACCAGGTGGTTGGCTGGAGTCTCCATGTCTTTCTACCTCTGGGGCACTCACCTAGCCCTCTCAGGCTGGCTGCTGCTAGCATATACTCCCTTATTGTAGAAAAATTTATTAAATCAGAGCTTTTCGATTCACCTGGTCTAATTCCAAATAATTGGGACAAAGACCTGTTGATTTGTTCAATAAGCTTTAAGCACAATAACTGGGCAGGTCTCCTTTATGTTAATTTCTAGGCAAGTCTGACTACTTCTAGCCACATGCCCCAAGTTACTTGCCAACATTGGTCCTGTCTGGCTACATCTGCTCCATCAGGCCACATCCATCTCCATCTTCTTATTCTTCCTTCTTCTCCGCCTCGTGGTCCCTTTCTGAGACCCCAAACCCAGGAATGGAAGCCCTGCCTACCTCTCTTCTGCCCAGTTACAGGCTGTCCAGCCTTTTTATTAACCAATCAGAGATAATTAGGGAGCAAAGTTTACACAACATATATTAGTGTATATGAGAATGAACTCATCTGTACTGGAACCAGATCTTGGGGCCCAGAATTCAGCATCTGAATACATAGAGCACCAGGCCAACCTCTAACACTCCCCTGGACTTCCCCACTGGCTGCTTAAGTGGCACCTTTCCCACTAGCTGTTTAAGAGGCTAGCTACCTCCCTGACCACTCATCTGTCCTTTCCCCAAGTCCCTCCACAGTACGCCCACAGAGCTTGGGCTATGTGCTGGATGCATCCCCCCAGCATAAGCCAGGCTTTGCAGCCTTCCTTGCCTACCTCTTAAAAACCCACAGAGAGCAAGGCCTATAAGGAGAGGTGAGAAGTGTCTAGAAATCATTCTAGATGATTCTAGTTCCCTGGTTGGACATGAGAAGGATGGACTTTGCATTCTGCTTATCTCTGCTGGGCCTTATGTATGCACCAGAGAGTTTGTTACCCCAAGATGGAGTGGGCAAGTCTTGTAGACATCACTTTGTCCTTACCCTAGGTTGGTCCGTCCCCAGGAGCTGCACTGTGCCCAGGCTTTAAGATGAGCACGGGCCAGGAAGGCCCATTCTTTTCCTGGCCCTTTTACATTTTCTTTAGATGAGCATCTTTATTATACAAGTCAATCAGTTTGTAGATCTGTAGACTCAGGTCCTAAATACAGATGGTATCTAACTTCTGGTAGTTAAATTTAATGATTTTTTTTTAACTTTATGATAGCATGAGTGGTGAGCATTTGCTAGGAAATCTTTACTATAAGCTTTGGTCTTCCCTCAGCCTGTGATGGGTGGTGGGGTTCTTTTGAGGCTGGGTAGCTACAGCTCTCAGTGGCCACATGACCACCAGGAGAACAGCTCATATTACTTACTGTCACAGCACTGTGAGTTGAGGAACATATGCTTAAAGAAAACAGGTTTTATCCTGCTGTAACATTAAGGGTGGCTTGCTTTCCTTCCAAGGGCATGGCCAGGCAGGTGGAGGAGGGAACATGGACTCAGAATCAATCACCCTTCTAATGAGAAAGACAGAAATTAACATCTTCTAGACCCTGAGAAGCCGTGTCACACCCACAGTCTGGCCACTCTATCTCACTCTGCTGCTGGCTTTGTGACTAGTGTTTTCTAATTTTCAAACTAGTTTCCATGTTGAGTGCCCACTTCAGGTGATCTCAACAGGTGTATATATGCAAGTATGTGACTCTACCATAGTCTGCTGTGAAGCAGCCCATTGTCCCTCCCCTCCTGACTTCCCCGTCTGTGACCTGCCCTAAGTTAACCTGCTATATGTACTGCTGGACTTTTCAGTCTGTATGCCTGCTCTTCTATTACCTGGTTTGTCCTATGCTCACATCTAAAGCCCTCTTTCTCAGGCTGTCAGTGTTGCTGTGGATGCTGGCTTGGCTTAGACATTTTCCTATGTTTGGAAAAGTCAGTTGGCACTTAAGGACTTATCTGCTGGCTATTGTCTGTTGTTTTTTTCTTAAAAATTCTTACCTTGTAAAGTTACCTTTTGCAAATCTTGTGTCATCATGACTGCCTGGTCCTTCAATGAGAAGACTTTACTCAGTGTCAGAGCAGCAGATGTTTTCAAGTTCTCATGTGAATATTGTAGGAGATGGTAGGCCATTTAGATGAAAGAAAGCCCGTCTTATTGTCCCAAGAGCTCCTTTCTGAAGACTATCTTAAAATGTATTTGTGTGTGTGTGTGTGTGTGTGTGTGTGTGTGTGTGTGTGTGTGTGTGTATGTATATGTATATGTGTATTGCTACAGGTAGAATAAAGGTGAAACATTCTACCTCTGAGCTACATGTCCAGCCCCCTTTTAAAAAATCGTTTGAGACAGGGCCTTATTTAGTGGCCAATTTGTCTTTAAACTTGTTCTTGGACCAGAGGAGGCCTTGGAATTCCACTCTTTTGTCCATTCTACTAAGTAGTTGGTATTACAAGTCTATATAACCAGGCCTAGCTCAAGTGTGGGTCTCTTAGGGAATATGAAGGGATCAGGTTGCACAGGGCTGGTGACTGGGAAGGGCCACATATCTGCATCTGGTGACAGGACTCACCTGTGGTAGTAGAAGGGATACCGTGTCTGCGTAGCTTTCTCATCTGTAAAATGAGGATAAACTTCTTCAGTGCCTTAGGAACTGAGGACAGTGCTCCTGAGTCTGTGTGCATCCTTATCCTTGTCAATCACCTAGGGGACAGGCTGTACTCTGCTTAGTGCTAACCCTTCTGTCTTGTGTCTTGCAGCTGCCGGCACCCCTGAGCCCAGTGTTCCCGTGGAGCCTGAGCGTGGCCAGTGGGTGTGTAAGGTGTGCTCCAATACCTTCCTGGAGCTTCAGCTCCTGAACGGTAAGGAAAAGTGGTAAATGGGGAAGACAGATTATTGTGTTAAGCTTTTTCATCCCTGTTGGCATATGCTCATAGTTGTCAGGCTTTATATGTCTGCCCATTGCCCACAGTGAGTTTCTGCTTAGAGTTCCTCTCCTTGGCCTGAACCTCCTTACTGTCCTGCTGACCAGGCTCTGGATATGGTGGACACAAGCAAGGGTTAGAACCCATGACTGTCTCTTGTAGTCCTACCTATTTTCTGTATTTGTTAGTCTTCTCCTGTCTGTCTTTAGGACATCCTGTTACCTTAGGCTCTCTTACTAGTTGAAGGTAGCCAGGGAAAAATCTACTCCATTCCTTAGTTATACAGTATCCTGGGAGCTTCTCTGCTAGGCAGTAGAGAAAGATGCCAGTCTAATAAGCTACAAGGAAGCTAGGTATGAAAGCTATGACCTTTGTCACATGCAGAACATACTTAGGGGCCAAATCCCAAGGGAACCACTGGTTTGCAATTTTAAGGATGTGACAGAGATTGCTGGGTTTTGCTCTTGTAGCCTGAGTAAATCAGTGATTGGAATGTTCTGGAATCTATGAAAAGGTTCTTTTTAGGCAGATTTTAGCAACAGAAATGCTAATGTGAGCATTTGGGAGACATTTTGGTCACTAGGCCTGGCTCATTCATCTCCTGAGGATTATGGCCATCTGTTCTTATACTACTGGGCTATTCTCCTAATCTTGTTCTTAGCACTTTTATCCTCTGCCTGTGGAAAATCACCTGTGTTCATCACAGATAGGAACAGTGAGCAGCTGTCAGTTTCTTCTTTTTTTTTCCCCCTTCTTTTTACTTATTTTTTTAATATGTATGAGTGTTTTGCCTATGTGCATATCTATGGACCAACTGTGTGCAGTACCCATAGAAGCCAGAAGAGGGCAATTAGATCCCCTGGAACTGAAGTTACAGAGGGTTGGGAGCTATCATAGGTGCAGAGACATGAACCTTGGTCTCTGAGTAGCAAGAACTCTTAGCCACTTAGGCATCTCTCCAGCCCCATCTGCTGTTGCTCCAGGTTTCTTAAGAGTGCTGTGTTTGTGAAAGAACATACTCCTTAGATGAGATTGCAAGGCCCATCTATGGAAACCAGAAAGTGCAGGGATATTGTACAAGATATGGTCACTCAGCCTTAAAATAGCCAATAAAGGCTATTTGATTTGTTGGGTAATTTTTCTTGGTGACTATTTTTAGTTGAAGAAAAAGCTTCCCTTCACTTTGGTAGTAGAGCTAGACCAATGTTCCCAGATGCCAGTTCAGGGGAGTCCTCTTAGCATATACTTAGCCTGCCTTGTTGAGTCTCACAACAGTCTGTATAGCATTGATAGCATTTCCTGGGTAAACAGACTTAGGCTGAAGTAAATAGCCCACCTGCCCAGCCTGTGTAGTTGCACATGCTGGAGCCATGTTCAATGTAGGCAGTACTGCCCAGCTTCTACTACCAGGGGGTCATGGGGCTCTTCTGCAACCTTTGCCTGGGTGTCTGGTAGGTTACCTGATAGTTGAGGACTTGGTGGAAAGCTCATCACAAGAAGAGGAGTATGGAGCTGAGTCTGTGGGAAACTGGGCTGGGGTCAGAAGGAACCTTTTGTTCCCTGCAGACTGGCTTTGAGGACAATCCCAGAGCCAAATGACATGGCTTTGGTACACTAATCTATGGAGAACAGGCTTCATTGGGACATACTTTGTCCAGTAGGAGAATGTGACTCTATGATCCTCTATGTTAGCCGTGATCACACTAGGCCTGAAACTGCCTTCTGCAGAGCTTTGTCTGAGAGGCTTGCCTCAAGTGGGAAGGTGTGGCTTTGTTGTTTAGGCTCCAACCTATGGTGTCTGCCCTCTCTATGGTTGGCTAACTTCAAAACCAGATGAACTTGAACTAATTTCATGGATTTATTAATGATTGATCTTAGAACATACATGACTGTGGGCAGGTAAGGGTCAGCATGTGTCTTTTAAAATCAGACCTACCATGCAGAACACCAAGAGACCAACTGAGGTTGGAGAGCATGGAAAGCAAGGCTGTTGTTCTTTACCTTTCACCTGATGCTGTCATTTCCTGTGTTCTTTTGCTACTCCTGTCTCAGGAGGTCATTTAGGGGTATCTGATTAAACATGAGGCAATAGTGAATGTACTAGCCTTAATGCCCTCCTGGAATTCTACTCCACTTAAATACAAGGACAAAGAAAGGAGAAGTAGAGAGTATTGGACAAGATGGAAAAGTTGTAAGGATGTATTTGCAGCAGCATTAAGCTAGCAAGTCAGAGAAGCCGAAGCCAGCAGTGGGACACCCAAGAAACATGTCTGCTCCTGCAGGGTTTGAGGAGTGTCAGGAGCCTAATAGGAGAGCACAGAGAAGCACAGACTGTTGGCCTGCTTAGAACCCTGGCCTCCTGGTCTGCCCCAACCATGCCCTGGCCCCACACAGCTGCATCTCTGCTTCCATCAGCAGAATGTTGGGTCCACCCTTGGGGACCCCAAGGTATGTAGCACTGAGAACAGGGACTCACAGGGTCAGCTGTTGGAATTTGGGCAGCTTCAGACTTCTTCATTTTCTCCTCTTAGAGTGGTGGATCTGGCTCATGCCCCAGATAGGGAGGAAGGATTTCTCTATAGAAACTAACTAGGGAGCTGAAGTATCTCCCAGTGGGACTGCTCAACCCCTGACCATCCTGCAGAGTAAGACTGTAGATGCTGGAAGAAAATTGAACATGAGCAAGAGACCAAACAACTTGTCTGAGGAATCTGAAAACAACCCCCCAAAAAACCCTTCAAGCTGAAGTTGTCATTCAGGTGAGAGATGGCAATGTGGCCCTACATCCTTCAGGTAAGAGCAGGCCACTGTTGAAGAAATAAGGATGATTTCTTCAGGACACTGAAAATGAAAGCTGTGGTAATAGACGTCAAATTGATGGAAAAGTGCCCAAAAACACTTGGGAGAGTTTTTCATAAGGAGGAGCATATGGAGAACACTAACAGAAGAGATACAGAGACTGGAGGATGGTCTGAGACTGCAGGTGTCAGGAGTGCTCTGTAGGAGGAAGGGATAGGCAATAAGAATTAGTCAGTAGACAGTGGACTGGGGATATAGCTCAGTTAGTAGAATTCCAAACATCACAAGCCCTGAGGTCAATCCCCAGCATCCCCAAAACCAGACATGGTAGCACATGCCAGTAATCCCAGTCCTCAAAAGGCAAAGGCAGAGGGATCAGGAATTTAAAGTTATCCTCAACTACATATTAACTTTGGGTTATATGAGATCCTGTCTCAAAAATAAACCAGATAGATAGTCAGCATGAAAACACTAAAGGATGCAGGTTTACAACCTAGAAGGACCCAACAGGCAGTGATATGACGAATGACAAAGACCCACCTGTGCTATCATGGGACCTAATCAGAGGATTTAGAAAAAAACAAACTGTTGGATAGCCATTAAAAACAAGGGCACCGTTAAGGCAGGAAGGCCGACTTAGTCATTAGATTCTTCACTGTCAGCAACCTAATGAAGATATTTTTAAAAATCCAGAAATTTCCAAGCAGGGTCAAAAAACATCTAGTGAGGAGAACCCTAGAGTATGCAATCTCTCACCATCAGACTGCTTGATGAAGACACTGTCACCCACAATAACACTAGATTCCAGAGCCCAAATGTGTGGCTTCTGAGATCCCAGCACCTCTGTTGAGTTTTACAGTGCTGCCCTCCCCAAAGCAATGTGCATGTCTTCTACAAACAGGAAATAAGAAGAGAGTCCTTTTCAGGGAATGGGAGAAAGATATGCAGGGTACCAGCCCAATTTAGAGAGAGCAGAGGCCTCTGGGAAAAGCTGGTGCTACAATAAAAGGAGAAATCCAGAAGGTTTGACAGAGATTGAGAAAGGCAGGGAGTATACAGACTAGTAGCAGACATGGGACAATGAGTGATTGATAGAAGGTAAGGCTGTAATTAGCTCCAGGAGAAAGAATGCTAACCACAACTGCTTTGGGGCTCAACTGTGAATAGATCTTTATGGCCATCATCTTGTAAACACCAGTTGTTGGCTTACACCAAAAGTGTGATCTGAGTGTGTTGGTAGGATTGGGAGGAGTCTGAGGTCTAACAAGGAAACATGAATAGGAAAGCAGAATCTTTGTTTTAAATTGTCAGTGGACACTGTCAGATATAGTCAGGCCTCTATCTGTGGTATGCTCATGCCAGCACTCAAGCAGCTGTACACCACAAAACAACTTGGATGTGTCTGTACTGAATATGTACAGGATTTTTTTTCTTGTCATTATTCCCTGAATGTAGAGCAGTAACCATTCAGATAGCATTTTTACTGCATGTTGGTGTTTTGAGTGTTAATGTGTATGGCATGTGTGTTGTTTTTTGTAAATAGTGTGCCATTTTATGTAAGGGATTTGGGTGTTTGCAGGTTTTGATAGCTTTGGGTTCCTGGAACTATCCTCTGTAGGTGTGGATGGATGACTAGAAAATATAGATGAATGAATGGGCAGAATAGGGTAAGAGACTGCTGTTTTCTGTCATGAACCAATTACACAGTTATGAACCAACTCACACCTTTCTCACTGGACTTTTTAATCAGTGTAGTCTTTTCATATCAACAGCTTTGAGCTTCACTTATTCCTTACTGTATTTTCATTTTTAAAAATTGATTTCTGATGATTTGTCATGTTTTGTTTGTTTTGTGAAAGGGTTTCACGCAGTTCAGGCTGGCTCTGCACTTGCTTTGTAGCTGAGGATGACCTTGACTTCTGCTTCACTTCCTATAGGCGTGCCACCATGCCTGGTTCCTTTTTATGTTTTTTGTTGTTGTTGTTTTGTTTTTGTTGTTGTTTTGGTTTGGTTTGGTTCTTTTCTCAGTCTTAGGGTGAAAGCTTTACTCAGTTACAGTGACTTTCTTTAAAAGTCAGAAATATTATAAGAGTGTGGTTCATTTTAATTCTAGGTGTGGGGATATGGGGCAGCTTCAGACTGTCCATAGCAGCTGACTATGATTTGTGTTGTGCTCTAGCAGAGGCATGCTTTTGCCAGCTGCAGATAGTTTCTGCCATTGTGTGACGTTTGGAATTCTAGGAACTTTTCAGAGGGTATATAAATGCTAGGGCCCTGAGAGGAGGAATGGGTAGTTGTTGGTCATTCAGGGGGGTTAGTTGTGGTTTGTTAGTGCTCAAAGAAGAAACAAAAGGAAAGAAATTAAAGGATCTCTCTCCCTTTGCCCTCTATACTTCTTTCTCTCTCATCTAGTAATAGAAGATGAAACTGGGAGTTAAATGGTGGGAAAATGAAGAACCCACAAAGTAGCAAAGACCAGCTACACTCAGTCATTTTTAGGTTTTTTTTATTTTTTTAAATATAAGCACTGAAAATTTCCCTAAGAGCCATGCTAGCTCCGTTCCATATTTTATGCAACATTGCACCTAAATTCTCATGTACACCATAACATAGTCTAGAAATTCATAAAGCAAAGACTGAAAGCTGCATGAGGAGAAATTGTACTTCTCCTCGCATGGTAGATTTCTGTATCCATCAGAGCAGTTAGTAAATTAGACACAAATCACAAGGTCATAGATTTGATGGGCATGGTAGGCAGAGCTAGTGAGTGGCCTGTGTGAGTCCAGCAGCAGAGTTGGTATGCTTCTCATGCATTCTTAAAAGTATTTTTTTAATTTTATGTTTTGCTTGCATGTATATAGGTGTAAGGGTGTCAGATATCATGGAACTGGAATTACAGTTGTGAGGTGTTGTGTGGGTACTGGAAATTGAGCCCAGGTTTTCTAGGAGTGCAGCCAGTGCTCTTAACCATGTGGCCATCTTTTCACCCCCACTTATACATTTATTACTGATTTCTCAAACAGGGTCTTTCTTGGCCCTTCTGCTTTAACCTCCTAAGTGCTGGGACTGCAGGTATATAACAGTCACCACACCTGTTTACAAAGTGCTGGGCATCAGACCCAGAGCTTCATGTGAGTCAGGTGAACACTCAGCCGATTTCACTAATCCCTAGTACTAATCCCTAGCTCTCCTTATTTTGGACCTAAAGAGTCATACAGCTTCAGACATGTGTTTTTCCTGGTGGACTATAGCTGGGTGCTCTTTTTTTCTTCTTCATAGTTTAAGTTTTATTTTTCACTAGGCTATGAAGGGGTTTTGTTTCGTTTTTAGCTTGAATGGTATATATTTGTGCCATACACCTGCATTAGAGCTTTGGTTTTTATTATGGGTGTTATTTTATATCACCTGCCTTTCTTCTCTAAAACCTTAGAAGAGAGCACTGAGTTGGCTTAGCAGGTAAAGGTGTTTGCTACCAAGCCTGACCACTTGAGTTCAATCCCTAGAACCCAAAAGGTGGAAGGAGAGAACCAATCCCACAAGTACACAATGGCCTGAGCACAACTGCACATAAAATAAATAAGCATGAAAATAAATTAATCATAAGATCATCCTAGAGGAATCTTGCTACGAACCAGGCTTTATTGACTGGCTCAGAACCTGGGCCCTGTGTAAACTGTGCCTGGTCCAGAGTAGACTCAACTCTGTCTCCTAGTCCCCAGGCCTTGTGATGACATGATCCTGTCTTTACAGCCTGATGACCTGTGAGACCCTAGGACCTCTGATTTTACTCATGCTGTGTCCTTCATTTTGGTTTTATGTTCACTCTGTGATTGGCAGTCTTCTTTGCTTTAATACTCCTCAACCTGTATTCTCAGGATGTGTGTTCTGTTTTGCCTCATCTTCCCATTCATTTTCAGCTAGTGGGCTCAGTGTAAGCTTGTTCTGCTAGGTGCCAGATCATGTTAGCTTTCTCTCACAGGCCTGCTCCTTGGAGCCACCCATCTAGAATAGAGTTTCTAATGTGGGACAAATCATGGATAATGACTGCTTAGCTTGATACTGGTGCTGAATCAACTCACATTTGCAGAAGAAGGAACCAGTTCCAGGCACAGTGGTGCCTCTTTCATGTAGGTGTTTAGTCACTTCTTCTACCTGTCATCTGGTACCCTGTGACCCATTTACTCACTACCTCCCAAACTTGCTACCCTATGTGGCATCCTGCCTGCTTGCTTTTTTCTGGGTGGTCTTGGCTTTCTGTCAGCTGTAAATAAGCGAAGCCACTGTACTTTCTTGTAGGGTTTATAAAGAAATGTTTAATTGGGTGCTGGTGGAGCACACCTTTAATCCCAGCCTTGGGAGCTAGAGGCAGGCTGATCTCTGAATTTGAGGCCAGCGTGGTCTACAGAGAAAGTTTCAGGATAGCAAGGGCTTCACAGAGAAACCATGTTGAAAGAAAGAAAGAAAAGAAAGAAAAGAAAAAATGTTTACAGTGAGTGCTTTATGTAGTAGTACTCTATTGGTGCTTCCATCTTAGTGTGTCCCACTCTTATGGAAAAGTTAGAAAAATACAAACAATCAAGAAAGTAGGTCAGAGTTGCATGTGAATATGTACATGCACTTCTGGATTTATAGGCTGCCTCATAGTAACAGGAGGGGAGATGTGACCCAGTGGACAGAGTGCTTGCCTAACATGCAGGAAGCCCTGGATTTGAACCCTATTACTGCATAAAATGGGACATGGTGGCACTTGTCTAATCTTAGCAATTGAAGGTAGAGACAGAAGGATCAGAAGTTGAGGTTGGTCTGCGCTACATGACAGTCTTTAATACATAAACACAATTTAAACTGATCAGCCCCCATTTGAAAGTTGAAAATCTGAAGCACTATACATTTCTAAAGTTAGAGTCTACCATGATTTGGAGTTGTCTGGTCCTGAACATTTCAGATGAGGGAAACTCAGTCTGAAGCTGTATATGTGATGGATATTTTGCTTTAAAAACAATGAAGATGAAGTTGATTTTTGTTTGTTGATTGGTTTGTTTGAATCTGTGCAGAGGGCACAGTTGCAAACATACCAAAAAGCCAAAATGGTAAGGCAGGTGGTGAGCTGGCAGGAACTTGTTCTCCAACGGTGTCATCATCAGCCCTTCTCCTCTTGCAGAGCATCTCTTGGGCCACCTGGAGCAAGCCAAAAGCCTTCCTACAGGTGGCCAGCAACATGACGCAGGTTCTGAGAAGGAGCCTACTGCACCCAGGATGGAACCTCCCACAGCAACTGAGAGTAAGAGCATCCAGAATGTCCTGGTCACCAAAGAGCCAAAGAAAAAGCCTCGAAGGGGGAGGAAACCCAAAGTTTCCAGGGCTGAGCAGCCCCTGGTCATTATCAAAGAGAAGGAGCCTGCAGGTGAGAAGCTGGTGGGGCATGTGCTATCACGGGCTGTATGTTTTTCATCACCTTAGTTTCCTGGGGGACCATCTTGGCAGGAGGGCTCATGAAGTAGGAGCTTATATCCTCTGCAGTCCCTCAATCAGCTATTAAAGTGTGATTATCATGTAGAATCTTTTACACTAGCGTATTCTGTGAGTGTTCTGACCGCAGATCTTTAAAAATGGACACCTGGCTAGCCATTGTCTCATTAGGACTGGAGCCCTCAGTCTTGCTTTTTTCTGTTTTGTTTTGTTTTGTTTTCTGACACCGAATCCACAGTTGGCTTTAAGCTTAGCATGTAACCCAGGCTGACTTTAAACTCTTGATTCTAAGGACTCAGCCTTTTGAGGAGCTGGGCTGACACACCTGTGCCACAGTGCCTGGCTTGTGTCACAGGGGTGAGTCTTGTCCATGTCATGCCTGTCAGTTACAACTCTTTACTCCCTCATGTAAGTTCCCAGTATTTGTTGCCTACTGCTTATGGGTAGACATGTTGTTGGTCATGGCCCTGTTCTTTTTAAACATGTATGTATGTTTGTATGTATGTATGTATTTGTGTGTACACACACATATGTGTGTCAAACAGACCACAATATATACAAAAGCCAGACGATAACTTTGTAATTCTTTTTTAGCTCTATGAGGGTGGGGCTGGGCTTGCACAGTAGATATCTTTACCACTTAAAATGTTAGTTTTATTAAAAACAAAAGTCTTTGTAAAATTCCAAAATCTTTTTTTAACTATCAGTCTCTGAACTGTGGCAGCCCATAAAATCAAAATTAAGTTAAATACGTTCTTACTTTAAGAGGGAAGAACAGAGCACAGCCATAATCTGAACAGTATAAAACTAAACTAAACAGTGTAGATAACTCAACGTCTAATATCTGAGATGCACTCATGATCTTCTGAGCTCCTACAAAGGGCTTGAGTCACTTCACTGACTCTGTCCTCTGCAGCACACACAGCTTGTCTTCCAGGCTCTATTCTGTGGCTGTTGTTTTTGCATCTACAATATGCTGGAGTCTCTTGCTGCAGCTGGGCTGCACTTTCAGAAATAACCTTACCTGGGTTTTCTTCATGCCAAGCCTCAATTTATTCTCATAACCGCTTTAGTCCTGGGCCTTCAACTGCTGCTGAGTCTGCACCTTCACCAAGGACATTTTCTGGCCTCTCTCAATGTCAAGCCTCAGTTGTTCTTCATGATGCCTCTTCATGCCTTCAAAACCAGTACCACCTGCATGACTCTTAGACTACCCAAGTTCAGCTTACAACAACCTTTACTATCTGTGAAACACAACTTTTGTGTGCTGACTCAGAAAACACTTCCCAGAAGATTTCACCTCAGTGATGCTGGTCTCAATCACCACTAATTTCTTTGCTCCAGCTGACTACCATTAATTGTCCCAGTAAAGCAGAGGATTTTACTTCAGTGGTTCTGGTCTTGTTAATTACAGTTGATTCTTGAACCGCAGATTCTCAACACAAAATCGTAAAAAAGCCTTAATAAAATCTTCAAGGGCTCTCAAACTTCTTTCTGAAACTAGCCAGGCCTCCAACATCTGCATTACTCTCAACATTCTTATCTTCTAAACTCCCACAGAAAAGCTCACCAATCTTTGAATATTCCTCAATAGCTTTTCTAGCCCAAAATTCCAAAGTCCTTCCATAATCTTTCCCAAAACAACATGGTCAGGTCACAGCAATACCCCATGATCCTGGCATCCTGGCATCAGTTTCTATCCTAGTCAGGATTACTATTGCTGTACTGAAACACCATGAGCAAAGCAAATTGGGGAGGAAAAGTGTTTTTTTTTTTTTTGTTTTGTTTTTTGTTTTGTTTTTTTTTTTTTTTTTTGGCTTATAATTGCATATTACTATCTATCATTGAAGGAAGTCATGACAGGAACATAAGCATGGCAGGAACCAGGAGGAGAAGCTGATGCAGAGGCTATGGAAGCTGCTTACTGGCTTGCTTAGCCTGCTTTCTTACAGAACCTAGAAACACCAGTTCAGGGGCACCACTCACAGTGGGCTTGGCCCTCCCCATCAGTCACTAATTAAGACATCTGAATCTTATGGAAGCATAATTCTTAATTGAGATTCCTTCCTTTCAGATGACTCTAGCTTATATCAAGTTGACATAAAACTATCTAGCACACCACTGGAGCCATCTAATTGGGTTGAGCTTGTTCTTTGATTATGCAGAACCCCCAGCCTGTGTTACTGGCACTGGATGCTCTTTATTACACTTGCCATTGTGGAAATGAAAAGCAAGCTTGAAACTGAAAAGAGAGTAGAGGAGCAGCTTTCAAGGAACATTTCCCACTTTCTCTTTGACCAGTGCCTGTTCTCTGAACCATTTGGAAGTATCTGCACATGAGCAGGAGTAGTTTGAGCTCCCTGTGGGATTTCCTTGCCTCTCTAGATAGGAAAGGACAAAAGGAACTACTTCCAGGCTGTCACTTGCAATTGTTAATAGTAGGCAAAACCAGTGGCTCCTGAGAGGCGTTCACTGGCTGCTGATGGGAACAGATGCAGAGACCACAGCTAAACATTAAACAGAGAGAGTCCAAATTGGAGTTCTCTACAGGTTTCCTCCCCTTGGAACTTGGGGAACCCTTGGAGGAAATTGTAGGAGCCAGAGGGTTTGAGGACACAAGGAGAACACAGCCCATAGAACCAAATAAGTAGGACTCATAGGGGCTCACAGATATTGAAGCAGCAATCACTGAGCCTGCATGGGTCTGTGCCAGGTCCTCTGCATATCTGTTATGATTGTTAGTTTGGTGTTTTTGAAACTTCTAACAGTGGAAGTGGGGTTATCTTTGACTCTTTCACCTGCTCTTGAGGTCCTTTTCCTCCTACCGGGTTGCCTCGCCCAGCCTCAATGTGAGGGTCTGTGCCTTGTCTTATTGTATCTTGTTTTGCTGTGTTCAGGCGATATACTTGGGAGGCTGTTCTTTTCTGAAAAGAAATGAAGGAGGAGTGGATCTGGGGGAGTGGGTTGTGGGAGGGGGCTGGAAGGATTAGAGGGAAATGCAGTCACGGTGTGTTGAAAACATGGGAGATAGATGGATCAGATGTCCAAGGTCATCCTTGACTACATAGTAAGTTTGAGGCCAGCCCTGGCTACATGAGACCCAATTAAAAACAAACAAACAAACAAAAAAATGACAGTGGTTCAAATTTTCTTCTGTATAGTCTTCATTTCATTTTATCACATTTCTAATGTGACTCTAAATAAAATGTTCAACTCACCTTTGAACATCCTCAAGATGACTTGTCATACTTGTAAATCTGTCAAGAGTTCATTTAATAAGTTACAAGATCTAGCTGTATTTCCATCTGCTGTATATCAGTAGTGTCCTGGGAGTCAGGAGAGACTGAAATAGTGTGACGCTTGGGCATTACAAGGCATGGAGTATGGCTTTGGTTTGGACTAAAAACATAATACTTTCTTTATATACAAATAAACGTTTAAATTCTAAAATGTTCTATTTTTGTCCCTATTGCATCTAAACTCAGGATGTGCTTCCAGGGACAGTGCTTCTCCTGGCAGTATTACAATCTGTCTCCCACACTAGCACTGACCCTTTTGTCATACCCTTTTACACAGAGCACGTGGCAGAGATCATTACCGAGATCCCTCCAGATGAGCCTGTGAGTGCAACACCCGACGAACGGATAATGGAGTTAGTCTTGGGGAAGCTGGCCACCCCCACAAATGAGGTCAGCTCAGTGCCAAAGTAAGTCCTGATTGTACATGGCTGGTGCTTGGGGACGGAGCACAGGGAACAGCTAATTGGTACTGAAGGGAAAGTGCCTCTCACTTCTAATTCCCACAGCAGGTTTCAGCTCTTCTGGCCAAAAGTGTATGTCCTGAACCCCATGAGTTTCATAGTTTCATAGTTCATTCACTGTGAAAACTTTTTTTTCTTAAAACACACAAGACAGAATATTCACCATTACAACTCTTTAAGGACACAGGAGCAGAGCTATTATGGCTATTCATCTCCCAAGCCTTTATCTACCCAAACTGAATGTGCCCTTGGCACCCACTATTTTACTTCCTGTCTGCATGCATTTTTAGACTGTGTCCCTCATGTCAGCAGGGCACATTTTGCTCCTTACTTTTTATGAATGGCTTATTTTACTTAGCACATGTCCTTTTTTGTCATAGTGTGTGTCTGAATCTCCTCAGTAAGGCTCATGTTACACTGATGCATGTTCAAGCTTTGTCTGCTCTCTAGGGGGCCGAGGAGGTCCACCTCAGCTGCGAGCAGTGCTGCTCTGGTTCAGCAGTTGCTTGGATTTGAATTTTAGTCCGTTTCATACTTTGCTCTGCTTTCTTTTTGTGAGCAAGGGAAAGATGTGTTTATACTACAGTTATAATTCCCTGGTGAGTTTTTGCCCTGAAGTTGACTCAGCTGCTGGTGTTTTCTGTGCCCTTTGGAGTTGGCAGAATTCACCTGGTGAACCTGTGAAAATGTGGATGTGTTTATTATTTCTTTCCTGTATTACTACAAAGAGGATTTTAAGCACTTACCAGAAAAAGCACACTTGACAGGACGAAGAAGTGTTTAGAAGTCAGGTTCAGAGTCAACATAAAGCAGAGTAGAGCTGAGACCAAGTAAGGACAAGAACCACAGTCAGGGCTGCCTTGTTTGGAACACAGATGGAGCTCAGGCTTCCTGGTGGCCAGGGCTGAAGCAGGTGAGCTGCATAGCTGTTAGATAGTGCTGAAGCCAATGTGTGTGTGCCCATAGTGTCTTTGCTACCCGGGACTGGGTGACTCTTAAGTTCTGCCTTCCTTTTCCTTTGCTCATGGGCCAAGTGTAGCTGGGAAATGTGGCTGAGGATATTTTTAAGGTGATTATGATCAGAAACTTTTACTCTGAGAACTCAGCCACCATCTCTCCTTGACCAGCAGTTCCTCTCTTGGGCAGGTTCACACATCATCCAAGCAGCACCATTGCTCTCAAGAGGGGCTTGGTTCTGTCCAGCAGACATGGCATTCGGCGGAAGCTCGTACGGCAGCTGGGTGAGCATAAACGTATCCATCAGTGTGGCACCTGCAGCAAGGTCTTCCAGAACAGCAGCAACCTGAGCCGGCACGTGCGTTCGCACGGTGAGTGCGCGCACGGTGAGTGCCCGCCCAGCCCACAGGGCAGGGCCAGGAAAGTGTGTATCCATTGCTGGGTCCTTGCTGCAGAGCTGCTGCAAGGGGTGGCCCTGTGGCTGCCTGTCCCTTCCAGCATAGCGGTACCCCACTGAGGCAGACACCTCATGTTTCAGAGATAGAGTTCACCTTTCTAAGAAAGGCCAAAGCTTTGAATCTGCCTTCTGTTGGCTCATTCCTTAGGTGACAAGCTGTTTAAATGTGAGGAATGTTCAAAACTGTTCAGCAGAAAGGAAAGTTTAAAGCAACATGTCTCCTACAAGCACAGCCGAAATGAGGTAAATGGGCACTCAAACAACTGACTGAATAACTGTTTTCTAGAAGAGGAGCCATACTAGAGGGGAGTTCTCAGTTTCCAGAGGGAGGTTCCCCCACAGCCCCATGCATTACAAGCCCGGCTTAGGCCAATGCCCACAGAAACAGGGACAACATGGGGGAACACAGGTGGCTGGCATTTGGGGGCGTGCTTGCCTGAGTGTAGGGTTCTCTTTCTCAGACAGTTGGACAACAAGAGTATTCCTACCAGAACAGGGGAGGAAAACTGTTGGGTAGCCAGCCCTAGAAATTACTAGAACAGCACACACCAGGGTGGCACCTGTGTTGAGCTCATGTGGTCTTCCTTGCTGACAGTGTGCCCCTTTGCGCAGGTGGATGGTGAGTACCGCTACCGCTGTGGGAGCTGTGGGAAGACCTTCCGAATGGAGAGTGCGCTGGAGTTCCACAACTGTAGGACAGGTGAGGCCCCTATCTCAGCCACCTGCCCTCCATGTTAGGAGGAAGGGTCCCACTGGGCTGCTCAGGCATCTTCCTAATCTTCTTACCTCAAAGAATGTGAGGGATATTCAGAACTGTTCAGCCATTGAAGAAATCTAAAACAGCTTTCCTTTAGTCAAGAAAGGACAGGCTGTCTTATGTCAGTTCTCGGACCCTGTGTCTGAGGCCACCATGATGTAGGACCCTTATCCTTGCTAACAGGGTGAGCAGCAGTGTTGAGTTTGCTCTAGAAGTGTGTGTGAGAGAAAAATGCAAAGGCAAGGCTTAAGGTGGGTAAGGCCCACCTGGTTTGTTGGAGCTTTCTTCCCACCATCAGCCTTCTGCTCCTCTGTCCTCTGTTGGCACCCAGAGAGAGATTTTGTTGCCACTTGGCCCAGGTTGTTACATCTTGAGCCTGCTTCCACCTGCCACTCTCCAAAAGGAAAATGGAAGCCAAAAAAAAAAAAAAAGGTATGAGGTCAAAAGCTGCTGTGCTCTAAGCTGTCCATGGTAGAGGGACAGGGGGCCCAGGATGCTCTCAGACACTATCTTTTGGGCCAGTTTATAGCTGTCAAATGTAAGTAAACTGTGAAAGGCAGCAAGTAGGCCAAGGAGTGGCATCTCTGGGGCCTGGATGCCCTGTGCTCCAGAGAGGGAGCTCTGAGTTCAACAGTTCCTGGGATTTGGCCATGCAGCCAAGTTACCAGAGGAAATGTAGAGGGATAGTCACTGGGGGCCTTTGTGTTCTCCCTGTCTGTCTTTAGGATTCATAGAAAATCAGCAGGGGAGAGCAGTGACAGTTACCTTAGAGACCTATAAGGTCAGCCTGTGATCCTCTCTACTCCTGTTGTCATGCTTCTGCCCATGCTTGTGCCTACCTGTGGATATCAGAGTCTCTATTAATTTGTTCATTCTGTGTATGTGGCTGGTTTCTTCTTTCCTCAGCATGATGCCTTCCTCACTGTGATAAGACTGTTCTGATGGACAGAACAGGCAGGTTTTTGGAGGATGGCTGTCAGTGACATGGTCCACCTGCAGGAGCATGTACATAATTGCACCATCTGCAGCCTGTGCTCTCCACTGTCCTTTCTTGATGTGCCATGAGAATCTGGTCATGCTCCTATCTGTTCCCATTTGGTTCAGCATCAAGCAGACTCTGTTAACTGGAATTGGTGCCATTGTAGTTCCTCAAGAAGATGCAGAGTAGGGTGAACATATCACCAGCTTGATGTCAGTGATACATTGGAGACTGAAGAGCACTTGTTCCTACATAAGGGTTAATAATTTCTCTAGACAAGAGTGGAATAGAAAATGAAGACTTAGTCGTTGTACGTTGGTTAAAACTGTCACACCAGACACTTGTCCTTGTTATGTGGTCATGGCAGTATTGAACTGCAAGCATCTTCTCTTCTGATTTCAAGGATGGGAGCTGAGAGTGAAAATGAGCTGTTAGCTTTGAGATTCCATGGCAGCCTCTTTACATGTTCTTGTACCTTTTGCGGTATCAAGTTAGTGGAATGTGTATCCTCAGAGGATTTATACAAAGGGCTGGGGTGCTTCAAGTGTGTAGTGGGCAGGTATTTCTCCAGCCTACTCTGTCCCCTGTGTCACTCTTACCTATGCATTTGCTGTGCTGCCTTTGAACCTAAAGAGGACACTAACAGGTAGCAAGACCCAAGCCAAGGCCTCGAAATACAGCCTCCCATCAACTTGGTTCCCTAGCAGTCCACTCCTGTCAGGTGCCTGAACTTAGTAAAATATCAGTCCAAAACCTTATAGTGGAATATAGGGGTAGGGGGTGGATATTATTCTGAGGACTAGATTTCTAAGGGCTAGGTTCTTGTACTCAGGCTGTTATTGAGGTGTGATTGGTCAGGTTAGTTGACTGTGAAGGTGATCAGCACATAAAACAGTTGGAAGTAAGGTCTCCTTCCACATACTAGGGGGTGTTTGTAAGGGAGAACATGAGCGTCCAAGCCTATACTACTGCTTTCCATAGTTACAGGAAAGCATGGTGCTTGTAAGAGGAGCCATCCTGCTGTGGGGAAAGCAGTAGTGGGGCCACTGCTTCCTGGGCTGCCTTGCCCTCAGGTGGGGTCCCTCACTCACCCCTCCCTGCTGAAGGCCAGGCACATATCCCTGCCTTGTGTCTTTGTCCCCTTGGGAGGAAGAGATAAAGATGTCTGATTTTCTTTAGTTTTAGGTGGATTGACCTCTAGCTGGCTACACATTGAATCTCCTGAATGTAGCTAGAGACTTCCTGCAGCATAGGGCCTCGTTTCAGTAGTCCTACCAGTGGACCTTAGCATCAAGGGCATTGGCTTCTTGGCCACATCTTGGTTATTACAACTGACTAGGGGGTGGGGGGGTCACAGTTGAATCTAGTGGAATGTGTGGAATCCTGAGATGCTGTGTAACACCTCCCTAGGTCTAGGTAGCCCCTAAGCAGAATGACTTGCTCAGATATCAACAATGAATGCCTGACAAGTCACATCCCAAGGTATATGTACAGATTTCTCCACGGACAGGGGGACCAATATAGGTGCGTGGTGGATGGTGGCTCTTCTCCATGTAGACTAAGGGTTTTTATAGGAAAACATTTGCTGAGACTAGAGACATTCTGGTCTAGGGGCTTTTGCTCCTGGGAGAAGCAACAACATACTTGTCACCTGCTATCAAATGCATTTATATTCAGGAAAGAGCAAGTGATTCTGAGCGCTGGCCCCCAAGGAAGCAAGGCACCCAATGGATGTGGAGCGGGGACTGCAGGTAGCAGGCAGAGGGGACGGGCAGATGGTAGAGTAGACTTTCAGAGGCAGGAACTACAACTTGACTGCTGGCTTCCAGGAGGGACTTTGAAGTAGGGACCAGGATGCAGGGATGCTGACTTCTTGCAGTGTGAACATGTGTTTTTATGTGCTGTGTGTTGAATAGGGGTGGAGATAAGTGTGCATGCATACATGTGCATGTGTATTTCTGGTGTATACATTGAGTGAGTATGGAGCATGTGTTCACTAAAGGGAGGCCTAGGCCCAAGACAGTTCTTCTCAAAGGTAAAGAAGTTGAGGGTGTTGCTGAAGAGGATGCTATGAGGTAATTGGGCAGAGAAGAGACAGGCCAGACATTGGCACTGTGCTGGAGAAGTAGGTGGAACATGCTGAGGACACAAGGAGGCCATCCCTGAGTCTGAGGAAGCTTGTAGTGGATACAGATAGAAGGAGAGGAGCCTAGAGAGCTGTTCTGGTAGCTTTTCCCAGTGAGGAGAGCTATCATACCAGTATATATTTGTATGTCTAGCTGAGCACACATAGCTGATGAGCTCTGAGCCACAGTGCTCCACTTGTCTCCTACTTTTACTCTGCTGTTCACCCTGCTGAGGCGCACATGCTGGAGCCTGGTCAGGGATGATTTACCGCATGATGTATGTTTGTTTGCTCTCTGGACAGATGACAAGACGTTCCAATGTGAGATGTGTTTCAGATTCTTCTCCACCAACAGCAACCTCTCTAAGCACAAGAAGAAACACGGGGACAAGAAGTTTGCCTGTGAGGTCTGCAGTAAGATGTTCTACCGCAAGGATGTCATGCTGGACCACCAGAGGCGACACTTGGATGGTGAGCCTGGGGCCTGAGATGCCTGCCTTCTGACCTAGTGATCCTCTTTCAGGATCCTGAGGGTCCTAGGATGGAATTAACAGTCCTGTGAGCAGAGAGAAGTGTTGGGGAAAGTGAGGAACAAATAATCACAGATAGACTGCTGTCAGACAGTTATTTGAAGTATTTATTTATTTGTTTAGTGTGCATTGGTGCTTTGACTATGTATGTCTAAGTGAGCATGACAGATCCTTTGGAACAGGAGTTAGAGAGAGTTAAGAACTACTGGGAATTGAACCTGGGTCCTCTGGAAGTCAGTGCTTTTAACCACTGAGCCATCTCTCCACCCCCTTGAAGTATTTCTTTAGACAACTTTTTATATACTGTGAAGAATGATTTTAGTATGATGGGGGGGGTATAAGAAAGGTCGGTATGGTGTCCTGCATACAGCAGGTTCAGCTGTGAAAAGGAAATGGAGCGTGCTGGTGGGTACTGTGGGTGGTGGCCATCAGTCTACACAGTAGGTTATTTGAGATCAGAGAATGATCCTGTAGAGTCCGCTCTCTCTACCCATGTGAGGCAGCAGCAGGGTAGAATGAGAAGTGAAACAGAGGTTAAATCACCATTCTGATACAGGCTATCTTTATTTGCCTGCTAAGAGTCACAGCCCCTTTGTCAGTAACACTCAACTGACAGAAACACACTTTGATTAGTGTTTGAAAACACTATTTACAGAACATTCAGGCTGTGTAGAAGAAGACATAACTGTCAGATACATGCACATGAGTTTCTGAAAACAAGACCAGGTCACATCCCTAGTAAGTTCTTGTGCTTGGCTTCCTCTCTCCCTACCTCAGTTCCCTATCAGTTCATAAAGACCTACAGCATGGTCCCATGAGATTCTTAGGTCCTATGTACTCTAGGCCCTACCTAGCCCCCAAGAACCATAGGCAAGTCACTGTACCTTAGTTTTTCTGCTTGCCTTAGATTTTCTGCTTGTACAGTAGAGGTAATAATTGTCCCTCTTGAGGTCAATGTCATGGTCAGACCTTACTAAATTTACCATAAGATTCTGTCAGGCCCAAAACAAAGCAGTTGTTCAGAATCAAGAATGCTGTAGGCCCTGCCGGAAGCTACTGCTTTCTGTGACGAACCTAGCCAGTCACATATGACCCACACCATTGCTGTGGCAGCAGCTCACTGCTCTGGAAGCTAAGAATACCCCTAGCCTCAGATTCACTGCCTGCTGTGCTTCACAGTCTTAGGACCCTGGAGTCAGCCTGTTGCTGATGCCCAGGTTGCCAGCTCCATGTCGATGTCAGATTATTTAGAAATGCTCAGAAAAGACACCTGGTTTCTTTCTTTTGTTTAGAGATTGCCTATTTCACATGAATTTGGTTGGCTGGTTGGTTGGTTGGTTAGTTAGTTGGTTAGATAGAGTCTTGTTATATTGCCCAAGGTGGCCCTGAATCCATGGGCTCAAACAATACCCCACCAGACTCTTGCATATCTAGTACCACAATAGTTTCTGCATAGTTCCCAGGCAGTTCTGGAATCTGACATGTGCTGTATGGCCTCACACTTCCCATCTGGTCTGGGATTTCAGGTGTGCGGCGGGTGAAAAGAGAAGACTTGGAGGCCAGTGGGGAAAGCCTGGTTCGTTACAAGAAGGAACCTTCTGGATGCCCAGTGTGTGGCAAGGTAATGTGTGGCTGGTGTTGGATGCCAAGTCCTCACTCTGTTAAGCTCAAGATCAGAGCTTTATACAAGGAACATTGTCCAGGAAACTTGTAGACATGCCCAGCCCACAGCCAGTAGTCCCCTTGTACCCCTAGATACCTGTGAATACAGTCCAGCACAAAATCATACATTTAAGACATAACACATGTCCTGGTTAGGTTTATGTTGCTGTAGTAAACCATGACCGGAAAAAAACTTGAAGGGGAAAGAGTTGCTTATAGTCCATCAGGAAGAGAGGTCAGGGTAGAAACTCAATCAGGAACTGGAGGCAGGAAGCCATGAAGGAGTGCTGCTTAGTAGCTTATTCTCCATGGCTTGCTCAGTTTGGTTTCTTATGGCACCCAGGACCACCAACCTAGGGGTGGTGGCACTGCCCACAGTGAGCTGGAGCCTCTCATCAGTAATTATCAAGAAAGTACCCCCGCAGACTTGCCTATAGGTCAATCTTGTTCCCTCTTCCTAGATGACTCTTAGCTTATATCAAATTGACCAGAAAACTAACCACCACAATGAGGCTTCTATTTTTGGCTTTCAGTTCTACTGTATAATTCTTAAGTGTCAACTCTGTAGACAATACCATGTTTCAGCATCAAATCATTAGATGCACCTGCTAGGGCAACAGTGTTCAGGGACTACCAATGTGCACCACTTTTTTTTAAACTGAAGTGTCCCTCAGGTTGCACATTTGACATTTTGGTCTCTGCTACCTGGGATGGGTTTACTGTTAATCTGCTGAGAAATGTTTAGTTTTTGGTTTTTGTGGTTTGGGTCCCATTTGACACTGTGGGACATGCTATCCTCGTGAGTGTCTGGACCTTGCCTTCATATCCACATTGAAGAGACACGATGCCCTGGAGCTTTATGCTGTCTGTGCTGGCCACCCCTGCTCAGTAGCTAAGTAGTATTTTCTAAGTTAGGGATAGCCTACCCCATGGAGATCAAGGTCAGTGTGTGGATGCTAGGTATTCTTGCCTAGAAAGCCTGTGCTGTTTTGTAGGTGCCTCCACATGAGCTACCTTGGCCTTGGATTATGTCTGTAGTACAGGCATCTGGGTCTCCCAGTCCCCCCTCCCCTGCCATATATACATTGTCCCATTTTTGAAACATAAGCACCTGTCCTCAAATGGAAATGCCTACTAGCTGTGCCCCCAGAGGAATGGAAGCCATGTCCTTTACTGCACAGAGCTCATTCTGGAGAACACAGGTTCTAGAAAGTGTTCTGTAGTATGCAAGTGCACACTTGGGATATAAGTTCTCCTGTACATGGGCAGCCTCAGGTGTTGTTTAGAGGAGGAGTCACTGCTGAGCCTGTCACAGCTACACAAAGGAGCTACTGGCATAGGGTAACATTGGCACCTGGGCACCACCACACTGGGGAACCCAGCTCCTCATGACTGTCTACTCCTGACAGTGAGCACGTAGCAGCACTGCCAGATCCAGTGATGCCTTCTAGAGGAAATGATAAAATGTGCTTTCATACTTGCTGGTTTCCTTCAACCCACAGAGCAAGCCAAAGCCTGTGGCTCAGCAGAGTAGTAGAGCCATGTGGGGCTTCCAACCTTAAAATGTGGGTTTGTGCATGGACAGGGAGGTGGGGCCCATGGCAATGGATAAGTAGGCTCATCCTACTTATGGGTAGTTTTCCTCATCTGAGGAAAGCCCTGTCATTGATTGGATGCTGTGTAATCAGTGGGGCTCCTGGGACTCTTGGTGATGGTTGCATATCTGCCTTTAGACCACATGTTCCCAGCCCCAGCTCAGGCGTGGCTGTTAAGTGGCTCCCAGAGGACTAGTGTGGATACATGAGTGAATCTGCATCCATCTCTCTAGGCTAGAAACAGAAAGCAATATGAAACAGTACTCAAACTGGGTTGAGTGTCTTCTTTGAGAAAATTGCGAGTATATCTGCATGGCTCCTCAGTAGGCTCTGTGCCAGTGAACTGTTTAACTCAGCAGAAACACTCTGCTACACTCCCATTGGAGCAGACTGGAAACAGTGTGTCCTCTGTTGTGGCATAGTGGATATCTAAATCATTATAAGTCTAGGACGTGACAGGTATTGTAGACCAGCTTGTCCTGTGGGCCATAGGGTTAGCTCATGCGAATGTCTAACAGCCTCACCCTCACTGCCCTGGTTCCCTGTCCCCAGGTGTTCTCTTGCCGGAGTAACATGAACAAGCACCTGCTGACCCACGGTGACAAGAAGTACACCTGTGAGATCTGTGGACGCAAGTTCTTCCGAGTGGATGTACTCAGGGACCACATCCACGTCCACTTCAAGGTGCAGGCCCCATGCAGGTGGCACTCAGGGACCTGGCCCAGCCTAGGGCAGTGTCTATGTTAGCTTTTATGTTCCAACAAAGCACAGATGACTATATTTAACAGTATATTTAATCAGACTATATTTAACAGTTCTGGAGCTGGCAGTTCAAGATAGAGGTGCTCGAATGTTCACTGTCCGCTGAAGGGTTCCTCATTCATCCATCACCTTCTTGCTGTGTCCTCACACAGTGGAGGGATGAGAATGTTTCTGCCTTTTAAAGGTTCTAATTCCACTCATGGGTATCTGACTTTACCATTCCCCAAGAGGCCTACTTTCTCACATTGTCACCTTAGGGGTGAAGTTTTTTTTGTTGTTGGTGGTGGTGATTTGTTTATTGTTTGTGTTTTTGTTTTGTTTTTTGAGACAGGGTTTCTCTGTGTAGCCTTGGCTGTCCTGGACTCGATTTGTAGACCAGCCTTGCCTGCCTCTGCCTCCAGAGTGCTGGTATTAAAGGCATGCACCACCACCGCGCAGCTCTTAGGGGTGAAGTTTTAACACACGGACACTGCTGCCTTGTTCCGTAGTTGTCAGTATGGCCCCTGGCAGGCTCTTCATAGAGACTTCCACTATCACACTTGGTTTCCATCTGTAGGTCCTGAACAGAGGTTCTCCCTGTGTGGGGCCTGACAGATTACTTTTACTTGGGCCTTTCCCAGGAGAATGGATGTAAGGAGGGTGGTAGTCTGCTGCCTTCCAGTCTTTAGGAAAAGAAGAGCTGTGCAAGAGCCCCAGGGTATAGAGAACTGGGTGTGAGGAGAGATGGGTGAAGCACCTAAGTCAAAGGCCCAGTGCAAAGTAGAGCCTCGTCCAGAGCAGTGCTGCAGCAGTCTGGGGTGTCCTCTAGGACTTTGCCTGGGCATAGGTGGGACTTTGCTGGACAGGTGACTGTGAGAGTTGGTAAATACCTGTACCACAGAATCCCCATCCCAGTGCCATCCCAAGGGACATAGGTGTATAGCTCGCTAGGCAAACAACTGGTTCCCTCAAAGCAGTGACCAGCGTATCAGTGCATTGTGTTAGAGGCTGGGTCTATGACTCTTCTGCAGGACATTGCCCTAATGGATGACCACCAGCGGGAAGAGTTCATTGGCAAGATTGGGATCTCCTCAGAGGAGAATGATGACAACTCTGATGAGAGTGCAGACTCTGAGCCACACAAGTACAGCTGCAAGAGGTGCCAGGTACTCAACACCCTGCCTCTAAGCACAGCAGAGGAGGAATTTGTGGCCCACAGCACTGTTGTATCCATCTTTTTTCCCTAAAGAAGGTTATGCCATATCGCCTGGGCTTAGGAATGATAACCATGGGCCTCACACTCATCAGAACCCACTTGTGGCTTGGCATGTACATAAGCGGGACTACTGACTGGGAGTGGAGCCAGGGTGCTGAGACTCGCTTAAGTAGCTTCACTGGCCTCAGACTGGGAATGCCCTGCCCCGTCTCTGTCTTGGCCCTACCAGCCTGAAGCTTGTCCATGTTATACAAGGCGGAGTGTATTCTTACAAGGAGGACAACTGATTTCTAAGCAGTTCATGACCTGAATTTCCTCAGCCTCAAAGCAGCAAGCTTTTGTTCATATCCACCACCCCAACTCGGGCATGAGTAACTGACCCTCCCCAGGGTGTCTAGCTGATACAACTATAGCAAAGATGCCCAGGGATGGCAGTGAGTCAGCAGCCTCCACCCTGTGTCCTTACAGCTCACCTTCGGTCGTGGGAAGGAGTATCTGAAACACATCATGGAGGTACACAAGGAGAAAGGCCATGGCTGTAGCATCTGCCACCGGCGCTTTGCACTCAAGGCCACCTACCATGCCCACATGGTCATCCACCGAGAGAATCTGCCTGACCCCAATGTGCAGAAGTAAGAGTCCAGGGGTCTAGGGAAGAGGGGCACTAGCCACAGTGCTTAGCCTTAGCAAATCACAACCACAGGATCCTCTTATTGCCAGATATTTGAGGCACCTTTCCTTCCTAATCATTTTCCTTATAGGAGTCTAACATTAATGTATGTTGGCCTAGTTGATTAGCCAGAACAACCTTTATACTATAGCTAGGGTTCATTAATGCTACCCCATGTCCAAAGTCAGGCCAGGGCTATGTAGTGAGCAACTGGATGACTGAATTTGTCTCTCAGGATTGCTGTGACCAACTACCTCACACTTCAGAGTACTGTAGCCTAGGGTCCCATATCTGGTATCTCAGGGTTGGCTTCTCCTAAACTTTCCTTGGCTAGCACATGGCGTCTCCTCTGTGTCCTCATAGGTTCAGCCTTCTTTCTGTACATTTCTGTCTCTTGTCTCCCCTTCTTAAGGATGAGGGCCACCACGGTGACCCCATTTCAGTCTGCTCTATAAATGCCTGTCTCCACAAATAACATGTTCTGGGCTAGGACAGCATCAACTATTTGAGGGACACAGTGCAGTCCATTATAGAAGCTGAAATACAGAACACCTTTTTGCCTCACCTCTATCAAGAAAGGAGCTCCTCGCAGCTGAGGATACCCTCCAGCAGATGAGGCCTTCAGAGTGGATGAGCCTCTCAGGTGATGAGCCCATACGGCTGTGTAGCTCCTGAGGTTTCTCTCTACTTTCAGGTACATTCATCCCTGTGAGATATGTGGGCGGATCTTCAACAGCATCGGGAACTTGGAGCGCCACAAACTCATCCACACAGGTTACATGCTCCTGCAAGGGTGTTTGGTGCCAGCTCACCTGCCTCAGCAACAGAATCAATCCCTCCATCACTTTCCCTGGATTGGAAAGTGTACAGACAGCCATACCTTGGTTCCCTCACACTGCATCCCAATTTCTCCAGCTTTAAACCTTGGCCTCCCCTGCCACTTGCTGCACCTCCCTCTTGACCCACCTGTGTCCACTCTAGGTCCTCAGGGCCTTCTCATGCCAAAGGCTCCCTCCCATAGAGCTTGGTGTCACTGTGCTTCTAGCTGCGACCTCTTTCTGCTTTGTTTGTTTATAGGGGTGAAAAGCCATGCCTGTGAGCAGTGTGGAAAGTCCTTTGCCAGAAAGGACATGCTAAAAGAACACATGCGTGTGCATGACAACATCCGAGAGTACCTGTGTGCCGAGTGCGGGAAAGGTGGGTGTGTGCCTGGAGCACCAGAAGGTCTCTCAGAGCTGTAGGGTGTCCCTGGAGTGGACACACCAAGCCACTAGAGCATGTTCAGCCAGCCTGCTTATGATCACTAAAACTCTATACCTGAACATAGATGTAGTCTGTGCCTACGACTGAGTGAGTGCCTGCTAGGAGTCATGAGAGTCTTCCTGGCAAAGGAGGGCGAGGGTCCCAGGTACAGGAAACTGTCCTCCTAAAAATCACATCACTTACCACAAAATCATCCACAAGACACCTATATGGCCTGCAAGAAAAGCTGGATGTTCCAAGTTGACAAAGTTTGAGACAGGGTCCGTGTAGCCCAGATTGGCCTCCTGCCAGATGTGTAGCCATGGATGACCTTCAGTACAACCTTTTCACCAAGCCCCTTCCTGCCTGCTTCTGTCTAGCTCTCCCTTTTCTTGACACATACTGTGTGGGTTCTCTCACCCTCTAGAAGCCCTGTGAAGCCAGGTAATTCTGTCTAGCACCTGTTCTCTAGTAGCTGGCACATAAATAGAACATAGCAGATATGAGAATAAATGAATGGAGACCATAAATAGGTGTTGGAACTGTGAAGTTGGAGTTTGTTTCAGTTGATTGCGGTTCTTTGCAAGAGAGACAAGCAGTGGCAGAAGACAATTCTGGTGGCATTGTTTTGGACAGAGCCTGATGTGATGGAGGCAGGGCCAGAGAGGGATCAAGAACAGGCCACTTACCTAAAGAATAGTCTGCTGGCTGGCCAAGCAGTGACTGAATCTCTCACCATGTATGGTGTTTGTCCCTGGGTGGGAGGGTGTGTGTGTGTGACATTATTAATTTGAGAATTGGGAGGAAAGGGGAATTAAGGTAAAATTGCTCTTCCATAGTTAGAAAGGCCTGGCACTTACCCAGCCAGGGACTGACAGCTGAGAGACTAGGGATGGGACTCATGCGCCCCCTGCTGGCTCTTGACTTGACAGGGCCTATGGCCCAGCTGAGTTGTCAGATCTGTTCTCCACAGTTAGAGACAGATGAAGATGGGTAGTAACAAAATGGGACTGGGTGGGCTGTTGTCCAGCTGAGGTTGGAGCTGAGAGTGGGCTCTGGGCACACTGCTCCCATTCAGCTGTGTCTTCTGAGGTGTCTCGGAACTGCACCAGGCCTGCCCTGATGTGTGAGCACTCTGGGTGTACTGCTGCTGCCAGTGGCCACTGCCACTCACCTAACTGGGCCTTGGCTGGTGAGGATACTTCACCCCTTTCCGCATCATCAGCCTGAAGTGACGAAGCTTTGGATTGTTTTGATACCAAACACTGACTGCAATAAGTTAAGAGTGTAGGTCTGGCAAGATGGGTGGTCAAGGTGCTTTCCATAGATGTAATGACTGTTTGACACCTGCATCCAGCAGGGTGGCAAGAGCTGATGCCAGAGAACTGTTTGACCTTCATGTTTCTACACTCACTCTCTCTTGATCTCACAAAGAAATATATAATTTTTGGTTTGTTTTCCAAGACAGGGTTTCTCTGTATAGTCCTGGCTGTCCTGGACTTACTATGTAGACCAGGCTGGCCTCAAACTCACAGAGAGCCACCTGCCTCTGCCGCCCCAAGTGCTAGAGTGCTAGGATTACAGCACCTGTGTGTTCCATCACACCTAAAATATTTTTTTTTAAATAATGGCTTAAAAAATTAGATCTAGTGTCCTCATCTTAGTTAACATTTATGTCATCAAGACAGACAAGAAGCCCTACTCATCCTGTACATCTCACTGCATCTTCTCAGGTGTTGTTGATACACTGCCATTTTAATGTCAAGGTAAATCTCAAGTGGCCTCCTGAGGTGGTAACTTTGTGGATCCTGCATCTGGTTAGAGTAGGACTCTCTGAGGTGAGGCCACAGCCTACATCTCCCCTGCCCATTCTGTGTCTGTTGAAAGTGTGCCCACTGGGTTCAGACATACTTCAGGGGAGTGGAATGGGACACTAATGGGACACTTGCCCTGGGGCAAGTTCTGGGGATGATGGCACTCATACTAATCTGTTTCCTGCAGGCATGAAGACCAAGCATGCACTGCGCCACCACATGAAACTGCACAAGGGCATCAAAGAGTATGAGTGCAAGGAATGTCACCGCAAGTTTGCACAAAAGGTCAACATGCTCAAGCACTATAAGCGGCACACAGGTGTGTCCTGTCCCAACTTTGCCAACTCTGCAAAACCAAATAGCCCTGAGTGGTGATATAGAGAGTTCCTCAAGGCTTCCTCTCTCTGTTCCTAACTGTCCTGGCTATTGTGGATTAGGTCTGCACATCTCAGAGCTCCCCCACTTCATGACCCTATGCATATAAGTAGGACTCCCATTGTAAAGGTGTCTATGCCAGGCACATTTTTATGAGTGCCAGTGGTCTCTGGCTGGATCCCTGGAAATCATAGTCATTTACTGGGGCACTCCATGTCTGCAAAGGGTCACAAACCCATCCTGCCACCAGTGTAAGATATTTTTTCCCATGTCTCTCTAGTGGGTTTGTTGTTGTGTTTTGGTTTTGGTTTTGGTTTTGCTTTTCCACCGTATAGTCCTTGCTGTCCCAGCACTCACTCTGTAGACCAGGCTTGCCTCGAACTCACAAAGATCTACCTGCCCCTGCCTCTCTGCTTCTCTGCCTCTGCCTCCGCCTCCCTAGTGCTGGGATTAAAGGCTTGTACTACCACTGCTACTGCCACCCCCGCCCCATCTGCAGCATGTTTTTTTATTTTTAGTAATAGCTATTCTAACTAGGGTGTGATGGCTCCTCATTGGAGCGTTGGTTTTCAGTTCCTTGGTAGCTGATGGTAGTAACCATTTTTTATGTATTTGTGTCTATTATAATCATTTCTGATTTTTAATGTAGATTTTTAATTGTTTCTAAAATTTTGGCTCATTATACATTGTTCATATTAACCATCTGTGAGATGACTGGCTGAAAGGTGTCTTCTCCCATGCTATCTGTTGTCTCTTCACTCTGAGAAGTTCCCTTTGCTCTGGACATGGTATGATATACAGTTTTGCTTGTGTTTCCTGGGCTTCAGGGCTCATCTCAAGTAGCATCGCTGCACCCATGTCCTGAAGTGTTTCTCCTAAGATTTCTTTTAGTACAAAGGTCTTATATTTAATCTTTGATCCATTCTAAGTTGGTTTTTGTAGAGATAAGAGTCAAGTTTGAAGCTTCTGCATGTAGACATCCAGTTTTCCTGGCACCTCTGTTGAAAGTCATGTGGCTGTATATGGCTTTATTTTATGATCTTTTGTGGATGTGTGTAGACATTTTAACAGTATTCATTTTTTACAGTCTATGAATCTCTCCAGTTTTTGGTGTCTGCAGTGGCTTTGTATCAGTGTTTAAAATTTTGTGCCAGTGAGAGGCATAACTTTTGTCATGATCTGTTGTGTGTCTGAAGACTGAACTACTGAGCACAGAATCCATGTCCTGGATGTAGTAATTCTCCTCTTCAGAAGCATGGGCTAAGTGTCCAACCTGACCCAGGACTGTTTTATTATAATTGTATTAGTACTAGTATTTAGTGTATATTTACTGTACAAAATGACAGGCTTCATAACATTTTTATATATGTAGATGATATATGTTTTCGTGGTTTCTTCCCTAGCAGATACATATTGTTGGTATATAGCTTGTTGTTTTTTGGGTTTTTTTTGTTTTGTTTTTTTTTTTTTTTTTTTTTTTTTTTTTTGGTTTTTCCTGAGAGGCTGGCCTTGAACTCATTGTGTAACTAAAAATGGTCAGGAACTGCTGACCCTCCTGTCTCTGCTGTCTTGAGTGCTGTGGTTACAGGTGTGTAGTGCACTGCCCACCTAGTTTATACAGTGCACAGAATCAGATTCAGAGCTTTATGCTTGCCAGATGAGTGCTCTGCTCACTGAGCCTTTCATCCTCTGCTTTCAGTTCTTTGTATGTGCATTTTTGTGTATTGGTTCTTTGTATCATGTAATTCTCCTAATTCTTTATCAGTTCAGAGGACCTTGGAATTTTCAGACTTTCCCACATGGAGACATGCTGTGTACAGATAGGGTGATTTGCCTTCCGCTCTTCCTGCATTTTTTTGTTTCTCTCTCGCCTAATGACTGCTAAAACTTGAAGTGCTTTCTTGGCTACAAGCATGGGAACCGACACCTTGTCTCCTTTCAGATTGCAGTAGAGCTTGCTTCAGCATCTCCCTTTGGTACAATGCTGGCTCTGAGTTTGCCATGCATAGCCTCATGCTGAGGTATGATCTTTCTGCACCTGGTTTGTTAATGTGTTATTTTGAAGGGACATTTGATTTTATCAAATACTTTTTCTGCATCTACTTGAGATGGTCATGAGATTCTGTGTCTGCTGATATTTTGGCCCTTCATTCTGTTGATATGCCATATCACATTTGTCAGTTTGCATGGATTGAACCATCCTTGAATCCTGGGATGATTCTGCTTGATTGTGCTCATCCTGAGATGTGCTGGTAGATAGTGAAAAACAATCCCTGGTGCTTTGTGTGACCACAAAAACTCCACAGTCTCTCTTAGAGACATTCCCATTCTTGCCTTGGGTCCTGGATTTCTGTTAATGTTTAATCTCTTTCATCATGTCTCAGAAGCTGCTCAAGGCATTTTGAAGCTAAGTAGTGTATAGGTGAATCACTCTGCTTAGAGAGACTGTTGCTGTCTCTACCCCTGGGCTCTCCTCTCTAAATCTCTGTTTTCAGGCCTTCCCAAATGTCTTCATTTTTAAAAATATTAATTTTTGAAGCCACAGTTTTCTGGGTAAATTTGAAAAGAAATACTAATTTTTGTTTATTGTGTTCTGAAAATGTACCATTCCCCTGAGGTACTACAAATCCTGAAGCATGAAGAGGCTGAGACATTCTCTGTGTATACTTACACTGAAAACTCACTAAACATGTGATACTGAACATGACTTTTCCTGCAGGAATTAAAGATTTCATGTGTGAATTATGTGGGAAGACATTCAGCGAGAGGAACACAATGGAGACCCACAAACTCATCCACACAGGTAACTGAGTCTCAAGGATGGTCCAGGCTCTGCCAAGTATGCAGAGATGAGAACACCTGTTCAGTTTCATAAACACTTGCAGAATAGGACTATCTTGGTTTAATCCCACCCCTTGGCTTCTAAATCTTACTGTGCCTTTCCAATGTCCATTCTTTGAGGACTAAGGTCAATTGTTCCTGCTAGTCTTGGGCCAGTGGTTTCCTACTGGTCTAAACAGGAGATGGTTTTCTCTAGAGTAGCAGAGGGTATTGTACACACTTGGCTTGGGAGATGACTGAAGCATTTATAGCTCTCTGCTAACTTGCTTTTCTCTTTTATATCTTACTTATGTGTGTGAGAAGTGGGCAAGCAGTGGACTTGTTCTGTGTGTGACAAGAAGTATGTCACGGAGTACATGCTGCAAAAACATGTCCAGCTCACCCATGACAAGGTTGAAGCACAGAGCTGCCAGTTGTGTGGCACCAAGGTGTCCACTCGGGCCTCCATGAGCAGACACATGCGGCGCAAGCACCCAGAGGTTAGCCTGGTGGGGGCCCATTCCCATCTCTCCATAGCATGGCCTGGTCTCACTGTGGGTTTGGGGTGCCTGCTCTGCTCTTAGACCCCTTTGTCCTGTTGCAGTGTGAGTTTAAGGTAGAGCCCTAGTCTTAACATCTCTAAATTGTGTAATTTTTTTTCTTTCTTTCTGAGACAGGATCTTAGCCCAGACTGGCCTAGAACTCACTGTGTATCTGAGGATGACTTTGAACTTCTGATCTTTCCACTTCCACTTCCCTGAGTTCTGGAATTTCAAGCATGCATCATCACACCCAGTTTTCTGTGGCACTGAGCCTTGAACCCAGGGCTACATGCATGATAGGCAAGCACTGAGTCAGCTGAGTCCCAGGGCAACCACCTTCTTCTCACAAAACCAGATAAAGAGTTAAAGTTACTAGACCCTAAAGAAGGGAGCCTTTCTGAGCATGAGGGTTCACAAAGAAGTTATGAGCAAAGTATTGCTAGATTTGAGCAGGGAAGCTCTTGGGATTTCTGTAGGGTTAAAAAAAAAAAAAAGCAAATGTAAACTGAACACCCACATGAGCTTTATTGCCTTCAACAGTTATATACTTTATATCAGTGACAACCATTCAATGAGAAAACCCAGTGTGTAGGAAAGGGAAGCCATGAAAGAAGAAATATGTATAGATAAAAGATACAGCAGGAAGCCTTCTGCTTTCCTGTGGGCCCTTGAAGTCCTGATGTGAGCGGGGGACACAGTCCTCAGAGGCCTCAGTGTTCTCTGTTGGCTCAAGTCACCCCCATGAATAGTGTACATTTTTACACTTTTTTTGTTTTTTAGCTGAGCAACAGATTTAAGGGCTCTAGGGGTGAGGTCAGATGTGTAGCTTTCCCCACAGTCTTGTAGTTTCTCAACACCTAGTTTCTTTGGTAGCTCACCTTTCTTCCACCTTCCCAGTGCATTCATTTTCTTCCCTGTGCTTGTGTCTGTTGCCTTACATAGGATTTAGTCACCAGCTATGAGATAGACAATGACTAGATAGCAGCTGACTAGTGTTGCTCACCCATGGATAGGATAGTGGGGCGGGTGGGAGGCCATGTGTGTGAGTGTCCCATGGTAAGGACCCTCTTGAGTGAGGCTAATAAAGGAAATGCGGCAGTAGGCCCTCACTTTGTCACAAACCTGACATGCATGTAGCTGCTGTAATACATTGAAGGGTACAGTGTTTGACCCACAAAAACCTCCTCTTGGTGGTTTCTGGTGGGACAGTCGTATTGCTCTTATCATAGCTCACTCAGCTCAGAGGATGCATTGATACCTCACTTAGAGCACATGTCAGGGAGACCACAGAAGGAAGACAGGAACCACAAGATAACAGACAGGTACCAGGTGTCCCCACCAGACTGGAGAATACCTCAGGGCTTGAGATGGGGTCAGAAGACAGGGTTGGGCAATGCCCTAGAGATTGTTCTAGAAACAGTTTCAAAGTCAGTTCTGAGCCCAGGAGTCACAGCAGAGTGAGTTTGTCAGTTAGCAGCCAGTCCCCTACAGCAGTAGATCTTGCACAGTGAGTTTAAACTCCTGTTGCATCGTCAGAGCAGCTACTGAGTGGGCACAGCAACCCCACTCACTGCCTTCTACCCCTTTTAGGTCCTCGCTGTTCGGATTGACGATCTGGACCACCTGCCTGAGACCACCACCATCGATGCCTCTTCCATTGGCATTGTCCAGGTAAGTGGTTGGTAAGGGGAAGAGGTTCCAAACACACCCCATTGGCCATGCCCTGCACATCAGCATAGTCTCACTGGGATTTGGTTGGCCTTCTTCCCAGAGCCTTCTAAACTGTGTCTTAGATTTGTTGTAGTAGCTATGAATTTAAATGTTCGGGTATTGATGATATATATGTCTTTAAAAAAGGCAGTTTGCAGGGCTGGAGAGATGGCTTAGCAGTTAGGAGCACTTGTTGCTCATTTAAAGGACTAGATTCAGTTCTCAGCAAGAATATGATGGCTCACAATTATCTGTAACTCTAGTTCTAGGGAAGCTTGTACCCTTCTGACATCTGCAGATACATTGTGCACATACATGATGCACATAATAAGTGCAAGCAATACTCAGCTCATAAAACTGGGGTTGGGGATTTAGCTCAGTGGTAGAGGGCTTGCCTAGAACGTGCAAGGCCCTGGGTTTGGGGCTCTCAGCTTCAGAAGGAAAAAAAAAGACAAAATAACACATAAAACAAACCTAAAAATATTTAATTGATCATTTCTATAAATTTTTATTATAATTATTAAACTTAACCATATTAGGCAAACTTAGATTTTTTTTTTTTAAGACAGGTCCTCACTATGTATACCTGGCTAGCCTAGAACACTATATAGACCGCACTGGCCTATATACACTATACTGACCGCACTGAACTCAACAAGCTCTACCTGCCTCTGCCTCCCCAGTGCTGAAATTAAAAAAGTATGCACCACCACACCAAGCTAAACCTCCAGCTGGCCACAGCCCATATTGCCAACACTCTCAGAGAACAGCAAGGAACAGGAAAATGCTTGCATAGTTTTAATCAAACATTTACATCCAGTGTTCCTGCTGCAGGCAGTGGCACACAAGCAATTTCCTTGATCTGACTTCCCCAGGAGGGAAATAGTTCTCCTTTAAAGAAGTTTCTTTTTAAATACAAAGTAGCCAGTTCCTGTGACAGCTTGATGCTCTGTGGGTGTATCTAGGGCAGTGCATGCTGCTCTGGTCCCCATCCACATGTAATCCACTGTTCTGGTGGGGTACTGATACCAATCTCCTCACAGCCTGCACTGGGCCTGGAGCAGGAGGAGCTGGC
Source organism: Meriones unguiculatus (assembly GCF_030254825.1). Lineage (NCBI taxonomy): Eukaryota > Metazoa > Chordata > Mammalia > Rodentia > Muridae > Meriones > Meriones unguiculatus. The sequence goes on along the minus strand of NC_083364.1, from coordinate 99,223,322 downwards.
AGAAGGTAAAAAGGCTGCCAAGCGCAGCCACAAAAGAAAGCAGAAGCCAGAAGAGGAGGCGGGGGCTCCAGTGCCCGAGGATACCACCTTCAGCGAGTACCCTGAAAAGGAGCCAGAGTTCACAGGCAGTGTGGGTGATGAGACAAATTCTGCTGTGCAGAGTATCCAACAGGTTGGTTGATGCCTTTCTTTATAGTAGGTGACAGCCACCTCTGCAGGGGTAGCTTCTCTCAACTTGAGTCCTATCATGTGTCCATGTAGGTGTGTTCACAGTGGTCCCAACTCTTACCATCACTTTCCATGTAGGCGTCTTGTGCAAGCTGTGCCAGCTGAGACCTCCAGATCACATTTGGCATTGTTAATAACAGTGTGACACTCTAGCAATGAGAGACTGAAATACAGTTCTCAGTTGGGTACACCACCTGCCAAGGAGAAGAGCCTGGACAGCCACCAGCCACTGAGCTGGCTTCTCTGTGAAGTCTCTGCTTTGCTCAGTCTGTATCACTTATCTTTTGAGTCACCACTTCTTCCATAAGTGTGTCTTGATTTCGGAGATGACGATTCTGCAATAACCCTGATTGCCTTTCAGCAATAGGTATGAGGAAGCTGAAGCTGTGGCTTCCTCCATAGCTACACAAAACAGGCAGGTCAGAGGGAAGATGGAGGGTCAGCTTCCTAGGTTTTCAGACTAGCTTTGCTCATGTGAGAGAGAGATCTGTCTGGTGTGTGTGTGTGTGTGTGTGTGTGTGTGTGTGTGTGTGTGTGTGTGAGTGTGTGTGATCTATCTCTGTCTGTCTGTCATTGGAGTATGCACCTATTACACCTGGCTTTTATGTGGATACTGGGGATAACATTAAGGTCCTCATGAATCAGTTTACCAACTGAACTGTCTTGCCCAACTCTGGTCATGATTCTTGCCCAACTCTGGTCATGATTCACTCTTTTTTTCTGGCCAGGGACATTCATTTGACTTTTTTTTTTTATCGCTGAATTACCCCTGAGAACTGTCCATATTTCCTTTCTGTGTTCTACTAGTATAGTTCTCCCAGGACACTGTGTTCTGCTTTCACCAGTGGAAACCTTGATCCAGCTCCTTTGCCTGAGTATGCAGTTTTAGTGCAGACTGTGGCCTCCAGCAAAAGGGTGCTATGGAAGGTTCTGTCTCCTTTCTACAAAAACAACTCATTGTCTCTTTCTCCATGTGACTTTTGCAGGTGGTGGTGACCCTAGGGGACCCCAATGTGACTGTTCCATCAAGCTCTGTTGGCCTGACCAACATCACCGTGACCCCCATAACCACTGCAGCTGGGACTCAGTTTACCAATCTGCAGCCAGTAGCTGTTGGACATCTTACCAACCCTGAACGCCAGCTACAGCTGGATAACTCCATCCTGACAGTGACCTTTGACACTGTTAGTGGCTCTGCCATGTTGCACAACCGGCAAAATGATGTCCAGATCCACCCACAGCCAGAAACCTCAAACCCTCAGTCAGTGGCCCACTTCATCAACCTCACCACACTGGTAAACTCCATCACACCCTTGGGGAACCAACTCAGTGAGCAGCACCCACTCACATGGCGGGCCGTGCCCCAGACAGATGTGCTACAGCCGCCACAGGCCCCTGCAGCCCCACAGCAGACAGTGCAACCCCAGGTACAAAATGAACAGCAGCAAATGTACAGCTACTGATCTGTGGCTGTAAGAACAGGCTGAGCTGCAGCAGGGGCTCTGAGGTCTTGAGGTTTGTTTGCTGGATACCAAACAGGAAGAGTGTGCACATGGCAGAATCACTGAGGTTGAGTTAACATTACAGAGTTATCAGCTTAGCTGGTGACATGGCCTTTGGCAGGCAGGAGCTTAAGACACTCCATGGAATTCTGCCATGTGTTTCCCCAAGGTGGTGCAGCCTGGCCAGACTACAGTGTCACCCTCAGAGGTCTGTAATTGTCATGGGGCTCAGGGACACAGACAACAGGATCCTAGAGGCAGGTGTGATATCCCAAGAACCAGGGAGATTTGATCTGTTTTCTTTAGCACTCCAGTGATGAAACTAAAATATGGCTAGCCTTCTCAGGCAACACACAGAAGGAAACCCAGGTTTTTCCTTGCTCCTGGATTCACAAGCAGGGAGAAGTTAAGTAACTCTTCTCTGACGTCTCAGTTTGTTTCTCACAGAGATGTGGCCTGAGGCCTCCTATGAGAAGAATCATGAGGCCCCCAGCTTAGGTATAAAAGACATCTTGGGAATATCCATAGATTGATTTTTATGAACTGTCTGTTTTATTTCATAACTACGTTATGTATTATGGCCCTCTTGTGGCCAATATTGATTTCCTTTATTTTAGTATGATAAAGTCATTTGCACTGTAGGGTGTTGGTCCCTGTCCAGTTATGCACAGATGCCTTGTGTGAGGCCACACACAGTTGTGTGCAAAGTGAGCCCTCACGCTCAAATCCCGACGCTCCTCCAGAGCTATCTCAGGACTCTGCCATTCAAACGTATATATTACGGTGCAGTTAAGCCACAACCCTGAATGGGGGATGGGGAACGAGCCCATGTTTTCTTTCTTTATAAGCCTTAATTCCAAAGGTGGTTGTGTCTGAAAACCAATTTCCTATGAAATGGAAAAGTTTAGCTCTACAGGAAAGAAGCGTAGCTAGTGACTTAAACCCAGAGAGGTGCTTTTCTGTGGGTGGGGTGAGAGCAGAAGAGGCCATCATGACAATGAAGACAAGCTGGCCACACCAGCTCTGAGGGAACTTGGCCAGCACAAACCTATACCATCCCAGTGGCCACAGGTCAGGCTGCCATCATAATGTTCACAGTCCCAGCACAGAGACATAGAGAGGTGAGGTGAGAAGAAAGGAATTTGGTCTCGCTCTTATCAGTTTTTAATGTCATACAAAAGAAGAACATGCAGACTTGCTTTGTCCTTGGTCCTGTGTTTCATGGATGTATTCAGATGTGGGCAGCCATCCTACAGAGACCAAGGTAGTTAACCAGCAATAGGCAAAGGACACTGCTGTCAGCCTGGTGTCAGACAAGATGCTACTGTCTCAGGACCTCTTTCCAGAGAGGAAGCTTTGAGGGTGTGGCTGGAGCTTGTGTTACAAAGTTGGAGCCTAAAAAAGGGATGACATTTGAGGACAGGCCTGCAGGTGTGTGGATCACCTGGCCCACCCTCTCCACAGCCACACAGGCCAATCTCATCTCTTGGTGGATGGCATGCTGGGGGATTATTAGACTTTATTTATGACAGTTGTTCTTATGTTATTTATGTGTACAATTAACTACTTTGTATACAGTTCCCTTAGCAAATGAACTGGGATGGGGTGAACTGTTTTCTAAAACATTCCCTTTGTTCTCCAAATAAATAAAACTATTCCAGGAAACAATGGAAGCAGTGGGCAATCCACAGTCCCTATACTATTTTTTAAAAATTCAACCACGGTCCTCTTTGCTTTTATATAGCCTCTCAAAGATGAATGAGTTGAACCCACATGAGCATTGGGCTCAATCAAACATTCACTAGCATTTGTCTTTTTTTCTCTTCTCGATGAAATAAAGGCCGTTGAAATCATGGCCTTTGAAATCACATTTTTAATTTTTTAAAGATACGTTTTTGTGCCTCCTGCCAGGTTGTCAAATCCTGTTGAAAGGCAGAGCTTAGGTTGTACAAACCTCTCCTGCTGCCACTGTTTGCTTAAATATACAGAGACATCTACATCCTGCTGTTATAAGCAGGAACTCAGTTAAAACCAGCCTTTCTCCCCAGTGTCTGTGACACATGGTCTCACCAGAGTCATTGACTGAGGCAAGCAGGTTGTCTTAGCATGGTTACAGCCACTCTACATATAGAAAATGGATAGCAAAACAAAGGCATCTCCACACTCCAGGTTCCCTATGTATATTGACCATTGCTGATTAGTAGGGAGTGTCCAATTTCTTTTTTTGGACTGGTCTAAGGTGGGCACAGCTATTTGTCCAACAAGCCCTGTGACTGTGTCTTGGCTCATATAAAAAAATGTATCAAAGTTTACACCTTGTGAATGGTGATGCTATAAGGTCACATGTAATGACAGGATGAATCTTATAGTTGGAGCACAGGGCTCCACCCTCTGTGATGGTGTTAGCAAGTGATATGTTCTCAGGAAAAGAGTCTGTGCCAGGCACCCTCTCCTGTGTCTGGCATGAAAGCCCACTGAAAAATACCTTCTCATGGAAGGCAGATCTTTCATCCTTCACATCATTCTCAGTATCCAAAGGAAGAGGCACCTCTGACTCGTGTAGATTTTGAGGATTGTCAAGACCATTCTGCATCTGTGAGGGTGTTTTATGTTATTGTATGGTGAATAAAGGTGCTGTGACCTGTGTTTTTCGATTGCTGGCCCTCTACTCTCCTGATGAAGTTGTGCCTGGTAACCTTTGAAAATGGCTCTGGCTCCTGTTGTAGGTGATGTTTTCATTTCCCTGCAGGCCTGAGGTGTATGTTTGAACCATTTGAAACATCCTGAAATACTGTGAGAAACTTTGCTACGAGTTACAATGTGGACTTCTTTCTAAAGTTGAGGTCAGAGAATGGCCGCCAAGTAGAACTTGGCAAAGCTTTTCTGTGGGTCGGTGGTCTTAGATAGCCCCTTACTGATTAAATATTTGATGATAATGTTCTAATTTGTCCCTGTGGGTTATATGTTTTGAAAGTCTCGTGTACCCCACACTGGCTTTTAACTCTGAACTCCCAATCCCCCCTGTTTGGACCTCCCAAGTACTAGAATTATAGGTATGCACTGTTATGTCCAGCTAGGACTCCTTTTAAAGTCACAAAACACCTTTGTTATCAGTCCTCTGAGGAACTGAACCACCAAGACTATATTTCACACATCTCAACATCTGGTAGCAGCTAGCTCTCCTGCTGCTGACACCTATTTAACCTCAATAGTTATGGGCCCTCCCTGGGGGTCCACGCTTGTATGTCTCTCTGCATTCAGCAGACTGGATGTACCAGTGGGAGAGATGTGGCAACCCTTACTCATTTCCACAGCTGATCTGGTAGCACCATAATGTACCACATGGTACTTTCCTTTAGACACATGATCTGAAGTCACCTGACAGAACTTAAAGGAGGGCCTACCTGGGCTCCAGTTTCAGGTAGTACAGTCCCTCCTGAATTAAAAAGTTGGATGCCTGGAACAACTTGGAAAGTTGGGTGCCTGGAACAGCTTCATCTGTAGTATCAGAAACTTGTATCAGTTTTTCCCATGAGTCTGTGGGATACATTGCAGATTTGAACCATAACATTTTTTGTCCCCAAACCCCACTGACTCATGGTTGTCTCACAATGCAACTACATTCAGCTATAAGAGTCCCAGATCTTTACAACCCCAACATTGTTGAAGAGTAAATACTGAGATTCGAGACAGCTTCTGAGACATGAGAAAATAAAGGCACACAGTAACCTAGGAGGGTAGGGAGGGCATAGCAAACCCAGCAGGAAAATATTAGACCCTGTTGCCCCACATCTAGCATCGAGGTTTGAAGATGACATCATCTGTGTGCCAGTGGCTAGAGCAGCTCCCACTTCTACTCTACTTGCAGCATGTGTGGTTTCTCTTGGGCCAGCTTTACCAGTCAGTGCCTATACCTCTTCTGGGAGGATGACTTGTTTTCCTGGGATCTCCAATATCCAAGGACCTCCATTGGAACCAAGACTTCACTTTCATGAATTTCTTGCTTGGGAACTCCCTGAAGGAAACAACCCTGATATACACTCCCTGGCCTGCCAGGCTTTTCTCTGGAACCTTGGTGTAAATTTGAGTTCTGCACCAGTTTAAAACCAGCACACAAATGGTACCAAGTTCTGCTCTTAGCTTAAGATGTATCTCCAAGTACTGTATGATCAAACCTGAGCTGTTAGGAGGATACTTAATATGAAGTTCTTTACATGCATAAGCTATGTTATTATCTATTAATGTTCTCTCCATATGCAGTGAAAACAAGACCCCAAAGAAATAGAATCAACAGAACATTGGCTTCTCTCCCCAGTTTCTGTGTGACTTGAGTGCATCATTGTCAAAGGCATCCTAGATCTAGAGTGACAAGTCAAAATGAACATTCTGGTCTGCTGGAACCAGCCTTCTTCACAAGCCTTATATTCCATTCCCTCTTCAGGGACTGACTCTCCTGAGACTTAAGCGTAGTTTGCTAGCATTCCCAGAGCGCTGGAAACAGAAGAGTATGTAAGGTGCCTCAGACCCCAGCAGCTTGCTCCTCCTGACAAACAGATGGGTGAGGGTACCCTTTGCTATAACATAGATCCACCTGTGGCTCCAGAGAGGCTCTAGGGAAACTGCTTCCTGCTGAGCATAGCTTGTTCCACACTGGTAGAACAGTGTGGAATTCAGGTGTGTGGGATTCAGGTCTGTCCCAACACTAGTAGTTGTTGAAGCCTGGAGCTTAGCCCCCAAATAAGCTCCTTTCCTCCTTCCAGAAGAAAGTGGAGCTGCTGGCCAGGCTAGGAGCTATATTCTCTGATATCCCATGGGTAGAGCATTATGGTGTAGATCTGCCAGGTGTATTGGCTGCAGTCACAGAAGCCTGGGGTCTGTGTTTTGCTGTTTCTTGTTGTATTAAATAATAGTCCATCTCCATCCAGTGTCTCTCAGTGATCAGGATGACTATATTTAACTCAGTCACAGTTTCCCTACCCAGACCTAGCCCTCTGTCCTCACACTCAGACAGCAGTCCATTGTCCACATGGTATACAGCTAACCTTTCACATTTCCCTAGTTCATATCTTTAGCAATCACCTCCAGAAGCCTATCAAGCTCCTTATCCTTCCCCAAAGGGGGAGTTGCTGTCAGTGGCACTCAAAAAGATGTGTTTCATTATGGCATCTACAGCCAAGCCTAGAACCCTCTGTGGGACCTCAATGCCATGTAACTGCCATGAGATCCCCAGGCTGGTCAAATCCATGAGCTCCAGGACAGTTTCTTAACAAAGAAGATGGAAAACAACTGAGAAAAACATACCCAGTGTTCACTTTTGGTTTGCACAATAAATGTACAGGTATATACAGGTACACCCCATGCCCCAACACACACATACACCACTCATGCACACACACAGCATACACAAATAGAAAAACACATACAAAAGAAAGAAAAATATAATTGCTGGTTCCTATGCTTAGTGGTGGTGGTGGCACCATAACCCAGCATCCCTTCTGGGTATACACCACTACCTCTACCATACCTGCCTTCAGGGGGAGTCAAAGTTCACATATTTAAATTGATTCATCACACAAAGCCAGACTTCCAACTCTGTGAGGCTTAGCCTTCTGCTCTGTAGTGCAGACTGTTGTGAGAACTTCTCTTGGATAGATAGCACATGGCCCCTGCACTGACTTATGAGCCTAGCATCTTCGCCTTCATCTGAGACAAATCACATTTTATAACCTTCAGCTGTAATTTGAGGGGTCATTATTTGAAGCCAAGAACAAAAACATGGCTGGACTACCCCAGACATGATTTATTCTGTTATAAAGGGAATGGAATCCAATCCATTGGAATGGATTTCTCAATGTACAATCCTCCCATGGCATTCCTGCCCCAAAGCAGCCTCATGTTGGGTAATTGGCAGTATCCACTCTAACTCTGTTCTTGGTCACAGTCAAGATCAAGAAGAGCTGATTATAGCCTTCTGCCTAATAGCTTTTCGCTTCTTAGAGCCTTAGGCTATCTCAGCAGCAGCCAGTGTTTCTCAGACACTTTCTTCCCTCTGAACCTGTAAGGGGTTCAAATGCTGCCTGGAAGGCTGGGGAGACATGGGCTCTTCTGTACACACTCAGAAATAGTCTCTCTGGAAGGGCTATATGTGATCAGAGGCTATTGACCCTAAGACTCCAGAGTATCTTATTTCATTTGCATAAGACTCAAGTTCACAGGGATCTACTATAATGTTCTGATTAGTCCATATTTATCAATAGAATATGCAGAAATTCACTGAGATGGTGGTCTTTTAGTACAGTCATGTTTGGGGCAGTTCCAGATTACATAAGGAAATGGTACATGTACAGGCACACATACACACACATGGAAACACACATAGCTGTTGGATGATTTGGGTACAACAGCAAGGAAAGAATTCAGGTGCTGAAGAGACAGCTCAGTGTTTACCAGTGCATATTAGCCTTACAGAGGACTGAAGCACATGTCAAGTGGCTTACAACCACCTGAAACTCCAGCTTTATGGGAACCTCTGGCCTCTGCAGGTATCTGCACTCATGTGGATGTACCCCAATATAGATACACATGAATATACATGTGTGTCTATAGACCAAAAAATAGCCTGGAGAGATGGCTCAGCAGTTTAAGAGCACTGGCTACTCTTCCAGAGGACCTGGGTTCGATTCTGAGCACCCACATGGCAGCTCACAACTCTCTGTAACTCCTATTCCAGGGGCTCTGGCACCTTCTCAGATATACATGCAGGCAAACCACCAATGTGCATAAAATAAAAATAACAAAAATAAAATCATTTTTAAAAGATTATTTATTTATATGGGTGTTTTACCTACATGCATGTCTGTGTACCACACATGCTACTGGTACCACTGGAGGTCAAAAGAGGGCATTAGATCGATCCCCTGGAATTGGAGTTACAAGTTGTGAGCCACCGTGTGTTTGCTGGGAACCAAACCTTGACCCTCTCTGCAAGAGCAGCAAGTGTTCTTCACTACTGAGCATTCTCTCCAAATCCTGAAAACACACTCTTTTAAAAATTAAAATTAAAAATTTAGTACTATCAGGCTGGAGAGATGGCTCCGAGGTTAAGAGCACTGGCTGCTCTCTTCCAGAGGTCCTGAGTTCAATTTCCCAGCAACCACATGGTGACTCACAGCCATCTATAATATCTGGTGCCCTCTTCTGGCATGCAGGTATCCATGCAGACAGAACATTGTACACACAATAAATAAATAAATCTGTTTAAAAAAAAAAAAGAAAAAAAATAGCACTATATTCAGAAGCACTTGACACCAGGAGGGCTAGGAAGGCAAGGTAGAATCTAGAGTGAAGCCCCATAAAACATGCCACTCTATTAGAGTTATTTAGCCATCTATGCTAAGCAATTTAATTGGATTTCCACAGTCTTCCTTTCTTAAAATAGGAAAGGCCAGGAGCTTCAGTACTCACTGCTGAGAAAAATCAAGCACGCATGGTGGTGCACACCTGTAGTCTCAGCACTAGAAAGGCTGAGACAAGAGAAATGTCACAAGTTCAAGGCCTATTAGAACCTCTGTATAAAAGTTAAACAAACAAACAAACAGAACAAAACCGCACAGGCTTTTCTTTCTTTTTATATTTCCTTTTGCTTTACATGTTAAGAACTCAAATTCCTGAGACAAAACAACTCACATTGCTTTGGACTTCCTGCTGATTCCTTCCATCCCCCACCCCCCTCAGCTATCCCCAAAGCAGCAAAGCCAGAGGCTGTTGGGGTGACTTTTGTTGTAGCTGAGTGTTAAGGATAGATGAAAAAGTGGTCTAAAGTTACTTAGTCTATCTTAGAGTTAAGTATTTATTGTTGTTACTGCTATGAGTCTTCACAAATAAGTGTTCTGTACTTAACACAACCATAGAGTAACTGGACAGTGTTTGTTTGTTTGTTTGTTTTGTTTTGTTTGAGAATAGGGTTTTTCTCCATAGCCCTGGCTGAAACTCACCAGCTAGCCTCAAGCTCAAGAGAGATCCACCAGCCTCTGCCTCCTGAGAGTGCTGGGATTAAAGAAATGTGCCGCCATACCTGGCTCCTTGAGCCACATTTTTTTTTTTTTGCTATTTTATTTTATTTTTAATAATTACAGTTTATTCACTTTGTATCCCCCTTGTACCTCCCTCCCTCCTGTCCTCCCAATCCCACCCTCCCTTTCCCAGTCCACTGATAAGGGAGGTCCTCCTCCCCTTCCCTCTGATCCTGGTTTATCAGGTCTCATCAGGAGTGGCTGCATTGTCTTCTTCTGTGGCCTGGCAAAGCTGCTCCCCACTCAGGGAGAGGTGATCAAAGAGCAGGCCAATCAGTTCCTGTCAGAGACAGTTCCTATCCCCGTTACTATGGAGCCCACTTAGATACTGAACTGCCATAGCTACCTCTGTGCAGGGGTATCTCCATGAGTGGTCCTTGGCTGGAGTATCAGTTTCAGAAAAGACCCCTGTGCCCAGACTTTTTGGATCTGTTGCTGTCCTATGGAGCTCCTGTCCTCTCCACGTCTTACTATCTCCCACTTCTTTCATAAGATTCCCTGCACTCTACCCAAAGTTTGGCTGTGAGTCTCAGCATCTGCCTCGATACCCTGCAGGGTAGAGCCTTTCAGAGGCCCTCTGTGGTAGGCTCCTGTCCTGTTCCCTGTTTTCTCCCTCCTTTGATGTCCATCCTCTATGCCTTTCTGAATGGGTATTGAGCATCTTAGCCAGAGTTGAGGAATGGAGACAAAAATTGTGGTACATCTGCACAATGGAATATTACTCATCGATAAAAAGCAAGGGCATCATGAAATTTGCAGGTAAATGATGGGAAATGGAAAAGATCATCCTGAGTGAGGTATCCCAGAAGCAGAAAGACACACAGGCTATATACTCACTCATAAGTGGATATTAGACATATAATATAGGATAAACATACTAAAATCTGTACACCTAAGGAAGCTAATCAGGAAGGGGGACTCTGACTTGAGCCACATTTTTAATGATGGATAGTAACTTTGCTTTCAACAAGTTAAAAAAATAATTTACACAGTGTACTTGGTTTAATCTCTAGGTTACAAATAAGGTAAAAGTCATAAAGTACAATGTGTTGAAATATCATTTAAAGATTATTCTCATACTAGATTAAGGTGGCCCTTTCAGGGGTTCATTTGATCCCAGCAGCAGGTACAGGGTAGGTAAGCAAGTACTTCTGGGGTTATCTGCAAGGACAGATGGAGTGATCTCACCATATACATACACAGGCATTGTGGTCCTGATTCAGGACACCAGCAGGTTGAGGCAGCTCAAAGCCCTGATTCTAAAGAGTGTATATGACTAAGTTGTAAACACCAGACCTACTTTTGCTTCATAACCATTTCTTTTTAAATTTTCTTTTATTTATTTTCCCCTCCAAATATAGTTACTTTGTCTATTTACATAATAATTTTTATTCTTTATTTTTGTTTGAATAAATTGTTATTTTTTGACATTTTAAAAATTATTTTTATTTTTATTAATTACAGTTTATTCATTTTTTATCCCCCCTGTACCTCCCTCACTCCCTCCCTCCTCCCCAATTGTTACTTTTTAAATAAAAAAATTATTATGTTGCATTTAAGGGCTGCAACATTAGGTTTTTATTCTTTTTCCCTGTCTCTCTGTCTCTCCCCTCTCCCGATGTCCCCCACCTCTCTAGCTCTTTCTCAAAGAAAATTCCATCGTTTTTTGAACTGTTCTTAAAAAATAAAATGGAATGCACAAGTCATGTCCACCACTCAGCCTCAGTTCCTCCTGTCTGTAGAGTGAGAGAGAAACTAGGCTTGTGATGCCATTTCCAGCCCATGCCTTATGTTAATGTAAAAGTACATTCCCAAAATAGTTAAATAAAATGTCAAGCATGTTGGTAAAAATAAAAAAATAAAAAATAAAATGGAATAGTATATTGGTTGAAAAAGAAAAGCAGGTTGTGTTTTTGCTGGCTTCTAAAATAAAAAGTAATCAGCTTTTTTTTTTTTAAAAAAAAAAAGATTTTTTGTTTGCATGTGTGGATGTTTGCAAAACCACTGAGCCATCTCTTTAACCCTAGCAACAACTAGTTAAAAAAAAAACAAACAAACTTGCCAATGCTTATGGATAGAATTGTTCCCAGAGCAGAAATTAGGTGGCTTCTGTAGCTCCAGCTCCAGGAGAATCCAATATCTTTGGCCTCCAAAGGCACCTGCAATCTCAGGCACACACACACACACACACACATACACATTTAAATATATTTAATAAGCATGTATTTATATAATATATATGTGTAAAAGCCAAAACAGTGGAGACAGGAGAATCTTCCAGAAGCTTGAAGGTGAGCTATCCTGGAGCAAGCACATAGTATAGCAGAAGAAACAACAAAAAGATCCTGCCTCAAAAACATGGTGGAAAGAGAGAACCAACTCCTTACAGCTGTCTTCAGACCTCTACATGCTGTAGCACGAAAACACCCTCACTTTCATACACATCAAACACTTGCACACATGTACTCTAATAAACATTTAATTGGAAAGATCATAAATAGAGACAAAAGCTGTGCCAACAGCTGTATAAATTGCATATTTGAGGAAAGTCACAGGATGAATGAGACAGGACTTTTTCAGACAGAACTCTCCTATTTCTTGGATATTCACGTAAGGGCAAGCCTATGGGATATGGTGAGAATTCAAAGCAGACATTTGGACCATCATCTTAAGCGCCACACTGATGGGAAACCTAATGAACTACCAATAAATCACTGTGAAGAAGGCAAGTTAGATGCTGAGGCTGTGACAGCTGTGTTCCTCTAGAGCTGTATCCAACCTAACCCTATCCCTGTGGGTGCGATCCCCTTTGCAAATAGGTTTTTTTTGTATCTGTTGTTAACCAAGATCTTGTTTGGCTTGATCCACTGCCTGGGGCTATAACAATACCATAGACTGGGTGCTTTATAACAGTAGGAATTAGTCTGGCAAGAGGGCTCAGTAGGTGAAAACAATTTGCCTTGTAAGCCAAATAACTTGAGTTAGAGATTGACCCCTGAAAGGTGTCTTCTAACTTCACACACGTGCTCTGGCACACACACACACACACACACACACACACACACACACACACACAGCATAGATCAAAATGAAAATTAAAAAACAAACAAAAGTAACAGTTTATTTGGCTCACAGCTCTGGAGGCTAGAAGTACAGAATGGAAGGGTTACATCTGCTAAGGATCTCTGGCTGTTGCATAACATGGTCTAAAGCATCACAGGATGGGGTGAGATCCTGGTATAATCCACTGAACTGATGGCATCCATCTATTCCCAAGGGCAGAGCTCTCCTGACCTGATCATCTCTTAGAGGCCCTGCTCCTCAACACCACTGCCAAGCCAAGAAATTTCAACACAAGTTTAGAAGGGACATTCACACCATTGCTGTGACATACTAAATTAAGGTGGCCCTTTCAGGGGTTATAATCTTATAAGAGGGGACCTGGCACATAGATGGGCACACAGGAGAAGTTAGGTGCTGGAGGAGAGAGACTGAAGAGATCAAAGTATAGGTATTTTTAAGGACTTGGGAGCCAATGGGAAATACCCAGGACCCAAGAGAACAAAACTAAAATGCCTAGACTTCAACCAAAGATTACCACACATACAAGAGACTAAAAAAGACTCAAAATAAGGAGGAAAACCAATGGACCTAAACCACCCCACAAGTTAGAGATGTTAGCAATAACAAAAAGTGAGATTTATTTTTTCAGTTTAAATTGTACAACATATGTTCAATAAGCCAAACACAGTCATGAAAAGATGTATTTATTTGTTGAAATAGGGTTTTACTATGTAGCCTTGGAAGACCTAAAACTCAGGGATCCACCTGCTTCTGTTGAAAGGACCAGGCCTGACCCCATCCTCCAAAAGTCATCAGTCCCAGGAACTAGACCATAGGTCACCAATTCCAGGAATAAGAAAACTATAAAATTCCCTACCCAAGGAATATCCTGGAGGTAACCACAGGAATGAGAAGGTATCTTATCTCAGGGTGGGGCATCTGTGCTGTGCAGCCCACCCACCTAACATTCCTGAGGTCTACAGACAGCTAGCTCAATGTTAGTTAGCCAATCACTTTGTAACAAGCTTGCCCTCACTGAATATCATCCAACCATGTAACTACTAAGCTGGGAATTCTGGGTTTTTGCTCAAGCCCCAAATAAAAACCCTGCCATGTAGCTGCTCAGGGCTCTCCTCTCTGATCCACTGTGTTGGTGGCGGTGGAGAGACAGAGCTTAAGCCTGAATAAAGCTCTTTGCTCTTGCATATGTGGTCCAGCTCCTGGGTCTTTGGGGACCTTAAGATCTGGGCACAACACTGTCTCCTGAGTATTGGGATTAAAGATCTGTGCTAGCACATCTGGCTGAAAAGTTTGTTTTTGAAGACGTAGGTTGGATTGAGGACGTGGCTCAACTGGTAGAGTGTTTGCCTAGCTCGTAGAAAGCCCTGGGCTTTATTCCTAGCACCAAGTGAACTGCGTGGTGGTGCAGTCTCAGCACTCAAGAGGCACAGACTAGAAGTTCAAAGTCTTATTTAATAAGCCCTTCAAGTATAGCTTTTTGGTTATATAGGCAGCCCAAATGCAGGGCTGTTCCACTGCAGGGCAGACCAGATGCTGCCCAACAGACACCACCTTATTGAATCTCCACAATAGTTCTGCAAAGTAAGTGTTTTAGTTCACTTTCCAAGTTTACAGAGGGAGAAACTGAGGCACTGCAAGATACTCATGTCAGTCACCTTGGGGGTATGGAGGTAGGACTGCAGCACAGCCCTGTCCCTGCTTCCAGTTGGGTTCCAGCAGTTACTGAAGCACAGAAAAGAGACAGCTGCCAAACCACTAACATCTGTGTCTTGAGGAGCTCTGGGGCATTTGTGAATGAAGACTCTGGCTGGACTTTGTTAGGTTCTTTAGGCCACGGTGCAGAGGGCGAGGCAGCCAGGCTGAGGTTCCCAGCACAGCCCACAGGTGGCAGGTGGAGACGCTTGGGAGACTTTGGCAGAGCTGTGTGGGGCGTGTGTGAGAAACAGAACCCTGAGAGCATTCTTTTCCAAACAGAGGGCTTAAGGAGAAAAGTATTGGCTGCGGGTGTGTGATCTGAGCACTGATAGGAAGGACCCCGCTGGCAGAACTGCTGTGCTCAGGACTCGTTGGGGTGACTCACGCTGGAGCGGGCAAGGACCGCCTTCCTGGAACAGCAGCGGGCTTGGGGAGGAACAGCCCACACTCTCACAGTCCCGCTAGGCGGCTCTCACCTTGCTCACACATTCTGATCTGCTGACAGCAGCCTTCTGGAAGATGGTCTAGAGGAGCAGAGCATGGTAGTCTCTGCATTGTACACATGATGTATTGTAGTAGGGGCTGCAGCCACAAGCTTCCTTGCTGGGGCTTACAAATGGATTTCCAATTTAAAGGAAAAACAACCACAAAACAGGCTGCAAAAAAAGTAAACTAAACATTCTGGGGGAAGTATGGCTCCATCCCTAGCACCCTATAAAATGGGCATTCAGGTGGTGGAGGCAAGAACATCAGAAGTTCAAGGTCATCCTTGGTACACTGAGTGTTGGAAGCCAGCTTAGGCTATACAAAAGCCAGCCTCACACCCCATATACAAGAGTCTAATCAGTCTAAGGAATAAAAGTCTCTTTTGGTTCTAGAAATTACTGTTCAAGCAAAACAAAATCATGTTTACTGGGGTGTTGGTATAGTGTTCTTGTGGAATATACACAATTTACCCTTGTTCATTCAAATGCTGATTTCTCTACCCAACTATCTAGTTTCAATCTAGACATTGTATTGTGATGCTTATTCTAAGCATCACCTGTCTCAAGTTTGTGTGAACATGCCACCATTTGTTCTCTGTATTTGTCAATTAAACAACCACCCAGTGCTGAGCAATGGAGAGAATAGGGTGGAACATCCTGTTCCGGAGTGGGAGGAAAAGGAAGGAGGCAAGAGAAGAGCAGAGAATCCACAAGAGAGGTCTTGGAACCATGTGGAGAAATGAACCAGACCTAAAATATCACTAAAAGCAAGTATAATTGGTGAATCTGAATGGTAGGAAACTATGCGGCCTTGGAGGTTTAGGATGGAGTAACTATTAATAGCCCAGCATTGTGATCTAGGTTAATTAAATAAATCCCAGTCTCTGTGTGGTGATTTGGTTATACAGCTGTTTAGCATTAACCGCTGCTTAACTAAAAGATGTATCAGTAGTAAATATTAATATTCTCCAACACTGGGGACGCTAGAGAAACAGGGTCAATAGGAGATGTGTCTATGTTCATGTGTACATAATAACACATGCTCCTGATTTACTGTGAAAATATGTCCCATTGAAACCACAGGAGTTGGAAAATATACATGTTGTGAATGTATTGAATAAACCCTCTCAAACCCCTCAGCTTGGCCTTGTCAGTCTTAAACATGTTCTAGAC
This sequence comes from Meriones unguiculatus, assembly GCF_030254825.1. Taxonomy (NCBI): domain Eukaryota; kingdom Metazoa; phylum Chordata; class Mammalia; order Rodentia; family Muridae; genus Meriones; species Meriones unguiculatus. The sequence continues at coordinate 99,207,083 of NC_083364.1, read as the reverse complement.
ACTTAAATCAGCCCACAGTCAGGCAGAGTTATCCAACACAACGCCTGTTGGACAGCAAGTATGCGCAATGCTTCATAATACCTATTGAGCAGTGTTTTTGTACCCAGGGACAAACAGGGGCACTGCTGTGTGCTTGATTCTGGTCTGTGGCCTTGGGAGGTGCCCATCCCATTCTCATCTAGAACCAGTTCAAGGCCATTAGAAAAGGCTTGCCACTCAATTCTCTCCTGCACATCAGAACATTAAGAGGCTACCAAGAAGGTAAATGGTCACCCCCTGGGCTGCCAGCTCCAAAGAGTTGGGTAGCCATCCTCAGGATGTAGGATCTGGTCAGGCATTAGAATTCTACACTCGGGAAAAGAAACCAGGTTCCCTGGACCACTCAAGGTTGGACTCAGTGGACCTGCCCTCTTCCTTGCCTAACATTTGCATGCAGCACTGGCTCAGCCACTAGGTTCTGGAACCTCTGTTGGACTTACTCAGCTTGAGATAGGACTACAGCCCTTTCTTAACCACTAAGAACATCTTTCATGACGGAGTCAGACCCATTCTCCACTATCTAGGGTGGATATTATATTAGCAATCATATTAGCTATTGCCACCCCCAAATCTTCCTGTTTCCCTTTCTCCTTTTAAGTAATAGCAGCTGATATCGAAGGCCTGTTTTATTTCTCCTCAACCCATCTTGGTGTCAAACATTGGGATAAAATCCAAGGCTTTGAGGTTTTCATGGCTTTCTCCACCCTTTCACTGATGTCCTATGAGTGACCCTTGCCTCTCTGTCTGTCTGTCTGTCTTTGGAGCCATGTTCCAGCCTCTACCTGCTCTGGAAACTGTAGACTCAGTTCCGTGAATGAACCCTAAGCATCCGTGTGACATCAGTGGCCTGCCCTCAGCTACCAAGTGAGAGTGGGTGTCTATAAGTACAAGAAAGCCTCCCAGAAGTGTGAGTCTTTGGGGAGTTATTGGCCCAGTATTTACAAAATTACTTGAAAGGAAAAAGTGATAACAGTTAAACAAGAGAGGAAGGAGAAGCTGGGGCCATGCAATCCAACAGTGTTTAAGGATACACTTAAGTTTGTATTGTATTGTATTTGTATTGAAAGGATACATTTGGTTTGACAGTTAACTGAGTCATACAGGCAGACAAGGATAGCCTGGGCTTGCAGTGAGGCCAGCACAGAGAACTCAGATGAGACAGTGGGATAGTTCAAATCTTGGAAGAAGCCAATTATGCCTGTTAGAAACATGAGTTTGGCACTCTCAACTTTACGCTAAGATGCTTTCTTGTTTGGTTTGGGTTTGTATATATATTTATTTGGTTTTGAAGATGAGGGTCTTGCCCTGTTGCTCTGTCTGATCTTCCTCTTCTATATTCTGAGTGCTAGGATGCTAGGATTGCAGGCATGCCACACCATGTCAGGTAGTATTAACAAATTCCTTTTGATGATATCATGCCTTTGCATAGTTGGGTTTTCAGAGATTGCTGTGATACAGCGTGATCACAGCAAACTAATGTGGGGTAAGAGCAGGCCCAATGTGGTTCCCACGCTGGAAGAAGTATGCCTGCAGCTCTTTCACTATGAAGCCCTGGCTAGACTAGAGCTCACTATGGAGACCAGGATGCTGTTGAACTTGCAGTCATCCTCCTGCCTCTGCATCAGAGTGCTAGGATTCCTTGGGTATATCACCATGCCCTACTGAAAAAGTATTATCAATTTTTTTTCTTTTTTTAGACAAAGTTTCATGTAGCCTGTGCTGACCCTAAACTCACAACATAACTGAGGTGCCCCTGAACTCCTGATCTTCCTACCTTCACTTTCCTAGGGCTAGGACATAGGGGTGCACCACCACAGCTGGCCCAAATTGAATTTATTTTCTTCTTTGCAGGGTTAGAGATGTAGCCCTGAATTGAACACAGCAAGGCAAATGCTCTCCCACTGGGCAGTTTGTAGCTCTTCCATTAACTTATATGTATTAATTTTGTGATAACCTACTAAGTAGATAGGATGTGATTTTTTAGTGGTAAAGTTTACATAATACAAAATTAACTATTCAAAACAAGCAATACACTTGGCGCATTCACAGAGCTGTACAAACAAAATGCCCCCCCCCCCCCCCGGTTTGTTTTGTTTTGTTTTGGTTTGGTTTTTGGTTTTTCAAGGCAGGGTTTCCTGGAACTTGCCCCGTAGACCAGGCTGACCTCAAATTCAGAGATCACTTGCCTCTGCCTCCCAAGAGATGGGATTAAAGGTATGCTCTGCTGCCACCACCACAACCCAGCTGTACTTTCTAATTCTAAAGCATGGTTATTGATCTGAAACCTCATACCTGTTAAAAAGTCACTCCCACTTCCTGTAACCTCTAGTCACTGGTAAGTCCAACTTCCTACCCCTATGAGCTCATCTACTCTGAACATGTCATCTGAATGGGTCATACAAATCATGCTTTTTTTTTCTTTTATGTGATTCTTGTCACCTTATTTCTTCGAGGGTCACCCAAATGGCATATGTCAGAACTTTACTCTTTAATTTAATTAGTTAATGTGTGTGTCACACACAGACACCCCCCGCCCCCCAATCTGTGTGCCATCACTGGCACGGAAGACTACTTTTGGAAATTGGTTCTCTTCTTCTACTTTGTTTCTGAGGCAGGGTCTCTCTTGTTTCTGTGTACTCTAGCCCAGCTAGCCCAGGAGCTTCTGTAAGCTTCCAGGTGATGCTTTTCTCCCGACCAGTCAGTTACTAGAAATGCAAATGAAGGCCATAAGTGGGCTATTCTGTGAGTTCTGAAGTCTAAGTCAAGTTGTCAGATGCTTATTTACTGAGCCTTTTCCCCAGCCCCAGAATTTACCTCTTTTAGTGGCTTCATAGTTATTTCACAGAGTGGAGATGCCACAGCAGCTTTACTCACCCATGCATTATTGGGCATAGGGGTCGTTTCTACTCTTTACTGCTATGGATATTACTGCTGTGTACATATGTGCATATTTTTCTTTGAATACTTGTTTTGTTGGGTATATACACCTAAAGTGGAATTGCAGGGTCACTTGGTATTTTGAGGTTTAATTACATAGAAAGTGCAATGTTCTTTTTTCATAATGTTTTAGAAATTATTTGGTTCTAACTACTAAATGAATGAGACAATCAGGTATTGCTTTTGGTCTGGGAACACTAGACAAAATGACCAGGATAGGGTGCCTCCAGTAGAGCAAGTCTGATATGGGAAGTACATACAGTAGCTCCGGGGCATCATGGGGTCCCCAAGTAGGACTTCCATGAGGAACTGGCTAAAAGTAAAGGTGCTCCAGGGAGGCTCTAATCCCACAACTCCCACTGGCTCTAAGGAGTCAGTCTAGTTGGAGGGGTTCCTGGATGCTTTGTTTTGCTTTTGTTTTGGGGGACTGCCTCATGTTGGCGGCAAGCTTGCTATAGAGCTGAGGATGAACATCTGATCCTCCAGAGTGCTGGAGCTCCATCCCTGAATTTTATGCACTTGTTAGCACTCTGCCTGTTGAGCTTCACCCCCAGCTCTGGGATGAGGACTTTAAGGACAGTCTCAGAGGCATGGGTGTGGAGGAAATAGAGAGGTGGGCCACTGCCAATATGGGTATAGTTTTATACCACTTCCTGACATAAGACTGCAAGCTACTGGGACAGTCAGGCTATAGTCCTGGGGTTAAGGCTCTGGGGCAGGAATCAATCAAAGTTCTCCAGAAGATCGTGGGAAAGACAGATAGGAGTGGTGGTAACCAGGGGCCAAAGGGGGTGGAGTCTCTGAGAGAGGAGTGTTTGTATAAACAGAAAGTATTTGTTTGACAAAGAAGTGGGGAGTCTAGGAGGGTAGTCTCAGCCCTTTGCCCAGGGGGACTGCTAGACACCTACCCCAGGCCTCACCCAAATCTTTAGAATTAAGGCAGGCAGAATTCCTGCCAAGAGCCGGCTGGATTCTTTTAGTAATACCACTCAAAGCAAACCCGGAAGTCTCAAAGAAATCAGGCAAGTTGTGGCAGGAAGGAAGCTGAGGGCTTTGGGGGTGGCTTCAGTACATTTCTTTAGCTTCACACTCCTGGGCCTCCCAGATTAACTGCATCCAGATGAGCTGTGATTGTTCTAGAGAGCCTGAAGTTCACAAACTTGAAAATTACTCTGTTTAAAGCCTTAGCCCAGATACATACCAGTAGGAAATGACTGCCAACTCTTAGCTGTCATTTGCTGGCTTTCAAATTATCATCTCAGGGCTGCATATAGGCCTATCCTGAAGCAAGTGCTATACTCTCACATCTGAGTATCTGAGAGTGTGTTCACGCTCTTGTAGTCACCATCTTTGGGACCCTATCCTAGGAAACCTAACTTTGGCATTCTTACAATTAAATTAGGGTAAACATTAGGAAGGTGGGGGTACTTGAAAATGTGGACAACAACCCCACCCACCCCAGGTTCCTAGTTGATGAGCAAGCCTCTCCTCTGAACTTCATGCTTTCTAGCTCATCTCTTAAAAACATTCACAGCTGTGTACTGTGGCAGTGCTTTTCAGCTGGGATCCAAGCTGACTGATTTCAAGTGACCACACAAATCCTTTCTCTGATTCATTAATATAGTGGGAATCCTCAGCACAGCAGCCTCCCATTCTGGGACACTGAGCTTGCATTATGACACACTTGCTATTTTTTCTAATCTGTGCATTCCTCTTTTGACCTACAGTGTATTTAACTTGCAACTTCACCTTCCCACTTGAAGATGTCAACTTTACCTGCTAGCAAGTGCTCCAGAGATGTTCCAGCCAGGGAATTCAGGTCCCCCTTTACAGATTAGCAGGCTGTCAGCAGAGAGGGCTAACCCTAGTGACACCTCTGGAGGAGTGGGGATCCCAAGGAAGTTCCAAGCTGTGGCTTGGATCCCGAAGTGGGATGCCTGTTTTGGTCTCCCTGGGCTCCAGTCTTCATATGGAGCCTGCAGCAGACACTCCATAAATATTTGTTGAGGGAAACACACAGATGATTAAATAAAGAAATTGAAGTGTTTTATTACTTGACTGCTATGCTATTAGTCAGCCCCTCCCTCCCTGCTGGTGAGCAGACAGAAGTGAGCCTAGAAGTGTGTAGAGAAGATATCTGAGGCTGTACCCCGGAAACAGGTGCCATGATTCATTTTCTAGTCAATTCTTTTATTTTTCCTTACCAAAATGACTGTATAATAAGAACTTTCAACTTATTTTTATCCATTGATGAACCCCAATTATTCTTAAAGTGTTAGTTTTTAAACATTAGGTATATTTGTTACTGATGAGTTAAAAATAGCTATCTGCTGCCTTGGACTCAGAAATTATGTGGGAAAGGAAGGTAGTGCCTATGGCTCCCTGGAGACAACTACACACACACACACACACACACACACACACACACACACACACACTTCCAGCCCTGCCCAAGCAAGCATGTGGGGCTGGGACTGTGGGCTCCTCCCCTGGGAAGCCAGCTGGGAGGTGGGGCTCAGGGGAGAGGGCTCATTCAACCTGATGTAACTTGGGTAGGCCTCCCTCTCAGAAGAGAGTTTCTCCAGCATTAGTGTCCTCACAAGGCCCCTCCTCTCCTCCTGTCAGGCCCATTACTCATCTGCTTTAGTGAGGAACAGCTTGCTCTCATGCCCGGTGTAGGCATGAGTGTTGCTGAAGCAAGGGAAGTCACCTGCACTTCCACCTTTGACCCAGAGCTGAATTTTCCCGAAGGTGAACAGGTGTTTACCTTTAAAAGGTCACTGTTTTCCATAATGAAAGGACTTTCTGTATTTGAAGTGGAGAATGATTATGTATATATATTTGTTCGCTTTTAAAACAAGGTCTCACTCTGCTGCTGTTCCAGCAGATCTTCCCCCTGCCTCAGCTTCCCCAGAACTGTGATTACAGCTGGAGCTACAGGGCAGGGCTGATTAAATTTTAAAGAACCAGTTACCTCCTAAGAGGAGTTCTGTGAAAAAGCAAAAGGAAAAGAGAGTAGAAAACCAATCCCAAAAGTTGGGTAATATATAACTCTTTAATATAAACAAAAGTTTTGGAAAAAAAGATTAGCAATATCCAGGGCCTAAGGGTGCAGTTACAAAAGGCCCCCAGGAGGGAACGGAATGTCCTATTTCTCGACTGGCGTCGGGTACACGAACTGAACCAGACCATAACATTGTGTAGGACTTAGCATCTGTGTATGAAGATGCCTAGAACTGGGGAAACCTGAGCAAGTTAGGAAAGCCTATCTAAGTTCACGACCCAGTGGAGCCTACACTTTTTTCTTTGCCGTGTTTTGCTGAGTGGCAGCACTGCAGTACAATGTATGTACTACAACAGCACTGAGAAGTTGGCGATCCACCGCGCGCGCTCTCGGGAGGGCGGGGACCCATGCATCCTTGGTGGGTCCGCAGCACTAGGAGCTGGACTCTCACAGGCTGAGGCTCCTGTGTGGGCGTCAGGGGCGGGCCCAGGAGGGACAGAACGAGCGTCGGAAGTTACGTCAACGGGCGGGGCGCGCACCTGAGCACCTAGGGCAGTCACAGTTGAGCCCAGCAGCGGCTACTCACGCGATGGAGGGCGAGGGCCGGGGCCGGTGGGCGCTGGGGCTGCTGCGCACCTTCGACGCGGGCGAGTTCGCAGGCTGGGAGAAGGTGGGCTCGGGAGGCTTCGGGCAGGTGTACAAGGTGCGCCATGTGCACTGGAAGACTTGGCTCGCGATCAAATGCTCACCCAGCCTGCACGTCGACGACAGGTCAGCAACCGGGCGGGGCCGGGCAGGATGAGGGCTCAGCTCCACGCGAGACACCGGTTAACAGAGTTTGCGTCACTCACGCCACCGGCCCCTCGCAATTCAGGAGCTTCTGGGGCCCGGAGCTGGCCCAGCGCGGTGCTCCTGAGCCCTGTGAGGTGCGTCGGGCTCGCCCGGAACCCACCAAGAAAGAGCTGCGGTCCGCGCACGGCTTAGAGAAATTGCCGTGTGGGCCTCTGCGCTTTGTGAACAAGTTAGATTCAGTTCCAGGTAGTAATTTTCGTCTGAGCACAAATTGGTGTTTGGCCGTAATTATTTCGTTCGAAAGCACCAGCTGGGTTCGGGCGAGGTGTCCGCGGCGCACAGCCACTTCCAGGGCTCCGGGTCCGGCTTGGGTTCGGGATCTGGTTCTGCCTACCGGTTTTCTCAGCATACCTCCGTTTTAAGGGACTTCGGGTGGAAGCCAAGACTCCAGGGAACATCTTGCTTTGAGCCTGGGCAGGTGGCCCTGGGCATACTGGGCCTTTCTTTGTCCCTCCTAGCGGACTGTTCCCGCGATAGGAAAGGATTCAGAACGGTCCCCGGTAACTCTACGGCGATTGTGGTTTGTGCGTAAAATTGGAGGTGAGATGCAGAGCAGATTCTTCAAAAGCCTTTCCCCCAGGTTGCATTGTTTACGTTGGATAGTGATAGTTTATGTACGAGCCTCAGAAGGACACATTTATATGACTTATTCTTTAACCAAGCTGTTTGCATTTTACCCAGAGATCCCTCTTAAACTCCATTGAGCCATAGCTGCCTACAGAACCAACTTTACTTTGGAATGATGACCATAGTGGCCTGGTGGCCATAAGGAGTATGGTTTGAGGATGAGACCTCAGTCTACTCTCTTTACTCCTCATTCCTAGCCCGGAGACTGTGCCAGAGATCTATTGGGCGTTTTGTTGTTTGACTGCTTGCTTTTTTGCCATAACCTAGTTTTTCTTAGAAACTGGTACAGTGGGGACTGGTGTCTAAAATCACTGCCAACTCTCCGTGCTGTGTAAACCCTTCCTGGGAACTCGTGGGGGTAGGGGTGGGGCGCGCACTGTGGTTATTCTGGTAAAATCCAAACCTTTTGAATAGCAGCCAACAGTTTCTCAGACATTAAAAAACAAAACAAAACAGCAACAACAACAAAAACCGGACTTCTGGGATGTTTCTTATGCTCCTGGAGATTTAGTGGGATTTGTATTTTCTAGGCAGAGTGAATGTTATTCACCATCAAAGACCTGACAACATATTTTGAATATTGGAGGGCAAACATGAAGCATCCCAGGTGTCAATATGCTCTACAATCCTACAGTCCTTAGGTCTTTTTTGGGTGGCCAAGTCAAAGGCAGGGTTTTTCCACTTGTAGAGAGACTGTGAAGTGTTTGTCCTTTAATTGCAAGGCATTTCTTCCCTGCTTGAAGCAAGGCAGGTAGTGGCATGTCAGCAGCCAGGTAGAGGTCAGCAGCACCTAGCAGGAAGTACTTGGCCACCAGGTCAGTCAGGCTGCCTTTGTGCTTTTTTGTATATGGGGCTGACTTCTCCCACCCAGGCCATGCTTTAAAGTGTTTAAGCCCTGCAGTGTTAGGAAGTTCTCTTGTGGGGGAAATGCTTAGGAATTCACTTGGTTCTGCTGTGCCTGAGGGGCCTGTTGCTCTGTAGGCTAGCCAGGTTGCTTCTGAAGCTTGAAATAGTTGTTCAGAGAAGGCTGACTTTCCCTGCGCTGTTGTGATGTATGTCCTGCCTTGAAGAAGAATTTTCCTAGGGGCTTTGCAGCCACCAGCCAGAAGACATAGGGTCTTTTTTGCAGGATCTTAACTCAGAGATAAGAGAATTTAAACATGGACTTTTTTGAGGTTTGGAAGAAGAAAACAGCAGCAACAAGTAGTCAGTCTTGGCAGCTGGGACAAAGATACAAGTGAAAAAAAGAAAAAAAATGTTCTGCTTTCTAAGTTAGAAGTCAGGCAGGAAGGCTCCTGCAGTGGGCCTCAAGAAGCTACATGGAGAAGGAGTGAGAGGGGAAGGACTGCAAATGGGAGAAAAATACCTAGAGTGTCTGAGTGGCAGGCTTAGGATTTTGGCCAGTATCCCAAAAGGTGCCAGGAAGAGAGAAAAACAGTGGAAGGCACATAGTGGGGACCTGTGAGCAGCCGCCCCAAGGGAGGGCCATCTCAGGCATCACAGTACATCTCATTAAGAGGGTAGTTATTTCCCTCATCTCTTTAACATGCCTTTAGGTGTATCGTATTTCTTGAAGTTAAAGCTTTTTGAGGGGTCTTTTTCTGTCCAGACGTTTGACAGGCCCCTTTGGATTAACTCTGAATGGAGAGACAATAGTTTATCTTTGCAGTCTTGTAAGGGTGTTGTGGTGCATGCTTTAATCCCAACACCCAAGAAGCAAAGGCAGGTGAGTCTCTGTAAGTTGGAGGCTAGCCTGTTCTACATAGTGAGTGCCAGGACTTTGAGGACTATGTAGAGCAGTGGTTCTCAACCCTCCTAATACTGTGACCCTTTAATATAGTTTCTCATGTTATAAACCTAGCCATAAAATTATTTCATTTCTACTTCATAACTATTATTTTTGCTAATGTTATGAATCATAATGTAAATACCTGGATATCTGATATTTGACCTAAAGAGATCAAAACCCACAGGCTGAGAACCATTGATTTAGAGAGTCTTTGTTTAAAAAAAGGAAGCCAGCCATACCAGGAGGAAGCAGCCTTCCTTCTATGGGCCTCAATAAAGCCCTCCTAACTTTACCTCTAAGGAGGGGCCATTGTGGTACTTCTCCAGGCATACTGGAGGTAGTGTCCAAAGCTGATTATGAGGGTGGAGTCCATCCACAATGACCTCCAAGCCAGCTAACATCTACCTCTTATGCATAGTATGCAGCTGGGGTCATTTTACTTGCTGGTTTGGGAAGCAGGTGTGTGTTACTTTAGCCACAGCTGTGGGCCCGTCCCATTTTCACTGGCCAGGCTGTTAACCTTCCAGGCTGGCTAGGGATCTCTTGGCTCCCAACAGCCGCCCAGGCCCCAGCCTTTACCTATCCTTCAGCTTGTGACCCTCCATTTCTGTTCATGGCAGGTGGGGCCTTATTAGGTCTGGGGCACCCCTAAAGCCTCTTGTGAAGTATTTGCTGAAGCAGGAACCTCAAGCATAATTCACAAGTGACCTCCCCATTGATCTAATTTCTCTTCTTTGTGGGACCAGGTATCTTGACAAGGTCCTGTTGCTTGGCTTTGGGGAGAGGGCTATCTTTCCTAGCTGGCTTTCACTTGGGAGATCACAAGTACAGGGGAGAAGGCCTGGCACTCTTAGAACAAAATGATCCAGTGCCCCCATGCCTTTCTCTGCTTCCAGCTAAGAGGAGCTCAGAATAACAAAAGTCCCTGGCACAGGGGCCCAAGAACTGCTAATGCAGAGTTGGGCCTCAGCTAGTTGGGACGAGCCTGAGCAAAACCCAGGTTTGTAACTACAGAGCTGACAATTGGACAAGCCTGATTCTTGTCAGTTTTAAAAATAGCTGTGTGGGAACCCCTCTGAGGCTCCTGGGAACTTAATTGGATTGGTGTGCAGGAGCCTAGCAGAGAGGCTGAAATACTCTTCTCGCAGCCTTGGCCTGTGTTTTCAGGAAGCAGCAATGCTTCCCAGGTTCCCAGGCAACTTGTACTGAGTGAGTCCTTGTCCACTTCCCTGTTCCCTGCAGCATCAGGCTTCTTCATGGCTCGCTTTAGGGTCTCTTTCCCTGAGACAGAGTTATGGCTTCCCTAGACCTTCCAGAAATGGTGTGAGCTACCTCTGATGTTTCTCTGTACTCCAGTTCCCTCCCTTGGTGGGAAAACCTTGGTGCTAGGTATAAATGGGGTGTGTGTGAATTATTGTAAATGCTTTTACAAAAATATCTTAGGTTATAATCTCAGTAATCAGGAAACTGAGATAGGATTGCCATGAGTTCAAGGTCAGTCTGGGCAAAACAACAACAACAAAACTTGAAGAGAAGCTGGGGCTATAGTTTTATGGTTAAGTCCTTGCCTGGCACATGTAAGGTTCTGGGTTCAGTAGCCATCTATACAAAAAATAAAGTGCCTTTAGAAATTGTAACCCGGGGCTGGAGAGATGGCTTCGTAGTTAAGAGCACTGTCTGCCCTTCCAAAGGACCAGGCTTCATATCCCAGCGTCTACATGGCAGCTCACAACTCTCTGTACCACCAATTCTAAGGGATCTGACACCTTCACACATAAAATAAAATTAAATCACTAAAAAAATAAAAAAGAAATTGTTAACACTAACTTTGTCCTGTTTGTGCCCAGATTTTCTAAATGGAGCCCCAAAGCAGGTATGAGACTGGGACAGAGGTGTCTTTTCCTCCTCGGAGGCTGAATTCCATCCCTGTCCCAGGACAAAAGAGATGAGAGTGTAACTTCAGCTTTCCTGTACTGCAGAAGCCGAGATCAAGTGTGTTTTAATGAACCTGATGTCAGTGGGTTCTGTGGCCCAGATGCATTATTCACTGTGAGCAGAAAGAACAGAATGGGAATGGAACAGAATGACAGCCTAGGAGCATGCTCCGGGCTTGCCACCTGTGATCCCTGCCCCACCCAGGCATCCAGGCTAGGGACAAGCTGGAAAATCCCTCCAGGTTTTAAAACAATTGTTATAATTACAAATGTACAGTTCTTTCTGTGTTGTTATCAACACTAATCAGAACAACACTGCTTATGAGAAAGATGTATTTTAAATGGTAAGAACCAACAACATAAAATGGAGAATTTTATGTATTTCTAGCTCTCCCAGGTCAGGAGCTGGCCCAGTTTAGGCTATGGAGTGGCCGATGTTCCTGATAAATGCTAGAGCTTCCATCCCCAGGTTGCCCCAGGCTGGGTGTCCTAGAGAATCAGGATGATGATATAGGTGTTTTAGTTCAGTGGATATTAGATAATAAAGTTTTTCTGGATGTACCAGGACTCTGCCTCAGTGTTAGTTCCTTCTGCTTTGAGCTTTTCTGGTTATGCAATCATGAAAGTGATTGATATTTTTTTGACCCAGGAAACAGTGGTCAGCTTCCAATGAAATGCCCTGAAGCATGTGTAAAGGCAAGGGGGTAATGTCATGTGATCTTTCCAACCTTATGTGCAGAGTAAGTGTGTAAATGTGCTGGGGTCAGCAGCCCAATAGCTCTTTTTCTTTTTAAATGAGGTTTGCGTTCTGGAAAGGGCCTGGGGTAAGGAGACAGGAGCTTGTTAAATTTTGAGTGGTGGGAAGGGTAAAACTAGCCATTTTCTGCCAGTGGGGTTGCTGGGAGTTAATACTAATAGCTACCAGAAGAAGTCTGCTGTGTACATTAAAATCTTTTGGAAAATAAATAGATTGGTTAGGTTTGCTGAGCAAGGCTGTCCAGTGGACAGGGAAGTGGCCCACACTGCCAGTTCCTTAGACTGGCAAAGGACAGGTATACCTTTGCAGCTCACTTGGTCTTGGCTCCCTGTACTCTGCAGGGCCGTCACCTGGGTAGAAAGGGTACCCACACTGGAAGGTGCAAGCTGCCCACGTTATAGAAGAAAACAAAAGTAGTCGGAGGTGGGGGGGGACACTACAAATTATAACTTTTATTCTTAACACAAAAGAGCAAGCAGCAGCTGATAGTAGGTTTCTGTTGCTGTGTATGGGGATTCAGCTCCTGTCTTGCCCTGGGGAGAAAGGAGCCTAGCTCAAGAAATACTGTCCCCTGCCTCAAGTACCATTTTATTTTGATAATGCTTGACCTAGGTATCTAACTTCACTGGCCTGTTTTTCAGATACAGGAACAGGGCTGGGCATCTTCCAGCCTGTTCTAAACTGTTGGTGTTCCAGGCAGGGATGACCCTTGGTGCTCAGAGGGTCATCTGCCTCTTTTTGGGGCCAGCTCTTGGAGTCTTCCAAAGAAGAAGGGAACAGTGAACAAGATCCTGGTGTGAGGGTAGTTTGTCCATCCATTCTAGGGTTCTCACAGCTGGCCCTGCACTCCTGTGACCAGCTGCTTTGGGCAATATCTCCATGCTAGAGTTTGTTCTGAAGTCATTTAGTGATTCATTCTAGATGCTTCATTTAAGCCAGAGGTCTGTTGCCTGTCACCCCCACAGTAGACTCAAAGTGTGTGCTCATGAGGACTAAGTTCTAGCTACAGGTAGGATTGACAGTAGTTGGCAAAGGGCTAAATTCTTCAACCCTTAGAACTTGTGGCAATATCCCCTGCCAAAGTGTGATGCCTAGGACACCAGCTTTTTGCTGTGGCTTTTGGTGCTCAGGTGTCTCTGCCTGCCTGCTTGCCTTTTTGTCTTTGTCTTTCCTACATGGGGCAGGCTGGAGAGGGGGTGCCTGGAAGTCTCCTACAGTTTCAGAGAGGAGGCCAGGTTAAGAGTGGCTTGTTAGCACCATTCTGGGTCCTTCAGCTCCTACTGATTTCTCAACGGGCACTTTAGACCCAGAAGGGCCCCTAGGGGGCCCAATGAAGATCCAGTGAGTCTCAGGTTACAGGTAGGTCTTTGTGCTAGACTGCCTTCTAGGGAGGCACCAGGGCACCTCGGCCTACCAGGCTATGTCAGTTCCTAGCTCCAACAGGTCTCTCTGGAAGTTTTCTTTAAGGAGCTCTTCTATTACTAGAAAGCAGATTTTGTAGCCCTCTTCCCAGCTTTCTGGGTGATTTCTTTTGTGTATTTGAAGAGACACTGACCTGGATCCTATGTAGTTTAGGTGTATCCTCTTGGGATGGGCCCTTTTACCCTGAGTGCACACTGAGACTTTTGAACCCTGTTGCTGGCACAGACCATTACATAGCAATTCTCATCTGAGATTGACCTTTGGATATGGCTGCTAAGTACAGCCCATGCGGCAGCTGTCTCTGCCACTGTGCCTAAATGTGTGAGGAGACATTCCCCAGTGGAAGGTCACTGGCTAGGAAGTGGAAGGCATGGACAGTAATACTACAGCTTCTCTAACTTTAGGCGCAGACCTGCCACATGATACAGCAGCTCTGCTTCTGGGCAGATACCCAGAAAGACTAGCGTGACGGCTCTACAGACATTCATTCCCCCAAAGGTGCATCCTTGTTTTCAGGAGACAACAGGTGGAACAGTATCTTAGTTAGCTTTCTATTGTTGTGATAAAGCACTGACCAAAGAAATTGGGGAAAAAGGGTTATTTCATCTTATAGGTTACAAGTCTGTCATAAAGGAAAGTCAGGGTAGGAACCTGGAGGCAGAAGCTGAAGTGGAGGCTGTGGAGGAATAATTCTTCCTAGCTTGCTCCCCTCAGCCTTTCTTATGTAACCCAGGACTATTTGCCACCATGGCCTTGGGCCCTTCCACATCAATAGTAAATTAAGAAAACACTCCCACAGACTTGCCTATAGGCTGATATGATGGGAGCATTTTCTCAATTGATGTTCATTTTCAGATGATTCCAGATTATATCAAGTTGGAAAAAAAAAAAAAAAACCTAAAACTGATCAGTACAAACAATCTTGTCCATAACCATGTGGGTGGATTAGGAAGATGTAGTATATTCCTACACCATTGCCTGGCCACACAAATTTGGATTTGTGCAACAATATAAATGGATTTTAAAAAACACTTTATGAAGTAAGGCAGACATGGAAGAATGATGGAATGATTCCACTCATTTGTAGTACCTGGATTCAGAAAGAGGAAAACGTGGGGTCTGGTGGGTATTTAATGGGTACAATTTGTTAGAGATGATGAAAATGGCCTGGGTGTAGATGGTGGTGATGGCTACATATGGAATGCTTCTGTGTTGCCTACTTACAGGTAGTTGGAAGAATATGGACAACCTCTGTGTAATCATAGAAAGTGTGGCCAGTTGTACATGGCCCTTGGCAATCCCTGCAATAGGCTCATGCTGCTCTGTTAAGTGTGAGATGAGATTAGATCCAGTGGAAGAGTTGGGCTCAAACAGAAGGTGAGAATGGTCCTTGGAGAGTTAACCAACAGTTCCATCCAGACAAGGGATGTGATGTCACCTGTAGGTGTCCAGATAACTGCTAGGGTCTATTCTCACAGTGACTGCAGTTGCAGAGGTGGGTGTGAACAGCATCAGATTGTATAGGCTTTGGAAAGCCCAGTGTTTAATTATGTGACTGTGAGCTTTGCACATATGTGCATTTATCACTGGTTAAATCCTGGCTCTGTGTCCAGCTAGGTGACAGCTGCATGCCCTCATACCTATGAACTTTTTCAGGGAACGCATGGAACTTCTGGAGGAAGCTAAGAAGATGGAGATGGCCAAGTTCCGCTATATTCTGCCTGTGTATGGCATATGCCAGGAACCTGTTGGCTTGGTCATGGAGTACATGGAGACGGGCTCCCTTGAGAAGCTGCTGGCCTCGGAGCCATTGCCTTGGGATCTCCGCTTCCGCATCGTGCATGAGACGGCTGTGGGCATGAACTTCCTGCATTGCATGTCGCCACCACTGCTGCACCTAGACCTGAAGCCAGCGAACATCCTGCTAGATGCCCACTACCATGTCAAGGTAGGGACACCATGTGCTCTGGGGAGTGGGCAGCCAGGATGCTGGATGCTGTAGAGAGGGCTCTGTGTCTAGATAGATCAAGGACTCTGGAATAGAGTCTGAGAAAGGAAGGGATTGTCCCTGGAGCAGAGAACTTAAAGCCAGGGCCTTTTTCACTGTCAGACCTACTGTGGCACCAGGTGGTCACACTTGATCTGAACATAATAGGTACCTGGAAGGATGACCATTGTGAACCTATGGGCTTCTTCCCCATATCTTTTTCCCTGTCATGTCCTAGGTTCTGAGCAAATGAAGCAGATGAAGGACTTAAGGGTCCCAGACTTACTGTCTTGTGGGATTACATCAGCAGTTGGGTCGTGAACCTGTGAAACTTTGGCTGTTGTGATACCAGAACCTGGTTTCCCCCAGTGTTCTTGGACTATGGATAGGTGTTGGGGTTGCTGTGTTCTAGACACAGGCTATAAAGAGGACTCTGCCAGGAAGCTGAGTCATATTGATGTGAGGCCTACAAAGAGTGTGTCTTTATATCTTTGGAAGTTTAGAAAATATAGTGTGAAGAGTAGCACAGGAAGCAGGTGCTATATGCATGGGTTGTCGGGTTGCACTGGGTTGTATGGCTTTAGACACGTTTTTCCTCTGACTACCTTGGCTTCCACACCAAGGGCAGCACTGTCATGGACTTTTTTCATATGACATGCACATGGCTTTGGGGAGGCCAAGCCCTTAGCCCATAGTATTGGTCACAACCTCCCTTTCTGTGTGTGCAAGAAAGCAGATAGACTTGAGTGATGGAGAGGGATTAAGGGCCTGGAGTGAACAGTGTCCTAGCCCATGTCACTTGATGTATCTGATTGTATAACATGCCCAGACCCACCCTGCTGGCCCTTAGGGGACTCATTGTTCCGATCAGCTCAAGTCAGCACACAGTGGCCCGTGTGAAGATCCTTGTAGCCCTCAGACTCAGCCAGGCAGTAAAATTGATTTCCACTATGTACATTCACTGTGGGTTGTAGCTTAGGTAGACATTGACCAATCATGGCCTTTATATCCTGAAAAGTGAGACAGGATCACACACAACTTAGTGTGTGCCAGCTCCAAGGTGGGTTCCAGCATCTTCTTATGAACTAAGTTTCTTGGGTTCTGTTTCCTTGTGGTTGGCAGGGCTTGGCCTCCTTTCTTCCTGGACAGAACAGAACCTGTGAGGTCCAGTGGGTCATAAAGTCATTGCTCTCATATATGTAACCTACACCAGAAAAAATAAAATAACAACAAGCTCCTACCCTGGGTCCAGGCCTACCACAGAGCAGAGTTGTATAGTCACTTGGTGACTGAAAAGTGATTAGATTACTCTGGCTGCAAGTCTGGGCAGAGGTTGAAGTGACAGCCTCCAGAGATCTTGACGACCCACTATCATCCATACATATCATGTTCAGGAAACCCTCTTACTGACACACCACAATCACAGGAAGCCAGAGTGGTTTGTGAAGAATAGGGTGTGCAGATAGCCTCTGGCACACCTGGGACTGGCTTTCATAGGGGGCAAGTTCTGCTTCTGTATGCAGCAGAGCGTGCAAGTGCACAGGAGAGTAGACTTGAGGTGGAAGAAAGCCCAGAAAAATCACACAAAACTCTGGGCATTTGAGAAGGTGTAAGGTAAGCAGCAGGCAACGTTGGGCATAGGGTTGAGGGTGGTGTATGAAGACTTCGTCTTTAAGAACTGCTGAATGGGAGTTGGCTACATCACATGCGCCTTGACTAGGGATGTGTTCCATGGTCTGGTATAGTCCCAATAGTCACTTTATCCAGAGTCTCTGTAGAGTCTCTCAGCTGCCCTAGGTGCAGCCAGTGTTTGTCATCCCATTCCTTTGTATGTTGCCCTCCTCTCCTGGCAAGTGTGCCAGTGGGAAAGCTGTGGTATGCTTGTGGTGGGGTAGGCACAACTTCCTCTTCCAAGTTTTATTTTTGGGAGTGCAGCCAGGAGTTGGATCAAGGACACAACTTCCCCAGTTCTGTCTCTTTGCTGAAAAGTGGAGTAAAGAGATACTTCTGGGTTATCAGGATCATTGAGGGTTAGGGTTCACACCTAGTTTGTCACTAGCAAGCTGTTTTTTGTAGGTCTGGGTGCTGACTGATCCAGGTGTTTTCTCAGCCTTGGGTACTCAGCAGGTATCTAATGCTTGTATGTTGAGGAAGTAAGGGCTGCCTTTGACAAACTGTGGGCTGGCATTTCCTTTCAGGCTTCAGTCACCTCAGCCTGATGGCAGTTCCAGATTTTACAGTGTCATCTGGATGGCTAGGCTGGGAGCTGTCAAGCCATGATGAAAAGGTGTTCCTTTAGCATGAAGGGACACTGTCTGAAAACGGGATGCTGAGGCCAGCCCCTCACCTGAGTTACCCTGAAAGGCCCTACAAAAGATGCTTTTGTGTGGTGCCAGGCTATTATCAGAAAAGTTAGTCACTGAAACAACCAAAACCAGAAGTGTGCTTATACAGCACAGTCTGTTTGTCTTGTAGAAACAGCTTCCCAAGGGGATCCTGTGGTTTGGTGCTGAGGGTTCTGTACCTCCCATGCAGATAGTTCCTTTGGATTTCTGGGCCATTTTCAGTTCAGACTTAGGTTGGGATCCTGAGGTAGTGTCAGGAGATGCCATTCTGCCATCCTCACTTCACTGTGGTCAGGGAGGAACTGCTGTCCTGAGCGTAGTATGAGTGTTAGTGATGCTTTACAGCAGCCTGGGATTGTCAAGTGCATTAAATTATTTCCCTGTGTCACTCCATTAAGTACACTAAATATCTGAGTTAGAGGTGGATCCAGATCTCCCCAGACTACTTATTCACTGTGTCCTGAAAGAGGGGTACTTCCTGCTGGGTCTGAAGAAGGCAGCAAGAGGACTTTGGTAGCTTGGTCTAGTTATTCTGAAGTAGAAGGGTATGTTCTTAGAGGTTCTAAACCCTGAGGTCTTTGGGCATCAGTTACCAGTTTGAGAGCATTTGAGTCATGAGGCATCACTGTTGAGAGCTGGGGGAGGAGGCTACCCTGTTCTGGGTAGGAAGGTGAGAGAAAGGCCCCCTCAGCTCCTGAATTCCTCATCATGGTGTGCCTGAAAAGCCAGGGTGCATTTTGCAGTATACATGCAAAGGAATAGTGACAGAGAAAATGAAATAGCCTAGTACTCAGGTTCCCCAAATTTGTCTGTGTTTCTGAATGCAGAGAAAACATTTCAAGCTGCTGGTAACTGTTGGACTGAAACTTCTCTTCTCCCAGAATTTGCTTAAGAGGGGCAATGAACACAGTTTACCCGCTCCAAAGCATGAAGCATCTGTAGGACTTGGTGATGGCTTTGTCATGGCCACTATCAGCTTTTCCGGAGTTGTGGTTTCTCCTAAGGCCTTACAGGCTTTCGGAACCAGCAGACCTAAGGGGCCCTAAAGGCCTGCTGATTATGAGCACGCCTTAGACTTAGAGTGCTATTAGAGATAGAGGGCCAGCCCAGCCCAAACAGCTATCTTCCGGTCAGCTCCCATGGCCATCTTCAGTGTCTTTTAGTTACCCTCAGTCTTTCTGCCATGCAGTATTGACAGCACCAGGCCATAGGCTTCCTTCATGCTTATGGCCAGTCTGGAAACAGGAATCCTGACTCAGCCCATTTCCTGTTCCTGACAGGGTGTGTTTGAAGATGAGTCCAGGAGTGATTAAAAGGCTTAAAACCACATCAGCCTTGAAGGAGACTAGAAAAAGGCCTTTCTATGTGTACTGAGAGACTGTTTGGTGCTGAATTGGGGCTTAAGCTCACACAGTGCTTCAAAGGGTCTGGTTTGCATTAGGCAGAGAAGGGAGACTCCCAGAGTTGTCTTGCAGGTCTGAGCTACAAGGACACCTTCACCAATGGGGACCTTCCTCCCCTGTGAACTGTGGAAGTAGAGAAGAGATTTCTCACAGTGACTTCATTACCAAGGGAGGGGATATCATGTCTGGAGTAGACCAGTGAGCCCGGAAGGTGATGAGGCATGTGTTTTGCTCACTGTAAAGCCCTCTGAAGGCGTGTTGCGCTGTAAAGGACCTGCTGGCACTTGTAACTGCCCCAGCTGGAAGGTTGCATAACCGGACTGACAATGTATGATAGATGCCCCAGCCTGTCATGTGGCTCCTTTTACCTGAAAGCTGAAGGCTGTTTTCCTCTTTGTGCTGACTGTGACCATCAGCTACCAGGGTAGATATGAAGCCTTAAAGAAGCGGGGCTGGCTGCCCTTTTTTTGAGTTCTGTCCCTAAGTAGATCCCTGTTTTTTAAGGATGGTGTCTTCCCCATCCATAAAGTTTATATTGATGATGCATCCAGGCATGGCCCTTCTGCATCCCTTTACTTCCTGCTTGCCTGGGAACAGGGTGGCCTGGAGCTCAGCCCTTCTGTTTGGGGTGAGCCCCAATAAGGTATGTTGGGGAACTACTATCTGCTATGGGAGAGAGAGATATGCCACAGCCTCTTCTGGCTCTCTTAAAGGCTGACATGCCTCCTTTGGATTGCTTTTACAGATTTCTGACTTTGGGCTGGCCAAGTGCAATGGTATGTCCCACTCTCATGATCTCAGCATGGATGGCCTGTTTGGCACAATCGCCTACCTCCCTCCAGAGCGCATTCGTGAGAAGAACCGATTGTTTGACACCAAACATGATGTATACAGGTGTGTGATAATGCCACCGTGCCGTGTGCCAGGCTAGGATCTCTAAGCATCACTGGTACTCCTGCCCTGAACAGCAGTTTCCAGAAAGGCTTTGAGGGTACTATTCAGCCTTGGAGTTTGATTTACATGCAAATGGTGTGTGCCTGTTGGACTTGGGGATTTTAGCTGGTGGTTACCTGCTCCTAGGCATATGAAAGACTTTTCTGTGGGTGAGACTTGCTGAAAAAGGCTGTTCTTGGCTATTGCTAGGCAGAAGCAGTTAGAAACAGTTAGAAAAAGCAATTGTCAGCTCAGTGTTGGATATGATGCAGCACTTCATGAGACATGGACTTACCTGCTGCTTTGAATAGTTTACAAATCCATAGGTATGTGGGTTTGGGCTCCTCAAAGCTCACACTTCTCTGAATATGAAAGTGAGCAACTCACACTTGTCACTTGTCTCTGAAGGGGGCATTGGCTCACATCCTGAGTCCTCAGTGTATAAACTGACAACTTAATTGCTCCATAGTGTAGTTAAGGGAATATTTTTATTGTAGATATGAGAGAGAATAGCCAGAAGCATCTGGAAGATTCCAGAGCACAGAGAGAAAGTAGTAGACTGAACATGGCCAGGGACCTGGCCAGAAGAGAGACAGGAACAGAGCAGAGGGAGAGTGGGAGAGAGAGATCAAGAAAGAAAAACAAAGAGGGAGCATAGTAAGGTTCTAAGGAGAATGCCTGGCTGAGGAGATAAAGCACATGAGCTGGAGAAGTTTAGGGTAGGAGAAGAGAAGAGCCAGGATGCCAGCTTGGACTTTAAAATTTATAGCTGGTACATGTGATTCTGAAGGAGCCTGGGGACCAGCATGAGCTTTGGTATGCTAATAAGCACCACAGATAGCCACTTGTCCCCTCTGCCAGTGAGAAGGGAAATGGATCCTTTTGGTAGGGGGGAACTGGGTTTACACGTTCCTGAGGAGTGCTGGCTTTTGTCTAACAATCAGTATTTGGGGAAATGGGGTTTCCTCTGGACCTGACATTCAGGATCTGTACCTAAGAACCATACTTCCTTTTCTTCCTCAGGTTGTGGGGGTCCTATTCCAGAGACATTTGGGGAAGTACAGCCCTAGAGCAACCAATTCTGTCTTGCCACCAGGCCCAGCTGACTGGTTTGACAGAAGCCAATATGCCAGTGTTGAACTTTTGAGCTGTGAGTCCCACTGGGCATGGCCCTCTGGGGAGTAGTCAGGGCTTGTAGAGTTTAGGGATAGTCAAGGGTTTTGTTTTTGTTTTTGTTTTAAAGATTGGGCCATTTTCAGTGTACCTAGAATGATTTATTTATTTAAACAAATGTCCCCTAGTAGCTAAGAGAGGGTTTCAGGCCCAGCTTATTGCTTCTTAGTACTTTCTATATATTTTCATTAGCCACACTATAATGAAGCCTTCTAGGGCATTGTAGTTAGAACCTGACCTTGAATTTAAAGGATTGAAGCCACAGCAGAGAAAAACAAGGGGCAAAAGTGTCCATAGATGTCTGAGTACTTGGCCTGTGCTCCGGTGAAATGGATGCTCAGAGCTTGGGAACTCTTATCAAACCTGGCTCCAGCACCAACTGACACCTAGTTTCTCTTTCAGCTTCGCCATTGTGATCTGGGGCATGCTCACCCAGAAGAAGCCATTTGCAGGTAAGTGGGCCTTCGTGAAAACAGTGGGCATGTCCTTGAACCGTCTCAGCTCTTTCATAGTGCCTTTGGTTTGTGCTTGACTAGGCTGCCCAATAACCCCAGGACTTTAAAGCCTCATGGCCATCCTCAGGTGGTTGTAAGGGCAGATGCCTTACAACCACCTTGCAAGTGCTTTGGAGGCTCACAGCCAGTTTATTGAAGGTGGCTGATAAAACACTCCTGCTGTGCTGTTTACATACAGGACAGATCAATTGTGGGACTATCAGACTTGCAGCTTTGTTCTTTGATGCCACTGAGTGTTTTGTGGCGGTAAAATTATATAACAGGATACCCTTCCTTTACCTCCCTTCTTCCCTCCCTTTAAAAAACAAATGGTATGAAACATACATGGCAGAATCTACTGTGTTAAAAGCATTCATGTGCTTGGCCCTTCTCCAGAACTTCCACCACATCAACTCAAGCTTATTTGAGTCACTTTTAGCTGCAATGGGAAGAGAAGTCTCTTTTCTTTTATGACATTTCTAGATATTTACACTGTGGGGTGTAACCAAAGATATTTGAAAACAGAGGTCATGCTCAGTATATATGAGGCCCTAGTTTAGTCTCCAGCACCAAACAGACAGATATCATTTACGTCAGAGCCCCCAAGATGAGAACCCATTGCTTGGCTCAATCACACACTCAAGCCAGCCATGGAAAAGGAGTAGAGACAAGATCCTCCAAGCACAGCAGGATTTAGCTCCAAGCACAGCTGGGAGCTTATTAAGCACACAGCAGAGTAGTCCTATATGTTCCTGTCCTCCACTTTTTTCTTTTAAAAGACATAGTTATTTTATGTGTATATGTATGTGCCTGAGTAATGCATGTTCACCACATGTGTATAGCGGTCTCTGGTGGTCAGAAGGGGCCATTGAATCCCCTAGATTCTACAGTTAAAGGCAGTTGTAAGCCTGCCATGTGGGTGCTGGGACCTGAACCAGGGTCATCTGTAAGAGCTCTTAACTGTTGAACATCTCTCCAGTCATTTTCCCCATTGCCCTTTCTTCCAACTGTTGTCTCTCCCTCCAAGGAAGTCTACATACTGAATTCTTTTCAGTGTGATGGCCTATGCATTGGACATGAAATTATCCAGTAGCAGTGACTCTTGAGTCAGGTGTATGGTGTATCAAGGATCTAGGCCCTCAAGTTTTGTTACTTCCTAAATAGGGAAATCAAGGTGCAGAATTTCCCCGATGTCACATAGACTTCATCAGCAAAAAATCTTCTAGGTAGTTTCTTGACTCATTTCATTTAGGAAGTTTGCTGGATTTGGAAGGCTGGCTTATCATGGAAGTAACCTGCAGATACTGAAGAGCTAGGCATTGCACAAGACTTAACGGGAAAATGAACAAAGCATCAGCATGGAACCCTGGCAGCCAGTAGTGACTTTGGGCTAATTTTCCATACCTGTCAATAGGCGCCTGCTGCTCCACAGGGCGTGCTTGGAATGCAGGGGTGGGGAAATGCCCATGGGAACAGTGGCTAATGGGCTGCATGGTTTAAGATGAGCAGAATATCACCACTGAAAGTTACCTTGAGCCTTTCCTTACCAGGGATGGTAATAATAAATAATGGCGGAGTCTTTGCCCATGAGATGTAGTTTTTAAAACTGAGAAAAACAGAGACTGCTATGCCCTGTCAGAGTGTAGATAAGAAACTCCAGTCTTGGGAAGAGACATGGCAGCATTCCAGTTGATGTGTATGCTACAGCATGTCCCCAGCACTCGTCCGTGCCTCGGAGTGAGGAGCCATCTCATGCTCCTCAAAGTCTTGACGCGTGTCTCTCCTTTGCAGATGAGAGGAACATCCTACACATCATGGTGAAAGTGGTGAAGGGCCACCGCCCAGAGCTGCCACCCATCTGCAGACCCCGGCCACGTGCTTGTGCCAACCTGATAGGCCTCATGCAAAGGTGCTGGCATGCGGACCCACAGGAACGACCCACCTTCCAAGGTGAGTACTGTTCGCTTTTCCCTGTCTCATCACTGCTACGTGATGGCTCTTCTGGTGACACAGGACAGAGTTGAAGGTCAAGCTCAGGTGGGGAACAGTGTGTGCAGACATGGGGATGAAACAAGCCTACCACTAACAGGTTGGCCCATTCCCTTCTTTGGCTGCCCAACACTGAGGGCTGGGATGGACTGCTAGAAGTAGGTGGTCAAAACCAGGGTCGTCTTCTGCTCCCAACAGGCTGCATTTGCTTCCAAGGAACTTGGAATCTTGGTTTTCAAATTTAGGTACAATGATGTGTCTTTACAATGGCAGCTGGAGGTGGCTAGTGGCCTGCAGCTCACTCCTCCTAGGGTCTTGTCCTTGTGGATATATGTACCTTTTGGGTAAGAATGTGAACCTGATAGAGTTACCTTTCACATGAATCTGGAGAGACATGAGTGGACTGGGGCTTACTTGTTACCCCTGATAAGTTTTTGGTTTTTCAAGACAGGGTTTCTCTGTGTAGCCTTAGTTGTCCTAGACTTACTTTGTAGACCAGGCTGGCCTCGAACTCACAGCCCTTTGGGTCTGGCAGGTTACTGAGGAGTTTTGATCCTGATGAGTCCTTGCAGTTGGTTGCACAGACACTCAGTATGGTGGGTGGGTTGCCTTCTGGTGATGTCTGGGATCTTTTCTATAAACTGGCAGTGATACTGGCCATATTTTCTGCTGGTCAAGACTGGCATGTTGCTGCCTCTGTTCCCTAGAATTTTGTGGGAGTCCTATCTAAGCAAGGGCCCTCTTTGTCTTCTCCCTCAAAGAAATTACCTCTGAAACCGAAGACCTTTGTGAAAAACCTGATGAAGAGGTAAAAGAGCTGGCTCAAGAGCCAGGTGAGAAAAGTTCTCCAGAGCCCAAGAGTGAGGTAAGCATCTCTGGCAGGCACCGTCAAGTTTCCAGTTTGTGGTGGGATTTTCCATTCCGATCTCTTTTCTGAAAACTCCTCCCCAT
The DNA here is from genome assembly GCF_030254825.1 of Meriones unguiculatus. Lineage (NCBI taxonomy): Eukaryota > Metazoa > Chordata > Mammalia > Rodentia > Muridae > Meriones > Meriones unguiculatus. The sequence continues at coordinate 99,182,447 of NC_083364.1, read as the reverse complement.
TTCTCTTTGAGCCTGTTCTACACCTCCCTCTGGAAGCATAGGTTCTGCCGGGGCCCCCTCCTGCCTAGAACCATAGAAGGGCAGATGGCCCCCAGTCTTCCTGGGCCCCTGGAGGGTAGGCTTAAGGATCTGAGCACAGTCTGTCTGTTCATAAATGGTTTGTGTTACAAGTTCCATGTGATTACTTAGCAATGAGATGCTCTAAAGGCCAGCACTAGCTGAATGCCTCTAGGGTAATGATTGAAGCAGAGCACTCTGTTGTGAGGGTTGGGAGTGGTGGTGGGCTGGTGGTGTTTTATCTGGCATTGGATAGCTTCTCCCAGGGAAAACAGCTATGGGACAGGTGAGACTTGAGGACAAAGGTGCTCTTGACAACAATAAAGGGGCAGAACCTACCTCTGATATGCTGGTGGCCAGCAAGTAGACATGACTTAGTGTACAGGTGACAAATCTGCTTTTCTTTCAGCACCCAGACCCGTAAAGCCCCCATGCCCCTGTTCACACAGCCCCATGCCAGACTGATATATTTGAGAAGTCTAAAGCTCTTGTTGGGCAGTCTGTTGTGTGTGGACTGGGTCTGTTCTATGCCCTCCCAGTTTATCCATGGACTGCCTTTGGTCTAGACAGTGCCCTTGAGTGGGTGGCAGCATCATGTAGACTTTAACATTTTTGTGAAGTTGTTATTCTTACAATCTCTTTCTACCAGGGAGGTCCATGAGGTTTCTTTGAGGTCCTGAGTTCCAGTGCTTTTTTATGTTGTTTGTCCTTGGTAGTGCACAGCTGTGCACAACCCTCCATCTGTCTCGTGGCAAATAGTTTTTGATTCCACTGTTTTGTTCTCTGTGCTCTGACATGGAGACTGGAGGAGCAGAGTCCTCACCACCACCCTCTCTATCTTTGCAGGCCAGGCCCGAGTCCTCACGCCTCAAGCGTGCCTCTGCTCCCCCCTTCGATAATGACTGCAGTCTTTCTGAATTGCTGTCACAGTTGGACTCTGGGATCTCCCAGACTCTCGAAGGCCCTGAGGAGCTCAGCCGAAGTTCCTCTGAATGCAAGCTCCCGTCATCCAGCAGTGGCAAGAGGCTCTCTGGCGTGTCCTCAGTGGACTCAGCCTTTTCCTCCAGAGGATCGCTGTCACTGTCATTTGAGCGGGAACCTTCGACAGGTGGTGAGTGGCTGTGGGCACTGGTGAGCTTGCATGGGCCTCTCTTGTGAGTTGTGTCAGAGTCTGAGCAACTACTGTGCCAGGTTTCTTGCCCTGATAATTGTCTTTGCATTTTCTCTGATGACTTTTTGGTGTAATCAGCATTGTTGGTGCTCAGAGCACAGATCCAGAAATTCCTACATCAGTAGTGTGATGCTATTGGGTGTCACATAGCATGTGAGGAAAACAGGCCACATCACCTGGCTGAGCCAGCCCTGGGGCAGAGATTGGCCTCAAGTCTGCAATCTGGAAAGCCCAAGTTCCAAGCAGTGAAACTAGTGATACCTGGGAACTTTACTTTTGTCAACCTTATGACCCGTACTCAGACACTTCCAGATAACCTTGGCCTCAAGCTTTTGTGTTCATGGTCACCCTTACTTAATAGAGGCTTGCACCAGTCTGGGTTGGCTGTCCTGTGAGGTGCTCTGGCTTCTCTGTGAATCACAGACATTTCAGTATGGGCTGTAGCTTGAGGGAAGTCCAGTATGATCTCACCAACCCACAGAGATTTTTCCAGTAGAATATTGAGTCAAGAGCAGTGAAGTTTAAGGAAATGCCTAGCAAAGATAGGTAGAGAGGACTGAGTTTGACTAGAGCCAAGCAGTGGATAACAGAGTCAAAAAGGAGATTCAGGGTAAGTTCACAGCAGCCATAGAAGTATCAGTGTCTGCTGTGGGAAAATGTGTTCTCAAATCTTCTCTTCAGACTTAACCCTCTTTGGTGATGCCTGAGAGATGACTGTCAGCCTATGAGAATATAGTATTTAAGACAGGCATGGTGGTGCACATCTTTAATCCCAGCACTTGAGTTTGAGGTCAACCTAATCTACAAAGCAATTCCAGGACAGCCAGGACTACATAGAGAGACCCTGTCTCAAAATAACAAAAAAAAATTCAGTGTTCAAACTCTAGGCAGGGTCTTTCTCCTTAGTACCACCCACACCTTCAGTGTGCTATAGAAACAGCAATGTTCCACCTGCAGAGGCAGAGTCTGTTTCCCAGTAATGCATTTTTGCATTTCAATAGAAAGTTCCATTGTGAATATGGAGTGTGTACTGAAAAATCAAGTTTTGAAGATCATTCCAGAAATGCCACATGTGATATCTTGATAACGGGGTACAGCTTTGTGTATGTGCCCCTTGAAGTGCCAGAAACCAGCTCTATAGGCCAGTAGCAGTCCCAGGAATAGTGTCTTGGGAGTCTATATAAGCCTTTGGGCAGGTTGTATTCCTGTCTGGCTTTCATTTTTGGGTGCACCTCTTTTAAAATGAGTGTCAGTGATCCTGCTGTGGCAGGGGTGTGGTTGCTTGCCTTTCCCAACCCTGAAAAAGCTGGAGTGGTTTTATTCTGCAAATCAACAGAGGAACACTTAGGAGATATTAACTGTATTACCTGAGGTCTCTCTACACTAGATCTGAAATAAACATACAGGGTGGATGCCTAAAGACCTAACCTGAATGTCCTTGTCCAGAGTCCTTGGAGGTGTGGTCCATCTGACCTCAGCCCCCAAGTCTTAAGAAGCCCACATTCTGCAGTAATAGCCTCGCTGTGACCACTGACATTGTCACCCTTCTCCCTGCAGATCTGGGCCCCACAGACATCCAGAAGAAGAAGCTAGTAGATGCCATCATATCAGGGGATACCAGCAAGCTAATGAAGATCCTGCAGCCCCAGGATGTGGACTTGGTTCTGGACAATAGTGCCAGCCTTCTACACTTGGCTGTGGAGGCCGGACAGGAGGAGTGTGTCAAGTGGCTGCTGCTCAACAATGCCAACCCCAACCTGACCAACAAGAAGGGCTCTACACCTCTTCATATAGCTGTGGAGCGGAGGGGGCGGGGAATTGTGGAGCTACTGCTGGCCCGGAAGATCAGTGTCAATGCCAAGGATGAAGACCAGTGGACTGCCCTGCACTTTGCAGCCCAGAATGGAGATGAGGCCAGCACAAGGCTGCTACTGGAGAAGAATGCCTCTGTCAACGAGGTGGACTTCGAGGGCCGAACCCCAATGCATATAGCCTGCCAGCACGGACAGGAGAACATTGTGCGCACCCTGCTCCGCCGAGGTGTGGATGTGTGCCTGCAGGGAAAGGATGCCTGGCTGCCTTTGCACTATGCAGCCTGGCAGGGCCACCTGCCCATCGTCAAGCTGCTAGCCAAGCAGCCTGGAGTGAGTGTGAATGCCCAGACACTAGATGGGAGGACACCCTTGCACCTGGCTGCTCAAAGGGGCCACTACCGTGTGGCCCGCATCCTCATTGACCTGTGCTCTGACATTAACATCTGCAGCCTGCAGGCACAGACGCCTCTCCATGTCGCTGCAGAAACTGGGCACACTAGTACCGCCAGGCTGCTCTTACATCGTGGTGCTGGCAAGGAGGCTTTGACCTCAGAGGGCTGTACCGCCCTACACCTGGCAGCCCGGAATGGACATCTGGCCACTGTCAAGCTGCTTGTTGAGGAGAAGGCTAACATTCTGGCTCGGGGCCCCCTGAGTCAGACAGCACTGCACCTGGCTGCTGCCCATGGGCACTCGGAGGTGGTAGAAGAGCTAGTCAGTGCTGACCTCATTGACCTGTCTGATGAACAGGGCCTCAGTGCACTGCACTTGGCTGCTCAGGGCAGGCATTCAAAGACTGTGGAGACGTTGCTCAAGCATGGAGCACATATCAACTTGCAGAGTCTCAAGTTCCAAGGAGGCCAGAGCCCTACTGCCACACTGCTCCGACGTAGTAAGACTTAGCTTGCCACCATAGCACCAGGGCTCCCTGAAGGCTTTCTGGTCCATCCTTGTTTCCTCATGGGGACAGAATGGTCCTAAGACACTCTGTTCACCCTGTTTGTGGCCTGCCCATACACTGACCAAGCAAGGGCTAATGAACAAGGCAGTAGTAGCTGTGTCAGGGCAGAGGCTGCCACTGGCTGCTGACCTGTGGCCAGCCAAGGTGTCTGATGTCAGACAGGACTGGGTCAGTGTCATTTCACTGTGGTCTTGATTGGCTGCAGATGCAGGCCTTTCATGACAAAGGCTATATAGGAGTGTCCCCTGTGTCTCAGAGCAACTTACCTCTGCTTGCTTAGAGCATGGGATCTTCGGTAGAGATATGAGAGGGACAATGTCCTTCATCGTCTCACTGCAACGGGCAGAGTATCTGTCTCTGGAGGCGTAGTGGGTTCTTATATATGAGTGACATGCTAGCTTTGCTTGAGGCATTGACTGATGGAGTCTAGAAAGAAAATGATGGTAAAACCACAGGCTGGTCCGCTGGTCCTAACAGTGAACAGCCTTACCAGCAGGGAACTGCTGGTTCGGTTTTTTTTGTTTGTTTGTTTGTTTGTTTTAATTTTTGGTCATATCTAGGTCACCACACCTCTTCCCCCACCTCCCTGACAGTTGCTGAGTTCTCACTTAAAATGTCAGAGCCACATATATAGAAGTTACTGGAAAATTCTTTATAAATGAGTTTTATACTAAAAATTGTTTAGTTAAATCACTCTTTCAGGCTCTTTTGGTGAAGTGATGGTTTGTGCCAAGGGCTTTATTGACTTGCCCTGTGGTGACTCCTGCCGTGTTCCAGCCACAGTAGTTGAATGTGGCCCAAGGTGGCCATTGTAGTGGTTGTACTCTGAGGTGTCAAAAATTTGATAGCCTCATTGTTACACCTTTCCCATTCTTATTTTGAACATTGTCACTGTGGAAGTGTATTGTGGAAGTGTGCAAACTCATGTTGTAGCATGGTGCATGGCACAGAATGAGGGACATTAATGTAATGTATACTTTGACACAAATCATGGACAGGATGCTTTTCTATGGCAGGAAGTGTTGGAGCTGGCCATGTTTTAATATGCCTCAATTTGCCTTCATTGTCTCCCACTCCTGTTGTGTAAAACACAGAGACCATAAGAGAGCTGTGTGATGTCAATAAAGGACTCACCTACTTTTGGAATTCACAAGACTATTATTTCTTATCAATAAGCTAATCATCTGGCCCTTGGAAACCAGAAGTCTAAGGCAGTAACATGGGATTTAGAGATGTTACATATGAAACAGCTCACGGCCCAGGGGATTCAGGAAGCAGAGGATGGCCCAGGGCATCTGTCTTCCTGGGATGTGCCAGATCCAGTGGGGAGGAGCTCCTAGCACCAATGTTTGCATTTCTTTTTAATTATTTATTATTCTCATATTAACTTTACATCTGAAGTATTTTCAAATTACATCAATTATAACTTCACATTGACTCTAAGTTTCTCATTCAGTTAAATTTGACCTAATTTTCCTGACCATCTTTTCCTTAGCTCCTATCTTTCCATCCAGCTATCCATCAGCCCACCACTGCCACTGTACTTGACCTTCCAACTACCCACTTGTCTACCCAGCTGTCCATCCCCTCCACCCATCCACCCACCCCTCTACCTGCCTGCCATCCTTTCTAACTATGCACCAACTGTTTGTGCACCTTTCAGAGTAGCTTATAGACAGTATGCCCAGTACTTCTCAATCCTTCAGTTTGTATTTCCCTAAAGCCAAGGACTTTGACTTTCTAACAGCCATCAGAATCACGAAGTTAGCATTGGCATGATACTATCTAGTCCACAAATCATTTAAAATTTTACTGGTTACCTTGGCAGAAGTGGCTTTTCTTAACCTTTGGGGTCCTGGATTCCAACCATTTCCTTGGTTTAGTTGCCACATCTTCAGTTTTATTCTGTGATCAGTTCCAGGCTTCTCTTCTCTTGCACAACCTTTATATCTTGTGGTACATGTAGCTCTGCAGGTTTGTATGACCTTCCTCAGGACCCATTTTGACTAGCATGCAACAGACTCAATACTGTGTTCCTCCTGCTCTTTTTATTTTCACTGGTATTGGTACATAGTCACAGATTGCTATTTAGCCAGTGGGTCAAACTCCAGTACCCCTTAATGCTCAGTGAGCCCCAAATTGGCCAGCGTGAGGGCCTCCATGCACACAGGCCCCATGAGGCCTTATTGCTTTGACGAGCTGACTGAGGCAGTACCTGGTTGCCATATACTGCCCTCTACCAAGAGCAGCCTCTTGGTAGAAAATGTTGAAAACCCTGATCCAAGTGTTGTTTCCACTTCTAGTGGAGCATCCTCACTGCTAGACCATCAGCAGAGAGATTGGGAAGGGTGTTTTTTGGAATCCTAAATGTGTGTGGATTTCTGAATCTTGCTGGACCAAAGCTTTCACCAACAGTTCTAGCACTCCTGATTACTAGAGCTTCATCTGGGTTCTCACAACCTAGTGTTGTGCTGTCTACTGCTCAGTCCAGTGAAGAACCTTCTCTGCCTCAGATTGCTGCACTCAGCCTGCACAGAAGCTGAGAACCTTCACCTTACAGAAAGAAAATTGTCCACAAATCTTTACGCAGGCATGAGAGCCAATGAACTTGTCTTACCACACTACTTTTTGGCTTAGCACCCCACCCTTCCTCTGTGGGGCACCTTCATAGTTCCCTTCCTAGCTCTAGGCTGGAATAATGTACCTAGGTGCACACACCCCTGCTTTTCCTCCATGCTCTTTCTGGCCCTGCTCCTTTGCCCAGGAGCAGTTTTCTGGTCTGAGGATTGCCTAGCTCTTCTCTTAGACCTTCTGCTTCAGAAGTGCCCCTGATGTCTCAAAGCTTTGAGTTGCCCAGGGCAGTGTCCCTCAGGATGCTCCAATTAATCCCCCTGGAATCCCAGCCAAGCAAAGAGTCTCAGCTCAATGAAAGATCCTGTCTAGAGACAGTGAGGTGGCAAGTGATGGAGGAAAACATCTGTTGGCTTCCACTAGCCTCTATATGTGTGCACACCTGTGCTCATGTGCAAGCACCCCACATATACATACCATACACATACACAACATACTATACACACATAATGTATCACATACATACACTATGTACATATACATCACATACATAGTCTACACCACACATACACCCACCCACACGATATACCATACACAGACCATATGACACACCACACAACACCACATACAACATGTATACATACATCACTCAAAATACCCTTCCCCACAGACCAATACGTATAAACTAAGTTTACCCCATACATGCAAAGTGATTCCAGCCCACTGATTTCTGCCTGAAGGGTTAGGGGATGGCATGGATGATGTCATAAACAGGATTGCTGTGATGAATAATTCATACAATCTGAGTGACTACTGCAGCTAGTTCTGGAAGTGAAGACATTCTCGAGGTTGTTGGTTTGTTGTCTTGGGCCACATGAAGCCAGTAAACTGAGTTGTTCCCTGGGCAAAGATCATTGCTGTCACTGTAAAAATATTTGCACTGAAGCATGGAAGCTTGAACAGAAAGCCCCTCTGATGCTGGATTAAGGAGAAAGAAGGGAGAGAAAGCTGCTGAGGGGTATTTTCTCTGTTCATTGTCACAGAGTTTATATGTAATGAAAGGTATAAACCCATTAAGAGTTTATATGTAATGAAAGGTATAAACCCATTGCTGGGCTAGCTCTTGGGCAAGATCCTCACAGTGTGAGCTGACCCTGAGTGTGGGACTCAAGTAAAGGAAGAAGGCCCCTCCCCGACGTTTCAGCAAACCTTGTCTTTTGTGGAAACCCAGAAAAGCAAATTCTCTTCATGATCTCATAGCTCCAGCTCCTCTTCCTCCCGGAGTTATTGCCAGGAACAGCTGGGCCACTGGAAAAACAAGCTTTAGTTAAATGGCAGCTGAGGCTACAGGCGTGGCTAGTATGACAGGTGTGGTTGGTAGGAGGTGGCCCTTGTGGAAAAGGACAGTGAGCCTCCTCCACGGTCTGCAGGCTGAGTCGTCCTTCATTGCACTTATTTCCATCTTCCCCGGAGGCTATAAGAGGACCCCTGCCTTCTCTACACTGTGAGGGCCTAGTGAGGACTCTATCTTTGTTTTTGGAAAGGACAAATTAAGTAGGAAATGGAGATGGGGGTGATAGTGGGGCCATCATGACAGAAGGTGGTCATGTGCTGGCTGTACACTTATGCACAGCATCTCTGAGTCTAAAGAGGATTTGCTGAAGTATCAGCTTGAAAGAGTCTTCCTAAAAAGATGGAGAAAGTGGCCAGGTGAAGCCTGTAATCCCAGCACTCAGGGAGGCAGAGGCAGGTGGTTTGAGGCCAGCCTGGGCTACAGAGCGAGTCCCAACAGCCAAGAATACACAGAGAAACCATGTCTCAAAAAAGAAAAAAAAAGATATGGAGAAAGTGTAAAGAGGAGCCACAGGTAAAAGAAACTGTCTGGGAGAAGGGAGGTGGGAGGGAGGAAGAGAGGACTGTATTGGGGAAGATGCCTTTGTGGATGATGGTAGAAGGAGGCTTCACAATGTCATGGTTTCCTTCCCATTTTCTATGACAAAGTACCCAGACAAAAGCAGTTTATGGGGGAAAGGGTTTATTTTAATTCATAATTGCAGTTTATATTCTATCCATCCATACTACCTAAGCTTGACTGGTGTGCAGGCAGGAGGGTCTCACCAGGCTCAGCACAGGACCAAAGAGAGAGTCTGACTGTGGTGGGCCTTTCTCATAATCATAGGAATTGATGAGTGCTTCCACTTTTCTGGTAGTGGCCTGGAGTTTTAGAGTGGACTTCTACAACACCATGTCTTCAGTGCCCTGGGTGCCAGTGCGTAGGCCAGGTGGTCCAGTAGCCTCCTGAGGCAGAGGAGGAAGATACACAGGAGACAAAGAACCTGGTAGACTTGCAAACCTGCCCCAGACTTGCCAATTGGCTTTCTCACTACTTCACACCTGGTTCTTTTTCCATATAACCAGCCCTCAGAAGTACCAGTGGCTTCTCAGAGATAGGGAGATGGTGCTCTGAGATCTTCCTTGACCACTGCTTTGGGTCCCAGTGAGAACATTTCATGTTTCCTGTGTTTCCTTGTCTGAGTAACCAGGCAGAGTAACTCTGAGAAGCTTGTTTCCCCTGCTTGGCCACTCCACCCAGCCTCCCATTTGCCTCTAGAGGATGCAGAGGCCTCTGCATAGGTAGTTCCCATCTTGATCTTGCTCCCAGGCCTAGCCAGGTGCCATCCAGCTGCCTCATGTATGGGCAAATATGGTATTCTGGAAGGTGACTGAGGCCTGCTTTCAGCAGCAGTGGCTGTGGCTGGCCTGGTGGATGTTGCCCAGCCTGGAAGGGCAAATGACGTTACCGTCTATCTCCTTCCCTGCATCTCTATCACTGGGATGCTTCTGCCAGGGAGAGAGCAGAGGGCAGTGGGCTGGGTGTCGTCCCAACTGAGTGTACTTGGTCACGACTGAGGCTAAAAACTGAGGAAAAGAAATATAGTCCATGACAGGGTGTCCTAGTTTGTTTTCTATTGCTATGATAACCAAGATCAACTTAAAGAATAAAGGGTTTATTTGGCTTACAGGTCATAGTTCATCATCAGGAGTAGCTGAGGCAAGAACTCAAAGTAGGTACTGAAGCTGAGCCCAAGTAGGAACACTGCTCACTGGCTTGCCCAGCTTGCTTTCTTATATAGCCCAGGACCCCCTACCCTGAGGATAACACTACCCCATAGTGTGTTGGGCCCTTCTATATAAATCATCAATCAAGAAAATGCCCCCACAGACTTGCCAATCTGATGAGCATATTTTCTCAATTGAGTTTCCCTCTTTTTAGATGACCCTTACTTATATCAAGTTGACAAAAACTAACCAGCACAAGTCAGGGTGGCAAAGCCATAACTCCTTATTCTCCTCACTACACTTCTGACACATTTTAAGTTGAGCAAACATTGTGGCAATTGCTTAACATTCAGGGGAGCCCAGAGGGACTGGTTGTAACATACTTCTCAGGATGCAGATAGTTCCAGTAGCCCCATAGGGCTGGGCCACACTCAAAAGTAAGGGGTTAGTGCAGAAGCTGTGCAGCCCTCATAAGCTGCCAAGCCACCAAGAACCACTTCTACTCATCTGGGAACATTTTTCCTTCATTTCTCAAAGCCAGCAGCAGCTTGTTCGGACCTGTCACCGGAAATCATCACCAGCCAATCTACACTGGGTGGGGGCCTTGTGTTCTGGGTGGATCCATCCCATTGTCCTTGAAGTAGACTGTCTTTTGTCTTGGAGACAGGCCTCCCTCCATCTGGCCAGGGGAAACTGGCAGGGGGAATAGGGATGACAGCCAGGGTGAATAACTTCTCAGAGGGTGTGCACACTATATTTCTAAAGAACATGGAGAGACCAGCATTCTTTGAAGGGCTTGTGTGCATTTCAGCAACCAATATCACCTGTGGACCCTGGCCTAAGCAAGTCTAGAGCCTTTGGCCTTTGTGTCTTCCAGCTCTTTGATGCAGGCCCATAGCCAAGGACTTAATGTGGAGGCACTGGGTCTCTGTGGGGGCAGTATGCCAAGTGCTCAGAATGTCAAGACTGTCCTAACTGATCTCCCTCCTCCCCACCTCTGACTATAGAACTAAGCCTTTAGCCCCTGGCTAGGAAACCTCGGCCTTCTTGTCCTCTCTTGGGTCTTGCTCAACCTGGATTTGTTGCCTCCAACTCCTCAAACATGGCCTTCCACTCTTTCTTCTTCCTACCTTCTGAGTATACCCCTGCTAAAGAACATCTTCTGGGACGTCACAAAACCTTACTATCTGTTGTTGGACATCTTAGTACATTTGTGAGTATGTGTCTATACCTGTGGTGGAGCATAGCTAGGCATCACCTGGTTGAGAAAGCTGTGCAGCAGGTTCAGTCAAGGAAAGTGCACAATGGCTCCACCTGATCACTAGCCAGTGTAATCAGTCAGCTACATGGAAAGCACCAGACTGGGTATCCCTTGTCCTAATGCCTAGAACTCTCCAGGAGATGTTCTACATCTGCCACACCCCTTCCAGAAACATGAGGCCATGAGAACAACCCTGGATTTATCCTGTTTCCGTCTCATCTCTGATGCCTTAAAGAAGAACTAAATGGCCAGGCATGGTGGTGCATAGCTTTAATCACAGTACTCAGGAGTAAGCAGTCAGGCAGATCACTGTGAGTTTAATTCTAGCATGGTCTACATAGCAAGTTGCAGGGCTACCTAGTGAAACCTGTCTCAAAAAGCAAAGCAAAGCAACAACAAAAACAAACAGCCCCAAAACCCAAAAAGCAGTCACTATGCTACAGGAGAGTGAGGGGAAACTGTGGCATGAGAGAGAATTAAATTAGCTTCTCACATAGGGGATGAGACCAGGGCAGCAACAGAGGCAGGTTGTATTTTTTGTATTTATTTTTGTATATAGTGTTCTGCCTGCATGTACACATGCTAGCCAGAAGAGGGCACAAGATCTCATTATAGATGGTTGTGAGCCAACATGTGGATGCTGGGACTTGAACTCAGGACCTCTGGAGGAGCTGCCAGTGCTTTTAACCTCTGAGCCATCTCTCCAGCCCTGGCAGGTTGTATTTTGACCATGGATGAGCATAACTTTTATTTAAACTTGTAGAGCAAATAGAATGGAAGATGCCCTGTTACCTGTGAATTTCAGCTACATATTAAATCAGTTTTTATTGCATGTTCCAAATACTGAATGAATTATCCATCATGTATCTTATTATATTTTAGTACATGTTTTTTGAGATAGGATCTCATTCTATATCCTACTCTGGATTGGGATTTACTTTGTACCCAAGGCTGCACTCAAACTTGTAACCTCCACTTACCTGCACCTGCCTCATGCTAAGCCACCATGACGGGCCTATTTATTATTACTTGATTATTTATTAATTTTGAGATGGGGTCTCACTGTGTAGCTCTAGCTGGCCTGGAACTCAGTATGTAGGTTACACTGGCCTCCAACTCAGAGATCCTCCTGTCTCTGCTTCCTCAGTAGTGGATTATACCTGTGAACCACCATACCTGGCTTGTATTCATAATTTTCTAGTGTAAATATCCTCCAACTATTGCATACTAAAGTTCCAGATATTATAAAGGTTTTTTTTTTTTTGCACTAGGAGTTGACAAATACCTTATACGTGTTTATACTTTATAGTTTCTTATTTATGAACATAATATTGAGAATTACTTGGTTTTTGTTTTGACAAGGTCTCATTTAGCTCAGGCTGGAAGATGCCTGATCTTTTGCCTCCACCTCCTAAATTCTAGGATTTCAGGCATGCATACCAATGCCTGTCTAAGAATTACCTCATTTTCTTAGGCTTTGGCCTTAGCAGGCCACCTGTATCTTATCCAGCTACTCTTCTGGATGCTTAGCATTTCTTGGCTATGTGAAAATCCTACAGTTTTATTTTAAAGTGTTTCTGAATTAAAAGTTTTCCCTAAATAAGCTTCTCTCTGGGTTTGAGCCAACAGATGCTGTAACTGCTGGTGAGGAGGTTCTTAGTCTGTCAGAGGCAGCTCTGCCACTGGCAAAGCTAAGCCCCTTGGGAGCAGGCAGGGGATTCTCACAAAACAGCAAATTGTCTGCTTGAAACTGTCATATTGACCACTGGTGAACCAGCTGGAGGATGCTGTGTGGTGATCCTTCCCAGCTTGCTGGGACTTACAGCTCCTCTGTGAGCCCAGGTCATGAAGTGGCCTGTGCCAGTCAAAGCACAGGCATCCATACTGCTCCCACAAGCTTGGTGTCTGGCTAATGCTGACAGAGGGTGTGACAGGATCAGGTGAGGTTGGGGTGGCTGATGTGAAGACAAACATCTGGCACATGGGCTGCTCTCTCTGGTTAGCCACTGGTCCAGGGTGTGCCTCCTAGCCTGAGGGATCACCAGCCTTATATTAATCTGGATTAACTGGTGAGGTTGGTGTCAGCCTTTGGTAAGGACTGGGATTTACCTCCTAGGCAGAGGGATCTTGGGATTTCAGCTGTGGGAAGGCTGCTTCTTTCTCTGGGTCCCAAATAGTTTGCAGGTGGTGGACCCACCTGCAACACTGGGGAGAGTCCATAGGCTGAGCAGTCCCAAAGAAAGCCATCCATCTTGGCTCTGGGGAGCAGAGGGATGTGTTTCAGCATCTAAAACCACTGAGCCTGGTCCTCAGGCTCTGGCAGGTTCTGCCACCCTCAAGGTTAAGCAACACCAGATGTAGGGATGCCATTCCCCAGCCAAAGGAAAAGTTCAGTTTATAATCCTCAGAGCTGGAAGACACTGAGAAAGACTGGCTTCCTGCTTGGGTCCCCAAACCTGAATCCCCTTCTTGTGTTGTTACCCAGTGCAAATGGCTCTGATGGACTTTGGGTCCTAATTTGGGTTCTCTCTGTTAGAGGAAGGAGATAAAGTGTGGGGTTCCTTTCAGTTGTCTTTTTACATGTAATTATTTTGTGTGTGAGACAAAAAAAATAATAAATAATGTAATTAAAAAAGAAAGGAGGGAAGAAAAGAAGAAAGAAAGAAAACCCAGTGAGTGACTAACTGTTGTTTTTAGAGACTCCGTCAAAAGGCTAAAATGAAGAATAGAGTTCATTTGTATTGTAGGTTCTCAGAGGCCTCAGAGGGCCCTGAAATCAACCAGCAGAATCAGGCAGACTCTGTCCTTTGACACCTATAGCAAAGCTCTGATTTTTCCCTCCCTCTTCATAAATCTGGGTGTGGATAGGGCAGCTGCCCTTCCCTCATATCTCTCAGCCTCCCCAGATCTAACCAAGCCAGCCCTGGGTTCTGTCTTGAGCTCTTCTGAACCCAGCACCTGACCCTGCTCCTCTCATCTTGAGGAATGCTCTAGGAGGCTCCAGTCTCTGGTCCTTCTCTCCATAATAAACATGGACTCTAAGCAGTTCTAAGCTCTCAGGTCACAAGCTCTGTAGACAATCACGATTTCATCCAGGGGCCTGAGTTCCGCTCACTCCTCAACTCCTCTACTGCCTTTGCCCCAGGTCACTCTCACCTTCTCCAGCAAGCCTCTGAACTCACAAGCAGATACTCTCACCTTCTCCAGGAAGCCTGCAATACTCACATATTGGCCTGGGGTATATGAGACAATGCCTGAAACACATGACTGAAGCTTCCTTTAGTCTGCACAAAGGATGGACCCCATGGGGTGTCTCTCAGCAGCCACAGAGAGTGCCATCATGGTTAGCACCCCTCATCAGGGGAATGGTTTGTTTCTATTTGGAATTTTCCAGGTAGATCTCTATATAATGGGCTAGAGAAGTGGGGGTGTTGGAAAAAAAAAAAAAGAAATGAGAGGCTAAGGACAGGACCTAGACAGTAAAGACCGTGTTCAGGTTCAGCCATTCAGTCCACATGGGTTGGTCTTACTCATTGGGAATGAGAAGGTGTGTGGACAGTGTTGTGGGTGTTTCCCTTCATAAACCCATTCTTCCAAAGCCAAGAGTGAATTGGACCTCTTTGGAGTCTAAGTTTCATCCTGGTCATTCTGCACTGGGGCTGGAAATTGGGCAAGGCACAGTGGCTGATGCCTTCTCTCTATGTCTCCAGCCTGGGAACCAAGTCTGGCTTGTAGAACAAACTCAGAGGATCTGTGAAACAAGGCCCAAAGAAGGTGCACCCCAAAGATTTCTGAGATGCTTTTGAGATCTCTGATCCTGTAGCACACATATCTCCTCCCAGACAATAAGACAAGAACTGCCCCACAGGGTGTACCTGTTAGGCTTTAGGAAAGGAAGGGAGGGGAAGGGAAGGGAAGAAGGGAAGGAAAGGAAAAGAAATGAAGGGAAAGGAAGGGAAGGGAAGGGAAAGGAAGAGAGAGGAAGGAAAAGGGAGGGTAGGGAAAGGGAAGGGAAGGGAAAAGAAAGGAAGGGAAGGAAAGGAAGGGAAGGGAAAGGCAAAAGGAAAGGGAAAGGGAAAAAGGGAAAGAAACAGGGAAAGGAAGAGGAAAAGAAAGGAGGTTCTATAGATAGAAACCAAGTTGAATACCTTTAAGCAAGAGCTTTATTAATGTCAGCTCCTCATGACACAACAAAGTGCTTTTTAAAGATTTCTGAAGTAAAAGGAGGTCTTGCTTCTAGAAGAAGCATGTTGAGTTAATATGTGACCTGTGCTATATAACCAAGGCCGGGGAGGGGGCCATACATGACCAAGGGTCAGTTTTCTCTAAGTTAGGGAGTGGAACTTGGTTAATGTGCAATGTGACAGAAATCAAAATGTCTCTTTACACCAGAGAAAAGGGAGTCCTGGTTACCTGGAGGGCCTGGGTTTACCCACAGCACTGAAGGTATCTAAATCTCAGACTGGTGAAAAGAGGCAGAGAATGAGCCCTTCCTTCAGGAGGAGGAAGCTAGATCTTCAGCATAAGCCTGCATGATGACCAGAGCCAAAAGGAAGTCACAGTGCTTGGGGGGGGGGATGGCTGAGAGATTAAAGTGCTTGCTGAGCACGTGTGAGGACCTGAACTGGAATCCCCAGAACCTATGTAAAGCCAGGCATGGAAGACAATCTGTAATACTAGTATTTCTGTGATGAGATGAAATGTGGAGACAGGAGAATCCCTGGAATCTCACAGGCCAGCTTGTTAGGATTTAGTGGCAGAAGTACCTTGGAGGTTTAGGGCCAAGTTGTGCCATAAAGAGATCACACCATGCAACAGATCTAATGCAAGAGGTTCATTGGTGGTGGTGGCAGCGGGGTGCAAAAGGCTAACCCAGAATGGGACATGAGAGAGAGATAGAGACTGGCAGACAGACATAAAGACTAGAAGATAGAGAGGAAGACAGAGAGAAGGAACAAGACACAGAGAGAACCATGATGTGGGGAGGGACCTTTAAAGGGTACACATGTTGCACAGGAAAATATGCAACTGGTGGCAACAGTGGAAAAGCTCCACAGCAGCAGCAGGTGATGACCTGTCTGGTGTCTACTGGCACTGAGTTGCTGAGGGCAGGCTGGAGGAGCACCTGATTTCTAACACAGCTAGCCTGGGGATATGGAGAGGGTGATAAATAACAGGAAGACACCCTGTCTCAAACAAGGAAGAAGGTGAGGACCAACACCCAAGGTTGTCCTCTCACCTCCAAACATGTGCCATGTCACATACATGCCTGTACTCACAATCAGGAATGCAAACACACCAAAAAGAGGGGCTCTTTTGTTTGTTTGTTTTTAAGAAAACATAATCATGATGTAAGAGTGTCAAGCCTCAACCAAACAAGTAAGTAGCCAAAGGTGAGTGTGAAAGGTTTCAGGTACATGAACCTGATGTAAGAACAGTGCACAACTGCAAGGACCAGTCTTGAGCCAAGTAACCCCCCACAGAAAATAAGGACATACACCTGGTTTCTGATTGTCTTCTACCTTCTGACTGACCCTGTGGCTGAGGAGGATCACCTCATGGAGGACAATTGTGTACCTGCCTATTTTAGTCTTTAAAACCTTCCCAGCCACAGCCTTCTTGAACACACCACCATATGCTTTCCCACGGCAAGATTCTGCCAGCAACAGCGTATAGTCCTCCAATCCTTCTCCCTGGCCAGAGAGTACCTGACAATGAGTAGCCTTGGAGGCACAGGTATTCAACAAGCTGGGGGCCAACTGTGATGACTCCAGGCACTCCAGTTAGTTGATGACAATCTTCTGTCTCCAATTACAGTTGAACCATGCTGGTAGTCTGTGTTGGTGTGGACACGGCTTTCCTAGGCACCCCTGATGTTAACCTTTCCTGAAGAGTTAGTTAAGGCTAGTTTGGACTCGCTTCTCAAGCAAGGCTTGCTGTTGTGGACAGAATAATGGCCCCTCCAAAAATGTCAGCATCTTTTCCATTTTCAGAGAGGCTGGGTACTGGGCAGAGCTGAAGGAGGAATGGACAGTATATGGTGCTTCACAAGTGTTTCTGCTTGTCTTCCTGATGTGTTAATTGGAGCATATAGGTCCCACCTAGAACTTCTGCCCAGGTCTGATCTGCTTAGCAGGTGAGGCTGTGTGCCATTTCCCCATGGGCTCTACCTTGCCAGTCCCAGGGCTGCTGAGTGAGGGCCCTGCCTCTGCCCTGGGGACAGCTTGGCAGTGGCCTGAAGTTTCCTAGGAGCTGAGACACATACGAGGGATGGGAAGGGCAGGGCTTGTGAAGACAAGGAAGGTGACCTGGGGCAGGTCTGTCACCTGTCTCTAGGAAGAATTAATAAGCAGACTATTCTGATGGGTGTAAGGTGAAATCTCAGGGTCGTTTTGATTTGCATTTCCTTGATGACTAAGGATGTTGAGCATTTCTGTAAGTGTTTCTCTGCCATTCAATATTCCTCTATTGAGAATTCTCAGTTTAGCACTGTACACCCATCAGAATGGCTAAGATCAAAAACACAAGTGACAGCACATGCTGGAAAGGATGTGGAGAAAGGGGAACCCTCCTCCATTGCTGGTGGGAATGTAAACTTGTACAACCACTTTGGAAACCAATCTGATGCTTTCTTAGACAATTAGGATTAGTGCTACCTCAAGATCCATCTATACCACTCCTAGGCATGTATCCAAAATATGTTCAAGTATAAAAAAGAACATTTGCTCAACCATAGCAGCTTTATCATAATAGCCAGAATTTGGAAACAACCCAGATGTCCCTCAGTTGGGGAATGAGTACAGAAATTGTGGTACATTTACACAATGAAAATGTAAGACCTGGGGTCTCACAGCTCAGGAGTTTAATCGCGCCCTTCCCAGAAACTCCCCCAGACCAAGACTCGTTGCAAAAGCAAGAGGTTTATTAACCATTGTACAACGGGGTCACCCTTGCTGGTCAGCAAAGAGTGGCACCGGGAGACAAAGGCCTTTAGGTTTTTAAAAGAAAAATTGCGGGAAATTTGAAGTTTTAGTTTTGGCAATTTAGGATTGGATGAGGAAGCTATAAAGTAAGATAATTGGTTAGTCTTAGGTGCTCAAGCTTGGCCAGTCCTGCCAAGTGTGGATGCAGCTGCACTTTAAGGTGGGGGTGGTTAGCTCATCCTTGAAGATTAGGGCTGCGGGCTCTTGGCTGGAGGTCAAAAGCTACTCAGAAGAAGTCTAGGTTTGTTGCTAAGAAACGCTATCTCAAGGACAAGGGTCTGGTCATTCTTTTGCTGAGTGAAGGTCATTGTTTGCTTGCCCTTTTTTTATATCTGTCCTCACGGATAGGGTCACATTTCTTCACTCTCTGGAAAGGTACTAAGAGGCTTTAGCTTAACCTGGACCTAAAACTCAAAACTATAGGCTTTAGAGGACATATAGGTTACAAAGTTAGCCTAACCCTTTCAGAATACTACTCAGCAATTAAAAACAAGGAAATCATGAAATTTGCAGGCAAATGGTGGGAACTAGAAAACATTATCCTGACTGAGGTATCGCAGAAGCAGAAAGACACATATGGTATATACTCACTTATAAGTGGATATTAGACATATAATATAGGATAATCATACTAAAATCTGTACACCTAAAGAAGCTAAGCAAGAAAGAGGACCCTGGGTAAGATGCTCAATCCTCATTCAGAAAGGGAAATAGGATAGACATCAGAAGAGGGAGAAAACAGGTAACAGGACAGGAACCTACCACAGAGGGCCTCTGAAAGACTCTACCCAGCAATGTATTAAAGCAGATGCTGAGACTCATAGCCACACTTTGGGCAGAGTGCAGGGAATCTTATGAAAGAAGGGGGGCTAAAAAGACCTGGAGGGGAAGGAGCTCTATAAGGAGAGCAACAGAACAAAAAAAAAAAAATCTGGGCCCAAGGGTCTTTTCTGAGACTGATACTCCAACCTGGGACCATGAATGGAGATAACCTAGAATCCCTGCACAGATGTAGCCCATATCAGCTCAGTCTCCTAGTGGCTTTCCTAGTAATGGGAACAGGGGCTGTCTCTGACTTGAACTCAGTGGCTTGCTCTTTGATCACCTCCCCCTGAGGGGGATCACAGAGGAAGACAATGCAGCCAGTGCTGATGAGACCTGATAGGCTAGGGTCAGATGAAAGGGGAGGAGGACCTCCCCTTTCAGTGGACTAGGGGAGGGGCATGAGAGGAGATGAGGGAGAGAGGGTGGGATTTGGAGGGCTTGAGGGAGGGGGCTACAGATGAGATACAAAGTGAATATAAATTAAAAAAAAATAAGCAGAGTATTGTGTGAGAATGTTAATAATTAGGCCACAAAAAAAAAAAAAAAAAAAAAAAAGAGCCCCGACTAAGCTTAATCCTCAGGAACTCTGTGAACAGGACCACAGGACTTAGTATTCCCCAGGCATGTTGCTCTGCAGCCTTTAAGTCAGGCTCCTTGGTCTGGAATGTAATTCAATGAAAACACATTTGCCCAGCGTGTTCAAGATTCTGAATTTCCTAGGCTGCATCCGCGTCACAACAACAGCAACAATAATAATATAATAGGGTTAAATGGTGAAGCTCTCTGAAATAGAATGGGTACACTCTGAACTCTTGACACAGTTGGGCAGCCATCACCACAGTGCACACATAGGAAGAATGGGAAACCCATCACTGTCCTCACTTCCCTCAGCTGTCCACCTTCTCCTTTCCAAAGCTACTTTCCATCTCTATAATTTTGCCTTTTCTAGAATTTTCCCCCTGAAGTCACTTCCATCTCCCCAGGAGTTCCTGTCTTGGCTTCCCTCAATGAGGGACTGTAACTTGAAAGCCGGATAAACTTTATCCTTCTTCAAGATGGCTTTGGGCAGAATGTTTTACCGCAGCAACAGAAAGCAAACTAAAACTATGAGTTTGACAGAGCTTTAATTACTGAGTAACAATTAGTGGAAAGTATTTAAGAAGTTACGTAACAACTGAAGGAACTTCAGACAACTTGAACATGGCCAGCATAGCTCTGCCAGGCCTTGTCCTCCCCAATCCCCTCTGGCTTGCTAAAAACTGTTGGATTACATTCCCAAAGCTAGCCCCCAAGGTGTATTCCCTTATTTGGCTACTTCCTCCTCCTGAGGCTGACTACCAAGGTACAGCTATCAAAGCATTGAAGTTCATCAATTAAAAGCCCCATTTGCCTTACCTCATTAACATGCCCTATTAAAGCTAAACAGCTCATCCTAACACAGTTTCTACTTGTACCTTTATAAACTACCATTTCCTTATGTGCCATGTCTATCTCCTCTCTATCAGATGATAGAGACATTCAGACCTGCTGACGCCTGCTCTCCTCATCAAACAGCAGCTGCCTGGGAAGATCCATCCTTGCTGTCCTAAACAGTCCCCAGATTATCCAGATTATCCAGAGACAGTCTTTTGTACCTCGCCCCACAAGACAAATAAATACCCTTCTCTCTTGCTCCTTTTCTCCTCTTGTTTTTTTTTTTTTTTTTTCCCCTTTCTCCTTCTTCCTCTATTCTGTCTTTGTCCCTTATCCCTGCCTCTGTCCGGGGGCAAATAAATGTTTTTGCTGAGAACTTGGTCTTGGGGGTTCTGAGCTGATAATTTTTCTTTCCTGAGGTCCTCTGACTTGGATTTGGTCTACAGACTTTCCCCCCTTACCCCCTAACCCAGTTCTTGGACATTCAGACCTGCTGACGCCTGCTCTCCTCATCAACCAGCAGCTGCCTGGGAAGATCCATCCTTGCTGTCCTAAACAGTCCCCAGATTATCAGGTGACAGCTGTCCAGTGTCTGGAGTCGCTGCTCTGTCTTGTGGGATTGCAGAGCCTGCATCCCACCATGACATTCATTGATTATGGTAAATTTCCTTGGATGGTAGATAGGCACATCCATTTAGTTCAGTTTGGTTGGAAGTTTTCTTTTAACTTTTGGTGGCCACACCACTGAAATCCAGTGTCTGTTCCTAACCCTTCAAAAATCCTGTCTGACAGGTCCTGGATTTCTCCTCAAACTATTGTCCATCTCTTGGTGGTCCTGAGCTGATACTTTTTCTTTTAACAACAACACAATAGTTAAATCCAGGAAAAAAAATGTTTTATACATATATATGGGATATATATAACCCATAGAATCCTAAGTGTCTTAGTTGAGACAACATTTAATGGGTCATAATGACACTAAAAGTAAACATGGATTTGGTCACAGATTGTGATAATTGTGATTATAGTGAGTGAGTAGGGTATTATGCAGTGAGAGCGTATGGAGATTTATGGTGTACATGAGGGGAAAATAAAAAAAAACAAGAAATATGATATTATTACTAATAGTTAACAATGTGGAAGTAAAACCCAAAAAGCAGCTGGGAGGGTAAACAGCAGGTGATCCCAGGAAAGGGAGTCAGGTGGGAAGGGAGAGCTCATTGACAGAGCCTTGCAGCACTATTGACTTTCTAAACAATGTCATTAAAAAAAAAAAATCACACTCCCAAAGGGAGAAATAATCTGGTCAAAGACTTGACCCCAAATATCATCCTAGTCTCACCTAGGAGCACTTAGTCTGACAACCAAAATTCAAAATTCAATCCTTGAGACCTACATGATTGACAGAGAGAACTGACTCCTGCAACTTGTCCTCTGAACTGTATGGTCCTACACATCTACACATATACAAAAACAAACAAATGTAACAAAGCTTTTAAACAACAAAAACAAATAACCACCTTAGTGACCTTCTCATCTTCACATAGCTGATCAGAACTTCCCACCATAAGGAACTCTTCAGATGAGATGGGATGTGTTCAGGTGTTGTAGTGGCAGGCAGAACCTCACTCTCCACTGAGGCCCCATTGTTGCATCTTCTTCCCTTGGCACCAAACTTCTGGAAAAGTTCTTTACACTTCAACTTTCCCTGACACACCCTTTCTCCATCACTGTTGTTCTACCTACATTTTCTGAAAGTTCTTTAAACTTTCTCTTATGTCTGGCCTGTCTCACACAGGCAGTTTTAGTGAATCCCACTTGTTCCAGCTCTGCTGCCATCTCACACCCTTCCAAAATGCTGGATCATAATAGGCAGGTAGAACTTGCTGCGCCTGCACTTTCTCAGGCAAACTATACTTACTGCTTGAGAAGAAAAGAACCCACCTGGTCTTCAACAAAAATTTTCACCCTATATTGTTCTGTGGCTCCACATTTGTCTGAGTCTTTGGAAGGAGGCAGGGTATCAATCACAGTTTTGTATTCTGCCTGACCATTGGTACAAGCAATGTGAACCTCAGCCTTCCTGGACAATGCTGCAAAGCCACTGCACTCTCTTTACTGCTACCTGAAGCTTCTCTCTCCACTGTTAATTTGTGAGGCCCCTTATCTCCTTCCTGCCCTGCCTTTTGTCTCTGCTGTGGGCAGATGTATGCTATTGATCCTTCCTTACCTGTACCACTGTGCCTTGGTAGCCACTTCCAAAATTACTTTCCCAGGCTCAGCCCTTGTCTGGAGCTGTGGTTTTGCCTCTGGAAGACCATGATTAAGGGCTGTCCCCAGAACCCAGTGCAGTGAGCAATGATTACCATGTGTCTCTTATGAGATGGTACCAACACCAGGTTCATTCTGATGATGAGGGAATACCCTGGCAGAGGCTGTGGACATAAGTCCAAAGCCAGTGCTCCAGCCTGTGAAAGCAATTCTGTCCCTTACTACCAGGCTGTTGTTGCTTGTAGCTTTCAAGTTGCTGCTTCTGCCTCTTTGTTATTTTTTCTATGTGTTAGGCATGAAAATCTCATTCAAGGGTGAAGGGGAAAGGAGGAGAGTAACATAATCAATCAATCCCATGGCCCCAAGCAGGGCAGCCATTATCATAAAGAGACTAGAATGCATGGAGCAGCAATCCTATATGCTTGTGGAGTAGGTGAATATCATCCAAGTGAGGAAAACTGAGGTTACTTTATTCACTAGAGCAAGGCAGTCAGGCCCTTTGCTTGCCTTTGTAGATGAGGGGAAAGCTTTGTGACAGACAGAAGGCACCAGGTATATCTTGATGAGGAGAATCAGCCTGGCAGGCTCCCTAGAAGTAGGTGTCCCATGTGATTAATTAGGGGAGCATACCTGGATTTCTCTGGTTGACCCTAAGTGAGACAGAAGCAGGGATAAGTATAGGCAGGAATGTTTGTCTTCACAGTAATGGAAACTCTTTTCCTCTCAAGCAAGAGGATTAAAAGCATATACCACCAAGCCCAGAACATCAAGCATGATGGGCAAACACTCTCCCTTCTCTCACAGAAAGGATTGTGGGAGTGGGCATGGTGGTGCATGCTTTTAATCCTAACACTCTAGAGATAGAGGCAGGAGGATCTCTGTGAGTGTGAGGCCAGTCTGGTCTACACAGTGAGTTACAGGCCAGCCAGGGCTACATAGTGAGACACTGTCTTTAAAAGAAAAAAAGAAGTTGTTCAAAGCTGTCTTTGTTTACATAGTGGAGTTTGAGGCCAGACTGGGTTTTGTGATTCTCTCACAAAACAAAACAATCTAAGCTTTCCTCTTCTAGCCCTGTGACACAAGGTATGAGCTCCATGCAACTCAACCATGTTTTCTCCCCTAGGTTTCTTAGCAGCCCTTTGAGATGTAATTGCAGAAGCCACAAAAAAAAAAAAAAAAAAAAAAAAGAAAAAAGAAAAAAATGCAGGTGGAAAGGAAAGAGTGTCAATTATGGTTGTGGGAATAAGCTGAGCTCATCATGATCTTAAGACCTCCCCCCCCAATGCAAAATAACTTGAAATACCTTGGAGTATCAGCAGAGACCAGGGGACATGTAAGAGGTCAGCCCCACTTTAACACCACATAGAGCATTTCCAACACCAAAAACAAAAGGGAGAGGTGATCTGGAGCCCTGGAGCTTAACAGGCAGCCTCAAGGCAAGGCATGTGCTGGGTGGGGGTGGGGTTGCCTTTCTCATGCATGGTGGCAGCTTCCAGGTTTGAAGGAGTCAAGATCAAATACAAATGTGTTCCAGGCTGACAGAGAAGTCTCTCTCTCTCTCTTTTAATTTTTTCTTCACAGTTTATTCATTACATTTCCTGACTGAAGCCTCCTCCCTCAAGTCCCCCAGTCCCACTCTCCCTCCCTCTTCTCCCTATCCCCTTCCTCTAGTCCACTGAAAG
Organism: Meriones unguiculatus; assembly: GCF_030254825.1. NCBI lineage: Eukaryota > Metazoa > Chordata > Mammalia > Rodentia > Muridae > Meriones > Meriones unguiculatus. Next base: position 99,158,378 of record NC_083364.1, on the reverse strand, counting down.
GGGGAGTTATCCACTATTGCTATCTGCCCATAGCTTGTTTAGTCTCATCAGGACTGCCTGGATCCTCTTCCTATGTGGCATGGAAAAGCCACATCACCAGGGGCGAGTGATCAAAGAGCAGGCAACTGAGTTCATGATAGAGGCAGCCCCTCTTACACTCATACAGGAGTCTTTCTCCTAGTGCCTAAAGTCACCTCAGCTAAGATGCCTTGCTCACTTGACCCAAAAGTGAGCCCCTTCTGTCCTCACCTGGTTTCTAGGTGAGCAGCACCTGTTCTCTGAGGTTAACAGAGGAAGACACCGGCACTGAGACACACAAAGTTAAGGAATAATGGCATGGCTAGGATGGTCCTAGGTGTACTGGTTAGTTTTTGTCAACTTGACACAAACTAAAGACAAGGAAGAAGGAGCCTCACTTGACTTAATAGGCCTCTGGGCATTTCTGTGAGGTATTTTCTTGATTGATGATTTATATGGGAGGGCCGCAGAACACCTGAGCAGTGCCACCCTGGCTTGGTAGGTAGTCATGAGCTTTATAAGAAAGCAGGCTGAGCAAGCATGGAAAGGAAGCCATCTCTGTTTCTGTTTCAGTTCCTGCCTTGGCTTCCCTTGAAGATATAGCATAAACTGTAAGCTGAAATAAACCCTTCCTTCCATGTTTTAGTTACTGTTTTGTTGTTTTGCTAGAGCACCATGACCAAGGCAACAAAAGGAAGGGTTGATTTTGGGCTTAAGACTGCAGAGGGTTAGGATCAGTAATAGCCACACAGAGGTATGTGGTTGGAACAGCTGAGATCTCACATCTTGAACCATAAATGAAAAGCAGAGGGAGTGCCCTGGAAATGGCACAAAGCTTGCTCCCAGTGGCATACTTCCCCCAGTAAGGCTATACCTCCTAAGCCTTCCCAAATAAGACCAACAATGGGGGACTAAGTATTCAAATGCCTGAGACTTATAGGGGATTTCTTTTTCACATCACCATAAGCCCTAAGTTGTTTTAGTCATGGTGTTTACCATAGCAACAGAAACCAAATCAGGACACCAAACATTTCCACTCCAGAGTGCCTGTGCTTTACCATTGTGACACAATGGCTTCCAGCATCTGCTCTCAAAGAATGTGTGTTGTATATGGCACCATGTAGCTCAGGACAGCTACAAATGTGGCTCAACACAGAACTATAAGCTTAAAATATGAGATTCTTCCCTCAATTGTTTTGGTAACTTGATTGCATGATTATTCAATGGTGAACTTTTATTTTTTTGCAATGTGAAAGACTGAACATATCTGCTAGGCCTTGGCTACTTCCTCATGTAGTGCTAGACAACCATTGCCTACACATTGATGAAAGCTTCCTAGGGGCTCCAGCCAAGGAGAAAAGGCTTTTGTGACACAGGATCCCTGCTGAGGTTCTGGCCAAACTCCATGGGATGAATACTGAAGGTGCAAAAGCTGGCAAGGGCAATGGGAAAGGATGCTAGATGAGGAATTAAGGGACTCTGGTTGTCAGAATATTTTAGGTAGAGGTAGAGTGGCGAGTGGTCCATGGGCAACAAGTCTAGAAAAGGGAGTTGTGAGGCCCAGGATCGTCCATCAGGCTGGTGACTTAGCAGCTCCACTCACCTCACTGAGCCCTGGGGACTCAGGGTCACTGTGATGCCTACTGCAGATCGCCCACCCCCTTCAACATGGCTTTTCTTTCATAGAAGTTCCCTGACATACACTGGCTCAAAGGAGGAGTCTGTAATCTCACATGATAAAGAGCAATATATAGTCAATGGAAACAGAACTTACCATTTTGCATTTGCATTTTTCCTGGACTAGGCACAGGTGGTACCATGTTCTCTGGAGATGTGTGGCAGTGGTAGCAACTGTAGCCCCAGTCAGCCCCAGATCACAACAGAAAAGATTAGAAACTGCAGTGCTGTGTGGCTGAGCCAGTGTTAGGTGTGTCAGGTGATTACACACTTGTATTTATGCTATGTTCAACCTACCAAGGATTTTCTGAAACATGACACCATCTTGGGTGGAAAGGCATCTGTCTGGTCATTATCATTGTTATTGGATCAAGTGCCATGTGGTTATTATCCAAAATAAGTTTTCCATGGGGTCTCCTTGGCAAATGTGCTCCCAGAGTGCTAACAGCACAGATATTCATGCCCCTCACTCTCCCTGGTCCTTGTCTAGGGAGGTGCTGTCCTTTCTCTGAGCCCTAGGTCATAGGACCGTCACATTCTGGCTGCCCTAACCTGCCTCCCCACATTCCTCATTTACATTCTGGGAACAGCATCCTTCAGATGGCTGCTGCCCTGACAGGCTGGTGCAAGCTGTCTCAGCATAAAGATGCATTACAATTGTAGTCCGAAAAGGTTTGGGCTGCAGGGCTATGACACTGTCTTTGGGGATAAGAGAAGGGTTGAAAAGACACTGGTGCTCAGAGATGCCCTGGGCAGAGAGAGGTATTATGACCTGCAGGGTGGCTGTAAAGAGGGAGCTTGGGATGTGTGGCCTGGCAAATGACTCCGTTGATCCATCCTCAGTTTCCTCATCTGCCTCTCACAGGCACAACACAGTATTTCTGAGTGCAGAGACCTTAGGGCAGCATGGACTGGTTTCAGCTGTGGCACTGTTCCAGCGTAATGGCTTCCTGACCCTCCCTGCAGGTATCTGCTTGTGGACCTGGATCAGTTGTCTCAAAACAAGCCTACATGCTGCTTCTCCCCAGAGCCTTCCCTCACCAGGATAGTAAACATCCTAAGCCTCCCACACTTCCTGTCTCCTCCCTTCCACACCCTTTTCTACCCAGCAAGTTTAGAAAAGATGTAAAAGCCTCTAACATTGGCTAGGAGGAGAACTGATCTAGAGGCATTAATCCAAGTGAGATTTTCATCTTTTGAATTTTGTGTCTGTATATGGTTCCCCAGGTCATCTGTTTCAGACTGTTCCCTGAGTCCTTTCTGTTAAATGACCACAAAGCCCTGTATTAGTCACCCGTGCAAAAAAGCCAAGTTATTGTTTATGTACCTCTCATCTTAATGCTATCTGCATCTTGCACTATTTTTGTTTTTGGAGAAACTGGCCTTTTCTGAATGTTAGATCCATCTTCACATGGCCTCAGACCACCTAACAAAGGCACCTGCTTGCTGCTGGTGCCTGGCCCTCCAGAGGGGACTCCTTGGCTCTAGATCTGGTCCAGGTTTAAAGGTGGTGTCCATATTTACCTATTGGTGGTGCTGAGGTTTGTGCCTAGGGCCTCATGCATGCAAGGCAACCACTCTATAGCTAAGACACACCCCCAGCTTCAGCGCATTCCAAGAATCAAAAAGATGATTCCTTGTGCCTGAATTTGATGGTGGAATTGAATGGCATTCCTTCCTCTACTCTTCCAGTTGATAAGTGTTAAAGGTTCTGATGAGTGCCTTGGTTCATCCTGACCACAAACCAAAAAACCACTGTTGACTTGTAAGACCTGGGGTCTCACAGCTCAGGAGTTCAATCGCGCCCTTCCCAGAAACTCCCCCAGACCAAGACTCGTTGCAAAAGCAAGAGATTTATTAACCATTGTACAACGGCATCACCCTTGCTGGTCAGCAAAGAGTGGCACCGGGAGACAAAGGCCTTTAGGTTTTTAAAAGAAAAATTGCGGGAAATTTGAAGTTTTAGTTTTGGCAATTTAGGATTGGATGAGGAAGCTATAAAGTAAGATAATTGGTTAGTCTTAGGTGCTCAAGCTTGGCCAGTCCTGCCAAGTGTGGATGCAGCTGCACTTTAAGGTGGGGGTGGTTAGCTCATCCTTGAAGATTAGGGCTGCGGGCTCTTGGCTGGAGGTCAAAAGCTACTCAGAAGAAGTCTAGGTTTGTTGCTAAGAAACGCTATCTCAAGGACAAGGGTCTGGTCATTCTTTTGCTGAGTGAAGGTCATTGCTTGCTTTCCCTTTTTTTATATCTGTCCTCACAGATAGGGTCATATTCCTTCACTCTCTGGAAAGGTACTAAGAGGCTTTAGCTTAACCTGGACCTAAAACTCAAAACTATAGGCTTTGGAGGACATATAGGTTACAAAGTTAGCCTAACCCTTTTAGACTCTGGGTGGCTGTAGGGGACAGGAGTCTCTGTGGCAACAGAAGAAGAGGAATATGGGAAACCTGGTGATTATCAGAAGCTGGGTGAAGTGTCTCCAGTTCTGGAGGCTGGGGGTCTGAGATCCAGGCACTGGTGGGTTTGGTGTCTAGGGAGGGCTTCTGGTTCAAAGGTGGGGCCTTCTGTTACATTATCTCATAGTAGAGGGAGAAATATCATCTCTCTAGCATCCAACAAGGATATGAGGCCCATTCATAAGGGCTCCCTCAAGAGATCTAATCACCCCTCCACCCCCTGACCCTGAAAAGGCCCTACCCCTAACACCAGCCCCTTGAGTGTTAGGGTACAAAGCATGCATTGGGGGTAGAGGCCTAGACACCATACTGTGGTAATGGCTTTAAAGTTGTTGAAATTTACTGTGCCTCCCTGCCTTGTTTTCCATGTATTGCATGCTGTGAGGCTCTAGGCCCTAGAGTCTAGGGAATCAGACCCAGGAAGATAACTCTGCACCCTCCAGAAGGCCGCACTCCATGCTCATCTGGCCCATAGCAGGCATATAGCAAACAGTGTAAAAGCAAACCTGCCCCATTGGGCAGGGAAAATGCTGCTGCCCAAAGAGCTGGTATGTGGCTTGGCCCTTAAGATGATGTTTGAAGACTCATAATTCTGTCCTCTACTGATGGCATCAAACATGCTTTCTCTCCCCTTTGGGGACACAGTCATGGGAACTGGCTGAGGCAGGTTTTTGTATGCAGGGAAAGTAGTTCCATGCTGGTGAAAACAATGCCAAGCCATTGCCTCACCGCCCACCTGGTAGCTTCTAATTACTGATGGGCAGATGGGGAGAATCTGGTTAATACCAGCCAAGCTCTAAGCTCTTTTCATGGGCTGGTGATGTGGCACAGGGAAGGTGGTCCCCTGTGAGTATCCCTGTTATGAGTGAGGAAAGACTAGTGACCTACTGACAAGAGCTCAGCTCTGTCCCCATTGCTGTCTCCCCTCCCAGAAAAATGGCCAGACTATGGAACCGAACCCGGATGTGTGTGCCAGAATCTCTGCTGAAGAGGGAAGAAGGCCTAGGAACAGTGTTGTTAGTAGGATAGTCCTAGAGAGGTGTTGGGGTTATTCTTGTTTCTGTGCAAGGCATGAGTTGGGAAGAGGCATGGGGGAACTCTCCTGAAGGAGCAGGCCTTGGAGGTGCTTGAACACAGAGGTAGGTTACAATTTTTATAGAGCCCTAGGTGTCTTGAGAGGATTGAGAGACAAGGAGTTCCAGCTCTAGGAAATCAGGGGTCCTAGGCAATAGTAGCATCTGGTACTTGTAGAGACAAGATGGGGAGAGGCTCATGTAGGGGGAAAGAAACGTCTGAAGAAACAAGTAGGCCAGACCACTGGACATGGAGACTTTTGTCAGCCTTGCCACCCTGATTCAGGCTTGATCCTTGAAGTTTCCTAAAGAATGGGTACCTGAGCCTCACACTGGGACAGTCCAACAACTTACTTCCTCAACTCTGATGGATTTTTAACACAGAGTGTCTCACTGGCCTAAAACTTGCAAAGTAGGCTAGGCTGGCTGATCTACAAGCCCCAGGGATCTGCTGTCTCCACCTTCCCAGCCTGGAGACTACGAACATGTACCACCAAAACTCTCATGGTTTATATGCATTCTGGATATTGAACTCAGGTCCTCATGCTTATTTGGTAAGCACCTGACCTACTGAGCTATGGGGCCTTGAAAGCTAATTTACCAAACCCAAGGTATTCCTTTCCTATGCAGGAAGCCTGCCTTCACCTAGTGGCACACTTCCCCTTCCCTGCCGAATTTAGTTTCCAACTATCATTCACTGCACGTGGACTTACACCACCTACTGTGCTCAGGCCTCCAGAAATATGAATTCTGCCTTCCCAACTATCTCCCTGAGTAGCTGGCATCAACCATATTTAAAGAAAGAAACATAGTGAGGGGAACTTTGGAGGCTGGATCAAATCAACCCAGCCAGCACTGGCCCAAGGTTGTCACAACCTCTGCACACTTGCAGCTCACCCACAAGGTTGTGGGCCTCTTCCTAGCCCCAGAGAGGGATCTGCTGCCACCTGATGCTGGTCCTTCTTTAGTCTGGCACCTGGATACAGGCTACTTACTAAGCCTGCAGCTTCCACTTTCAGAGCAACAGAAGGGCCCTCTCTCTCCTGCCCCACAGGTGGAAGTGAGAAATGTGTCCTGTGTGGTGATTTCCTGTGGGGTTGTGAGCACTGCTATGCACATGTGCACTTGTAATTTTAGGCACATGCAACCCAGAAGGTCACCTTTGGGCCTCATTCCTCAGCCTCAATTTCTACTGCATGAAACCCAAAGCAAGAACAAACAATGTGCTTGATTGGGCCTGCAGTACACATGTGTGTACATGTGTGTTTGTATAGTGTATGTGTGAGTATATATATACATATTAGTATATTTGCATGTCTGTGTGTTATCGTGCATTTTTACATGTATATATGAGTGGCTGTACATGTGTATGTATTTGTGGTATGTATATTGTGGTGTGTGCATAGGTGTGCATCTGTATATATCTATATTTGTACGTTTGTGCATGTGTGTATATGTATGTGTGTGTGGACATGTGTTTCCCTATTGTGTATACAGCTCCTAGAACAATTCTCTCATCCAAGTGCTAATAAGGCCCAACATTGCTCAGTTTCTGAGATGAGATTGAGCATGTTCAGGGTGTCATGCCATAGACCTCAATACAGTTCTGATCCTTAAGGTAGAGACAAGTCTTGTCTGACAGCTCAAGTGAATGAACAGTTACGGATTTTAACTGCATGTCTCTAGTTTTTCATGTAATGCATTCCCAAGCATCAGGTGCTTTTGAAAAGCAGTGCACAGCCTGAGCAAGTGATGATGTGGGGGCCTCCCAACCTCATCTCTCGCTACCAAGAAGAGACAGGAGAGTCAATTTGCCCAGAGAAGATAAAAGACAAAGCCTATAGGGATCCAAGGAAATGGCAGCCTCTGCATAACCTGGAAGCTCTCCTCCACCATGGGTGGAAGTATGACAATCCAGGTCTTATGTATTGACTTAGCTACATGAAGGATGTCTGGTTGGATGGGCAGACCTAGATACTTCCAAGACAAAAGACAGGAAAAAAGATGCAAGGTATGCTATGGGAATAGTCCAGCTGCTTGTGCTCTGAACAGCAGACTCACTCTGGCCCTTAGGCATACTGGGCTCAGTCCTCAAGCCTCTATTGTTGTACCTTTTTTTTAAAACTCTTATGTTTCTTTTATCTTTTTTTCCCGACTCTTACCCCAATCCCTCTCAACACCCCAACACCAGGTAGGAGAGAGAAAGGGTTAGTGGGAGAGGGGGTGCAGTTCTTTCTTAGCTGCTTCCTGCTGGTCAGGGTCATCAGGTTCCTTGGAGCCAGTCCAGTCCTCATTTCAGTAGAACTCAACTTCTTGTTTCACAACAGCAACCAGGAGCAGCAAGGGGGAATCAGGAGCAGTATTGTTCTTTCTCTAGCCCCTTTTCTGACAATTCCTGTTCATAGGCAACGGCAAGCCATGTCATTGCTTGGGATGCCTAACAGTTGTTTCATCATTCTATAGACACAGAGTTTTTTGCTGGTGACCCATTGTCTATGGATGCATCCATGCTGGAAACAGCAGGCCTGCAAGTGTATCCCCAGCAGCTTCTGACTCAGAGGCTGGACGCACTCTGCACGTAAGGATGCAGACCACCAGCAAGAAAGTCAGTCTGGCCAGCTTCTGTGGCTGGAGCCCAGGGCTTGTCTGAAGCCCGAGTCCCTCAAATTACAATGAGCTGAACTTTGAGCTGCCTAAGCCAGGAATGAGACCGGCACTGTGGAGCCACCAGCCCTGTTTTAAGAGCTCTGGGTCCAGTGAGGGAGCAGGTGATTTCTAAACTTGATAAGAGCTTAGTTTGATTGCACAGTCCAGACAGTGGCTGTGATGAAAGCCGAGAGATGTGATTATTAGGTCCTCCAGTCACATTTCCTCTGAGGCTAGTGCTTGTCAATGGGGTCAATGACAAGGGGCTTACTGGCAGAGAAAACAGGATGCTAGGGCTTCAAGGTGGGACACCCTGATGACTGACAGTCCCATTGGGAGGTGGAGACACAGTGGTACATGATGGTGTGTTAAATAAAAGCCAGCAGATGGAGAACCCAAGAGCCGCCTGTGAGCAGAGGGCACTGCAGAGAATTGTCCATGCTCCAGAGAGTTCTTCAGCTACCCAGGTAGGTTTTAAGGGAGAGATGATGAAGATGATGCATGGGAAGGTCTCATACTACAGATGGAGAGATAAGCCCAGGTTAGACCTTGAGTCTCCAAATGAGTACAAAGAGTCAAGAGGGTACAACTGCTTCTAGAGGAAAGCTGACCATTCTGCCCTGCCCTGTCCTTCCTGTGGACTTTCAGAACCCAGACTTGTAGGAAAGACTTGCCTAGACCTTTCCTGGCTGTCTCTGGATTGAGCCATGATGCAGAAAGGTACAGGCATCTGGTATTGGCCTCTTCTGGAAGCAGAGCACCCCCTGGATTCTTCTTCCAAAGCTACTTTCTCTTCTCTTTCCTGACCTTTCAAGTGAGCTAAGGAACTGGCTCTTCAAGTTTTGTGAGTTTAGACACCTGAGCTGGGCAAGGAGTCTAAATTTGACTTGACAGCTGTTTCTGTTGGGGAGATAAAGTTTGGGACACAGAGAGATTCTAAAGTAGGGTCCAGGCCAAGTTGCACTCAGCCTGGTGGGTGGGAGGCAGGAAGAGAAAGGTGGAGCACAGGGCAGTGGAAGAGGGCCATTCTGTTCTTCACTGGCACTTTCTTGTATCTTAAAACTGATCTAGGCATAGAGTTTATGCCTATAATCCTAGCATTCAGAAGGCTGAGGTAAGAAGATTGCCTTAAGTTTGAGGGATCAGCATGGGGTACATAGTAATTAGGGTAGCCTAAGTTACAGAGTAAGATCTTGTCTTATTAACAACAAAAACCAAACCAAAACACACCAGCAATATTAAATGCTGATGGGGCCTTTGCTGTGAGTGTTCTAGCTCATTCTGTTTTACATAAGAGGAAGCTGAGACAGAAGAATGAAGAGTCTTGGACCAGACCAGGCTTTTGGGCTAAATTCCCAGGTCTCCCTGAGGACATAGCCACTCCTCAGATTCTGCTCTTATACCTTGTTCTAGAGGACACTCCAATTCTCAGAGGTTATATATAGCATCTTAATGGCTGTCAAAGCCACAGGCCTGCCTAGACTTCAGATGTATCTCCGATGTCATCTCTTGAAAGGGCTCCAAGGCCACTAGGGAAGAGCAGGGTAGGTCTCCTGCCATCTGTCTCAAGGGGATTGTTGCACTTATACCCCACAACCACACCACCATCATAGAAACCCGGGCACAGATATGGGAAGATCTTTGTGCTCAGCAAGGCCTAGACTCACATCTTCCTGCCTGTTCTCAGGGCCCAGCGTAGGGACCCCAAGTCATAGGCCCAGTGCTCAACTCCCAGTAGCCATATCCTTGGAGCCTGGAAATGGTGGCAGAAGAGGAAAGTTCTTGCCTTGCATCTAATCTGGCCATGTCAGCCATCCAGAGAAATGGCTTTCCTTCTGCTTGACTTGGCAATAAAGTTGGAGGCTCCATCACAACCTTCCCCCAGTGCCCCACACCTTTATTAGGCTTCGGGTTACATACAGGCTGTTCCCTTAGTAGCCTTCATGGGAACTCTACCAGCAGTTAGGTTCATGAATAATTCACCTTGGCAAGGATCAGGGAGGCAGCTAAGAGTCAGAGCTCCCAGCCAGGCAGGCTGCAGCAGGGAGCTAAGTGCTGCTGCAGGCAGAGGCAGGAGGCAGGAATTTGCAGAGGGTGCCAGCTCTGCAGATAACTCTCTTGCCATTCTCTATCATTCTAGGTAAGCCCAAATCACAAGAGTCTTGCAGAAGCGGAAAGCATGGCCCTAAGGGGCTCAAAATGGAATCAGAGCCAAGCCACTCCCTTCTCTCAGCCATTACTGTCCTGGAGGGTGAGAAGTTGCATATGTTTGTTCTGGTCTCCACTGCCATATGAGAGGCGTCTTAGGCAAACCTCAGCAGTTACCCATGACTTCAGGAAATGAGCCAGGTCTCACTGAGATGCTGGCTGATGTGAAACTAGGATGTTTCCAGCAGGGACTAATCACCAAGTTTCTCATAAAGGGGAAAATGATGGTTCCTACTTATCTGAAGCATGTCACCTCAGTCTTCTCTGCCCAAGAAATGACAGTACCTGGCAGGGGTCTGACCTGTCTTTTCTGACCAGGGTCCATTTGTACTCAAAGCAAAGCACTAGGTTAATGAACAGTTGCCTTCCAGAACCTCAGGAAATTGCCTTAATGGCTTTTTGTTTACTTTATTTTCTAAATGACTAGAACCTTCTGGAAGCAGAGCAAGCTTCCTGACATTGACCCATACAACCTTTGAGAAAAGTGGAAAAAGATGAAAGAAACTAAATCTGTCAAGTACTAGATCTCCTTGGAGGCCACACCTACATCAGGCACTGGTACCTCTCAGCCAGTATCTTTTGAAACTTAGATTAAGATTTTGGTACTGTTAGTGTTCTTCATAAGCCTATCTCCTCAGCAGCTGCCCGCCTCTACTCTGTAGAGGCTACAGATTCTCCCAGTTTGAGTGTATTGGCACAGGAACTGTCTCATCATGAGGAACTCAGTGTGTGTGAGTGTGTATGTGTGTGTGTGCATGGAAACAGTGCAGTATGACCTCAGGCAGGTGGGTAGATGTGACAGGTAAATAGAGATGGCAGGTGAGCAGAGTTCTTATTTGGCAGACTGTGGGGAGGATCCTAGAGCACATGTATATGCTCACTAAATGCTGGCAGAATTTATTTTTTCAGTGGCCCAGCCTGCTTCTGTGTCCTATTTTGGGCCCTCTCTGATGTAAAGCTCACTGGTACTTGCTCTTCTGCTTGTCCAGCTCCCAGTACTCATCCCCACTCCAGGAACACAGCTCTCTTTGGGAAACCAGATCCTTTCTCCTTTCTTCCTCTTTCTTTTCTTTTGATTGTTCATTTAAATGAATGAACTAGTAAATAAATGTTTACTAGAACATCTGTATGTACAAAATACCCTCTGGATGCCAGGAAGTAATCTGCTCTCATTGTGGACGCTTGTCTTCAGGGGATTTGGGGTGAGTCATCTTCATCCTTGAGTGTCAACAGCAGCCACAGAGCATAACCAGATTTTATCTGAGCACAACCCTCTCAGATCCATCCCACCATGGCCCCTTTGCCTTCAGTGATGTGATTGTGTCCATAACAGGCTCCCTCTCACAGCCTGAGGACTCCAGAGCCATTTTCTTAAAAGAATATGTGCTCTGGGCTCTGCGCCTTCTGTCCAAGGACATATGATGGAAAGAGGGCAGACACAAAGGGGTCAGCCCCAAACATCTCAGAGAATCATACTGTACCTTTGAACTTCTTGTTCTGAGACAGGCTATGATACCCTTCAACTTTTGTGATTTCAAAGGGAAGGCTAGAGAGGCTCAGTGGGGTCACCATGTGGAGGGTCCCATATGCTCAGGTTTGCAAGGCTGGGACTTGGGGTCTTCACTCAGCTGCTATGCTTCTCCTGGTGGCTAGTCTTTCTGCTTAGGGTGGTGTCCCTGACACCTACCTCCAAAGAATTTCTGAACTGACCTCATGACCAGGCTGGTATCCATGTCCTAGCTCTTGTCAGGGCCTTGTTGACTTCCCCTGCCTGCCCAGCCCACTTCCTGAGAGGAATGAACTTGTTCCCTCCTAAGTCTGAAGCTGTGGTGTGAGTCCCCAGGCCTGTCAGTGAGTAGAGCAGCCAACAATCTCATTTGACACTGCTTGATGTTGTGGGGCAAGAGATGAGTGAGAGTGGGGGGCAAGGGAAGCGAAAAGGGAGGTCAGGATAGAGGGTGGAGAATTTAGGTAAAGTCTTTAAAATGGACTTATAGTTACACATATATGTATATACATACTGGATAGACACACGTAGAAACTTTTTTCCTCCCACCACCTTCCATGGGCACTCTTGATGCTTTTTTTATCTGTGAGTACTACTGAGCATAAGACAGAAAGACAAGATGCATACAACAGAATAAAGATGTAGAAATAGAGCAACAAATGTTTAGCTCAGCTTCAAAATCTCTCCTGGGACTATCAACAGCACGAACTCAAATAGGTTGTGTATATTAAAGCACAAAACTTCAGGGAAGTAGGACTAGAGAGATGGTCTGTGGTTAATGGCACTGGCTGCTCTTTTAGAGGACCCTGGTTCAATTCCCAGCACCCACAAAGTAGCTCACAGCCATCTATAATTCTGGTTTCCCAGATGCAACATTGAAAGCATAACTTGTATAAGGAATGAGACTGGTGATGGTGACTATTGTAAAATGGTTAACAATTACTCCAGACAGCACGTTATATGCTTAAAGCTGATCCATTTTATTGGATACAAAGAACTCAGCAAAGCTGGAGAAAAATAATTTTTTTAGATAGTCTTAGCATATGGAGGCAAAGGGCATATACTATAATATACAGCATGCTGCTTAAAATTATTATATTAGTATTAGTATTAGCATTGGTATTAGTATCATTATTATTTTTTATTAATTACACTTTATTCACTTTGTATACCCCCATAAGCTCCTCCCTCCTCCCATCCCAATCTCTCCCTTCCTCCACCCTCTGTATGCATGCCCCTCCCCAAGTCCACTGATAGGGAGGTCCTCTTCTCCTTCCTTCTGATCTTAGTCTATCAGATCACATCAGGAGTGGCTGCATTGTCATCTTCTGTGGCCTGGTAAGGCTGCTCCCCCTTCAGGGGGAGGTGATCAAAGAGCAGGCCAATCAGATTATGTCAGAGGCAGTCCCTCTTCCCATTACTATGTAACCCACTTGGATACTGAACTGTCATGTGCTACATCTGTGCAGGGGTTCTAGGTTATCTACATGAATAGTCCTTGGTTGGAGTATGAGTCTCTGAGAAGTTCCCTGTGTTCAAATTTTCTGGTTCTGTAGCTCTCCTTGTGGGGTTCCTGTCCTCTCCAGCTCTTACTATTTCCCACTTCTTACATAAGATTCCATGCACTCTGCCCAACAGTTGGCCATAAGTCTCAGCATCTGCTTTGATAGTCTGCAGGGCAGAGCCTTTCAGAGGCCCTCTGTGGCAGGTTCCTAGGTTGTTTCCTGTTTTCTTCTTCTTCTGATGTCTATCCTCTTTGCCTTTCAGGATGGGGATTGAGCATTTTAGTCAGGATCCTCTCTCTTGATTAGTTTCTTTAGATGTACAGATTTTAGTAGGTTGATCCTATATTATATGTCTATATGAGTGAGTATATACTGTGTGTCTTTCTGCTTCTGGGACAGCTCACTCAGGATGATCCTTTCTAGGTCCCACCATTTACCTGCAAATTTAATGATTTCCTTATTTTTCATTGCTGAGTAATATTCCATTGTATAGATGTACCACAATTTCTGCATCCATTCTTCAGTTGAGGGACATCTGGGCTTTTTCCAGCTTCTGGCTATTACAAATAAAGATGCCAAAACCATACAATGGAGAAAAGATAGCATCTTCAACAAATGGTGCTGGTCTAACTGGATGTCTACATGTAGAAAAATGAAAATAGATCCATACTTATCACCCTGAACAAAACAAGTCCAAGTGGATCAAAGACCTCAACATAAAACCAGACACATTAAATCGGTTAGAAAAAAAAGTGGGGAATACCCTTGAACTCATTGGCATAGGAGACAACTTCCTGAACAGAACAACAACAGCACAGGCTCTAAGAGCAACAATCAATAAATGGGACCTTATGAAACTGAAAAGCTTCTGTAAATCAAACGACTGCCTACAGATTGGGAAAGAATCTTCACTAACCTTTTTTCTGACAGTGGACTAATATCCAGTATATATAAAGAACTAAAGAAGCTGAAAAGCAGCAAACCAAGTAATCCAATTAAAAAATGGGGAACAGAGCTAAACAGAGAACTCTCTGTAGAGGAATATCAAATGGCAGAGAAACACTTAAAGAAATGCTCAACCTCATTAGCCATTAAGGAAATGCAAGTCAAAACGACCCTGAGATTTCACCTTACACCCATCAGAATGGCCAAGATGAAAAACTCAAGTGACAACACTTACTGGAGAGGTTGTGGAGAAAGGGGAACCCTCCTCCACTGCTGGTGGGAACGTAAACTTGTACAACCACTCTGGAAATCAATCTGGCGCTTTTTTTTGAGACAGGGTTTCTCTGTGAAGTTCAGGCTGTCCTGGAACTCACTGTAAACCGAGCTGTCCTCAAACTCAGAGATCTGCTTGTCTCTACTCCTCGGTGCTGGAATTAAAGGTGTGTGCCACCACCACCCAGCTATTAAATTTTATTATTTTTTTGCGTATGGATATTTTATCTGCATGCAGGTCTGTGTACCATGCACATGCATGCCCACTGATGCCAGTAGATCTACCTGGGTTAGAGTTACAGAAGATTGTGAGCTTCCATGGTACTAGGGAAATGAGCCTGGATCCTCTGGAAGACCAGTCAGAACTCTTTACCACTGAGCCAACTCTACAGTCCCTCAAAGAAATGTGTATGTGTGTGTGTGTTCACATGCATGTGTGTTATGCAGTTTGTTTGCACACATGTAGGTACACACACTCATATGCTCCCAGAGGTCAGAGAAAAACTTGAGGTGTTTTGTTCCATTACTTTCCACCTTATTTCCTTGAGACAGGGTTTCTCACTAGACCTGGAGCTAATCTTGCTGCCAGCAGTCCTTGGCAATGTCCCCTTCTCCAGTCCCTCACAGCATTGTAGTTATGAGAACACTCAACCATGCCCAGTTCTTCATGTGGATGAGTAGGATTTGAACTTGGGTTCTTACACTTCTGAAGGAAGTACTCTTACCCACTGAGCATCTAACACAGCTAAAATGAAATACATATTGACTGTAAAACAAAATACTTTACTAAGAAATAAAAACAACATTTCTCTTATTAAAACAAAACATAAATACTGTCTTTGCATTGATTATCTGGACATTAAGAAGCGACTATAAACTGAATAGTAATTTAAATATTCACATTCTTTAGTTAGATTTTTAGTTTTATTTGATTCTAGGGTAGTATTCCTCAAGAAGAACATCATCTTAAGGTTTATCTTTTAATATTTAAAAATTTTATATGTATTACTGTTTTCCTACATATGTATGTCTGTACCACATTTGTGCAGCATGCCCAGAACAGAAGGGGGATCAGATTCCCTGAGGCAGGAATACAGATAGTTGTAAGCCGACACATAGGTGCTAAGAACTGAACTCTGTCCTCTACAAGAGCAGCAAGTGCCCCTAAGCTGATGAGGCCCCTCTCAAGCCCCTAGTGTAGCATTTGTTTTGTTTTGTTGGTTTTATTTAGAGATAGGATCTTGCTCTATAGGACTGCTGGACTTCAACTCATGATCCTCCTGCCTCTGCTTCCTAAGAGCTGAGAACACAGATGGGCATCACCCTAACCAACTTCTTACTGTTTTTATGTGTTCTTGAACCTGCCTGGACTCATCTTTAAGAAGACATTTCTTGGTTAATAATTTGAATTTGCTGCTGGGTTGAATGGCATTTGAGGCATATGAAGGAATGCAAGTGTATCCAGTGAGGTTGAATCCAGTCAGTTTTATAGAGAAGAGGGAAGGCTTCTGTTGTCATTGTTATCAAAGTGTCAGATATCACAGGTTCTGTGTCCCAGAGATTACCTCTATGGATATAATTATAAGGCAAATTATTAAATAAAATTTTCAATGCTTTGTCAAATTTAAGTTTAAAAACCACAGGTTCTTAAATCTCATTCCACAACAATGGTGCTAAAGCAGCTTTATTTGTAATAACCAGAAGCTGAAAACAGCCCAGATGCCTCTCAACTGAAGAATGGATACAGAAATTGTGGTACATCTACACAATGGACTATTACTCAGCAATAAAAAACAAGGAAGTCATGAAATTTGCAGGTAAATGGTGGGACCTGGAAAGGATCATCCTGAGTGAGCTGTCCCAGAAGCAGAAAGACACACAGTATATACTCACTCATATAGACATATAATATAGGATCAACCCACTAAAATCTGTACATCTAAAGAAACTAATCAAGAGGGAGGACTCTGACTAAAATGTTCAATTCCTATCCAGAAAGGCAAAAAGGATGGACATCAGAAGAAGGAGAAAAGAGGGAAAAAGTCAAGAGCCTGACACAGAAGACCTCTGAAAGGCTCTGCCCTGCAGACTATCAAAGCAGACGCTGAGACTTATGGGCAACCTTTGGGAAGAGTGCAGGGAATTTTAGGAAAGAAGTGGGAAACAGTAAGATCTGGAGAGGACAGGAACTCCACAAGGAGAGCAACAGAACCAAAAGATCTGAGCACAGGGGTCTTTCCTGAGACTGATACTCCAACCAAGGACTATGCATGGAGATAACCTAAGACCCCTGCACAGATGTAGCCCATGGCAGTTCAGTATCCAAGTGGGTTCCATTGTAATAGGAACAGGGACTGTCTCTGACATAATCTGATTGGCCTGCTCTTTAATGACCTCCCCCTGAGGGGGAAGTAGCATTACCAGGCCACAGAAGAAGACAATGCAGCCACTCCTGATGAGACCTAATTGACTAGGATCAGAAGGAAGGAAAAGAAGACCTCCCCTATCAGTGGACTTGGGGAGGGGCATGCATGCAGAGGGTGGAGGAAGGGAGGGTTGGGACGGGAGGAGGGAGGAGCTTATGGGGGTATACAAAGTGAATAAAGTGTAATTAATAAAGAATTTAAAAAATATATAAGCTATGTGGAACATTTGGCCCACAAACCCAGGTCTTCCTAAGAGCAATTAGAATTTTTAAGTTCTTCCCACTCTGGGCTGGAGTCACTTAAGCTGGTTCTTGTGTGCAATTGAATTTTCAATAATTGTGATAATTTGCTAAAGGCTTTAAAAGAAGAAGTTGTTCGTTAGCTGTCTGCTGATTGATTAAAAATTTCCATTTGGGAACAAAATACAACCCAAATTTGGAGAAATTGATTGCAATACGTCCACACGCCACATATATATGCACACCCACGTGAAAGCGTGTGCACACATCTGTCTCGCTGTTTCCGTCTCTCTTTAACACACACACACCTAGCATTATTGCAAACAATTTAGAGGGGTTAGCAAGCTACTGTCCTCAGAGCTGAGCACTTCTGAAGTCTGAGATGGGCTGCAAAGGTAGAACACATCCTGCTCCACTAATAAGCGAATGGCTACTATGGTTGTGGATGTAAAATATCTTTGTAAATTCTGCTACCAGTGGCTTTTTACTTCAGTTAAAGTCACATTGCCCCACATGTCAGCTCAGTAATGGCACATGTTACCATAATGCCCTGTGGCTCCACCATTTATTTTTATGTCTTCATTAGAAAAACAAAAGATTGTATCAACCTTGTTGGAGAGTTAACTGAATTTACATTCATACCTTGCATTTTCAGAAACAACAAATGACATGGGCTTCATCGAATGAGTGTTCAAAAGACTTGCTGTTACTTAGTGACTTGAATAAAAACTAAGTCATTATTTAAATTACCTTAATTGGCTTTTCTGTTTGAAGCATATGATAACAGGCAATTAAACTGGCCTCACTTAACTGTGAGACTCACTCCTGGGAGGAGCATCCCGAGAGCTATTTTGTCATCATTCAAATTCATAAGAAAGAAAAGATGAAATTGAAAAAGCATGTGTTGAATTAGAAGTGAACATTGATCCCTATGAACTTGTGCCTCACCCCAGAAACCCATACCTGTTGGGATCAGTAATCAGGTACCCCTACGGCCAGCCCCAAGGGACCTGACAAACCGGTTATCAGGCATTTGTGAAGACACCCAGACCACCTGCTGACCACCTGGAATTACCTGTGTATGGGCCTGGGTCACCCTATAAGAGAACTCCTAGAGCCCCCCCTCTTCCGCCTCCGTCTCTCTGCAACCCCCTTCTCCCTTCCCCTAATAAACCTCCCACATGGAACCGATCTCGTGGTGTGATTTGTGAACCCGCCGTGTAATCTTCACAGGCGCACGTTTCCTAACAATACCTAGTGTGGGTTTGTGGAGGTGTGGGAGTGTGGGGGTGTGAAGGTGTGGGGGTGTGAGGGTGTTTGGCCTCAAAATGGTTCCTTGATTTGAAGATGCCCCAGGATGCTTAGCAGATCTGTAGCCTTTGTGACATCATTGGGCTATACTTTGGATGCAGTGTGTTCCCAGCATGACTGTGGTGGTGGAACCTTTGGGAGGTTCAGTAAACAGAGAGACCATGTGGAAGGGTGTCCTTGGACAGGATTAATATAGTTCTTTGGGACCCTGAGTTAGTTCTCAAAAGAAAAAAAAAAAGCAAGAGTGACCTTTGCCCTCTCCTGACCTATCATCATGTGATCACTTCCTTTTATACATTCTCACCATGATGCTATCACCTTGGTATGACAGGGCTAGGGGCTCTTCACAAGAGTCTTCCAATGCTGCTTAACATTCAGCCTGTAAAACTGAGCCAAATACCTCTCTCTCTCTCTCTCTCTCTCTCTCTCTCATAAATACTCAGCCTAATGTATTTTGTTACAGCAACAGTAAATTGACTCAAACTGTGGATAATTAAAATTTCATAAATGTTTTGTGTATGTTAGAATTGATAGACACTTCCTTTGTATACTGTTTAGTACTCTGGATTTTCAACTTATAAGCACTTTTGCTATTTTGAGAAACAGAAATTTAGTAACTAAATTCTTTGATTTAACATGCATTTTTATTTTATTAATTTGGCTCATTGTAGCCCAAATTAAGTGTTTGTTTAAAAAATACACAAATAAAAAACGTAGCCCACGGACACGTGTTCTGTGTTTTACTGCTTGGGTTCCATGTCCCCCACAAACCTCCTGGAAACCAACAAGCAGTTTCTGCTGGCTCTCCCTGACCTGGCCAGCCACTGTCTCCTGGCTTCAGCAGCTTTTTGCTCCCATTTCTGGCCATTGTACAGTCAGTAGAGCTGTATACCAGCTGCACTCTGGGAAATCCCATTGCATACTGCAGATTGAGTGAATGGTTCCTGCCCATCTGCATGTCTGCCTGGGTTGTTTTGTTAGGCAGTTTTTATTGTGCTGTCTTTAAACTATTTTTAAATTACATTTATTTAATGATTTTGTGGTGGCAGGGAGCAGGTATGGAAGACAGAGGACAACTTGTAGAAGTCAGTTCTTTGCTTCCATCATGTGCTCCATAGGAAAGTGCTCAGGTGAGAAGTAGCTTGACAGCAAGTACCTTTACTTGCCTTTTCCCAGTAAGCTGTGTTGCTGGACTGTGGGACTGCTTCAAGGGAAAAGTGGAGGGAGATATTTCAGCTGAAGCACTGGCTGGGTTTTTACATCCCCAAAGGGCACCCAGTCAGGATCTGTCAAGGGACCCCATGAAGACCTCATAGGCTTCATTAATGATAAGATGAACAGGCCAGTCAGCACTCAGGACCCTGGAGAGGAAGGGTGCTTCTTCTCTGAGGACACCAACCTCTCCATGATCTGCTCCTTGGTGCAGAGCCAGATGGCAGCAATGGATCTCCACAGCCCTCCCTCTGAGTGCCTGACTCTGGCCTGGAAGCTGTTTTTCAGATCTCAGTGAGGGGCCCTGCTACCCTAGATGAAAGGGCTCACTTGCTGTAGCCAGGTGCTGAGATGGGTCCTAGGTAGCAGCTCTGGATAATGCACACTACACATGAACAAGACTCACACAGAGATTTAGCAGCATTTGCTTGCACTGTCTCTAAAGGCGGGACTTAGTCGACATGAAGGAGTGGTGGCTGCATGATGTCGATGTCCCAGCTCAGATTAGCTAGCAGTCAGATGAGAGTTCACTTTGTGCTTCTCCAGCAAGAGACAGTACACAGGAGTTGGCCAAGAAATCCAGGACTATTTTAGAGAGGCTGCTTAACAGGTGAAGACCACTGGAGAGGCTACTTTCTCACCTGTTACTTAGTGCTGTCACTCACTGAGTCATGCTCTGTTTCCATGATGTCATCAGGTACTATGAAATGGACTTCTGAAGTCTTCCACATTCACATCGATCAACTTGATGTCCTTGTAAGAACAGCTGATTACCCATGATGATAATGTGGGAAGACAGAAACACTTGTCATTAGTTTCTTTAAGCTGTTGGCCTTTATAAAAAGTTCTCATTGTGACCATGGAGACTGGGGCTGTGGTGTAGGACTCTGAGGAGGACCAGTCATAGTGGGTGGAGGCTGGAAGATGTCTACAGGCCTATACTGAGGTGATAGCCAGGCTCAGAAGACCTCTGTTAGTCACACCTATGCTGTAAGGAAAGAATAGAGACACAACCATACACTGCTGTGTGTGTATCCAGCCCTGTGATGTCTTCATTTTCCCCATGTATCGGGAAGTCCTTCTGATCTAGAATAAATTATGGTAACCCTTGGTGCTCATTTTGTTCCAGCCTTTGTACACATTCTTCTGGCCTTTGCTACTGCTCTAGGCACCACTGTCCTGATTTTTCATGTCATCTGGACCAGGCCTGTCTTCTTTGAAGCCTGTCAACAGTGTCACGCACTACTAGGGACCATGTCCCACACTCTGCCTGCACTGCAACACTGGGAGCAATTGCACGCTGGATTGGCAGAAACAAGCAAGTGAGCTTCCTGGAGGCAGCCCACTCGTTTTCGCATGGCTGACAGATGGGTGTATCCCTGGTGTAAGCAAGGCCCCAAGGATTTTGCCTCGAGACTGCTTATTGTTGCTATACTGTCTTTCCATGCTTGTCTCATGTATCTGGCATGGCAGAGACCCTCACTGCTTATTGCTTCACTCTGTTGGGCAGATTTCCTGCAGATTATTTTGAAGATCTAGCTTCATAGTGCTGTTTAAACAGACTGATGATTTCATAACCACTGATGATGATTTTAAAGAATTTCTGACTTGATTCAAGTAATTTTAAAACCCTCCTGCAGTGTAATTAAAACTACTAGGAGCTCTGTGGACCTCCATATGACTTACATTCATTCTAGGTTTAATTCAAGGATAAGGAGTAGGTGTACAGCACAATAAGGAAGACCATATGAATATAGAAACAAAAAATAACTGGTTAGCTATATAAGATAAGACAGACGCCTGTTTCTTAGAAAAACCTTGACATAAAAACTTGTTTTGAACACATAATGTATGTTTGAAATAAGATAAAACTTCTGCTTTAAACTCATAATGATCATATAGATAAAACCTCTGAGTTAAAGGGGTCACCTGGCTTGACTGATTAAGATCCTTTGCTTTAAAATTATAATAAACAAACTAGTTATTAGGATTAACAGTCCTACTCTATGCATTAATTTTTGAATGATGTATTTTTTCCATACATCAAGAACCTTTGTAATAGATAGTATAAAAACCCAAGACAGAATTAAAGAGTTGTTGAAGCCACCCACTTCATCCAAAAATGTGTCTGTCTAATTGTCTGTATATATTGTATATATGTATATTTATATCTGTATGCTTGCATATGTGTGGATGAATAGTGTCTCTGGGAGCTCCCTTGTTTTGTCTATTGATTGTGTGTGTGGTTTGTAAATATCTGCCTACTTTATCTGCCAAAGGTATACGTTTTTGCATGTTTCTAAGTTATTGAGTTTAGTAAGTGATAAGCAATCCGGAGTGTTTCCTCAAACTTCTTCATTAGGACTCCACTTTCCAGCAAACCACTGCTCACTTCTGAGCTATTAAGTTAAGATTTTTCTTTTTACAACCCTTGTATTTAGCAAGAAGCTGTCAGGGCTGCAGCCACTTGACCTCTGAGTTAAAGGGGCCACCTGGCTTGACTGATTAAGACCCTCTGCTGTTTTTTCCTTTAGAGGTTCTCATGACCAGTGGCTCTTGGGAGTTAAATTGTAAATAGAGTTAAACTGTACACATAGAATTGAACTGTATAGAGAGAGAGCCCCAAATAGCAAGGCTACCAGCCAGGAAGATTAAGAGTAACAACGCTACCAGCCTGAGAGTTTAAGTGTTATAGAGAGAAACATCAGCCATCAGTTGGTCATTGCTGATGCTGCCACCCACCCTGTGTGCTGGAGCTGGTCTCTAGCACTGCAGGGTCACAGGGCTCTAGGTGAGCCACTCCCTTTCAGCAGGGCTTCACATCCTCTGCTCAGAACAAGAGTCACCAAGCCACTACTGCAGAAAGCCCCTACCCTTTTTTGTTGCAGAGAGAGACTTTCATCTATGGCTCCCTGCTGCTCATCACCATTGTCTTTCATCTTCATGGAGCCTGACTCCAATGTACACTGTCATCTCCAATTGCTTACATATCCATGTGCTGTTGGATCTCTTTCAGACCATATAGTTAGACAATGGCAGGCTCCGTACAAGCTGAGGACTGACAGACAAGCCACCACAGGACCTCCTTCCTGGTAGGTGGGGCTGCCCCAGGAGATGCCAGGCTTCCCAGAACACGGGGTCCTGATATTTCTCAGGCTGCTGTGCCTGGGCCCCTGCCTACCACTTTCCATTCCTTGTTTTTTTTTTTTTTTTTTTCCAAATCCTACTCTAGAAATGATAAAGCCAGGCCTAGGATGGCATTCAGGCTAGAACTCTGAAATCTGAGATCCATTTTGCTGCTTTAACTTCTTCATGACCTGATCAAACCTCTTAATCTACTTGTGCCTCAGTTTCCTCAACACCAATAGCCAATTAACACTTGGCCTCCTCTGCAAACCTCAACAGGATTTGGCTTGAGAACTAAGCATTTCTGGGAGCTGAACACCCCATAAATCCAAGCTGTCATTACAATAAACCTAATTATAGGCCCATCAGAAGGCTGAGGAGGGCCCCCCACAAAATGAGGGTCTTTGTACCTTGGGAGAGGGGGGGTCACAATTTATGGGTGCTGGCTCCTTACCTGGTCCAAGTTGCTCTTTCACTTAGTTCTGAGCTTGCCATTGTTCTGCTAGGCACTTGTGCCTGGGTTAAGAGCCTGGCTGACCGTATACCTGTGCCATCCCCTCTTTGTCTCTGCTGCTTTGGGAGTTGGTTTGATAATGTCCCACCCCCAAAAAAGATGTCTCTGTTGTGGAAGGAAGAGGAATGAGACCATTGACCCAGAGTCAAGTCAGGGATGAGCTTTTCAGATCTTCCATTCCTGTAGTGTGGACGCAGTTGAGGAAACCCGGCATCTCACCGCAGAAAACAGCTCCAGCTTCTGAGCCCCTTACCATTGCCACCTTTTACATATTTGAGTCAGGTACTCCCACTGTGTTAGATGCCTATTTCCTTCACAGACCCACGTGGTGAGCCACATGTTCTGGGAACTGCCTTTTTGCATGTCAAGCCCACTTTCAATCTGTGACTCCATCAAAAGTGAAAAAGAGAAAGGAAAAACACAAGGAAAACCCACTCCATCTAATTCCCCAAACCAGTGCAGGAAAATGATTAACCCGAGGGTTTTCTGGCCCAGTTCTCAGCAGGGTGACCGTGTTTCTACCCTCCCTCCCTCCATTTCCATGGCCTGGTCTGAGGTATCCACATGTGCCTTCTGATCTGAAAACTAGCATAGCCTCTGTGTCACAGGCCTCCTCCAGCACGATAGAGGGTCTTTTCCAGGCTTGCTCCTCCCTTGAGCCTCTGGGCAAAGCTGTAATTTTTGCAGTTCTTGCTCTCCCTTGGTTGCAGGCTTAGTTCAATTTGAGCAGCACTGGCCTTGTACTAAACCCACAATGAAAGCTTCATTCAACTTTGCTGTGCTGAGGTGACTAGTGCAAAGGACGCTTACAGCCACAGTAAGCTTTGTCATCATACTCCCTTGTCAGCTTTGATAGAGAGGTTGGAAATAAACATGGGCTCTTAACTCCTAGCCCTACCCTATCCGTTTCCCCTCAGGAGAGAGATGGACAGTCTCCATATTGCT
Organism: Meriones unguiculatus; assembly: GCF_030254825.1. NCBI lineage: Eukaryota > Metazoa > Chordata > Mammalia > Rodentia > Muridae > Meriones > Meriones unguiculatus. Next base: position 99,134,297 of record NC_083364.1, on the reverse strand, counting down.
GGCACTTATACCTGATTTGGTTTTGTAACTAAGGCTATACTGAGCACCCTTGCATCTAGCAACACCCAGGTCTCTGCCAATGCCCGTGCTTGAGTAACTAGCTCTCTTGACACCTACACAAGACAACTAAGAATGTCCCCAGACATTGCTAATAACCTTTAAGAGGCAAACCTTACCCTACTTAAGCTCATCTGTGAGTCCTCTGCTCCCCTTTAACAGAAGTGGGGGGACCAGCTTTTGGTCCCTGCTGGTTGAGGTTGCAGTTCTTGCCTGTACTGGATAGCCATTCTGAGCTCGGTGCTAAAGGCAGAACTTCCTCCCCTCAGCGGGGTCCTCTGCTCTCTGCCTGACTTCATCTGAAGATTGCCTTTAGATAACAGATTCCTCTATCTACACTTGATATATGGCCTCTGACACAGCTCCCTGTTAGCTCTCCCCTCCCTGCGCCTAGCCATATATTAACCAAGCACTAACATCCCACTCTTATGATTGGATGCTATATAATGTAAATCAAGCATCCTTGAAATGCCTAGTTTCAACCAATTATGTTCACCTATTCTTTGAGCCCCCACCCACTCCCCTAGGGGTATATATTCTTTGTTCTCTGGAAGTAAAGTTGAACTAGCCATCAGCTGTTCCCAGGGTGCGTGATTCCTGTATGGTTCTCTTTGGCCATTCCAAATATGATTCTCATCTCCTGCCCTTCCTGACTTCTTGGGCTGCTGGGAGGCAGCCCCCCAGCAGGAGGAGAACTACAACCAGCCCTTCAATGAATATCATGGAATGTGCTGGAAGATTTCACAAGGACAATGAATATGCTACAAAGATGTACTAGACCTTCAAGGAACAACAGTGCAAGATCCCTTTACCAACAGGGCAACTGGCTGGAGTAGGGTCTTTCTCTGATGCCACTGAGGGTCTGGTCACCTACATATGCAAGGGAGGGGCCACTTCCCTTTTCCTTTCTGGTCATCTCCTCCTATTGTCTGTTGTTCTTCAGTATGGGAGACTGGCTTCACCTTCTTGGTTCTGGGCAGTACCTTACCATCAACTCACAAAGCAGTTCAACATGCCCTGCATGCATGCTGGCCAGGGGAGGGAGGTGTTGATTTTGAGACTTGCAAAATACAATCTAATCTTAGGCTCCCAAAATGTGGGACAGAGATAAAATGGAAGATCAAATGGAAGACAGGATCACAACAGTTCATGATAGAGATGGGGTGTTCCTATAGCCTGTGACCTCCATCCTTCACCATGGTGGCAAAGGTCCCCAAACGGACTGACATTCTTAGAAGACTGGATTTGGAGACAGGTCCTTATAGAAGTAATTAAAGTTAAATAGGGTTATGAGATTATCCCTAATCCCACATGAATGGTACCTTGTAAGAAAAGAATACCATGACATAGAGACCACCAAGTGAAGACAAAGGGAGAAGATGCCATTTGCACATTAAGGGGACAAGCCTCAAGAAAATCCAGCCAAAGTCAAGATATTGACTTTGGACTTCGAGCCTTCAAAACTGAGAGTAGATGAATATGCTATAAGCTCCTGAAATGTGGTGCTTTGCCCCAGGACACTTTGTGTGTGTGTGGTTGAAAAAGTCAGTGGACTCTTTTTTTCTGGGGTGTGCTCAGGAGTTTTTGGTGGAGCAGTCCATTTCCTCTTCACTATCACAGGCTTCTGGCTTTGCAGGATGGCACTGGCCCTTCGGATGGTCCACCATTTGCAGATCAGGGCGGTACTTGTTCTTTTGGATCATGTGCCTGATGCCGCTGATGGCCCTAGAATTCTTGTTGATGATGGTCCTCATATAAGAAGTGGCAGGTTTTCCCTGACCAGATCTGTGTTTCATGACCACCACAACCTCTTTGCCATTGGCCTCGAGCTCCACACCCACCGCCTTGCGATGAATCAGCCTGTTGTAGCAGAAGGAGTTGCAGGTCTTCAGATTATTGGGCTCCGTGCTGTATATCTGCTTGTTCCTCTTGATCAGGAAACTGGAATAGTTCTGAATGACCATCCATTGTGGATGGGCTGACATGTCTGCAGCTCCTCACTCAATGGCAGCCGTAGACTCCCCCAGGACACCTACATAGACATAGGATTTTTGTTTTTTGGGTGTTTGTTTGTTTTGGTTTTTCAAGACAGGGTTTGTCTTGTAGTCCTGGCTGTCCTGGACTCACTTTGTAAACCAGGCTGACCTCAGACTCAGAGATACACTTGCTTCTGCCTCCTGAGTGCTGGGATTAAAGGTGTGTGTCACCACACCCAGCAGTGGGCATGAATGTTTTGTTCTGGAGGGGGCTCAGGCCTTAGGAGAAGGTCAGGCTTAGGAGGGCAGGTGGGAGGAAGGATATTTAGGGACTCCGGGGAATTTGGACTTCTCTCACAAGAGATTCATTTTCCTCCAAGAAATACTTGAAAGACACTTGGAAATGCCAGGGCTGGCTTCAGTGGGTTATCAGATCTTGGAGCCATAGCAGTTCAGGCTGTGAGGTCATAAGCATCTTTCTCCTGGGCTGGACTATATTTTGGCCAGGCTGGGCTCAGGGAATTTTCTCTGTGGAGCAAGAGAGGGAATCACCTCAAGTCTCTAAAAGTCAGAACTGAAATTGAGCAGACCCCAGGACAGGGACCTGCAGTGAGTGATTCTAGGCCCACCAGCCTTTTACATACCCACGTGGCTCAGCTGTGTGGAGCCAGTAATCCCCAAACTTCCTTTATGAGGTAAATGCTAGACTAGATAGGTGGGAGTCCTGCCATTCAGACTGAAGGGTCCTTAGCTGAGACAAACCCAGAGGAGCAGGGAGAGAACTTTATAGCCTAGAGTCTGGGGAAGTTACAGATATGATAAAGGGGTGGGGAAGGAGCTCAGAGGCTCACTTCTCCACCTCCCTCCCTGTGTCCCATGTCCCACATGCCGCTCTGATGTACTTTGGGGGTTTTGAGTACTACATCCAGCATTGCCAGAGAAGAGGTTATGAGGACATAGTTAGCTGGAGCACACAGCCTCTGTTCACAACTGGCCCATTTGGAAGCACTGGAGGGGTATAACAGAGGACATGGTGTTCTGTGACCCTGGAATGAATTTATTAAGCTAGGAGATGGTTCCTTCCACAGCTGCTGCAAACAGTTTCTCCATCTGCCCTGATCCAGTAAGCTAGGAATCCTGAGGGCTCTGCTGAGTGGGTTTATTTCTCAGGACACACCCAGACCCAGGCCACCCTGTGGCTTCTCAGTCTTTAAACCTTCTCAAAGGTTTACTGACTCCATCTCTTCAGGGCAGCTACAGCTTGTTTTTCTAACCTGCAGAGGCAGACTAGAGGTTTCTTCTGTTGGGATGTAGAACACACACAATAGCATTAGCAATCAATCTTATTCTCTACTGAAGCCACACACATCTGAGCTGCCATTCTGTTGCTGCCTATGCTTTCAGGAGGGGATAGATGACTGTTACTAGACCTCCTGCCTGTGTCACCACAGAACGCTCGCATGAATAAGAACACACAGATATCACATCCAACACATTCTTTGACATTCTGAGACCACATTATTATTATTATTTTAACAAACCACAGTGTTATAAAAAAACAATTATTGTGTGTGTGTGCCCATGTGCCATGCCACTCATGAGAAGTTCAGAGGAACAGTTTGTGGACTCTATTGTCTCCTAACCCTCACATGGGCTCTGGGAATTGAACTCAGGTCAGGACTGTGTGAAAAGCTCTTTCACCTGCTGGGCCATCTCACCAGCCCCTGCAACGTCTTATTCTGACCTTCCTTTAGGATCCTCATTGTGTTACTTTGAAACAACTTGAGCAGCACCTACTGTGGCACAAATTAAGGTCATGAGCTGGATCTGTAAAAAGACCACCTCAGCCCCAACCCCAGAGAATGCTCCTTAATGTGGCTGCCTTTTGTCCTCTCTAGCTTCTCCTCCAAGGTTTAGATAGTGCACTGCTTCCTGACCTGGGCACAGCACTGGCCAGAGGCACCCACAGAGCACCACACATTACAAAAGACTCCCTAGCTCCCAGATCAAGGACCACCAAGAACTCACAGATCTGGTGTCTGTCTCCAGGCAGTGTGGTGCCCATAGAAGGGCCCATGGGCACCTTCAATAAAGAACAGAGTGCAGGGCAAGCTTCATGGGAGAGGATCTGTAGACTAAGGTTTCCCTCCTCAAGAATGTCTTTTCAGAAGACCAGGCCCTTGTTTTCTTCATCCCAGGTGATGACTCGATGAAGTCATCCCTGAAGCTTCCAGGAGGGGCTCCCTTATCAGATCCTTTCTTCTAGGGTTTGGCCTGAGTTCACAGGCCCAACCCACACAGGAGCCCCACCTCAGGGCCAGTGTGTGGGGGGAGATAGTGCCAGGGTACCTCCCTCTAAGATCCAGTTCCAGAGGAGAGCTCCCCCTAGAGGTGTCAATGTATCGATGATTGGCAAGGGAAACTCCATGTGCCCTGTGTTCTGTCACTGCTCCCAGACAGATGGGTGTGAGGTTTCTCCAGGAGAAACTTTGGTGTCTGTGGATCTCTACCCTTCATCTCCAGAATGGCCAGTCATTTTCCCCATCTGTGACATGTGAGTGAGGCCTACTCTGTGGGTGAACTCTGCATGCTTCTCAGCATGGGCCTGCCTCAATTCTGAGCCTGCAAGTATCTCCATGGACCTGGCTGGAAGATGGGAGGAAACATTGCCATCCAGAGGCCTCAGGATACATAAGGTTGACCTCTCCTATTCCTGCCTTCTGAGGTTTGGGTGTGGTGACAGCTTTGGCTGTGGCCACTGGTTATCAGGGTTCAGGAACAACTAACCATTCTGTTCCACTCTTTGTGGGGAGCTCTGCTCTGAAATATTGGAGGCTTGCTCATGATAACTTCTTGAGAGGCAACCATTACACCTCAGCAACTATCCCACAGCTTTTGTCTGCATGTCACCTTCCAAAAGGATCTTGGCATTGCTGTTTCTCATGTGGTAGTCATCAAACTGAAGGAAAACACAAAGTCTGGAAGCTTTATGCAGTTCTAGAACCAAGGGACGATGGGGTGGGACACTCCAAGGAAAGACAGGGAGGAGCTGGGGATGAGGGCTTCTACCAGTATACTCACAAGGAGCAGAAGTCCTCATCAAAGCAGTGACTGAATGCCAGGATGTGAAATTGCCGAGGCCATTTGTGGACAGGCGTCTGCAGGCTAGCAGATAGCTGTTTAATTGCTCCTAGCAGGACAATACTACTCTTTTCTTAGCACAATCTCTGAAGATACTGAATAGACTGCAAGGTGATTCACTTCAGTTCCGTGGCTTTCAGGCAAGTTCTCTATCACATCTTACACTTGAACCAGGTTCTCAGTGGAATCTGCTTAATACTATTGGTTGCTGCCTGATTTTGCATGTGAAGTCTTACTGGCAGTAGCCTGCTTTCCCACCACAGTGGTGGAATCCTAGTAAAAGCTGCCCTCAGCTGAGAACTGTCAGGATGTTCACTAACAGCTCCTTGGCATGCTGTTTACTGATCCCTGTTCAAGAAATCTCCCACAGGGAGGACCCAATTCAGGCATCGTCTGTATGCTGCTCCATACAGAGACTGTGACCCAGCCTATCTATACATGCTGCAGAGAATTGTGGTGGTCCAGATGTGAGCACCACGGTAACTAGAGCATGAAGTGGTAGCATTCTGGATGTCATATGAGACCCAAGCCTTCTGAAATGAAGACCTAGGGCTGCTGCACGGTGAATTCTGTAGAGCCAAGGCATTCTCTCACAGTGAAGTAGAAGCCACTATGCCTCTGTACACCTCCTGCTGTGGTGAGCATGCTTAAAAGCTTCAGTGGGCTGAAAGGTGGTCTGCTCTGCATCTTGGCAACCTTTCTAATCCACACCAGATGGAAGTGGAGCCTGATAGTCTCGAGTGAGACCCAGGGCTGGGGGTAGTCAGATGAATGCTACAGTGCAAGCACCCTTGTCTTTGATATCTTATATGCCAGCTCCCTTGTGACTAGAGGCATATGAGGTAGGAGATGGCATAGGCATAGTCTCTAGCCATATCTAAAAGAGGGGTCTCAGGTCAGAAAGCTAGAAACTGAGACCAGGGTCATTCTAGACAGAATAAAGGACAGTGTGGAAGAGCTTCCTGGAGCATCCTTCTGGGACTCAGGAAATAGAGCCCCATCCATGGTCCACAGCTATACCACAGAATACCTGTGCCATACAGTGATACAGTGAGGAAGAAAGAGCAAAGAAAGATGCTTCAAGTCAGGCCTGTGTAGATGAACCCAAGGGTATCACTGGTGCAAAGGACCACACATGGTACCTGACACTGTGTGAAATGTTTGGACCAAGCTGTCCATGGCAGAAGAACAGTTGCTGGCAGCTAGGGAGAGAGCTTGTGTGGCAATTAAAGGCATAAGATCTCATCCTCAGCTTATGACAATATTCTAGAATGGACTCACAATGGCCCAACTAGATAAAAGCTATTAAATTTTGCTTTTTAAATGGATGAGTGTCTTACTTAGGATTACTATTGCTGACCAAACATCATGATCAAAGAAAGTTAAGGAAGAAAGAGCTTACTCACCTTTCACTTTCACATCACAGTGCATCATCAAAGAAAGTCAGGATGGCAACACAAGTAAAGAAGAAACCTAGATGCAAGAGCTACAAAGAGGCAATGGAAGGGTGCTGCTTACTGGCTTGGTCCTCGTAGCTTGCTCAGCCTGCTTTCTTATAGAACCCAGGACACCAGTCGAAGGATGCCACCACCCACAGTGGCCTGGGTCCTCCCCATCAATACTAAAATGCCCTACATCTGGATCTAGTGGAGGCATTTTTCTCAGTTGATGCTCTCTCCTTCCAGGTAACTCCAGCTTGTATCAAGTTAACACAAAACCAGCCAGCACAATTGAACCTTTGTCAACTTGACACACAAACACTTCATTGTTAAGCCACAACCCTTCTTTTCTTTTCTTCTCCAAGATCACACATTAACATAAACATCCCAAATTTAAAAATCCTGCAGTCTTTAAAAATTCAGTCTTCTTTTAAAATCTAAAATCTTTCAATTGTGGGCTTCTATAAAATAAAAAAATTAAACACTTCAAGAGGAAAGAACTAGGGTACAGTCACAGTCTTAAAACAGCAAAACTAAACTCCAAAAGTGTAAATAACTCAATGTTCAATTATATGGGATCCATTTGTGATCTTCTGGGTTCCTCCAAAGGGCTTGAGTCACTTCTCCAGCTCTGCTCCCTGCAGCACACACAGCCTGTCTTGTAGGCTTCAGCTGGCTTCACTCCATACCTGCTGCTGTTCATGGTGGTCATCCCATGGCACTGACATCTTTAAAATGTTGGGGTCCTTTGCTGCAGCTGAGCTGCACTTTCACCAACAGTATCTCTTAGGCTCTCTTCAGGGACTTCAGCCCTGCTACACAATGTCAAACTTCAGCTGCTTTTCATGATGCCTTCATGCCTTCAAAACCAGTAACGCCTCAGACTACAAAGTTTAGCTGTCAGCATGAAGTACAACCTTGCCCACTTCTGGAGTGTGCTGACCCTGAGGAAATACTTCCTAGAAAACTGTCTCAGTGATGCTGGCCTCTTCTTTTTATTTTTTTGAAATTTTTTTATTTTTTATTTTTATTAATTACAGTTTATTCACTTTGTATCCCCCCATGTAGCTTCCTCCCTTCTTCCCTCCCAACCCCACCCACCTTCCCCTTTCTCCACCCATGTCCCTCCCCAAGTCCACTGATGGGTGAGGTCCTCCTCCCCTTCCGTCTGACCCTAGTCTATCAGGTCTCCTCAGGAGTGGCTGCACTGTCTTCCTCTGTGGCCTGGCAAGGCTGCTCCCCCCTCAGGAGGAGGTGATCAGAAAGCAAAGCTGGCCTCTTCCTAATCACAGCTGCTTCTCCAGCTCCAGCTGACCTGCCACACCTCTTCATCAATCACTAATTAAGAAATGCCGAACCAGGCAAACTTTGACCTCCAGGCTAGCCTGATACACAGAGTGAATTCTGGCACAGCCAGGTTACACAGAGAAATCCTGTCCTGGAGAAACAAAACAAAAACAAAAAAGAAATGCTGTATAGCTAAATCTTATGGAGGCATTTCTCAACTGAGGCTCTACCCTGTTCAGAGAACTCCAGCCTACCTCAAGCTGGCACAAAACCAGCTAGCGCAATGGGAGCAATACACTATACAGTCTATAAAATATAAAATATATATTAATAATATCATCTTTTATTTCAAGATGTATCTTTATTTATTTATTTGTATGAGGGTGGAGATGAAAGTCAGAGAACAACTTTAGGGAGTCAATTTTCTCTTTCTACCATGTAGTTCCCAGGGATCAAACTCAAGTTTTCAGGCTTGGCAGCAATCATCTTTACTCACTAAGCCATCTCATTGGCCTATACAGTTTTGTTTTGTTTCATTTTCAATTTAAAAAGGTGGAAAGGCCACCAAAGTTCTGGGGATGTGGGACTGTCAGAGTGCAAACCTAGTGTACTCAAGGCTCTAGAACTGCAAAGCATGAAAAACTGTAAAACAGATAATTCTAAACTAGGAATGTCTTAGACCCCCACTGACTGCTAGTGTGCATCTTAGCGCCAACCAGATGGTGGTTTTTTTCTCTTGTCCTCCATCAGCTCAAGCTCCAACCATCCATCCATCTCCAACATCCACTGACCAGGACACAGCCCAGGGCTTACCATCATTACCTTTGGGGTCTTGGTGAGACATGGTTCCTCTTAGTATTTGCTTTGACCCTCATCCTCAAACTACTAGCTCTGGGTGGAGTCAGGCTCTGTCTGCCTCCTATCCTGGTTCAAGGTGTAGGCAAACTGAGGTTGAGAGCCAGCTTTGCTGCCTGTGTAATCTGGGGCAAGGCATTCTACCCCACTGGTCTGTGTCTCTTTCTTCATTCATTATTGAGGGGAAGAGTCCTAGGTCTAAAATTGCTGATTAACATTTTCAAATGTTAGTCTGTTGAGAAACAGGTGAGCATTATAACAATAGAACAACCACTTTAAGTTTTATTTTGTTATCTTATCTTAGGTATATGTATGTTATATGGCAAAGTAATGCTGTGAGTGTTCACACACAGAAATAAATGCTACAGGGAGGCATGGCTAGATCCACATGTCCTTTCCATTCAGGCTCATACTGCTCTCTGGCCCTGCAGGCCGCCCAGTCCCAGTGAGTGCTAGATAGAGGTTACTTCCTCATCACTGGCTAGACGAAGCTCAAAATCAGTGAGTCACAGATGGAGATGGAGCTCTTCCTACAAGACCTCCATAGAGTGAATGGGATTTATTTTTTTAAAGGTTTATTTAATTATGTTTAACCTTATGAACATATGTATGCCACATGTTTGCCTTGTGTCCACAGAGATCAGAAGAGGGTGTCAGATCTCTTGGAACTAGAGTTATGGATGGTTGTGAACCACCATGTTGCTGCTGGGAACCAAATCTGGGTCCTCTGCTCTTAATTACTAAACTATCTCTCCAGTCCCTTACATTAATTTTCTAATAGTTCAGTTTTTAATTAATTACAAGTAAATTTTTATACAAAATTTCTTACATAGTATATAAAATTGAACCATTTCTTGTATGCCATTTTCCCTTGTTCAATATTCTTCTCAATTGTTTTTAGTAGCTGTGAAATATTCTGTTTTATGGGCTTACGGTAATTTAATCTGTGTCCAATTGTTGGTACTTTTCAGCTGCTTATGTTTATTTATTTTTATGTGTAGGTGTATACACACCATGGTGTGGAGATGAGAGAATAATTTTGAGAGTTGGTTCTCTCCTTTTACCTTATTTGGAGTTAAGATCTCCCTTGTTTCTGCTGCTCTGCTTCATAGCTGGGGTCACAGATGTCATCACTGCACTCAACGTTTTATGTCCTGGGGGCCCAGCTCGGCTCGTCACGTTTGCACAGCTGTAAAAAGAACTTTTATTCGCCTGGTTCAATTGTTGTCCGGGAGGCTTACTGCCTCTGTCTGCTTACCTAGGCCTAGTCCTGGAAGTGTCTAGCCTCCATACAATCTAACCTAGGCCTAGAACATTTTCAGCCTCTGAGACTTACTGCTTAACAAGCTCCTTCTTTCTTGTTCTTACTGAGCTTTGGGCTGGCTGGTTCAACTCAGCTGTTTGCCTCAACTCCTCTCCCAGCTAATTGATTCAATCTGGCTTCTCTCTCAGGCCCCTGAATTGCTCTGCTTGGCCTTAAACTAACTCCAGCAATCTGCTCTAATCTGGCTCCTTCTCATTCTCTGGCTCATTTGGTCTTTAACTGAGTTCTCTCTTTCTGCAATCAGTCTCTCTATTACTGTCCTGGTAAAACTGCCTCCTCTCTCTCATTGTCCCTTAAGTAGCTTCCCTTTTCTCTCTCTTCTTGTGAGAGTTGGGCGTACCCTATTCTGCCAAGTCTTTCTCTGATTCATCACCTTTCCTGCCACTCGATTAGGCATCACTTTTAAACATGGGTGCTTCCTTCCATAAACTAACTTTACTTTATTTTTTGGGATTAAAGTCATATACCACCATACCTAAGCTTTTTTTTTTTTTATCTGATATTTGCTCCATTCCAGGTTGGCCTTGAACTCAGAGATCTGCTTGTCTATGTCTCCTGGATTAAAGAAATATTTGTATTCCAGCCAGATCATACAGATCTAGAAGGTCTTTGGATGTGATCTCTTGCCAAAGCAACCATGTTCTAAATTAAATTTTAGGATAATTATATAATCCAAGTTAATCAACTCATGGTCATGTAAGATACTAGTCTAATTTATAACAGAATATACATCCTAGGTTTAATAGATAGATATGATTCTATAGATAGATTGTGCAGAGATGACTAGATAGATATGGTCTTTAAAAACCTCAAAGACCGGGGGAGCCAAGATGGCGGTGCCGGGAGAGCATTGTGTCTGAGAAGCAGGACAGCACTCTCCGTGCAGCGACCAGGAGACTGAACTCTGGGCCCTGAAACCACAACGGTCGTGTTTCCCAGGTGAGGGGAGGCTCCCACGGCGTGGGAATCGGTCGGGTCCACTCTCGGCTGCCCAGCCAGAACCAAGAGATCCCTGGTGGCGTGGGCTTTGGGTCTCCGGGCTGGTGCCTTAAGCCTGCGTGTCCCCATCACTTTCCCAGGCTGATCCGTGGGCACAAGGTTGCCTGAGGCTGGGAGTCCCAGTCGCGGGGGACCTCACGGGGAAGCAAGGTTGCAGGTCTGATCTCGGGTCACCCAGTCTTTCCCCGGAAGGTCTCTGGGACGGTGGGTACCCGCCACCAACACAACTGAGCTCCTGCCGCGTGGAGAGCTGCGTGCTCAGCTCAGCTGTACAGACAAGCTGTGCGCCCCAGTACAACAGGGACTGGGAACCCCTGTCCGGAGAGGACCCCACAGAGAAGGAAGAAACCGTGCTGCTGGGGTCACCTAGGGAAAGTCTAGCAGACTGGAGATCGCAAACAGGCGAGTACGCCCAGCCATCACAGATCTGGGCCCAAACAGGGAGCACAGAGTGATTAGAAACTCAGCTCCCGCAGACTAGCAGGTGGACGCACGCTCCGCCAGCCCAGAGGCCTGCTTTGTACCAACTACTCCTTACAGACAGAACTGTGTGCCCCAAGACACCAGAGCAGTACTCACCCGCCACAGATTACCTCTTGGGTTCTGGGGCACAGAGCCCCAACCTCAGACCTGCAAAAGACCGGGAACCCTGAGATCAACTCCCAGATACTGCTCCAAGGGGCAACCAGTTATCCCTAACAAAACCAACCAAACCACGGGACACACAGGTTACAGCAGCTGATCACTAAATTTACAGCAAGAAACCCAGAAGGAGGGCAGCTGTCTCCAGGACTTCTCCCGGTGAGAGGAGAGCCCTCTTGACTAATCAAGACCACAGTTACTACCCAGGTCTCTATGCCTGAGGTGAGCTGTAACAACTCCTGAAAAACACCGGACATCTAGGGACTATACCCAAAAAACTGGGAAGGCTTCCTTCAGGAAAAACCATCTTCCTGCCAAAGGGATTCTCTCCACTACAAGAGTCCAGGAACAACCAGAAACTAAATTCAAACAACTAAGATAGCCCAATGGGTAGAGGACAGTGTAAAAGTTCAACCAACAAAAGCCAGAGCATTATGGCATCTCCAGAACCCAGTTATCCAGGGGCAAATAGCCCTAGACACCCCAGCATAAATGAAATTCAAGGAGACGACCTAACATCTATGCTCATGAAGATGATAACAGAGGAAACAAATAAAATACGAAAAGAAATAGAAGAAGCTGCAGCCAAACAGTTTGTGGCCTTTAAAGAGGAAATGCTTAAATCACTGAATGAAATAAAAGAAACAGTGGATTGTTCAAACAAACAGCTGAAGGAATTGATGGAAAAACATGAAAATACAGTCAGACAGGGGAAGGAAACCAACAAAATAGCTCAAGACCTGAAGATAGAATTGGAAAAATTAAAAAAAAACACAAATGGAAGAAATTGTGGAGAGAAAGAACTTAGGGAAGAAAGGAACTACAGAGGTTAGCATAACCAATAGGCTACAAGAAATGGAAGAAAGAATCTCAGGTGTGGAAGATACAATGGAAGAAATAGAAGTATCTGTCAAAGAAAATGTTAAATCTAAAAAATTCCTGACACAGACCGTCCAAGAAATTCAAGACAACATAAAAAGACAAAACCTAAGAATAATAGGAATAGAGGAAAAAGAAGATTCCCTGCACCAAGGCCCAGAAAATATTTTCAACAAAATTATTGAAGAAAATTTCCCCAACTTAAAGGAGAGGCCAATAAGAATACAAGAGGCCTATAGAACACCCAGAAAAAAAAAATCCTCCTGCCACATAATAATCAAAACCGTAACTATACAGAACAAAGAAAAAATACTAAAAGCTGCAAGAGAAAAAGGCCAAGTAACATATAATGGCAAACCCATTAGAATCACACCTGACTTTTCAACAGAGACTATGAAAGCCAGAAGGGCCTGGACGGATATCATGCAGACCCTAAGAGAACACAGATGTCAGCCCAGGCTACTATACCCTGCAAAACTCTCAGTCCTCATAGATGGAGAAAACAAGATTTTCAATGACAAAAACAAATTTCAACAATACCTACATACAAATCCAGTATTACAGAAGACACTGGAAGGGAAAAATACAACCCAAGAAAACTAGCTACATTCAAGAAAACACAGGAAATAAATAAACCCACTACAGTAAAACAAAAAGCAACCAAGCACACAACCGTATGACCACAGCCAACATCAAATTCAAAGGATCTAACAGCCACTGGTCATTAATCTCTCTCAATTAATCAATGGACTTAATTCTCCAATAAAAAGACACAGACTAACAGAATGGATGCATAAACAAAACCCAGCAATCTGTTGTATACAAGAAACACACCTAAGTCACAAAGATAGACATTACCTGAGGGTAAAGGGATGGAAGACGGCTTTTCAAGCAAATGGATGCAAGAAGCAAGCAGGAGTAGCCATTCTAATATCTGATAAAATAAACTTTCAACCAAAATTAATCAAAAGAGATGGGGAAGGATACTTCATACTCATCAAGGGAAAATTCCACCAAGAAGACATCACAATCCTGAACATCTATGCCCCAAATACAAGGGCACCCATATTTGTGAAAGAAACATTGATAAAACTTAAACCACACATAGATCCCCACACACTAAAAGTGGAACACTTCAACACCCCACTCTCAACAAAGGACAGATCAACAAAACAGAAATTAAACAAAGAAACAATATTTCTAACAGAGGTCATGAATCAAATGGACCTAACAGACATTTACAGAACCTTACAACCAAACACAAAAGAATTTACCTTCTTCTCAGCACCTCATGGAACCTTCTCCAAAATAGACCACATAGTTGGTCACAAAGCAAGCCTCAACAGATACAAGAAGATTGAAATAATCCCTGTATCCTGTCTGATCACCATGGAATAAAGCTGGACCTCAGTAACAACAGAAATAGCAAAAAGCCTACACGCACATGGAAACTGAACAACTTGCTACTAAATGACAGCTGGGTCAGGGAAGAAATAAAGAAAGAAATTAAAATCTTCCTAGAACTCAATGAAAAAGAAGACACAACATACCCAAACTTGTGGGACACAATGAAGGCAGTGCTAAGAGGAAAGTTCATAGCACTAAGTGCCTTCAAGAAGAAATTTGAGACAGCGCATTCAAGCAACTTAATGGCTCACTTAAAAACCCTAGAAAAAGAAGAAGCAGACACACCAAGAAGGAGCAGATGGCTGGAAATAATCAAACTCAGGGCTGAAATCAACCAATTAGAAACAAATAAAACAATTCAAAGAATCAATGAAACCAAGAGCTGGTTCTTTGAGAAAATCAACAAGATAGACAAACCCTTAGCCAAGCTAACTAAAAGGCAGCGAGACACCATCTAAATCAACAAAATCAGAAATGAAAAGGGGGACATAACTACAGACACTGAGGAAATCCAAGCAATCATTAGGACTTACTTCAAAAGTCTATACGCAACAAAATTTGAAAATTTAAATGAAATGGACAATTTTCTTGATCGATTCCACTTACCAAAGCTAAATCAGGACCAGGTAAATCAATTAAATAGTCCTATATCCCCCAAGGAAATAGAAGCAGTCACCGAAAGTCTCCCATCCAAAAAAAAGCCCAGGACCTGATGGTTCAAGCGCAGAATTCTACCAGACGTTCAAAAAAGAGCTAACTCCAATTCTCTTCAAACTATTCCACAAAATTGAAACAGAAGGAACATTACCAAACTCATTCTATGAAGCCACAGTCACCTTGGTACCTAAACCTCACAAAGACCCAACCAAAAAAGAGAACTTCAGGCCAATCTCCCTTATGAACATTGATGCAAAAATACTCAACAAAATACTTGCAAACCAAATACAAGAACACATCAAAGATATCATCCACCATGAACAAGTAGGCTTCATCCCAGGTATGCAGGGGTGGTTCAATATATGAAAATCCATCAATGTGATCCACCATATTAACAAATTGAAAGAAAACAACCACATGATAATCTCCCTAGATGCTGCAAAAGCATTTGACAAAATCCAACATCCATTCATGTTTAAAGTATTGGAGAGATCAGGGATACAAGGCACATATCTAAATATAGTAAAGGCAATATACAGCAAACCTATAGCCAACATCAAACTGAACAGAGAGAAACTTAAGGCAATCCCACTGAAATCAGGGACAAGACAAGGCTGCCCACTCTCTCCATATCTCTTCAACATAATACTGGAAGTCCTTGCTAGAGCAATAAGACAGTTGAAGGAGATCAAGGGGATGCAAATTGGAAAGGAAGAAGTCAAAGTGTCACTATTTGCAGATGATACGATAGTATACGTGAGTGACCCCAAAAACTCTACCAGGGAACTCCTACAGCTGATAAACACCTTCAGCAAAGTGGCCGGATACAAAATTAACTAAAAAAAAAAATCAGTATACAAAAGACAAAAGGGCTGAGAAAGAAATTAGGGAAACAACACCCTTCACAATAGCCACAAATGACATAAGGTACCTCGGAGTAACCCTAACCAAGGAAGTCAAAGACTTGTATGAAAAAAATTTCAAATCTCTGAAGAAAGAATTAGAAGAAGATATGAGAAGATGGAAAGATCTCCCATGCTCATGGATTGGAAAGATTAACATAGTAAAAATGGCCATCTTACCAAAAGCAATCTACAGATTCAATGCAATGCCCATCAAATTACCAACACAATTCTTTACAGACCTGGAAAGAAAAATTCTCAACTTCATATGGAATAACAAGAAACCCAGAATTGCTAAAACAATCCTCTACAATAAAAGATCTTCTGGAGGTATCTCCATCCCTGATCTTAAGCTGTACTATAGAGCAACAGTTTTAAAAACTGCATGGTACTGGCATAAAAACAGAATGGTGGATCAATGGAACCGAACTGAGGACCCAGAAATAAACCCACACACTTACGAACACCTGATCTTTGACAAAGACACCAAAACCATTCAATGGAAAAAAGATAGCATCTTCAACAAATGGTGCTGGTCCAACTGGATGTCTACATGTAGAAAAATGAAAATAGATCCATACTTATCACCCTGCACAAAACTGAAGTCCAAGTGGATCAAAGACCTCAACATAAAACTAGACACATTAAATCGGCTTGAAAAAAAAGTGGGAAACACCCTAGAACTCATTGGTACAGGAGAAAACTTCCTGAACAGAACACCAACAGCACAGGCTCTAAGAGCAACAATCAATAAATGGGACCTCATGAAACTGAAGAGCTTCTGCAAAGCAAAGGACACCGTCATCAAAACAAAGCGACTGCCTACAGATTGGGAAAGAATCTTCACCAACCCTTTATCTGACAGAGGACTCATATCCAGTATATATAAAGAACTAAAGAAGCTGAAAAGCAGCAAACCAAGTAATCCACTTAAAAAATGGGGAACAGAGCTAAACAGAGAATTCTCGACAGAGGAATATCGAATGGCAGAGAAGCACTTAAAGAAATGCTCAACCTCATTAGCCATTAGGGAAATGCAAATCAAAGCAATCCTGAGATTTCACCTTACACCCATGAGAATGGCCAAGATCAAAAACTCAAGTGACAACACATGCTGGAGAGGTTGTGGAGAAAGGGGAACCCTTCTCCACTGCTGGTGGGAATGTAAACTTGTACAACCACTCTGGAAATCAATCTGGCGCTTTCTCAGACAACTAAGAATAGCGCTTCCTCAAGATCCAGCCATACCACTCCTGGGCATATATCCAAAAGAGGCTCAAGTACACAAAAAGGACATTTGCTCGACCATGTTTGTAGCAGCTTTATTTGTAATAGCCAGAAGCTGGAAACAACCCAGATGCCCCTCAACTGAAGAATGGATGCAGAAATTGTGGTACATCTACACAGTGGAATATTACTCAGCAATGAAAAATAAGGAAATCATGAAATTTGCAGGTAAATGGTGGGATCTGGAAAGGATCATCCTGAGTGAGTTGTCAGAAGCAAAAAGACACACATGATATATACTCACTCATATAGACATACAACATAGGACAAACCCACTAAAATCTGTGCATCTAAAGAAACTAAGCAAGAGAGAGGACCCTACCTAAAACGGTCAATCCCCATCCTGAAAGGCAAAGAGGATGGACATCCGAAGAAGAAGAAAACAGGAAACAACCTAGGAACCTACCACAGAGGGCCTCTGAAAGCCTCTGCCCTACAGACTATCAATGCAGATGCTGAGCCTGATGGGCAACTGTTGGGCAGAGTGAATGGAATTTTATGTAAGAACTGGGAAATAGTAAGAGCTGGAGAGGACAGGGCCTCCACAAAGAGAGCAACAGAACAAGAAAATTTGAACACAGGGAACTTCCCAGAGACTCATACTCCAACCAAGGACTATTCATGGAAATAACCTAGAACCCCTGCACCGATGTAGCCCATGGCAGCTCAGTCTCCAAGTAGGTTACATAGTAATGGGAAGAGGGACTGCCTCTGACATAATCTGACTGGCCTGCTCTTTGATCACCTCCCCCTGAGGGGGAGCAGCCTTACCAGGCCATAGTAGAGGACAATGCAGCCACTTTTGATGTGAACTGATGGACTAAGATCAGAAAGGAGAGGAGAACCTCCCCTATCAGTGGACTTGGGGTGTGGCATGCATGCAGAAAGGAGAGGGAGGGTGGGATTGGGAGGGGAGGAGGGAGGGGCTTATGGGGGGATGCAGAATGAATAAAGTGTAATTGATGAAAAATTAAAAAAAAAGAAAAAAAGAAAAAAGATAATTTAAGAACCTTAAATGACTTTCAAAAATGGAGGAAAACATGGAGTTAGTCAATTTACATGTAGCACGTCTCGCCCCTGGGGGCAATGGTCTCCTGAACCTACTCAGACCTCAGACACCACCACTGCTAGTTCTAGAACTGATGCAGGATGTTCCAATGAGGGGGTTAAGGCTTCTCATAATATTTCCTATAAGTCCACACCTGTTTGTTTATAACCCCCATTTTTATTCATTGTTAGCCAGATAGAGCCAAGTAATTGTGGTAATGATACTTGCTTTTTTGCCCAATGCCGGAATGCTAGTGAATTTAGGTATGCCCTGGTTACTCGCATGCCTTTCTGGGTGCCTGTGCCCGTTGATGCCCCTCATGCTATGACTCTCTTCAGACAGAAAGGGGATCTTGGAATTACAGCCGCCATTGTTACTGCCATCTCATTGGCGGCTGTTGGAGCTACCACCAGGGCATTAGCCATGAGTCATACTATGCAGACTGCTCAGACCCTAAATAATCTTTTAGCCAATGTAGCTCATGCTTTGGATGTACAAAAAGGAATTAATGCTCAACTAAAAGGAGACTTGATGGTGTTCAATCAGAGGATTGACCTCGTGCAGGAGCAAATTGATACCCTGTGGCAAATCACTCAACTTGGCTGTCAATGAAAGTATGCTGGACTTTGTGTCACTAGCATACAACATGAGAATTTTTCCTGTGCTGCAAATCTGTCTAAACAATTGTCTAGCTATATTTTAGGTTATTGGACTGAAGAATTCGATACTATAATGGAGCAGCTGAGAGTGGCCATTGTTACGGCAAATTCTACCAGAATGGACGCAGGACTAGCCACAGGATTATCATCATGGATTGCTGCAGCCATGAATCATCTGAAGGAATGGGCGGGCATGGGAGTGTTAGCAGGCCTTCTGGTGTTGGTCTCCTTGGTTTACCTGTGGTGTATATGCAAGATTAGAGTCTCACAACAGCGTAATGCAGCCATGATCATTCAGGCCTTTTCAGCCATTGAAGCAGGAAAGTCTCCCCAAGCATGGTTGGCTACCATAAAAAGCTAAAATGTTACGCTCAGGATGTGAGGCTAAGCACTGCACTCAGGGTCAGCTGCTTTCGACCCAGAGAAGAGCATGTCTGATTGCATGCGGGTTGATGCCCCAGGTCATACTTCTGAGAAAAAGGTATTGGACGGGTCTGATGCTCTTTGGGTGGATGACACCTAAATGAACATTGGTACAAAGTCCCAATTTATTTCTAATATCAGAGATCAGACCTCTAGTCTTGCCTGATGCGTCTAAAACAAAAAGGGGGAACTGTAGAGAGATGCGTAATGCCACGCCTTAAAGATGGAGCTGGTTTCTGCCTTCCACCTTCCCGATGGTGAGTGCTCTCTGTCACAAACAACTCCATATTTGGCTAAGGCTGAGGATCTGGCTTGCTTCTGTGTATGTGGACCTATCTGCATTGCCCACGAGGCACACTGGGGTTGGCTACCCAGAGGCTATTTAAGCTGTGGGCTGGCTTTCCCCAGGGTCAGAAGATTGTTCAAGGTTCATGAATAAACTGCATTGAGAAGAAAAAACAAAACAAAACAAAACAAAAACCCCTCAAAGACCTACACAATATGTCATTTAAAGGAATTTTTATTGTTTTAAGGATTCTTTGACAAGACAGGTCAACTCCTGGCAGCACTCAGCCCACCTCAGTGATGAGTAGAACCTCCATGTAGAGATGACTTCAAATGTGGCAAAGCCACTGGGCAGAGAAAATGTCCTGTTTCTATGACACACAGTATTCTGCCTAGGGTGGGCAAGCTTGAATGCAGGCCTAGTTGACTGCCAAGCTCTGTCAAGATAGGGTTGGGAGGTACTTCATAATATCTGCTTCACAGAAAAGTCCATCAGTTATTCTGAGCCAGAAGGCTGATGATAATGCTCCAACATTATAAATAAATTTTGGGTGATTGTCCAGGTGGCCAGCTGTCTGTCATTTCTATAGTTTTGGAAGCTACTTGCTCTGAACTTCTTGTTTATTTTGATAACATTTATATTTCTCAGATCTCTAATGAGGTTGATGACTAAATACTTATAGCCTTACAATTAAGATTAAGTTCTTTAGGATTTAAGAAAATGTTTATAGGTCTAAAAAGATGGTTTTTGGTTTGTAATCCAAGTTTTGATACAAAGTGATTTAGGTGCAGAACTTTGGACTCACCAAGATATGATAGATAATAAAATACTTTCTTCAAGTTTGCTAAATACATATGTTTTTATGTAATAGTATATTTATTGATGTTAGAAAAAGTCTTTTATTTAGACAAAAAGGGGGTAATGTTGCAGGATATTTGATTCCCATTGTGAACCCCGAAAATTGTGAACTGTAAGACCCTGTTTTTTGTTTGGTGTGGCTGAGCCCTATAACACACCTTTAATCCAAGGACTTTCTGTTTATTGTAAACAGGTGATTATTGTATAGTTCAGCCATCCCTAGCACACACCTTTAATACAAGAGCTTTCTGTGCACAGGATTTACTAAAGTTAACCTGGGCCAAGAGGTGGAGCAAGAAACCAGCTGACAGGGATTAAAGAGTAGGAGGGACTTGGAGTTGGGGGGTGTTTAAGACAATGTGTAGAAGTAGTAGAAGTTTTTTTTTTTTTTTTTTTTTTTTTAGCTCTCTAGCTTTTTTGGGCTTTAAGCTAGCAAGACTTTGGCCTTGGGGTTTTTTGGCCTTTTCCTCCTGGGTTGTTAGTGGAGCTACTGAACCTTTCGGTTTTTTTTTCCATCTGGATGTGAGCTGAGATAGAAGGTCAACTGAATGCTTTTTCTGCCTCTCTGAGCCAACAGGTTTTCACCCCAGCATCTGGCTCCTAAGTCTTTATTGGTAAAATAGAACAGTTGGGATTTTCATTTTTCAAAACAATACACAACTAGTGTTTTTACTTGTTGAATCATCTTGCCTGCCCAACATATAGCTTAGGATGGCCTTAAACTCATGATCCTTCTGCCTATGTCTTGTCAGCATTTTATACTAGTGCACCACCATAACCTCCATACAATTTTTAAAGTTGTGAAATCACTTCCTTTGCCATTCTTTGTTTTTAAGATTTATTTATTTATTATTTATACAGCACTATGCCTTCACGTGTGCCTGGGTAACAGAAGAAAGCACCAGATCTCACTATAGATGGTTGTGAGCTACCACATGGCTGTTGGGAATTGAACGCAGAACCTTTGGAAGAACAGCCAATGTTATTAACCTCTGAGCCATCTCTCCAGCCCATACTTTTGCCATTCTTAAATGAGATCTTTAACTTGAACTTTTGGAAAGAAGATATTTTGGGTTAGAACTTTGTGTTTGCACTGAACTGGAGACAATGAAATAAATCCTTCAACCTACATATGACTAACTCTGATGCCTAGAGGACAGATTTTGTCTTGTGTATTTTGCTGAGCTCCCACTCACACCTGGGGACACTGGGTCACAGAATGAAGAGGAGAGGCCTGGTACTGGGCACCTTACTCTTGGTCTGGGCCTCCTCTCTGAGTCCTTCCACATTCCTGGGGTGAGGACTTTTCCCTCACTGTCCCTCAGCAGCCTTTCTGCTATGCCTTCATTGCTGATGTTCCTGATCTCTGAACCCTGCACACTCACATAGATGCCAGCCTTTGTCTTTGGAATCAGTGTACCTGGCCCTTTGTTATTATCTTGACATTATTTTCAGAAGTGTGGAGCTTAATATAGCTCTTAGAATGTACAGGACCCAGGGAAGTCCCCCTGTTGACAGCCAGATGCAGCATGGTGGCCCTGATGGACAGAAGGAAGTGAAAATGGTCTGTTCTTTGACTCTTGCCAGCCGTGGTGTCTGGTTTGGTTTCCTTAAGGTTTGGACTTCCTCTGGAGTGAACAGATAGATATTCTATTTCATAGTCACTGACCTCTGTGACAAAGACGTAGTCCCAGGTCAGTGTGTGTGTGAGGTAGGATAGGCTCCACTAAGTCATATCTTTGACAGATGGCTTGGTGGTTAAAGCCCTTGTTCTTGCAGAGGACCTGGATTTGGTTTCCAGCACCCATATGGCAGGTTACAACCATCTGTAACCTCAGTTCCAGAAGATTCAACACACTCTTATGATCTTTTTGGCAATCAGGCACACATGTGGTACAACACATACATGTATGTTGCAAAACATACACACACACACACGAAACAGAATTTTAAAAAAGAAGAAGACATACCTGGGACACGAGGAATCTGGGGAGCTTGGACCTATGGCCACTCTGACCCCAAGTAACACACCTCAGCTGCCTACACATCAGAGGATCAAGCATTCAGCTAATATGCTACCTCTGGCCCCTAGCGACTCAGCCAACATGCCTCAAAGTGATGTCTCTCCTTGCATTGGCCATAATCTTCCAAGCCTGGGATGGCATGGAGTTAAATAACAAATGTTGGAACAAGTCTATTTAGAAGATTTAGCACCATGGAATTAAATTAGGATGAAATATTGGGCCTGGGAGGTACTTGTCACTGGAAATACAGAGAGAATTGAGCACACTGCAGGAAGTCTGTGGCTGCTGCTGACATTGTTTTCAGGTGTTTGTGTGCAGGAGCAGGTTTCTGACAGCACAGGGAAGACAGTCAGGGACATGAGATGCTCAGCTGGCTTATACTGCATTCAGATTTAGTGGTCTGACTTCAGCATGGGAGATGCTTTGCTTTCTCTGGGACACTAGAAGTAATTTTAAAGGATAATGAGTTTGATTTGTAAAGACAGTCTAGAATTTTTGAGGGAACATGTATCAGGCTTGTGAATTTGACTAAGTTACAGTATTCAGGAATTCAAACCCTTTAGTTCTAACGGTAATCAAGTTAAGCTCCCCTGACAACGACATGAAAATTCCTAGCATTATGAACAAAATGACTTTATTTGTAGAGAAAATTTCAGAACCTAAGGGGACTAAGATGTTATTCTGTGAAACTTAATATACTTCATGATAATCTAACACAACGAAACTTAAACAGTCTTTTGTGTGATAGCAGCTGTTTTCAAGGCTGCCAGGAGTCTCACACTGACACTGTCTTTCTCTCCTGCCACAACCCACAGAAGAGCCTCCTCCATCCCATTCTAATCATTTCCTTTCCGCTGACTCCTCCCATTCCCTAGCATCAGAGATGTCCTCCTATGCAAAAGGCTGTGCACCTATATGAAGAGAGCTTTGTGGCTCTTAACCTTTTTACTTTTGGTGGATCTGATTCTGCCCAAACTGTTCCTTTCAGAAAGTCTAGCCAGTTACAGGAACACCTGGCTCCTTGTGTTCATGTCCCAGATCATGGGGGTGATCTTTGAGAGGGATTTGTGGCTTCAGAGTAATTGCTAATGGTAATGCCATTAGTTATCTGCAGGTAGGGAAGCCCTGAACCTTAGGTATTTCTCACAGAATAGGTCCTTCTTCTCACATTTAATGGTTAGTACTTGGGACCTGTAAGGGAATATGAAAAAAAAAAAAAAAAAAAAAAAAAAAAAAAAAAAAGGTGGGACAAACACGATTTCCATGCTTGATACAATATGTCCCCCTGCAGCATGTGACTCAGCCTGAGCATTCTCAAGAGATTGAACCAAAGGGTTTCTTGTTCTTAAATTCCTGGGATGATAAGCCCTAACTCCCTCAGGAAACCAATAGGATGGGACCTTCTTGTGCTTGGTGGCATGTCTCTGGCCCTGGGCCTACCCACATTTACAGGATCTCTGGGGCACTTCATTTTCTTTTTGTGTCTTTATTACTTTCCTGAAAAGAAGATTTAAGGAAATCCTGCCTGACCATTTCACCCAAATTTTAGCTTCTCCCTTATCAAGGGAACCCACAGAGGGAATGCCCTCCCTTATTCACTTTGCTTCTCTAGCTGACAGGCCTGACTTGAATGAGGAGGGTCTATTCTGGATAACAGTTTTTATACCATTCATCAAGGTGGGAAGGTGAGGCAGTAGTTCAGGGAGGGCAGGGCCAGAAACAGGTGTGCTACATCTCTCAACTTTCTCCTGCAAGGGCCCCTCTCCTAATACATTGATTTTCAACCTATGGGTCATGACCCCTTTGGGTCAAATGACCCTTTCATAGGGGTCACATATCAGATATCCTGTATATCAAATATTTATATTTCAATTCAAAACAGTAGCAAAAATTAGTTATGAAGTAGCAACAAGATGATTTTATGGTTGGGGGTCACCACAGCACGAAGAATTGTATTATAGGGTTGCAGCACTAGAAAGGTTGGGAACCACTGACCTCCACCGACTGCCAAAGAGCACCACAAGCTGGGGCCTATGGAGTGGAGGGTGACATATGTACATTTCCTATTTACACCACAGTGCTACTCCTTGTCTCATGGCATAAGCCTTTTGTCTTAACTGTAGACTGGGATATTTGACAACTCTCCAAGGAGCATAGGAACTTGTAGAAAAATGGTGGCAGTGTGACTGGTGCTATATGACAGTAATACATCTGCATTTTGTATAGAGAGTTGTGAAGAGCCTACAGACTAGGCATTACCTCTGGGGGTTGTGCTGTCTTTTTGTTGTGTAAGCCCTGCAGCATCTTAAGGCATCCTTTTCTCAGTGTTGTGTTTCATCTGAACTTCCTGAACCAGCCTTACCACCCCACAAGCTTCCTCACTGATGTCAGCGAGCCCCTGGTGGTGACTAGTTTCTGCATGTCATACTTTCAACTTTGCACTGTGTGACCTCATCCTACCCAGTTCTCTCAGGTTCTACTATTTGCTTTTCTTTCACTCCTCTCCCATGTCCTGTGTTTCTTCTGAAGGAGAAACCCAGCTGTCTGAGAACTTCTTGTTACTCCATGCTGACTCTAAACTTACCTGTTTGGGGGTGGAGACCTCACTTGCACAGTTATCCCTGTTGGTTGCCCCATGACCCATGTATCCAAACTGAACTCCCCATTAGTCATAGGGCCTGGAACACACTCTTCTCCACACAGCTTGTGGAAATTCCTTTCTTCTGTTTCTTGGTGTTGGGAGGAGGCAGGGGGCAAAAAATCATCCCAAACCTCACCGCTGAAAGCAGCACCCATCATATCTGCTCTGTCATTCTAGTATATAAAGCAGCTCTTTGCTGCCTTTAACTTCTAGGCCATCCTTGTCTTACCCTCTCAACTTCAATTACAGCTACTTCCACAATGGTGACACCATTGTAGTGACCTGGGTCACTGACACAGAGCACTCGCTCTCTGGGTACCTTTGTCTTTGATCTAGCACCCCTGATTGTGGCTCCATGGAGGCCATTGTCCAGTGGCTTCTACCATAACATGAGGTGAAGATAAAGTCCTCCAATAACCTGCAGTTGCCATAACAGCTGGTCTGTGTCCCCCATGATCTGTCTTCTGCATCTGCAGTCCTTATGAATCCACCCCAGCAGCATGCTCAGCTTCCTTTAGCCAGGCTGGTTCTGAGACTCACTTTTTCTAGCAGAATGGGGCAGGAGTTCAGCTGTGCAGCTGTGGAGTTAAATGTCAAGAGATGATCAGCCTCTACTTTTGTACTCTTGAGAACTCTGAGGTGCCTCACAAGGCCAACTCACTCTAAGAATGTCAAGGACAGAACTCTAGAGTCTGCTGTGGGAAGCAAGTCCCTGAGAGAGAATTAAAGGGAGAACCAGGCCATCCCAAGTGGCTGTGTTATGTATATGTCACATGAAGGACACCAGGATAGCCATAGAAGAGTCGTTTGGCTGAGCTAGCCCAGCTCCACAGCTCATGAGGAAGTTTGTGTGATGGCTGTTTTCTCTATGAGTTCTTAGAGTAACTGTCACCTGTACTTCCTGGCCCAGTGTCAGATGCTGTTCCATGCAGTCCCTCGTTCCACCATGCTGGCCTCATTACTGTCAGGCAGTATGTACTTCACAGATGTTCTGAGTGTCTGAATCATGGGTGAAATACTGTAGCACTAGGTAAAAAAATCTTAGCAAGGAAAGATATAAGGAGGGAAGAAGAAAAAGAAAAGGAGAGATGCTGGGAAGCAAGGCACCTGAAAAGGACTGGGCTGGAGCCAGTGTAGAGCACTTGCCTGGTATTCAGGAGACTCCAGTTCCACCTCTAGCACTGCAGACACCAACCAACCAACCAACCAACCAACCAACCAACCAACCAACCACCTGGCAGGCTGCCCAATATATCACAGAAGACTCATAAAATAAAGTTTACATTCCATAAATGCCCTTTGTAGTGAGCAGAGCTGGTATGTAAGAGTGGAGGTGAGGGGGCAGATGGCTTTACCCATTTGGGATTTTACATTGCTTGGGCTGGCCTGGCCCTAACCAGAGGTGTTCTCACAAGGGAAGAGCAGCTGACCTTTTGACATTCCAAAGTTTCTGTTGTATTTCCCTAGTCCAGGATGACAACAAGAAGATAAACCTCATGTCTCTCCTCATGAACAGGTCTCAGCCACAGCAATGCTGGGCTCAGGGTTGGGAATATCCTAGGAGGAAGTTCACCCCACACTGTTTTTTGTTTGTTTGTTTTTTCTTTTTAAGCTGGGGTTCTCATACATGGTGCTGGTGCTGGAGAACATTCAGAACTAGCTCATGCACAGAGTCTGGCCAGACCTTAAGCAGGCTCAAACACCAGGTGGGAACATGGATGTGTCAGCTGGCCCTTTCAAGTCTGGTGCTGGTGGTTCCAGGACCATGCTGTGTAAGCTGCTCTCTGGGAACCTGTTCTTTTTCAGAGCTCTGTACTTGTCCAAGATGCTGGGGGAGGATGCCATGGGAGCCAGCCAGTGGGTTCATTTTCAGGAGGATGCCCACTTTGGGCTACTTTCCCAGGGCCCACATGTAGTTGTGCATGTAGTTGAGCATGATTAGAAGACAAGTTCCAGGAATCATGAGGCCAGAGGGCATGACAGAGGCTTTAAGGTCTCTTCTTGCTCATGCTTCATACCTTTAGCCCCACAGAGGAGCACAATGCATGTGCTGGGGCAAGAAGAATGAAGAAGGGCCCACAAAGTTGCATAGGGCAGGGCAGGAAATCTCTGTGAAGAGCCTGGGTACCAGCTCACATTTTTTCTGCCAAGTGAATCCTACCTTCTGTATCCTGGCTGGAAACTGGTAGCAAGGCTATGCTTTGCTTCTAGACATCTTTAGAACACAGGCGTGGAAGAGCCAGCCCTGGATAGGTTGGTAAATGGATGAATGAGTGGCTAGGTGGATGAATAGTGGTTTAATGGAAGGTGGAAGGGTAGATATATGAGGACTAGAGTGAGTAGAAACATAGATAGATACTAATTAGATAGATGAATAGATGGGAGGTGAATGGATGATGGAGGATTGAAGAGTGAGTAGGCAGATGGAAAATGGGGAGTAGATTATGGATGGGTGGATGGGTGGATAATGGATGGTTGAATGGAAAATCCTTACCGCTGGGGTCTGAGACTTGGATTCAATGCCTACACTCTGCCAGTCCTTCACTGTGAAGGTAGAATGCCCAGTGAAGGGTGTTATCTGGGAGGATTAAGTGTGAGAGAAAGAGGATATGAGGGGTAGGAGAAGGATGATGATGATGTGATGGGTGGAAAAAAGGAGCAATAGCATGTTGGAGGGAGACAAGAAAGGGGAGAAGAAAAGCGACTGAGTCCAGTCACTTTGAAGGTTCTCCTATTCCAAGCCCAATTACGTCTAATAACAGCTTTTAGCAACTTGGCGCCTTTCTCCTGGAGCTCAAAGCCGTCACTGACATTCCTCAGAGTTTGGAAAAGGAGGTGTGTTATTATCATTACTGTTTAATACTGAATAAACAAGATCCAGGAAGGTAGAGGATCTTACCCAAAGTTATAGGCTCCTGGATCAGCAGAGGGACTAAGCAGAAGGAACACATCTCACTACACTCTGAACATTGCCAGACCTTTTGAGTTGCATCTCTGCTTTGCCTGAGCTTTCTCAGGGCCTATGAGAGAATCAGAATTTGTAAGTCACAGATTATGATGATACACTGTGTTCCCAGCTCATTCACATGAAGGACATCCTGTCAGGGCAACCCACACAACTCTTCCATTGGTTGCATCAAAGCTGAGACCATCTGGAGGTGAATTTAGAGTGCAGAGGCCAAGGTTAATCATTTGGATGTGGCCTAGGGTCCATGAAGCCTGATACAGCCATTAGAAGCCTAGAGACTTCTCTTCATTTTCTTGCACAGTTACACATGGCTTCAGGAAGCTTGACTCCTCTGATCTGTTTCTCATCTCATCCCTCCCTCTGATGAGTGGGCTCCACTATTTCATGGGATTCACCCCTTCCCATCCTACTTTTTCATATCTCTCTTCCTTGCAAGCACTTACCTACAGTCCTCTCTGTCAACAGGCCAGGGTCTGTGGATTCTACAGGAGGATAGAGGTAGGTGGTTGGCATTCCTGGGGCCTGAGTCACAGGTAAACTGTCAAGGCAGAACCACCCAGCTGCCCTGTTCCTCTTCTCTGTGAAAAACAACCAGAGTCAGGCAGCCAAGAATGTCCCTGAAGGGCCAAATTCAGGGTGTTGTTTCTTGGCTTCCTCTCCAGAAGCACTCTATGTATTATTGAAATGAGAAAAATGTAGTGTTATTGGTCTTCAGTGGCTGCAGGGAAGTCTTGTACAGACTGGCACAGAGCTGCTGATCATCTTGTGCCTGGGGCAAAGAGTCTCTGTGGGCTCCTTCCTGAGTGTTCCCAGGCTCTGCTGCTGAGCATGTGGCACCCTGTCTGAGGCACAGGCTACTGGAGTGCAAGTTGTGAGCAGAGGGTAAAGGTGGCTCATGGACCAATGTGCGTGGATTCCATGAGATACATGGCTCTTTCTGTTTCAGCAGTGGTCTGGGCCCCAGGGAAAGACCCCAGGCTCTAGAGATGAGCACTGTAGTGCTTGGTACTTGTCTCTGAGACCTACACGTGGCTGGTGAAACATTGACCCATGAAAGATGGGTGGGTGAGTGATGGTACATGAATAGTGGATGATAGACAGCTGATGAGTGGATGATGCATGAATGATGGATAGATGGACAGAGCAACAAGATCCTGAGTAATAAGGAAGATATTTGGGATTCTGCCAAATTATTCTTTGCAAGCAGGCTGTTCAATGAAATACTTACAAAGGCCAAGCTTCAGTATACAGGGAACAGGCCTTTATTTTTTCTATTCAGCAGCCTACCCAGGACCTGGGTATGGAGGGGCAGGCAACAGAACAGGTAACATGGGTGGCCAAGGGAAGAAGGGTACTCAAGAGTCTGGGCAGGCTGAGAAGAGAGCAGGGCAGCATGGCCTTTGGCTCCCTGGATCTGCCTGCTTCTCATGCCAGTGGCACCAGCCAGACTGGCATTCCTGGGAGTCTAACCTGGGGCTCAGCCCTGTTATGTTGACATGGGCTTCAGGTGGCCCAATTATACCTGTCCTTTCACTGGGTGCCTTTCATCCGGCACAGAGGGCTATGATTACACTGCCATCTTACAAGTGATACAAAACCAAGGCATCTAGAATGGGGCCTTTAAACTGCTCTGACTTCTTGAAATACCAGTAAAGGTTTTGGGCCAGGATGGAAGGAGAGGCGGGTGGGGCCCTGGTTCTGGTTACTGGTTCTCTGGAGTGGGTAGCTAGCAAAGGCTGAAAAGAAGGTTCTCAGTGCACCCTGCCCCATCAGGCCTCCAAGTCTTCTCATGCAGTCTCTGACACCCACTCAGGTCTGCAGTGACACTCCCTATTAAAAGTGGGGGAGGCTTTTGCCTATAAGAGAAGCTTGGAGCCCCCATTGCCTAGCAACTACTGAAAGTGCTCAGAGCTTCTGGAAACTAGAGTGTTTCAGGTGAAGAGGGCATCAATATTCCATCACAGTTAAAATAAGACTAAGTCAAGGCTTGATTGCCATCCACAGCGCAGAGAGGGGACCTGAATTCCAAAATCCTGACTACCTTTGATGCTTTGTCCATATTCTAAGTGGAAATTGGGATCTTAATTTAACCTAAACATTTTTCTTGTTTTAAAAAAGAGGATTCTTAATCAGGACTTTAGACTGGTGGTGACGTGTTTACACCTGGGTAGCAACAAACATAAACTTGAGGGAAGACCCAGCCAACCCGAACCAAACCAGTTAAGCCTTCGGAACTAGAGTTTCTCAGGGTCAGGTTTTCTACCTTGGTCTCTGGCTGTGTGAGCTGCTGTCTCCTCATGGGCTCCTAAAGTGAGCTGTAGGCCTAGGTGGCTCCAGGGGGCCTAAACCTGGGTCAGCTCCAGACATCATAACCCCCTCATTGTGGAAGACATCGAAAGTCACTTGTGGCTAGGAAGGCTACCAATTAACTTGCTATTGGCAGGCCTTTCTGGGGGCCACACTGAGAGTGATGCCTTTTCTCCTGTTCACTGAATTATGTCCCACAGAGACAAGTTCCTATCCCAACCCCCAGGGGTGGCTGCCTTATGTCCTGGTCCAGAGGGCTGTTTCACTAGGTGTAAACACACTACACATATGCTCTATAGCTAGGCCTGCTCAGGAGGATCATGTCCTATCATTTTGGTCCTGGGTCCTACAGGCAGATCTGGAGAGAATCCCACTTGTTACATACCTTTCATGTCTCCTGTCACCAAGGTGATGGCAACTCCACACCCAGCTACTCTCAAGAAAGAACATAATCTACCTTCCTTTCAAGAGCTCACAGAGTGCCAGGATTGTAAACACTATCCCTCTCAGGGACATCATTTCAGTGTCTGATCTGCATCACTTATGCCCCAAGTGAACAGAACTATTTCAGCTGTGGGTGGGTGTTCTCCCCTGCTCCAACCCAGGACCCCATGCAGACCTTTATGCTGGTCTCTACTCTGCCCTCCTTTTGTGCACTGGTTCAATTGTGTCCCCCAAAGTCATGTTCAAGTCATAAGCCCAGTACCAGGCAGTGGGTATTTGCACACCAAATCTTTACCGATGTGATCAAAGTCAGATGAGGGCACTGAACCTGGTCAGTCTTACTTTTAAGGAGACTGTGCTTTTAAGAACAGAGAATGTCACACAGAGTTCATGAGGTCCAGAGAGGACATGGTCATGTGAAGACCAGGCCAGAGATAGGAGTGATGTGGCCATAGGCCACAGAATGCTATGGGTGTTGGCAATTTAGAAGCGAGGAGCCAGAACAAAAGCAGAGTACTCCTAGGAGTTCCTAGAATTCTGTTATTTGAAGCCATTCAGTGACATTCTGTCAAATGAAGACACCCAGACTGAGGTCCATTGTGACAGGAGCTCTGACAAGCTAAGACCAAGGATATGACTAGACTGACAAAGACAGTAGTTTTCATGAGCCAGTGGTAGCCAAACCTCATCTCTCTTTTTTCTTCCCTTCCTCATAAGTCACCTCTTTTTGGGATAGGGTTACAAATGGAACAAGAGGAAGGGAAGAGAAAGTCATTTGGGAGCATATCACCTGCCCAGGGAATGAGGTATCTCCCCTTTACCGTCTGAAGGGGAGAAACACATTGGCATGAGATGGAAAGGGAGAGAATGATAAACCGAAATAAAGGAATGACTGTAGGGCTGGGAAGGTAGCTCAACAGTAGACATGAAGACCTGGGTTCTATCTCCAACACCCCAGCTCTGGAGAGAGAAGACAGGTGGGCTGTTGGCCAGCCAGCCTAATCAAATTAGTGAGCCCCAGGCCCTGGTGAAAGGGTCTATCTCAGAAACGGAACAGCAACAACAAACCAATAAGGCGAGGATCAACAAGATGGCTCAGTGGATAAAAGGCACCACCAAGTCTGTTAACCTGAGTTTGATCCCTAGGACCTACATTATGGAGGAGAGTACCGAATCCCACAAATTGTCCTTTAACACATCGTACACACACACACACACACACACACACACACACACACACACAAACCCACATACATAGAGAGAGAGAGAGAGAGAGAGAGAGAGAGAGACAGAAAAAGAGATGGAAATAGACAAAGAAAGACAAAGACAGAAAGAGAGAGAGGGAGAGAGAGAGAGAGAGAAAGTCAAAGACAGACAGAGACAGAGAACAACAGAAACAGGGAGAGGCAGACAGGGAGAGACAAAAACAGGGAATATCCATGTAGCTCTAGGGACAATTATTTTTATCTTCAGCAATGCACATGTAAGAATTGACTCTCCAACTGCGATCTGAAAGACTAACTTCTGGTCAATGACTGTAAATGATCTAAATCTCTAGAAAGGGGTTGACAGAGATCTTCGTGACATGACCTAAAGCCCGTTGTCCTATGGCTGCCCTGGCACTGTGCAATGGAGCCCTGCTTTATCCCTTTAATCATAGCCAGAGTTGCTCATCGCTGCTTCTATGGTCTGTAGAAAGCAAATATGTTGCCTCATCAGTTCCCTTGTGTTGAGCCTCGTGAGTCACCCTAGGGCTTTTAAAGATGAATGGATGGTGAGCCGGCTTCTCAGGGAGATTAGTGATAAGTCACGGCCACACTTGCCAGGCCTGGTTGGAGCTGACTCAGGTGGGCCAGGGTGTGGTGGCAAGATACACAGATGACACAGGATTGCAGAGGTGACAATTTTTTCTCCTCCACAGAGACATAGCCACATGTTGGACCATTTCTCCACTTTTTTTTTTGTTGTTGTTGTTGTGCGCAGATGCTATTTAAACAGGTGTATCTGATACATTCCTGTTACGAGCTGAATGTGAAATGCCACTTATTGACTTTGTTTGAACACGGATTCCCAGCTAATCATGTTTCAGGAGGTTGTGAGAAGGCTAGAGAAGCCTGGAATCTGAGTACCAGGAGAGAGGCAGAGAGTAGAGGTCAGGTTTGTGAGGTTTCAGAGGGGAACATGAATTTGTATTAGTGAGATTTCTATAATTAAGTATTCAATGAGAAGCAGCCTAAGGAAGGCCACACTGTGTGTGTGTGTGTGTGTGTGTGTGTGTGTGTGTGTGTGTGTGCATGTTCTGTCTGCATGTATATCTACTCACTGTGTGAATGCAATACTCACAGAGGCCAGAAGAGGACACTGGATATCCTGGAACTGGAAAGTTGTGAACTGCCATAGTCCCATGGAATCAAACCTAGATTTTCTTCAAAAGCACTGAGGCAACCAGTCCCCAGAAGAAGCTACTTTGAAGGATGCTGTCCCTGGTTACCTGTGGAATTGTGGTGCTTCTCCTGGCAGAGAACACAGGCATTGTCCACCATGAATTCTGCAGGTAGAAAGTAAGATGCCCAAGTCCCAGGTAACTCCACATAGCTTGTAAGTGTTTTTCTTGGAACCGACAGTGGCGTTGTGAAGATCAGCTAAGGAAAGCCTTACTTTCATTTCACCTGGAAGATGAGCAGAAGTGACGCAGAAGTGATCTCAGAGAGTATGAGACCACCAGATAGAGGAGAAATTCCCTCTGTGCTGGACCTTGATGGAGGGAATGCAGAAGTCATCCCCTTGGTGAGCTTGCCTTTTCTAAGTGACCCAGGAAGGTGGGGACTGGACAGGACTGTGGAGGTGAAGATTATGTTCAAGAATCGTGCACCCTGTTTCAGGCCTTCTCACAGGATGTCCATCTTCTTACAGGATGGATGGCAAATGAAGACTGAGTATGCCTGTTTTACAGAGAGCACAGTGTTTCTGAAAAAACTATAGCATTAATATTGTACAACCCAGCCATTGACTATTACGTCAAACCCACCACCTCACAGTACAAAGGTCTACATGATTATGCCTTGTTATTGATATGCTGTTCTAGTTTGAATTGTGCGGCTATGATAGATTACTGTCCAAACCAACATGGGGGAAAGGAGAATATTTGGCTTGTACTTTCATAGCACAGTCCATTGAGGAAAGTCAGAACAGGAACTCAAAGCAGGAACCTGGAGGAAGGTAGCATGAAGGAATGCTGCTTACCAGCTCTCTTTGGCTTGCTCAGTTTCTCTTATTCAGGCCAGACCTACCTGCCTAGAGAAGGTGTTGCCCACAGTGGGCTGAGCCTCCTACAGAATTAACAATTAGGGAAGTGCTCCATAGATTATGCCCATAGGCCAGTTCAATTAACAAGCAAATACTCTGTAGATTATGCCCATAGGCCAATTTAATGGAGGCAAATCCTTAACTGAGGTTCCCTCTTCCAAGGTGACTCGAGCTTGTGCCAAGTTGACAAAAACTAACTGATACATATGCCTTGTTAATCATGGGGACATAAGTTTGCAGTTTTGCTGTGGTCAGAAACAATAGCGTGGGCCATTCGTGTTTCAGGTGATGCTCTGGGGTTGAGGCTTTGCAGGGTTACTGAATCGAAGTGAGGGGAGTCTCTCTATCCTTGCTTTTAAAGATGCTGAGTGCCTGTGTCTTTGTGCATGATCCACTGAGGGGAATGTACATGAGTGTCTGCTGACCCAGCCCCACAGAGAGACACCCTGGGCTGACCTGCACATAGATGTCAGAGGGAGTTTCCCTAACTTTGAGTCAGCTAAGACACTAGGGATGGGCTGTGGGAAGAGAGCATCGTACATCAGACAGGCTCAGAGTCCAAGTAAAGCCATGTCCACATACCGAGCACTATAGCCCTAGAGGCACCCCTGATCCCACCAAGCCTGATGGACAGGAGGCCCCTATGGACCCCCTTACACAATGAGGATTCACACACATTGAAAAATGAGATAAGGGTACTTGGGACCTGTGTGTCTCCTATCTCTACTCCCTGTTATACACATCAGCTCAATAATGTCTTCTCAAATTCAGGGTTACATTGAAATTAACTGAAAATGAGGTCTTTACAGATACAATTAGTTAAAATTAAAGTGAGATCATGGTAGATTAGATGCCCAAATTGAGTAAGTATGTCTTACATAGAAAGACAGGAGACACACATTTGTATGCACACACAAACATTCACGCACATGTGTGTGCACACATACACACACACACACAGAGGAGAGGGGTAGAGGAAGAGGGAAGGGTATAGAGGGAGAGGCAGAAGGAGAGAGAGACAGATCGACTTCAGCATCCAAGCTATACAACAGGAGCCAAAGCCTTTTGGAAGGTTGAGGAAGGATCCTTCAGAGAGAGCATGGCCTTGTTGACACCTTGATTTTGGAGTTCTGGTTCCAATCTTTGTTGGCTCAGGTCACACAGTTTATGGCTATTTGCTGTACAGCTGTGTCACACTGACACAGCACAGAACCCAGGGAGCAAAGCTGCAGTGTGACCAGGGTGCATGTGTGTGCAGTGGGGGGCTTGGGGGGGAGGCAGGAAACCATGGCGACCTTACATGCCAGAGGCTCCCTGGTCTGTCTTAAAGCCACAGGTACAAGGCCCTTATGTCACAGGACTAGGGCAGCCGAAGGGCTCCAGCATGCAAAGCCAGCAGCCACAGCTGAGCCATCACACTGAGAAACCTTCCCTAGGAGGGAACCCCTCTTCCCCAGCCCCAGGCATCTGTGTATGGGCAGGGGATACACAGAAGGTATGGGCTTGTGAAACAATGGTGCATGCTATGTAGTACATGTGGTGTGACAAGTATGAAGTGTGCAGTGTGTAGAATATGTGGCATATGTGCTTGGCTTGTAAGGTGTGCAAGGTATAAATGCTTATATACGCATGTGTGGTATGTAGCTTATACATTGTGTATGGTATATGCAGTGTATGCATGTAGTGCTATATTATGTGTGACGTGTTAGATGTGTAGTGTGTGTATTCTGTGTAGAATGAGAGGTGTGTAGTGCATTATCTGTGAGGTATGAAGTTTTTGTGGAATGAGATGTGTGTGTTGTGAGGCATGTGATGTGAGGAGTGTGAAGTTTGGGATGTATGAAGTGCCTGAGGCATGAGTTGATTAGGTGCATGTGAGGTGTGAAGTGTGTATGGTATGTGAGTGTGTGGTATGTGTGGTGTGAGGTGTACAGAGTATGTGGTGTGTAGCACATAGCTCTGTCCCATGTGAATTTCGAGGTGTGTAGTGTGTATGTGTGTGGAGAGCCAAGCTCTGCCGCGCCCTAAAGATGGCGCTGGCTTCTGCCTCTGGTAGGTAAAAGCTCTCGGTAATCAACTCCTTAATTGGTTGTGTATGTGCATTGGGCTCGCTTCCGCAGTTGTGGACTAATCTGCAGGCGCCATGTAGCTTGTCAGGATTGGCTGGCCATAGGCTATTTAATTGGCGGTCTGGGCTTCCCGAGAGTCAGAAGTCAGAAGATTGTTCAAGGTTCCTGAATAAACTGCATTGAGAAGAGTCCAGTGTGGCGTCTTCCTTGCTGGTCGAGGCGGTTGTGACATATGTGGTATAGAGTATGGTAGGTGCGTATTGTGGAAGGTGTGTGGTGTGTGCTGTGAAGTATACAGAGTACTGTGGTGTGTATGGTGTGTGGCACATAGCTCCGTAACATGTTCGAATTGTGCGATGTGCAGTGTGTAAGTGGTATGTTAGGTGTGAGGTCTGAGGTTGTGCAGCATGTGTGTGGGAAGTATATAGAGCATGTGTGTAGTGTGTGGTGGAAAGCGCCATAACGTGAGAATTGCGAGCTCTGGAGTGTTTGTATGGTCTATGGTAAATATGGTTTATATGATGTGTGAAGCGCATGTGGTGTGTGGCCCTTTGTCCCCAGTGGTTTCCACCCATTCATCCTCCTAGTATCATCTGAGCTTTCTGCCTGAAGCTCTTTCTCCTCCTGTAGTCACGTTTCTTACTCTTCTCTCTACTCTGTCTGCCTTTTGCTCAAATGTCCCTAGGAGGTGCTGCTGTAGACAGCTTTGAGTCTGTGCCTGTCCTGGGTATTCAAGCACATGGCCCAAAGTGACGAGTGATGCCTCCACCTGAGAAAACTGAATGCTCGCCGTCCACCCCCCCATGGCTGATGTAGCACCCCAAAAGCTGGATGGCAAATTGATAATTTCTTCACCTGCTGTTTTCATTTGTAGGGACTCAGAACAGTGTTTCAATTCTCACCATCTCTAGGTTGTTGTAGTGTGGAGGTGAAATATTCCCCACAAGTTCATATATTTGAACTCTTAGTCTCCATTTGATAATTATGTTTGGGGAGCCTAAAAAGTTTAGTTGGAGGAAAGGGGCTACTGGGGTACAGACTTTGAGGCTTATTTTGTATAGCCTGGTGCTGCTTCCTGCCTGTTCTGCTTCCTATTCTGACCAGATGTGAGCAAGCAGCTTCAGTTTCTTGCTACTATGATGGACTACACCCTCAAATTATGAGTCAAAATTAGCCTCTCCTTTCTTATGTTATTTATTGCCAAATATTTGGTGACAGTGAGGAAGAAATAACTCATTCAGTGGCCCAGAAAGTCTTGTCCACTGCAGAGGGAAGAACTCTGGGCTCCTGAGGGGTCTGTTTCAATGCCTAAGCTGATTCAAATTTCTTAAGAATCTTCAGTCATTG
The DNA here is from genome assembly GCF_030254825.1 of Meriones unguiculatus. NCBI lineage: Eukaryota > Metazoa > Chordata > Mammalia > Rodentia > Muridae > Meriones > Meriones unguiculatus. Next base: position 99,097,065 of record NC_083364.1, on the reverse strand, counting down.
TCACAGTCAACATCTCTATTTGGCAGGGTGGCCTGAGTTCTTATGAGCCTTTTGTTCTCATGACAGTGTGGACAGCTGCTTCTCCCTGGTCACCGGCCCGGGTTTTTCTCCTTACTGGGAACATAAATGCAAGGTTGGTCTCTTCAACTAAGAGGGCTGATATTTCATTGTTCCCGATAAAAGTGTGTTAGAAATGCCTGTTATAGACTTGATGTTGTCTACAAGATCCTGCTGCCATTTTTACTCTCGAAGAATTATTATGTTTATTATTTATTTGTTTGTTTGTTTATTGTGTTGGGGGTATATGTGTACCATGGGACACATGGGAAGGCCGGGGGGAAAAATCTGTGAAGTCTAGATTCACCATATGGGTCATGAGATTGAATTCAGGTCATCCAGCTTGGTTACAGTTACCTTTACCTGTGGAGCGTTTGTTTTCATTTTCTAAGTGTCCTTCTATTTTAGGTTAAAAATCACTGGAAAACAGCAAAGTATTTTACTCCATTCCCAACAAATTGCATCACTGAATAATAACATAATGCAGTGCCCAATATAAAGACATTCCCTCAGCTCTGCTAAACCACAGGTAAAGATGGTCTTTTTTTTATTTTAAAACTTTTTATTGTTTCTCTGTGAGTTTCACATCATGAACCTCAGTCCCAGTCACATCCCTGTCCCTTCGTATACACCCTTTACTCTTACAAACTCCCCCCAATAATACACACACACACACACACACACACTTACACACAAGCAATATCAACAAAAACAAAGCTTAGGAAAACATTTCATTGTGGAAACTGTAGTGTGTCACAGTATTTCCCACTGTATACCCCTCTATCCACACATCTTCATTTGCAAATATTCATTGTAATGAGTCAGATCTTTGGCTTCTGTGACACCATCAATATTGGATCCTCCCGGTTATCCTGTTGTTGCCCTGTGTCATGGAGATCCCGCAGCTTTGGAATCACAGGACCCGCCCTTTCACATGTCCCAACCATTTGCAGATGATATATATTTTGGGGTGGGCCAATTCACAGCCCTGGATCTGGGCCTGGGTGGTAGCTGAGCTGGTCAGTCTGTCAGCTCTCTCTTGTCCACATCACCAGGGTGAGCTCTCCAGCACTGCTCCAGCTAGGCCACCCAATGTCGCCATAGGCAAGTGGCAGGATCAGCTCTCCTGTCCAGGTCTCCCAGATGCTGCAGGTGGTGAGGGGGAAGGGAAAGAGCATCATGCCACTTCGTGCCAGATGAGTGGTAGAGCCAGCTCTTCTGCACTCACATCCTTGGGATTGGCTTTCCTGTGTCCCCTCCACCAGGGCCAGCTCAACTGTGCTGCCCAGACAAGGTGCAGGGCTGGCTCTCCCAAGTGCTGCAGCTGGTGAGGGACAGGGAAAGCTTACCCACTCTTATGACCCCAGGTCAGTTCTCCCAACTGCTGCAGCTGGCAAGGGCTGCAATGAAGGGATAGGGGTGGGAATGTCATCACTCCAGCACCCCTGACATCTCATGGCAGACCAGTGTCAGGGCCAGCTCTCCCAAGATCTCTCCCTGGGGATGGCTAACCTGTGCCCCCTCTAACAGAGCTAGCACTACTGTACTGCCCAGGTGATGTAAAGGGCTTATTTTCCCGAAGGCTGCAGCCAGTGAGGGTCAGGGCCAGCTTACCTGCTCTTATGATCCCACGGCCAACTCTCCTAACTTGGTGAGAGGCAAATGGGGGGAGGCATCACCCTCACACCCATGTGGCTCAAGGCAGATAAGTGGCAGGGTCAACTTTCCTGTGATCTCTTCCTTAGGGATGGTTCACCTATGCTGCCCCTGCCACTAGGGTCAGCTCTGCCTTTCTGTCTAGGTGAGGTACAGGGTCTGCTCTTTTAAGTGCTGTAGCTGGTGAGGGGCAGGGCCTGCTCTCTTGAGTTCATGACCATGTGGGCAGCCTTCCCAACTGGAAGAGGTGACAAGGAGTAGGTTGGAGGGCACCTTTGCACCCATGCCACCCCTTGGCAGATGAGTGGTGAGGTCAGCTCTTCACAGTCACACCCTTGGGGTCAGCTCACCCACACATCCTCCACCATGGTCAGCTCCACTGTGCTGCCTGGGTGAGGCAGAGGGCCTGCTCTCCCAAGTGCTGCCACTGGTGAGAGACTGGTGTGCCCACATCTGTTGAAGGGTGGGGCCAGTTATGCACACCCCTTGACATCCACATGGTCCCTGGTCGCTCTCCTGACGAGGAACCATCCCTATGTACTCTATGGTAATATGAGCCACAGACATTGACACCAACCCCTCCCTCTGCATAGGCATGGCATCCCCATTAGCAGCTCAGTCTGGGGCCACATCATGGCTCCAGATGGCAGGGCTAGCCACTCACAGAAGGCTGTTCTTCTCTACCCTGAGTCTCTAGTTCCATCTTCTTCACAATGCTCAGGCTGCTCCACTTCTCTCCAATCCAACCAGCACTGGCTCACACACTGTGGTTGCTCCCACTGCAGGCTGGCCACATGGCTGATGGGCCCCTGGGTGACATCTTCCATCCATGCTGCATGGCATAGCAGCAGGCAGGTGTCTATGGCCCCCCTGTGACATGCACTGGAGGTCTGTGGGTGGCACAATAGTTTTCCTCTTCCTGTGCTGTGCTTCCTGGATTTTATTTGATTTGATTTTTGTGAGTCCTAGGCATAAGATAGCTTTGACCACTAAGGCAGGCATCAAGCCAGGACGAATAGAGGACGGCCATCTGCTCTGTCCTTGACTGACATAAGAGCAACAGCACCAACAAGGTGTCTCTTTGCCCACTGCCAGGAGGGATAAAGATGGTCTTACATGTACATCTTAGGAGGATGGACTAGAAGATACCTCAGTGGGTGAGGCTTTTCCTTTATAAGCACAAGGACCCAGAACCCACAGAAAACCATCAAGGCAGTATGTATCTGTAATACCATGGCCCCTAAGGAGATTAGAGGCAGAGGCACTGGAGACCAGCCTGGTGTACACAAAAGCAAAAACAAGATGGGAAGTGAGGACCAACACTCAAGTTTATCCACCCACTGCCACAGGAATGTTAGGGCATATACATGCTCCTCCTCACGGATGTATTTTAAAGATTTCTCTATTGATTTTATGTGTGTACGTGATTGCTTGCATGTATGCGTGTATGTGCACCATGTGTGTGCAGGAGTCTACATTGGCCAGAAGAGAGTTGGATGCCCTGGCACCTGAGCTTCAAGTGGTTGTGAGCCATGTGAAGTAGGTACTAGAAACCCTTTAAGAGCAGCAAGTCCTCTTAATCACTAAGCCTTTCCTCCAGCCCCATATATATATATATATATATTTTTTACATTATTCATTCTGCATCCCCCCATAAGCCCCTCCCTCCTCCCCTCCCAATCCCACCATCCCTCCTCCCTCTGCATGCATGCCACTCCCCAAGTCCACTGATAGGGGAGGTTCTCCTCTCCTTTCTGATCTTAGTCTATCAGTTCACATCAAAAGTGGCTGCATTGTCCTCTACTATGGCCTGGTAAGGCTGCTCCCCCCCAGGGGGAGGTGATCAAAGAGCAGGCCAATCAGATTATGTCAGAGGCAGTCCCTCTTCACATTACTATGTAACCCAATTGGACTCTGAACTGCCCTGGGCTACATCTGTGCAGGGCTACATCTGGGTTATCTCTATGAATAGTCCTTGGGTGGAGTATGAGTCTCTGGGAAGTTCTCTATGTTCAAATTTTCTGGTTCTGTTGCTCTCCTTGTGGAGACCCTGTCCTCTCCAGCTCTTACTATTTCCCAGTTCTTACATAAAATTTCCTTCACTCTGCCCAACAGTTGCCCATCAGGCTCAGCATCTGCATTGATAGTCTGTAGGGCAGAGGCTTTCAGAGGCCCTCTGTGGTAGGTTTCTAGGTTGTTTGCTGTTTTCTTCTTCTTCTGATGTCCCTCCTCTTTGCCTTTCCGGATGGGGATTGGACATTTTAGTTAGGGTCCTCTCTCTTGCTTAGTTTCTTTAGATGCACAGGTTTTAGTGGGTTTGTCCTATGTTGTATGTCTATATGAGTGAGTATATACAAGTCTTTGACTTGTATATACAAGTCTTTGACTTCCTTGGTTAGGGTTACTCCGAGGTACCTTATGTCATTTGTGGCTATTGTGAAGGGTGTTGTTTCCCTAATTTCTTTCTCAGCCCTTTTGTCTTTCGTATACTGATTTTTTTGAGTTAATTTTGTATCTGGTCACTTTGCTGAAGGTGTTTATCAGCTGTAGGAGTTCCCTGGTAGAGTTTTTGGGGTCACTCACGTATACTATCATATCATCTGCAAATAGTGACACTTTGACTTCTTCCTTTCCAATTTGTATCCCCTTGATCTCCTTCAACTGTCTTATTGCTCTAGCAAGGACTTCCAGTATTATGTTGAAGAGATATGGAGAGAGTAGGCAGCCTTGTCTTATCCCTGATTTTAGTGGGATTGCTTTAAGTTTCTCTCTGTTCAGTTTGATGTTGGCTATAGGCTTGCTGTATATCACCTTTACTATATTTAGATATGTGCCTTGTATCCCTGATCTCTCCAATACTTTAAACATGAATGGATGTTGGATTTTGTCAAATGCTTTTTCAGCATCTAGGGAGATTATCATGTGGTTGTTTTCTTTCAATTTGTTAATATGGTGGATCACATTGATGGATTTCCGTATATTGAACCACCCCTGCATACCTGGGATGAAGCCTACTTGGTCATAGTGGATAATATCTTTGATGTGTTCTTGTATTCGGTTTGCAAGTATTTTGTTGAGTATTTTTGCATCAATGTTCATAAGGGAGATTGGCCGGAAATTCTCTTTCTTTGTTGAGTCTTTGTGAGGTTTAGGTACCAAGGTGACTGTGGCTTCATAGAATGAGTTTGGTAATGTTGCTTCTGTTTCGATTTTGTGGAATAGTTTGAAGAGAATTGGTGTTAGCTCTTCTTTGAAGGTCTGGTAGAATTCTGCGCTGAAGCCATCTGGTCCTGGGCTTTTTTTGTATGGGAGACTTTTGATGACCGCTTCTATTTCTTTGGGGGATATAGGTCTATTTAGCTGATTTACCTGGTCCTGATTCAGCTTTGGTAAGTCAAATCTATCAAGAAAATTGTCCATTTCATTTAGATTGTCAAATTTTGTGGCATATAGACTTTTGAAGTAAGTCCTAATGATTGTTTGGATTTCCTCAGTGTCTGTAGTTATATCCCCCTTTTCATTTCTGATTTTGTTGATTTGGGTGGTGTCTCTCTGCCTTTTAGTTAGCTTGGCTAAGGGTTTGTCGATCTTGTTGATTTTCTCAAAGAACCAGTTCTTGGTTTCATTGATTCTTTGAATTGTTTTATTTGTTTCCAATTGATTGATTTCAGCCCTGAGTTTGATTATTTCCAGCCATCTACTCCTTCTTGGTGTGTCTGCTTCTTGTTTTTCTAGGGTTTTTAAGTGAGCCATTAAGGTGCTTGAATGAGCTGTCTCAAATTTCTTCTTGAAGGCACTTAGTGCTATGAACTTTCCTCTTAGCACTGCTTTCATTGTGTCCCACAAGTTCGGGTATGTTGTGTCTTCATTTTCATTGATTTCTAGAAAGACTTTAATTTCTTTATTTCTTCCCTGACCCAGCTGTCATTTAGTAACAAGTTGTTCAATTTCTATGTGTGTGTAGGCTTTTTGCTATTTCTGTTACTGTTGAGGTCCAGCTTTATTCCATGGTGATCAGACAAGATACAAGGGATTATTTCAATCTTCTTGTATCTGTTGAGGCTTGCTTTGTGACCCACTATATGGTCTATTTTGGAGAAGGTTCCATGAGGTGCTGAGAAGAAGGTAAATTCTTTTGTGTTTGGGTGTAAAGTTCTGTAAATGTCTGTTAGGTCCATTTGATTCATGACCTCTGTCAGAGACAATGTTTCTTTGTTTAATTTCTGTTTTGTTGACCTGTCCTTTGTTGAGAGTGGGGTGTTGAAGTCTCCCACTATTAATGTGTGGGGATCTATATGTGCTTTAAATTTTATCAATGTTTCTTTCACAAATGTGGGTGCCCTTGTATTTGGGGCATAGATGTTCAGGATTGTGATGTCTTCTTGGTGGAATTTTCCCTTAATGAGTATGAAGTGTCCTTCCCCATCTCTTTTTATTAATTTTGGTTGAAAGTCTATTTTATCAGATATTAGAATGGCTACTCCTGCTTGCTTCTTGTGTCCGTTTGCTTGGAAAGTCGTCTTCCAACCCTTTACCCTCAGGTAAGGTCTATCTTTGTGTCTTAGGTGTGTTTCTTGTATGCCACAGATTGCTGGGTTTAGTTTACGTATCCATTCTGTTAATCTGTGTCTTTTTATTGGAGAGTTGAGTCCATTGATGTTGAGAGAGATTAATGACCGGTGGCTGTTAGATCCCTTGATTTTGATATTGGCTGTGGTCATACGGTTGTGTGCTTGGTTGCTTTTTGTTTTACTGAAGTGAGGTTATTTATTTCCTGTGTTTTCTTGAATGTAGCTAGTTTTCCTGGGTTGTATTTTCCCTTCCAGTGTCTTCTGTAAGGCTGGATTTGTTTGTAGGTATTGTTGAAATTTGTTTTTGTCATTGAATATCTTGTTTTCTCCATCTATGAGGACTGAGAGTTTTGCGGGGTATAGTAGCCTGGGCTGACATCTGTGTTCTCTTAGGGTCTGCATGATATCCGTCCAGGCCCTTCTGGCTTTCATAGTCTCTGTTGAAAAGTCAGGTGTGATTCTAATGGGTTTGCTATTATATGTTACTTGGCCTTTTTCCCTTGCAGCTTTTAGTATTTTTTCTTTGTTCTGTATACGTACTGTTTTGATTATTATGTGGCGGGAGGATTTTCTTTTCTGGTCAAATTTGTTGGGTGTTCTGTAGGCCTCATGTATTCTAATTGGCCTCTCCTTTAAGTTGGGGAAATTTTCTTCAATGATTTTGTTGAAAATATTTTCTGGGCCTTGAAGAAGGGAGTCTTCTTTTTCCTCTATACCTATTATTCTTAGGTTTTGTCTTTTCATATTGTCTTGCATTTCTTGGACGGTCTGTGTCAGGAATTTTTCGGATTTAACATTTTCTTTGACAGATACATCGATTTTTTTCCATTGTATCTTCTACACCTGAGATTCTTTCTTCCATCTCTTTTAGTCTGTTGGTTATGCTTACCTCTGTAGTTCCTGTTTTCTTCCCTAGATTCTTCCTTTCCATTATTTCCTCCATTTGTGTTTTCTTTAATTTTTCCAATTCTATCTTCAGGTCTTGAGTTGTTTTGTTTACTTCCTTCACCTGTCTGATTGTACTTTCCTGTTTTTCTTTTAGTTCCTTCAACTCTGTTTCTTTCATTTCATTCAGTGCTTTAAGCATTTCCTTTCTAAAGGCCATAAACTGTTTGGCTGCAGCTTCCTCTATTTCTTTACAGATGGCAATATTCTGTTTGAGTTTATCTTCCTCTATGTCTTTACGTATCTTATTTGTTTCCTCTGTTATCATCTTCATGAGCATAGTTGTTAGGTCATCTTCTTGGATTTCAGTTATGCTGGGGTGTTCAGGGCTACTTGCCCCTGGATAACTGGGTTCTGGAGATGCCATATTGCTCTGTCTTTTGTTGCTTGAGCTTTTACGCTGGCCTCTACCCATTGTGCTATCTTAGGTGTTTGGGGTTATTTTCTGGTGGTTCCTGGGGATCCTGTGGTGGAGAGAATCCCCTTTGCAGAAAGCTGGTTTTTCCTGAAGGATGTCTTCTCAGCTTTTTGGGTATAGTCCCTGGATGGCTGGTGTATTTTCAGGAGTTGCTCACCTCAGGGATATAGACCTGAGTGGTAACTGTGGTCTTTGTTAGTCGAGAGGGTTCTCCTCTCACCCAGGGAAGTCCTGAGGGCAGCTGCCCTGTTTCTGGGTTTCTTGTTGTAAATTTAATGATCAGCTGCTGTGACCCAGTTGGACATCAGGCACGCAGCAACTGTTTGTGCCTGTCTGGAGCACAGCTGAGTGATCGCGCCTTGGCCCCACTGGTCTGGTAGACTTTTTCTAGGGAAGGATTGCGTGATTTAAGTCAGTACAGTTTCCTTCCTTCCCTGTGGATTCTCTGGAGACACGGACTCCCAGTGTCTTTTTTTGCCCTGGTGCACAGTGCTCAGTGTCCCCCAGCTGGCTGGCCGCAGAAACTGCCTGTGCCTGGAGCACAGCTGTGTGATGGCGGCTCAGTCTCCGCCAGCTGTCTGGTGCGCAGAAACTGTCTGTGTCTGCCTTTGCGGCCTTTGGGAGCCTGGGTGCCTCCCTAAGCTGGGTAATTTTCCGGGGACCTTTTCAGGCTGGGGGTGTCGGCTGAGGGCTCTGAGATCAGACCAGCTGTTTCCCTCCCTGTGTGTTTGCACCGGACAGTGAAACTCATTCGCTGGTGCCCTGGTGCCCACAGTTCTATCTCAGGCGGTGAATCAGGCATGCAGGCAGGCAGAGCTCTGTGGTGCCGGAGCCTGGGTCCCTGGCTCTGGCTCCGGGCTGGCTCCTGGGGTGCCCGTGGAACCCAAGTCTTTTCCAGGGGATGTCTGGGTGACCTAAGGCCGGTCCCAATCGTTTCCTGTACCCTGGGGTTATCTCTCGACTGAAAATTCCAGTCTCTGATAGTGTGGTGCGCATGGTTCAGTCTGGGACTGTGACCAGAGACACTGGCTTGTGGCTCTGGGCTGGGGCTGGGGCTGGCGGCCGGCAGCCAAGCGTCTGGCGGAACCGGGATCTCTTCCAGGGTTTAGCTGGGTGAGTTAAAAGCTGATTGAATCCCCCACCGTGGGGTATCCTCTCACCTAGGAAACACAATGACTGTGTTTTATGGCCGAGAGTTCTGATTACTGGTCACTGTGCTGATCCTGCTGCTGCTGCTCAGAATGAGAGTCCTTCTGGCGCTGCCATCTTGCCCCTCCTCCCCAGAGATATATTTTTTAAGTTTACACAGTTTGATTCTTTGGGTTGGTAGCAGTTATTTGATGTGCAAATGGCTCCTTATATTCACTAAGGTGATCTGGAGCCAACAGGCCCCGCCTTCTGTCTGCCCCATGGAAGGCCCTAGGTGGAGTGAGCCAGACCTTCCCACTCAGGGGCTCTTCACATGGTGTTCACTAGAATAATATTCCTTGCTGCTGTCCTTTCTGTTTGAGGGCTAAGCAGCTCCACCTGACAAGAGCAGGTGTGTTCACTGTGGTTCCTTTTTAGCTCAAGTTCAATTCCCAATGGTGCTAACTTTATGCATGTCTCCTGAACCCATGCTGGGTCTAGGAAGCAGTGACTGCAACTTTGTGCCCAGCATAGATTTCTACTTGCTTGGCTCTCCATAGTCCACTGGGTTAGTGAAATTGCTGGCAGTCTTTGTTGAGTCAAGGTTTTAGATTTTTGCTGGTATAATGTTCTTGTGGACTGTGTACAGTTCACCCTTGTTCACTCAAATGCTGATTTCTCTACCCCACTATCTGGTTTCAAACTGGATATTGCATTGTGTTAATTCTAAGCATTTCCCATCTCATTTGCGTAAATATGCCACCATATGTTCTCTGTATTGCCAATGAAAGCCAGTCAATGCTGAGCAATACAGAGAATAGGGTGGGACATCCTGGTCTAGTGAGGGGAGGAGAAAGGAGAGGAAGTGCAGGATGGATTATCGAGGAGAGGACCAGGAAACATCAGGAGAAATGAACCGATTGATTAAATTGCATGATTTAAAGCAAGTATAATGTGGTATGAATGGTATAAAGCTATACTAGCTTGGAGGTTTAGGATGGAGTAATTATTGAGCAACATAGGCTAATAAATCCTAGTCTCTCTGTGTAGGTATTTGGATAGATAGTTGCTTAGGGAGTAACTGCTGCTTTATTAAAAATATAAATCAATATTAAATATTAATAATCATTCAATGGGTTTTCTTGCTTTATTTTTTTCATGAGACAGTTTCCTGTAGCTCAGGCTGTTCTTGAGCTCTCTGTGCAGCTGAGGATAACTTTGAACTAATCATCTTGCCTCCTGCTCCCTAAGCCCTGAGATTACAGATGTGAACCACCCAGCTTATGTTGTACCATGGATTGAACCCAGTGCTCTGCATATGTTAGGCAAAGGCACCATCAACTAAGCTACATCCCCAGCCCTGCATGCTACATTTCAAAGGCACATTTTAGCTCTGCCATTATATGGAATAAAGCGACATGCCTGATTACAGAGGCCAGGAGGCTCTACCCACACTTACTACATAATGTAAGGGTGGTTATGCCTCTGCATAGTCTCCACGCATCTCTTCCCATCCTTTTTATCTTGTCACATGAGCATGGGCTTCAAGTGTTATCAATACAGAACCTCATAATCCATCTATCTTCATAGGATCCTAGTCCTGAGCTAGGCATGAGGGATGAATTCAAGGTGTGTTGATTGAAATTAATGAGGGGCACAGGTGATTCATGCTAAGTGGAAGGAAAGCCAAGGAAGGGTCCATTCTCCAGAGTCATGAGTATCCATAAAGTCCTCCAATGTGTCCATGCCAGAAGCTGGCATGTGTGCAGTGAAGGAGGCCTGCCTCTTCTTTTTCTAGAACCCATGTCTCACAGGGCCTACTGCTTCTCATCCCAGGAAGTCAGCCAGAGTGAGGCCCTGAGCTGGGCTGCCCGGGCTTGTTCCCAGGCCAGGCAACAAGCTTCCTACACCAGCTCCAGATCCCGTCCTGGCGGCTGCATCAAAGCTCTGTCTAGCCCTGAAGGCTGAAGTTGCTGGAGGTGGCCACACATTCCTGTGGGTCTTGGCAGGGGAATGTTCCACACAGTGCAGGTGAGGAGTCTGAAGGCTGCAAGATGCATTCTGAACCTGTGTTCACAAAGACTGGCCATTAGCTTGAGATCAGACCTGACTGGCCACCCAGGGAGGCAGGGCCGTGGATACTGTTTTTATTGGTGGTCAGTATCTGTTGGCACCACTTCCGAGCAATGAGGTTTATACATCCCATCTCTCCTCACCAGCCTATTTGTAGAGAAGGCCTTCAATGCATGCTTGCCTGAGGATCTGTCACTCCTTAGTAAGTTCTGGAAGGCAGAAACTTGAGGAGTACAACTCAAAGTTGTTCTTTGGGGCTGCTTTTGCTTAAAACAAAATAAATGTCCTGTATTGTTGCAAAGCCCACTGTGAGGAATGGTAAAGTCACCTTTCTTTTTCTTTTTATTTAATTTATTGTTGCATATGTCGATTAATATTTATTATTGATATATCTTCTGGTAATGCTTGCTGTTAATCCTAAATAGCTGTATAACCAAATCACCGCACAGAGACTATGATTTATTTAGTTAACCTAGAACACAATGCTGGGCAATAGTTACTTCATCCTAAATCTCCAAGCCTTCATAGTTTCCACATTTAGATTTCCTACATTGTACTTGCTTTTAGTGATATAGTAGGTCCAGTCCATCTCTCTACGTCTTTCCAAGATCTCTCCTCCAGCTCTGCTCTCCTAGCTCTCTCTTGCCTTTTCTCCTCCCACTCATTTCTTGTCCTCTGGCTCCTCCCCTCTCCTTGCTCAACATTGTGGCTAGTTGCTTTATTTTGGCCTGTTTACACAAAGTTGAGACAGGATGCTTAGAATAAGTATCACAATGCAATATCTGGATTGAAACCAGAAGGTGTGTGGGGGGGGAGAAATCAGCATTTGAATGAACAGGGTAATGTGTATACATTTCAAAAGAACATTATACCAACAATTTATTTATTATTTATTACAACTTTTTCACTTTCTTTTTTTTTTTGGTCTTTTTTTGTTATTTTGTCTTTTTTTTTTTTTTTTTTTTTCCAGAGCTGAGGACCGAACCCAGGGCCTTGCGCTTGCTAGGCAAGCGCTCTACCACTGAGCTAAATCCCCAACCCCAACTTTTTCACTTTCTATCCCATTGTAGCCCCTTCCTCATTTCTTCCCAGTCCCACTAGATGTATCATCTTCCTCTGTGGCTTGGCAAGGTTACCCCCTAACCCCCGGGGGAGGTGATCAAAGAGCTGGCCAATGAATCCATGCCAGAGACAGCCCCTGCTCCCCTTACTAGAGAACCCACATGAATACTGAGCTACCCATGGTCTACACTTGAACAGAGGGGTCTACCTCCTCTCCATGCATGGTCCTTTGTTGGAGCATTGGTTTCTACAGGTCCACCTGAGCCTAAAGTCACCGTTCTGAATGGCCAAAGGATACTGTGTATATGTTTACAACTGGGTAAGGGGTGAGATTCAGAAATCCATTGCCTATCCCACTATACCCGTGGCCCTGGCTGTCTTCCCAGCATCTGGGAGTTCCAGATGTTGAAGGTGTGGCTAGGTAGCCAAGATGAAGATAGGGCTCCCTCCTCTGGAAGCTGTGGCTCTGTACCCAGGTGGCTGTTTCCTGCTCAAGTTCAGCTTCCACCCAGCAAGCAGAACAGTTGCCCTGTCCTTCCACTTGTGTTGTGGCATCGCTGATGCATTTTCCTAACCAGTAGCATTTATGTGATGAAGCCTGGTTGCTAGGCTGCATCTGGTTGTCTCCAGAGCCTGCATTTGCTGCCAAATCTGAAGAAGTGAGAAGCTGCTTGGGAAAGCCTGAGTCTCCATGTGTTGCTATCCCTCCTGCCTAGTATTAAGGCCCACAGGACCATGATACCCCTTGGGCACAGAACCCAGTCTTATCTCTACCCTCCAGTACCAACTCTCCCATAGCCAGCAGCTTACTGTGAGGTTCTGTCATCTCTGACTTTGTCCATATTCCTGTAGTGAGAAGTGTTTTATTGCACTTCCTTCATTTCTAAGAAAAACTGGAGGCCATTTAAAAATTAAGGTGCTATAAAACACGATGTAATAAAAATCAAGGTCTCTAAGCTTAATCCACATAGTTTAAATGTGGCCATCTGGCACCGTCACCAGATGGTTCAACACTGTGCTCCAGCACTAATTCTACTGCTTGGGAGAAACAGCCACAGGGGATGGAAGAATAAGAAGTCTCATTTGAGAGATTTGTACATAAGAGTGAACAAGAATTAGGGGCTACGTTTTCAGGTTGTCTGGAACTTATGTGTATTTCTTGCTTTGGAATGGTCTATTTAAGAAGTGGGGTCTGTCCACATCCTATGGTGACTGGCTGAGCCTCAAGCTGCTTCACACCCTGCAAAAAAGACAGGCTGGGAAGGTAAGGGAGACATTACTTTTCAAGGCACACTTGCAATACTGATGAGACTCATTAAAAATAACCATGCAGAACATTACTAAAGCTTAAATCACACATAAAATGCTACACATCAAAAGTAGGAGACTTCAACACCTCTTTCTCACCAACAAATAGATCATTGAGAGAGAAACTAAACTAAACAGAGAAATGATAATACTAATGGATTTTATGAACCAAATGGACCTAGTAGATATCTGCAGAACATTCCATACAAACACAAAAGAATATACTTCTCAGTTCCTCACAGAACCTTCTTCAAAACTGAACACATAATTGTTCAGAAAGCAAGACCTCAACAGATACAAGAAAATTGAAATAACACCTTGTGTTTTATCAGACCACCATGGATTAAAACTGGACCTCAACAAAACAGAAACAACAGAAAACCTACAAACTCCTGGAAATTGAACAACTCTGTACTCAATGACCACTCGGTCAGGGAGGAAATAAGAAAGAAATTAAAGACTTTCTAGAATTCGATGAAAATGAAGGCAGAACATACTCAAACATATGGGACACTATGAGAGAAGTGTTAAGGGGAAAGTTCATAGCACTAGGTGCCTTCATAAAGAAGTTGGAGAGATCACATACTAGCACTTTAAAAGCACACCTGAAAGATCTAGAACAAAAAGAAGCAAACACATCCAAGAAGATTAGATGGCAGAAAATAATCAAACTCAGCAGGGTTGAAATCAATAAAGTAGAAACAAAGAGAGCAATATAAAGAATCAACAAAGCCAAGAGCTGGTTCTTTGAGAAAATCAACAAGATAGACAAACCCTTAGCCAAACTAACCAAAAGGCAGAGAGACAGTATACAAATTAACAAAATCAGAAATGAAAAGGGGGGCATAACAACAGACAAAATCCAAAGAATCGTTAGGTTTTATTTCAAAAACCTATACTCCACGAAATTAAAAAATCTAAAAACGAAATGGATGATATTCTTGATAGATACTGCTTAGAACTTTAAATCAAGATCAAGTAAACAATTTAAATAGAAACAGTCATTAAAAGCCTCCCAACCAAAAAAAAAAAAAAGGTTGTAGCAGAGAATTTCACCAGACTTTCAAAAGAGAGCTAATACCAATACTCCTCAAACTATTCTATTAAAATAGAAACAGAAGGAACTTTGCCAAACTTATTCTATGTGGCCACACTCACTCTAATGCGTAAACCACACAAAGACCCAACAAAGAGAATTTCAGCCCAATTTCCTTCATGTACGTTGATGTAAAAATACTCAATAAAATATTTATAAACAAAATCCAAGAACACATCAAAAACATCATCTACTATGATCAAGTAGGCTTCATCCCAGAAATGCAGGGATGGTTCAACATACAAAAATCCATCAATGTAATCTACCATATAACCAAAGAAAAAGAAAACACATCATCATCTCACAAATGCTGAAAATGCCTTTGACAAAGTCCAACACCCCTTCATGTTAAAAGTCTTGGAGAGATCAGGGATACAAAGCATATGCCTAAACACAATAAAGACAACATACAGCAACCCAATAGACAATATCAAATTAAATGGAGAGAGACTTAAAGCAAGTCCACTAAAATCAGGGACAGGACAAGGATGGCTCACTGTCTTCATATCTATTCAATATAGTACTGAAAGTTCTAGGTAAAGCAATAAAACAACTAAAGGAGATCAAGGGGATACAAATTGGAAAGGAAGAGGTCAAATTATCACTATTATATGATAATATGATAATATACACAAGTTACCCCAAAAATTCTACCAGAGAACTTTCATAGCCAATACACAACTTCAGCAAAGTGGCTGGATACAAAATTAACTCAAATCAGTAGTCCTCCTTTATACAAATAAAACAGGCTAAGAAAGAACACCCTTCAAAATAGTCACAAATGATATAACATATCTTGGTGTAACTCTAACCAAGCAAGTGAAAGACATATGGCAAGATGGTTATCCTACCAAAAGCAATCTACAGATTCAATGCAATTCCCATCAAAATTCTAACACAATTCTTTACAGATCTTGAAAGAGCAATTTTCAACTTCATTTGGAAAGTACAAAACCCAGGATAGCTAAAACAATCCTGTACAAGAAAAAGAACTTCTGGATGTATTACCATCCCTGATTTTAGAGCAATAGTAATAATCAGGCATAAAAACAGACAGGTTGGGGCTGGAGAGATGGCTTAGTGGTATAGAACTCTGCTCTTCCAGAGGTCCTGAGCTCAATTCCCAGAAACCACATGGTGGCTCACAACCATCTATACCCTCTATTGCCCTCTTCTGGTGTGCAGATGTACACGCACATAGAGCAATCAAAATAAATAAAATCTTAACAAATAAATAAACAAACAACAGACAGGTTAATCAATGGAATCAAATTGAAGACCCAGAAATAAACCCACACACCTAAGGACACCTAATTTTTGATAAAGAAGCCAAAACCATACAATGGCAAAAAAAAAAAAAAAAAGCAAAAAAAGCATCTTCAACAAATGTTGCTGGTCTAACTGGATGTCTGCATGCAGAAGAATGCAAATAGACCCATATTTATCACCTGACACAAAACTCAAGTCCAAGTGGATCAAGACCCCAGCATAAAACTGGATACACAAAATCTATTAGAAGAGAAAGTGGGGAATAGCCTTGAAATCTTTGGCAAAGGAGACAACTTCCTGAACAGAACATCAATAGCTCAGGCACCAAGATCAACAATTAATAAATGGGACCTCATGAAACTGAAAACCTTCTCTAAGGCAAAGGACACTGTCAATAGGACAAAGTGGCAGCTTACAGAATGAGAAAAGATCTTCACCAATCCTACATCCAAAAGAGGGCTGATATCCAAAATACATAAATAACTCAAGAAATTAAACACCAACAAACCAAATAACCCAATTAAAAATGTGGTACAGAGCAAAACAGAGAATTCTCAACAGAGAAATCTCGAATGGCTGAGAAGACTTAAAGAGGTGTTCAGTATCCTTAGTCATAAGAGAAATGCAAATCAAAATGACTCTGGGATTCCATCTTACACCCATCAGAACAGTTAAGATAAAAAACACAAGTTACAGCACATACTGGTGAGAATGTGGAAAAAGGGGAACACTCATCCATTGCTGGTGGGAGTGCAAACTTGTACAACCACTTTGGAAACCAGTCTGGAGAGTTCTCAGAAAGTTGGGAATAGTTCTATCTCAAGACCCAGCTATATACCACTCCTAGGCATATAACAAAAAGATGCTCCACCACACCACAAGGATACTTGTTCAACTATGTTCATATTGCTTTATTCATAATAGTCAGAAACTGGAAACAACCTAGATGTCTCTTAATCAAAGAATGGATAAAGAAAATGTGGTACATTTACACAATGGGGTACTACAACTATTAAAAACTATGACATTATGACATTATGCAATTTGCAGGCAAATTGATGTAACTAGAAAAGATCATTCTGAGTGAGGTAACCCAGATCCAGAAAGATTTGCATGGCATGTATTCACTTATGAGTGGACATTAACCATACTGTACAGAATAACCATGCTACAACCCACAGACCCAAAGAAGCCAAGTAGGCACCAAGGGTAGATGCTTGAATCTCAGGCAGAAAAGGAAATAAAATAGTCATCTGAAATAAATAATGAGAAACCTCCAGATTGATTTCCAAAGTGGTTGCACAAGTTTGCACTCCTCCCAGCAATGGAAGAGTGTCCCCTTTGCTCCACATTCTCTCCAGCATGTGCTGTCACTTGAGTTTTTGACCTTAGCCATTCTGATGGGTGTAAAATGGAGTCTCAGAGTTGTATGGCAGTGGGTGGAGAGGGTAATGAGGGTGGGAATCAGGTGTGGGAATATCAGGAGTTGGTTGTGCTGGGGGTAGAAGGGGAGGACAGATATCAGTGAGAGAGCATCTCTGGGACAGGGGAGTCTGGGAGTCTATGGGGATAACCCTAGCTGAGATCCCTAACAGCGGGGTACATGGAGCCTGAACTAGCCACCTCCCTGTAGCCAGGTAGGACTTCCAGTAAAAGGAGGAAGACATCAACCCACCCATAAGACCTTCGATCCAAAATTTGTCTTACCTACAAGAAGTATAGGGATAAAGATGGAGCAGAGATTGAGAAAATGGCAAACCAATGACTGGCCCAACTTGCCACCCAACCCATGGGAGAGAGCCAACCCCTGACACTATTAATGATATTCTGCTGTGGTTGCAGACAGGAGCCTAGCACAATTGCCTTCTGAGAGGCTTCATCCAGAGCTGATGGAAACAGATGTAGAACACCATAGCCAAACAATAGGCTGAGCTTGGGAAGTTTTGTGGAAGAGTGGGAGAAAGATTGAGGGAGCTGGAGGGATCAAGGACACTACAAGAAGACTTACAGAGCAAACTAACCTTGGCCCATGGGGGCTTACAGAGACTGAGCTACCAACCAAAGAGCATGCCTGGGCTAGACCTAGATCCCTGTACATGTGTAGCAGATGAGCAGCTTGGTCAGCATGTGTGTCCCTTAACAATGGAAGTAGGGGCTCTCTCTGACTCTGCTGCCTTCCTTTGGATCCCTGTCCCCTAACTGGGATGCCTTGTCTGGCCTCAGAGGGAGAAGATGTATTTAGTCCTGTGGTGACTTGAGGTTCCAGGGTGGGTTGGTACACCGTTGGGTCCTCGCCTTCTCTGAGAAGAAGGAGAGAGGGTCGAGGGCATGAGGGGAAGACTGGGAGGAAAGGAGGAAAGGGGCTGGAGCCAAATTGTAAAGTGATTAAATAAATAAAATTAAAGAAAAATAACCATGCAGATAAAAACACAAGTCAGATATATCTCTGAGATGCTCCTGCTGAGCCTAGCTTGTTTCACCTGTGTGCAGAATGTAATTACCCAAATGACAATTTTTGCAGTTGTTCATTCAGAAGGCTGTTGAGCATGTAAACAGGAGCTAAGCTTTAACACCACTTCCCTGAGGATTAAGAGAGTAAAGAAGTAGGTATCTGATGGTGGGGAAAGATGATGAAAGTGATGTCTCTGGTGTTTTAAGTACAAGTCAGCTATCCTCATGGTTCTTACAAGCCTCATGCTCAGAACATGGCAGTGGCAGTGTGATCTGAGCAGGGAGCATGCATTTGACAACATGAGCTGTTGACATCAAAGAGGTCACCTATCAAACCCCTGCCTGGCCTAAGAGAAGGGCTGGTGGTTTTAAGAAAAATGTCCTTCAACTGCTGAAAAGTAACAAGGCAACCATTTTATTTCCTTGACCTATAATAGTACAGAAGTGTCACCCACAGCAGAACTATGGCACACGAATGGCAGGCTGCTAGCTGTATGACCTCCCAAGTTGGTAATATTGAAGGTTAACCAAAAGCAAAAGGCTGGAGTTACCACTCTGGTGGTAGAGCGCTTTCCTAGCATGCAAGAAGCTTTGGGTTCAATCCTCAGGATCATGAAAGTAAGTGACTAAGAGCCCGTGTATGGGCCAGAGAGATGGAGCAGCGGTTAATTACCCCATCTCCAGGGGTTCAACACCTCTGGCCTCCACAGATACCTGAACTCACCTGTATATACTTAACACATACACAATTAAAAATAAAAATAAATCTTAAGAAATTAAATCAAGCATATCTAGAGGGTTTATCCAGAGTAGAAGTTTCAAGGAGTCTCACGTAAAATCCATTCCAGCACAAGAAGTGTGAGCAGTTCCACAGGCCAGTTCTGACCAGCAGGACCATTCTTAGGGCCGTCTTCAAGAAGGACTCAGAAAGAGAACCTTGTCACTGTGTGATTTACTGTGGATCCCTCCTCTAACCCTGAGCCTCACTTACATGCCCCTGTCTGTTCCCAGCTATGACTCCACTATTCAGGCTGACCCCCCCCGAAGGAACACTCCTATATACCACAGGAGAACAGCTTGGTTCATCTCCAAGGAGGGCATTCAACCCCTTTACGAAACAGATGGGATTTGAACTGCCTTGTGTCCGGTAGCCCTCTCACCATCTATGATGGTCTCCAAAGAAACAGCCACAAACCTCTTCCCCGCTAGCACTACCAGAAAGTACTCAATGCTCTGGAAAGGCCTTTGGTCTCAGCCCTGTGATTAATGGAAACTGTCAATTTGTCCTTACTCAAGCCACAACCCAGGAGAGGAGACTGCATGCTCCCTGCTGGCCAGAAGGTGTCAGCTTCTCAGTTCTGCACTGCAGTTGGCATGGGAGACAACTGTTCTACCACTGGTCTACATCCCCAGCCCTCCTTTTACTTTCTACTTTTGGGATAGCATCTCACCAAATTTCCAGGTCCAGCCTTGAATTGGCCTTGAAACTTCCAGAACCTGAACTAGCAGTCTTACCTCGGGCTCCTGAGTAGCAGAGATGACAGGTCAGTACCACAGGATGCTGCTCAGCTGCACTTTGCAATGGAAGTCAAGGTTCCTTGCAGATGGAGACATTCTTCGTATGCAGGTGAGAGCAGACTGTCTCACCTTCAGTGTCTGAACATATGTTCATTTCATCCTTGTGTCATTACACATACACACAGAACTGAGACCCATCAGGGGAAGGAATGAGAGACTGGAAATAAGAGGAGTTTTCATCCTGACAAGTCATGCTTTTCCTGGTCCCTTTGCTTACTGGCTTTCTTGGTGCTCATTTCAGGGCCACCCCATACCAGCCATAATCTTGGATATGCACAGCTTCAGTCCTTGTCTGCAGTGAGCACAGATTCAGTGGCATACAGCACATACAAGGACACCTCATGAGCACGGCTTGGAAATGACTGCAGAAGGGTACCTCCCACACCCTATAGGCTTCTGGACCCTCTCATCCATGTTCATTTGACATGGATGAAAGTTAAGGAGTGAGGCCTGAGCATGACAGGGGCTGGTGGAATGAGTGGGAAGCCTTCAAGTTTCTTCTAGGTGGTTAAATATGGCCTCTGCTTCCAGCCTTCACCTTCTTGATGCCAGCCATCAAGCTCACTTTAAGTTCACTTCACCTCCTTTCTCTGCTCCTGCAGGGGCCTGCAATGCCAGTGCTAGCCAAGAAAAGGCTGTAGACACACACCTTCTGCTACAGAGATGGGTTTTCTTGGAGTTGTTGTGGTGGGAAGCCAGAGACCAAGGTGGCTTTGGCTCTTGTCCCTCCCCCACATACTACTATGTTGCTCCTGATGTCCTTGGCTTGGAGCATTATCATCTTAGTCTCAGCCTCCATCTTCACATAGCTTCCATGCTTTCTGTCTCTAAGTGCCTACCTCACTTCGGTCTGACCTGATCTAATATCAACCAACTCCATTCTATTTCCAAATGAGGTCACCTCCACAGGCACAAGGGTTTAGGACTTGAACATAAGTCTGAACAGTGGGACAAGAGCAGCACCTATCCCTGTGCACCTGTGTAACTCTTTACTGAATCAAGGAAGTTTCCTCAGGGAAAGGTAAGCCAGTCCTGAACCCAGCTTTGGGCTGCTCAGGGGGATAGCTATGAAACTTCAGTCTCTATGTTCCTTACCCGAGACAGCAAGAAACCCCAAGTCTTTCCACACATATTCTTGTGGGATCCAAACTGTTGGCTCTAAGCACTGCTAGCTCACAAGGAGCCAGCTGCTGTCTGACCTGAGGCCACTGTTCCACACTGGGGAGGAGCTAGGCACAGGGGTAGAGTTGGAGAAGAGATGTGGTAAGTCTCTGGAGGAGGCCAGGAGCCCAACTCTGCCTCTCAGCTGTGGACCTTACAGCAGCCCAGCAGCCCTCACTGTAAGAAGGTGTCACATGGCACCCTTCTCAAGGGCTCTGGATTAAGTGATACTAGTCTGGTTCTCAAGAACAAACTTATAACTTTGTGATGTCCTTGGCTTGGCTCTGCTCCTCATTTGCAGCTTTAGTAGCATCACCCCTGGAGTCCCTTTTAGGTCTTTGCAGCTACTTATCACCTGCCCAAACAGTTATCTAGCTTCTCTGCACCAAGAGACACAGTTTACCTGGCACTCCCTGGGGAGCACCTCAGTCTCCCAAGCACAGAGTGGGCTCCCCGGTGGGCATCCCAGTCAAGGCCTGGACAGTGCCACAATACCCCCTATTTGGTTCAATGGGTGACTATTGCTGTCAATACTTTTGAGTATAAAGCTAGCATGTCATTGCACCACCACCAAAATGTTCTAGAACTTTTCTTTAAGATATCAGAACCATAGCAGAAAGAGAGGAAGGAGAAAGATGTATTAGGCTATCTGGCTAGTAGCTTAGAGAAGGTGGAAACTATGGAATTGGAAGGCCTGAGCCACCTTTCCAGATTCTACATGGAAGGTGTGAGAAGAGGCCATATTCGAATCCACAGCCCAGAGTGGGTAGTTGGTGGGAGATTGGAATGGACATGGCTCAGGCTGGAGCTGGAGAGGTCTTTATAGGAGTGCCAGCCTAGGCCTCACTGCTGAGACCTTAAAGGAAGTTAATCCCTTTCCTTCTGATTCTGTCACCCCAGAAGTCCTGCCCGCTGTGGCTTGGATTAAGATCATAGTTCTCAGGAGGGAGAGGCAGGAAGATTACAAGTTTGAAGATAGCCAGGGCTATGCAGCAAGTGAGACGATCTCCAAATAAACAACCCATCTCATGCTTCTTCTGAATGGGGTCTGTTGA
This sequence comes from Meriones unguiculatus, assembly GCF_030254825.1. Lineage (NCBI taxonomy): Eukaryota > Metazoa > Chordata > Mammalia > Rodentia > Muridae > Meriones > Meriones unguiculatus. Next base: position 99,075,237 of record NC_083364.1, on the reverse strand, counting down.
AACTAACCAGCCTTAGGTTCAAGGGAACAAGAACCAAACGTGAGTGACCAAAGCCAGGAAACATGAATTCAGGCCCTGAATGACATAGTTAAATGGATTTTTATTGTCACAGAATAAGATAGTCATGAGTCAACATATTTACCAAATCTATTAGTGGGTAATGGTTTACAGAAAAGAGGCAAACATTTGCTGTGGTCTCAGATACTACCTGATGACATTCTTAATATATCCCGAAGGTTTAACTGATCGTTAAAAGATCAGACACAGAGTGGATGACAAGTGACCAGGAAGGGGATTAGAGACAGCCCAAGATAATTTTGATTCTTCATCTATTACATTCCAGCTTTTTATAATCAGTCAAAAGACTCTTTAGGACAATTGAAGCTTTCTCAGAGAATTTCAGTTTACAGTCCTCCATACTGGCAAAACATTACATTTTATGTATATAGAAACTAGATGTTTCTCTGTTCTATTGCATGGGGTAGTCAATAGTGCAGTCTTCAGAGAAGAGAAATAGCTACTAAAGCCATTAAGGAATAAGCTGGAGGGGAGGATCCAAGAAGGTGGCACTGATAGCACACTATGTCTGATTAGCAGGGCAGCAGTGACTGCACAGCAACCGACAGACTAAACTGTGAGCCCAAAACACCAGCGATTGTGTTCCCCAGGTGAGAGGAACCTCACAGTGAGGGAAACAATTTGGTCCGATCTCAGGTCATCCAGTGAACCCCTGGAAAAGTTCCTGGGTTTCTCTGGGCACCCTGTCTCCAGCACATTTCCACATGCATGTGCACTGTGATCACCTTTGCAGTCTGAACTGTGGGTCCCAAAACACCAGAGACTGGGTCTCCCAGTTGAGAGGAAACCCCATGGTGAGGAAAACAATCAGGTCTGACCTCAGGTCACCCAGCTAAGCCCTGGAAAAGTTCCCAGATTCCTGCAGGTGCTCAGTTGCCAGTGCAGAACCACATGCCTGCATGCTGTGCTCACAGTTACAGACTGAACTGTGGGCCCACAAACACCACAGATGGGGGCTCTCAGTCTGAGGAAACCCCACTACGAAAACAATCAGGTCCAACCTCAGGGCACCCAGCTAATCCCTGGAAAAGTTTCTGGGTTCCTGAAGGCTTGGGGTCCCTAGCCTCAAGCCACACACCTGTGTGCTGTGCTTTCCTGCCATGGATTACCTTCTGGGTACTGGGCAGGGAGCATCAACCTCAGACCTTTTGACACCCGGGAGCCACAGGATCAGCCCCAGATAATGCTCCAAAGCTCAGCCTGTTTCTCTAGTGAGACCAACCAAACCTCTGGGCTCACTGGTTCTTCAAGAGGGCTGTGCCCAGCTCACACGGTGTATGAACAGCTGCAGCTCATTAAATTCAGAACAAGAAAGCCAGTGTTAGGGCAGCTGCCTCCAGGACTTCCCCTGGCGAGAGGAGAGCCCCTGAGCTCTCAAGGAGCCCAGTTAGCCCACAGGGGCATACACCTGAGGAAAGCTTCAGCAATTCCCTGAGAACCACCAGCCATTTGGAGACCATACAAGCTGAGGAGGGCTACTTTGGGAATAACCAGCTTCCTGCCCAGGGGATTTCCCACTCTCTCTCTCCAGGACCCCAGTAGGCACCAGAAACTACCAGCCAACACCTGAGACTGCCAGGTGGGTAAAGGCCAGTGCAAAAACATGATCAATAAAAGCCAAAATAATATGGCATTTCCAGAACCCAGTTATCCAAGGGCAAGCAGCCCTGGGATACCCTAACACAAGTGAAACTCAAGAAAATGACCTTAAATCTATGATTATGAAGATGATAAGGAGGAAATGGATAAAATCTGTAAAGAAGTACAGGAAGATACAGTCAGATTGTGGCCTTTAGAGAGGAAATAATTAAATCACTGAAAGAAATTAAAGAAATAGAGGAAAGTTCAAACAAACAGGTGAAGGAAAGTGAATGAAAGACAGAAAAATACAGGTGAAGGAAATTAACAAAACAGTTCAAGATCTGAAGATGGAAGTAGAAACATTAAAGAAAACACAAACTGAAGAAATCCTGGAAAGGGAGAACTTAGGGAAGAAAACAGGAACTCTAGAGGTAAGCATCTCCAACAGAATACAAGAGATGGAAGAAAGAATCTCAGGTGTAGAAGATACAATGGAAGAAATTTATGCATCCGTCAAAGAAAATGTTAAATCTAAAAAATTCCTGACACATGCTATCCAAGGACAACATGAAAAGATGAAACCACAGAACAATAAGAATAGAGGAAAAAGAAGACCCCAGTTTCTAAGGCCCAGAAAATATTTTCAATAAAATCATAGAAGAAATTTTTCCCAATTTAAAGAAAGAGATGCCTATAAGCGTATAATAGGCTAACAGAATACCTAGATTAGACCAGAAAAGAAAATCTTCCCACAACATAATAATAATTTTCTTTTCTAGTCTAATACCTAGATTATACCAGAAAAAAAATCTTCCCACAACATAATAATAAAAACACTAAATATACAGAACAAAGAAAAAAAATACTAAAAGCTGCAAGGAGGAAAAAAAACCCAAGTATGTATAATGACAAACCCATCAGAATCACACCTGGCTTCTCAACAGAGACTCTGAAAGCCAGAAGAGCCTGGACGGATATCATGCAGACCCTTAAAGAACACAGACATCAGCCCAGACTGCTAAACCAAGCAAAACTTTCAGTCACCATAGATGAAGAAAACAAGATATTCAATGACAAAAACAAATTTAAATATTATCTACCCCAAAATCCAGCCCTATAGAAGATACTACAAGAAAAAATATAATCCAAGAAGGCTAACTACACCCAGAAAAACACAGGAAATAAATAACTTTATTCACTACAGAAAAGTAAAAGTAGACAAGCACACAAACATACTACCACAACTTACATCAAAATAAAAGGATCTAACAGTCACTGGTCATTAATCTCTCTCAACCTCAATGGACTCAACTCTCCTATAAAAAGACACAGACTAACAGAATGGATGAGTAAACAGGACCCAACATTCTGTTGAATACAAGAAACATAGCTTAGCCACAAGGTTAGACATTACCTGAGAGTAAAGGGCTGAAAGATGGTTTTCCAAGTAAACAGACCCAAGAAGCAAGCAAAAGTAGCCATTGTAATAGCTAATGAATAGACTTTCAACCAAAATTAATCAAAAAAGATGAAGAAGGTTACTTCATACTCATCAAAGAAAAATTCTACCAAGAAGACATCTCAGTTCTGAACATCTATGCCCCCAATGCAAGGGTACCCACATTTGTAAAATAAATATTAATAAAGCTTATACCACACATAGATTCCCACATATTAATAGTGGGAGGCTTCAACACTCCACTCTCACCAAAGGACAGGTCAATGAAACAGAAACTAAACAAAGAAACAATGACACTAACAGATGTCATGAATCAAGTGGACCTAAAAGACATCTACAGAACTTTTCACCCAAACACAAAAGAATTTACCTTCTTCTCAGCACCTCATGGAACCTTCTCCAAAATAGATTATATAATCACTCACAAAGCAAGCCTCAACAGATACCAGAAGATTGAAATAACACTTTGTATCCTATCAGACCACCATGGACTAAAGCTGGATCTTAACAACAACAGAAACAACAGAAAGCCTACAAATGAATGGAAACTGAATAACTCTCTACTCAATGACAGCTGGGCCAGGGAAGAAATAAAGAAAAACTTCCTAGAACTCAATGAAAATGAAGGCACAACATATCCAAACTTATGGGACACAATGAAAGTAGTGCTAAGAGGAAAGTTCATAGCACTAAGTGCCTTTGTGAAGAACTTTGAAACATCTCATACAAGTAACTTAATGGCTCAATTGAAAGCCCTAGAAAAAACAAAGCAGACATAGCCAAGTGGAGTAGACAGCTGGAAATAATCAAACTCAGGGCTGAAATCAATAAACTAGAAGCAAAAAGAACAATTCAAAGAATCAACAAAACCAACAGCTGGTTCTTTGAGAAAATCAACAAGATAGACAAACCCTTAGCCAAACTAAATAAAAGGCCGAGAGACACTATCCAAATGAATAAACTCAGAAATGAAAAGGGGGACATAACAACAGACACGTAGGAAATTCAAACAATCATTAGGTCTTACTTCAAAAGCCTATACACCACAAAATTTGAAAATCTAAATGAAATGGACAATTTTCTTGATAGATTCCACTTACCAAAGCTGGATCAGATCAGATAAATAAATTAAATAATCCTATATCCCCTAAGGAAATAGAAGCAGTTGTCAAAATTCTCCCATCCAAAAAAAAAAAAAAAAAGCCCAGGGTCAGATGGTTTCAGTGCAGAATTCTACCAAACCTTCAAAGAAGAGCTAATACTAATACTCTTCAAACTATTCCACAAAATAGAAACAGAAGGAACATTAGCAAATTCATTCTGTGAGGCCATAGTCACCTTGATACATAAGCCTCAGAAAGACCCAACGAAGAAAGAGAATTTCAGACCAATTTACCTTATCAACATTGACGTAAAAATACTCAACAAAATACTCACAAACTGAATCAAAGAACACATTCAAAGATATCATCCACTATGACCAAGTAGGTTTCATCCAAGGCATGCAGGGCTGGTAATCAATATAATCCACCATATAAATAAACTGAAAGGAAAAAAATCCCACATAATCATCTCCTTAGATGCCAAAAAAGCATTTGATAAAATCCACCACCTGTTCATGTTTAAAGTCTTGGAGAGATCAATATACAGCAAGCCTATAGCCAACATCAAACTAAATGGAGAGAAACTTAAATCAATTTTACTGAAATCAGGGACAAGGCAAGACTTCCCACTGTCTCCATTTCTCTTGAAGACCTGTCTAGAGCAATAAGACAGATAAAGGATAAAGGAGATTAAGGAGATACAAATTGGAAAAGAAGTCAAAGTTATCAGTATCTGCAGATGGTATGATAGTATACATGAGTGACCCCAAAAGTTCTACCAGGGAACTCCTACACCTTCAACAAAGTGGCTGGATAAAAAATTAACAACAACCATAACAACAAATCAGTAGCCCTTCTGTATACAAAAGACAAACAGGCTGAAAAAGAAATTAGGGAAACAACATCTTCACAATGGCCACAAAAATCAAAAGTATCTTGATGTAACTCTAACCAAGCATGTAAAAGACTTGTATGGAAAAAACTTCAAGTCTCTGAAAAAAGAAATTGAAGAAGATATCAGAAGATGGAAAGATCTCCCATGCTCATGGCTTGGTAGGATTAACATAGTAAAAATGGCCATCTTACCAAAAGCAATCTACAGATTCAACACAATTCCCATCAACATACCAACACAATTCTTTACAGACTTTGAAAGAAAAATCCTCCACTTTATATGAAAAAACAAAGCAAAACAAAACAAACAAAAACAACAAGCCAGAAGAGCTAAAACAATTCTTTATAATAAAAGATCTGGAGGTATCTCCATTCCTGATCTTAAGCTGTACTATAGAGCAACAGTAATGAAAACTGCATGGTACTAGCATAGAAACAGACTGGTGAATCAATGGAATCGAATCAAAGACCCAGAAATAAACCCACACACCTACAGATACCTGATTTTTGACAAAGATGCCAAAACCATACAATGGAAAAAAGATAGCATCTTCAACAAATGGTGCAGGTCTAACTGGATGTCCACATGTAGAAAGATGAAAATAGACCCATATCTATCACCCTGCACAGAATTAAAGTTTAACTGGATCAAAGACCTCAAATAAAATCAGACATACTAAATCTGTTGGAAGAAAAAGTGGAGAAGAGCCTTGAACTCATTGGCACAGGAGACGACTTCCTTAACAGAACACTGACAGCTCAGGCTCTAAGATCAAAGCAACAGCCTACAGACTGGGAAAAGATCTTCATCAACCCTACATCTGACTGAGGGCTAATATCCAGAATATATAAAGAATTCAAGAAATTAGACACCAACAAACCAACAAACCAAACAATCCAATTTTAAAAATGGGGTACAGAGCTAAACAGAGAGAATGGCTGAGAAGCTCTTAAAGAAGTGTTCAGTATCCTAAGTCATCAGGGAAATATAAATAAAAATAACTCTGAGATTCCATCTTACACCTGTCAGAATGGCTAAGATCAAAAACTCAAGGGACAGCACATGCTGGCATGGTTGTGGAGAAAGAGGAACCCTCCTCCATTGCTGGTGGGGGATGTAAACTTGTACAACCACTTTGGAAATCTGGCGCCTTCTCAGAAAATTGGCAATAGGACTACCTCAAGATCCAGGCATACCACTTTTGGTCATATAAATCTAAAAGATGCTCCACCATTCAGCAAGGACATTTGCTCAACTGGTTCATAGTAGCTTTATTTGTAATATCCAGAAACTGGAAACAATCTTGATGTCCCTCAACAGAAGAATAGATACAGAAATTGTGGCACATTTACACAATGGAATACTACTTAGCTATGGAAAACAAGGAAATCATGAAATTTGCAGGCAAATGGATAGAACTAGAAAAGATCATCCTGAGTGAGGTAACCCAGAAACAGAAAGACCCACATGATATAAACTCACTTATAAGCAGATATTAGCTGTATAATTAGGATAACTATACTAAAATCTATAGATTTGAAGAAGCTAAACAAGGAGGACCCTAGGGAGAATGTTTAAATCTCATTCAGAATGGCAAACAGGGTAGACATCAGAAGTGGTGGAAGAGAGGGAACAGAATGGGAGCCTACCATAGATGTCCTCTGAAAGGCTCCACCAGACAGAGTATGGAAGCAGATGCTGAGACTCACAGCCAACATTTAGGCAGATCAGGGAGTTTTATGGAAAAAGGGAGGATAGAAGGACTCAGAGGGGACAGGAGCTCCACAAGGAGACCAACAAACCAAAAAATCTGGGCCCAGGGTGGGGGGCTGTAGAGACTGATGCACCACCCAAAGACCATGAATGGAGAGGACCTAGACCCCCTGCTCAGATGTAGCCCATAGGCAGCTCAGTCTCCACGTGAGTCCCCAGGTAAGAGGAACAAGGACTACCTCTGTCATGAACTCAGTTGCCTGCTCTTTGATCAGTTCCCCCTCGGGATGCAGCCTAGCCAGGCCACAGAGGAAGAGGATTCAGGCAGTCCTGATGAGACTTGATAAGCTAGTCTTATCTAGGTCAGAGGGCAGGGAGGAGAACTCCCTCTTTCAGCTGACTAGGGGAAGGGGGAGGGACAGGAAGCAGGTGACAGAGGAGCCTACATCCAGGATATAAAATGTATATACTGTAAAAAGTAAATTAAAACTGAAAAAAAAAAAGGAATGAGACGGACGGAGAGATGGTTCAGCTGTTATTGCTGCTCTTGCAGAGGACCTGAGTTTGGTTCCCAGAACCATGTTGGGGTGTCAACCACCTGTAACTAAAGATTTCGATAATTTAATACCTTCTGGCTTCCACAGATACTCACATATATACAATTTCCTTTTCAGTTTTCTACATATGACATAACAGTTTATGTATATATTACAGGAGAGCAATACTTAACATCAACATAATCAAGAACAGGGTTGGGTAAAGCAGTTGCTGTGCAATCATGAGAACCTGCGTTTAATGCCAGGAGCCATGCATACAGAAAGGGCCTGTGGCTATCGAGTGAGCTTCCAGGTGACAGTCCAGTGTTTTGCATGGTCTACGATGGATGTACCCTGCAGTGGCAAGGACCCCAGGGGCTTTGTCCCAAGATTGCTTCCTGCTGCTGACAGGTCTTTCCACTCTTGTCTCATATATCTGGCATAGCAGAGACCCCCACTGCCTATTGTTTTCTGGGTACTTACCCACCCTGTTGGGCAGATTTCCTGCAGATTAATATGAAGATGTATTTTCATGAAATAATGCTGTTTAGATGAATTGATAATTTCATAATTCCTGATAATGATTTTATGGAACTCCTGAATTGCATTCAGGATCTCAGATGAGGTCACAGGTCCAAGTGTGCACCATAATGAGAAAAGCCATTTGAGTATAAAAACAGAAAATAGATAGTTGGCTACACAAGACTTCAAAAAATAAGACAGATAACCTGTTTCTTGATATAAAAACCTTGTTAACATATGACATAAAAACTGTTGCTTTGAACTCATAATAAACATATAGAATAAGAAAAAGATAAAACTACTGCTTTGAACCCATAATGAGCTTATAGATAAAAACACTGCTTTAAACTTATAATGAGCTTGTGATAAAAATGTCTAGTTAGATATGAGTTCTAATGGAAAAACATGTAATCAGCAATCCTACTGTAACTCCCTTTTCTATACAACAATTATATCTATTTTTGAAAATTCTTACATAAAGAACTTCGTTTTAGTAAATATAAAAACGCTGAGAGAAATAGCAGTGTTAGAGTCTGCTCGCTGGAGATTTGCTTTATCCATCAACTATGTGTATATCTGTGATATATGTAAAGTTGTTGGTTGGAGCTGAAGCTTCTGCTTCATCCACCACCCACCAAATATGTGTTTGTCTGTCTGATTGTCTGTACATATGTATGTATGTAAGGTAGTTGAAGCTTTGCTCCACCCACCCAATATGTGAATGTCTGCATGTCTGTCTATATGTGATTACGTGAAATTTTCTGGTTGGAGCCTCTCTGCTTGAATGTGTGTTTGAGTGTGTGGTTTCTTCTTTCTCTCTCTTTTTTACCAGCTCACAAAGAGTTAATGAGTTAACATATCTTTGAAATAAAGAGCCCGATTTTTTTTTTTTTTTTTTTTTTTTTTTTTTTTTTGCCAGACGCCATCAGTTTCTGGCTCTGTCCCCTTCCTTTTCCCTTGAGTTTCTCTCCAAATAGCCAGAGCCATCAGCCTGGCAATTTAAGAGTTAAAATATGCAGTGAGATACCACTCACAAACACATTTTGACATTAACATTCAAATACCTAGAAGCCATAAACCTGGACACAATGGCACAGGTCTATAATCTCGATATGCCTACATCGTATCGAGAAGTAGAGACAGCACCTCTAGAATCTCACAGATGAACTATCCTGGTACAGAAGGTGGCCAGCAAGGGACACCTGCCTCAAACAAGGTGGACAGCAAAGACTGACACGCAAATGTGTCTACTCACTGCCACATATGTGCCATGTGTACACTTGTGTTCAGTTGAACACACAGAGACACAGACACAGACACATACACACAGACACACATATGTGTCATGGCATACACTCTTATTCAGCTGAACACACACAGACACACAGACAGACACACAGACATACAGACACAGACATATGTGCCATAGCATACACTTGTATTCAGCTGAGCACACAGAGACACAGACACATAACACAGACACACACACACACACAGACACAGATACACAGACACACACACACACATACAAACACACAGACACACACAAACACACACACACAGACACACAGACACACACACACACATGCACACACGTGTGGCCTAAAGAGGCAAGAATAGCAGATGAGAAAAGCAGACATCTAACCAACCTCAAATGCCTGTGTACCATTAAACCCTTAGGCAGAGTATGTGTTTTCCCTGCTGTGTCTACAATAATTTATACCCAAAGAAATACTCTTATTTTCTTAAGTCAAAATAATTTATTTTAAATCTAGTCAGTTCAATTCTATAATCATAACCTCACATAGAAGTGTCTAAATTCCTATGTTAGAAAAGATGGATTTTTCACATCCAAATTATTGTGACCCTTGTAGCTAATAATTTCATATGTCCTTATGATTTTGATAGATGCCACATTTACAGTTCAGGAGACTAAATGGATAATCACATTACAGAAGAAATCAGATTTACAGGTTATTATTTTAAATTTATGATTAAAAAAAAATCCTTTCTCCATGTAGCAGATATTTCTAGTAACAGAGGTAGAGATAAAGGCTGGACACCTGAGAAATAAAGATACAGTTTTCTTTACAAGAAAGGGAGTCGAGCTCCAACAGAAGTCATTCTGCAATACTGCCCATATACTTTTTATTGGCAAAATATGAATGTTTCGAAAACCCCAGCTAACTCTGCTATGTGTATTTGAAGATTCATTTAACTGAGAAATGTGAGCTACTGGAGTCACTGCTGTGTTCCCCATGTCATGTATGAGGATTTTGTGGGTCCTGGGCTTTGACAAAAGTATATATGTAGTTATACCAACATTCCTCAGAGTACAAGGAAAGGAAGCTTACCCCCCACCAAAGTCCCTCCTTTTAGAGACAGACACTTCTTTTAACAGGTCCTCTGTTTTGGGAGTGCTGAGCCAGGTCTTCACCTCCTCTGCCCCTCCAGCCCCCAGGGAGGGTCTGAAAGCTCTATACTAGGGGCTGGGACCCCAGTGGGATGCTCTAGGGAAGGGAAGATGCTCCCATCCCAAGTGCTTACAAGCCACAGCCTACTGACTTGGGGACTGTTGCACAATATTTTAATGTTCTTAACAAGGTTTGTGGGTGCTGAGCTGTTATTTGGAGACCGTTAAGCAGTGGCCATGTAGAAAGATTTAGTGGGAAAAAAAAAAAAGAGAAAGATTTAGTGGTTCCTCCAAGGTGCCACAGCCTTGAACTCTGAGGGCAGAGTTCTTGTGCCCTCAGCGAATGGTGGTCTTGCATGGTCACTTTCCTCCTCACTGTCCCTGAGCCTCACACCAGTTAGGGCTCATTGTTTTCAGGGCATGAGACAGGCACAGACCTGTGCTGGAGGTCCAGTGGCCACATGACTTGAATGTTTTCTATATCAAGTGCCGAGCATGGGGCACCTTAGGGTCACAGACAGCATGAAGAAGAGGGGGCGAGATAAGGACAGGAGGCAAGGAAAGGACAGCAATAACACCATGGAAATCTGAGGGTAAAGGAAGAGACTGCCAAAGGAAGATAAGGAACACGCGCAGCCCAGCTGCTTAGCATTGCTTCTTGGCCTGCCATTACCCACCACATGCCTGGATATTATCCTTATTCTTGTTTCTTTGGAAGGAAAGGGCACGCAGAAGTGAACTGAGCATCTTGTGGTCACACAACCAGTGATGACAGAGCTGAGACTTGAACCCAAGGAGTCATCCTCCTGACTCCTAAGTTACATTATGGGAAGGGTGGGGCAATTGTTGCTGGTTGGACCTTGCTCCTTCCACTCCCACACTGTGAGGGGCGAGGGTTTGGGAAAGCCAGGCTAGAGACCAGACTGGCTGAGGGAAACTTCACAGTGCTCCAACCAACCCTGAACTGGCTGGTTTTATGTCAACCTGACACATGCTATAGTCATCAGAGGAGGGAGCCTCAATTGAGAAATGCCTCCGTAAGGTCAGGCTGCAGGCAACCCTATAGAGCATTTTCTTAATTAGTGATTGATGGGGGAGGGCTCATCCCATTATGAGTGGGTGTCATCCTTGGGCTGGTGGTCCTGGGTTCTACAAGAAAGCAGGCTGAGCAAGCCAGAGGAGCAAGCCAGTAAGCAGCACCCTCCATGGCTTCTTTTCAGCTTCTGCCTCCAGGTTTCTGCCCTACTTGTATTCCAGTCTTGACTTCCTTTGCTGGTGAACTGTAATGTGGAATTGTAAGGTGAATAAACCCTTTCTTCTTCAAGTTTCTTTGGCCATTATGTTTCGTCACAGCAATGGCAACCCCAACTAAGATAAGCCTTCTTACATGGATCCATTTCATGGGCCACAGGATTCTTTCTATTTTAAAGCAAATAAGTAATATACCTTCAAATTCCAAGGATAAGATAGAAGTCTTTGAAGACATTTTAAAGCTTGAGGAGGCTGCACTGGACCACAATGCTGAGTAGGTAAATCTGCTTTACAGCGTGGTCAGCACTCAGCTCATGTCCAGGAAGCGTGGTCAGCACTCAGCTCATGTCCAGGAATTTTCATGAGATGCCCAGTGAATGACTAAAACAGAGCTGAGGTACAAGCCAGGAAATACTCCTTATGCTTGTTTTCTGTTAAAATTCAGATAGCTACTCCAAACTATGCCTCAGAGACTTGCCTGGTCTCATACCAGCTGGACAAGATAAAATGCCAAACCTATGACCTAGCCACAAGCACCAAGCTTTCATATGCTGGCTCATCCACTCAGGGAGCTCACAGCTCCAGCTTTGCTCAGCTCCTCTGCTGGCCCATGGTCCTGTCTATGAAGTCAGATTGAATATGTCCCATGGAGCTGACTTTTTGTGGATGGAGCAGAGGGAAGAGCCATACAGGGGCTGTGGACACACCCAACTCATCTCAAATGGCTGTGTCCAGCATGGTAGGGCATGGCATGGAGGGAAGTATAAACTGGCTCAATTAACTGGAGTGAGATTCATAGAACTGACCTCTAGGCTCCAGGCACTAGCTACCCAGAGGGACCTGGCCCATACACAGAGGAACTCTTGGGAGTCTGTACCTAGCTGTCTGTGTGCTGAGTGTGGAGAGGTCCCATGGGATCTAGCTCTTCAGGTGCTGAGGTAGGGGTGGTCCTATGGAGAGCTAGAGCTTTTTGGGTGAATAAGACATCTGTAAGATATAGCTCTTTTCAGAACTGTCCAACTTGACATGATTCAGGGACAGGCTTCAGAGTGTGTCCCACAAGATGGAAGGTGGCATTTTCTCTGATGCTTGCTGTCATGGTCAGGTCCAGCTCACCGAATGGTGTGAACACAGGGAGCCAGAAGGAAGGGAGAGTGTGTCTGAGTGCTTTCTGGCTACTGAGACAGCAACCACAGACTAGGCAGCCTGTGCTAGTCTGTTACTGTAACAAATACCAGGCACAGTCAGCTTATGAAGAAAAAAGACTTAATAGGGCTCATTTCAGTTCATGATCAGGGGTCCCTCATGCTTTGGGCCTGAAGTGAGGCAGGGCATCACAGAGGAAGCAGATGGTAGGAAACTGCTCACCTCATGGTCGAATGTACAAAATGAGAGGATGGAGTCCCACAGTTCCCTTGAGGTCACCCTGAGTGATCTAATCCCTCTCTAGGCCTACCCCCTGAAGGTTCCATCGCGTCCTGACTGTTCCATGGTGAAGACTAAACAGCACTGGCCTGTGGAGCCAAGTTCAGGCCCTAACCACAGCAGGTTAGGTTTCACCTAAGACAATAGAAATGTTTGCTTGCAGCTTTTGAGGCCAGAGTGGGAAATACAGTGTACCAGGGCTGTTCTTCCGATGAGACCAATGGAGTTGAGTCCTTCTGGGGCTCTAATGTCCCCTGACCACTCAGAGTGAAGCTTAATTAGCACCCCCAAAGCACTAAAAGTGAGGATTTAAAGGATTAATGCCATAATCATGGGACTGGGTTAGAAGCATGAGAGTGGACTGGTAATCCTGGGAGTGAGTTAGTTTAAAGAGATGATTCATGGATTAATGCCATCAACACAGAACTGGGCTGGTTATCATAGGAATAGGTTGGTAATCATGGGAGTGGGTTGGTTATGAAGGGAGTGGATTAGTTATTATGGTTTAGGGTTGGTTATGATGGGAATGGATTAGTTATCATGGGAGCGAGGTGGTTATCATTGAAATGGGTAAGTTATAGTGGGAATATGTTAGTTGTGGAAGTGGGTTGGTAATCGTGGGAGTGGATTGTCATGGGAGTGGATCCCAGAAGAACAGGGTGACTTTCTTTCTTTCTGTGCCATTCACTTGCCCTCTTCCCTGTGATGATGCGGCACACAGACCTTCATCACATGCCTGTCCTCGATCTTGAGTGTTCAGCCCCCAGAGCTGTAAACTTGCTTGCTTCTATCATGTGCTACTATGTGAAGCTTCAGCAGCAGCAGCTGAACAGACAACATCCATCCCCACTTTTTCCTTTCTCCGTGTGCTTTTTGAAAGCTCTGGTGTCCTTGACTTACTGCTTGATATTCTGGTACTGGACTCTGCCCCTGTGTGGCCTTCTCTTGATGTGTCCTAGCCCTAATATTTTCTTTTTAGGGACATGAGTTATACTGTGTTAGCCCCTATATTTTCCAGCCTGAACTCTTCCCTTGATTATGTATATACAAATGTCCTTTCTCCAAATGAGGCCGTTGGCACATGTATGGGGTGTGACTTCAACACACTGAGGACAGAGATGGCAGGGTTTGTGAAGGGTTTACATAAGCTTTGCATACTGTGGAGTCACAGCCCATGGTGGTCATAGCTGAAAATCATAAACTTCAACCTTCCTTGACAATGTAGACTTGCCTGGATTTCATCCATAGTTGAGCCTCAGGACTCATGGTAGCGTTTGGGTGACAGAACCTATAAGCTCTGAGCTCATACTCCCTGATACTTTGTCCAACCTGTGGCCTGTACCAAACTACAGATGCCGCACAGCACAAAACTGCAAGCTCACTTAAAATATTGAGTATGTTTTGTGATTTTTTTTTTTGTAACTCAACTTTATTGTTTTCATAGATGGTCTTTATAGACAGCATCTGTTACGATGTCAAAGAGTTGGACATGCCTGCCAGTAAGCTATCTCAGAAGCAATCAGAACAGGCATCTGAAAGTGTGTTGGTGGCTATGAACTGTGATGCTGGCTTAGGATAAAACCTTTTCCGTAGGGCTGCAGGGAGGGACACTGAGATTTCATCCCACCAAAGTCTGTTGTTAGTCCTTACTTGCTCTTTTTGATTTTGTTGTTGCCCTTACTGTGTGGACTAAGCTTGCATCAAAATTGTGGCCATCCTCCTTGCCTTTGCCTCCTAAATGCTAGTTCTCCAGATCAGGGGGTGAAAATCCCCAGGCCCAGGTTATTTGCTTTTCTTCAGGTTGTTCCTCACTACCTAACAGAAAATCATTTTGTTTTATTTTTCAAAATTTATTTTTAAGGCAATTTTGGTTGCATATACCTTTAATCTAGCAGAAGTGGGCAATATCTTAGTTTCAGGCCAGCCTAGTCTACAGAGTGATTTCCAGGGCAGCCAGAGCTACACAGAGAAACTCTGTCTTGAAAAATAAAAATAAAATATTTATTTTTAATTGTATTATGTATATGTTCCCATGCAAGAGCTTGTGTGTGTGTGTGTGTGTGTGTGTGTGTGTGTGTGTGTGTGTGTGTAATTCCTTCTCTGTCATTCTTTCTCCTCTAGAATTAAAGGTGCTTTTCATGTCTGTGTGTGATAGTGTTTTTGTTTTTTGATTTTCTCTTTTTGACTGGCTGAAGCCAGGAGAGAGGGCTGGCTGACTTTACCAAGGGCGAACCTTCAGTTTTCAGGATATTCAAGTCTCAGGCCCAGAGCTTATCTGAGAATCTTTACCTGGTGGTAGAAGCTTGCTCCTTGGAAAGTCTCTCCAGTGTCAACAGAACTCTTTAGTCACAGTGTAAATCATTAACCAGCTTTATAGAGAAGGGCACAGAGCACACATCACAGATCTAGCAGCATCAGTAGTGGTTTTCTAGGCTTACAAAGCATGGGGGCTGTGAGTGTTGGGCTGGGAAGCAGCATGCAAGCAATACAATTTACAACTTAGAAAGCCGCTCAGATTTCAAAGTAGGTTCTTAACACCTATTGTCCACCTGACCAAGACATCCAGCAGTTCAGGAAAGGCCTTCTTGAGGATGGAAAAATACAGCACCAGCTAGTCCCTTCTGTTCCCAGTGGCTTTGTTTTCCTTTAAAGTGGTTGCCTTCTCCTGTCTTTGTGCTAATTATCAACCAGCATTAGGTATCACCTGGCAGGATAGAAATGGTCCAAGCACGTCACTGCCCTCCTCCCGTTGCTAGGCAATGACTCCTTCACCTGAGATGGACAAAATAGGTCAGAAGAGATTCCATAAAGAAGCCTCCATTTGAGGTTAGCACAGTGGCCCCTGGGAAGGAGACAGGACAGGGAAGCCTCTCTTGGGACCACCCACTCAAGTGACTTCATTGTCCTTTTTTCTCACTAGTCCTCAATTCAATGTGCTTGACAATGACAACCCTGGGTGTGGCTCAGTGTGTGTTACCTAGCCCTGTCCCCTGAGAGAGACTTCCCCATCTACTGGCTCATCATTCAGCCTTCACTTCATTATGATAGTGACTGTTCAGACTGCTCGATTCAATGCTCCCAGCCTCACTGACAGTAGCTTTCAAGTGTTTGCACTCAATCTTAGATGTTCCTCCAGAGGTGCTGAGGCCAACATCTAGCACATTCAAGAGACTCTGAGCAGGTGGCAGGGAAGGACGTGGAAAATACAGTCAGCTTTAGTTACATAAACCTTGTCTGAATGCCAGTCCTGCTGTTTACTGACTATGCCACAGTAGGCACTTATATCTTGTTGGAGTCTTTGTTTCTCTTGTATTAAAAAGTAGGCGCTTTCTCCTAGGAAACAGCCCAACAGAAATATGAGCTGCACAAGAGTGCTTATTTGGACTGTATAACTACAACAACAAAAATAAACTTTAAAAAACTCCTAAAATTAATATTGTTGTTAGATGAATGGGAACTGTCAAGATGTAAAAGTGTTTGCAGTGCAAGCCTGACAACCTGAGTTTGATCCTCAAATTATGCATAGGCATACACAAAAAATAAAGGTAATGAAAAGATGAATGGTATTATTTTGGCACATATGTATGGTGAAATACCAGACAGGCAGTAAAGTGAACAAGGCAGGATGGCCCAGAAGTTAAGCTCTTCCAGAGCACCTGAGTTAGAGTCCCAGCACCCACACAAAGCAACTCATAACTGCTCCAGGAAATCTGAACAACTCTGGCTTCCTTGAGAGTGCAGCACAGCTTGTGTGTGGACATGGCAAGAAAGCAAGTCTTTTCTGAGATGTAGAAGCATGGAGTTCCACATTCTTTGCTGATGCTGCTGAGGAGACGTGTAGACTACCAGCATTTGTACACACTTGTAACAGTCACAGTGAAACTGACCAAGGCTCAATAGTTGGATTAGTGGATTATGGTAGGATTGAAAAGATGGTGTCGATAAGAGCTTCAGCACTGTTCATGATAAGCATGTGGGTGACACACCTTTAATATTATTTTGTTTGGAGTCTGGGGGTGTTGCTCACTTGGTAGAATGTTTGACTAGTATGCAGGAAACCCAAGGTTTTATGCTTAGCACCACATAAAACTGGGTATAGTGATTCACACCTGTACCCCCAGCACTTAGAAAGGAGAATCTGTGTTTGGATTATGCTTCATTACATAGAAAGTTCAAAGCCAGACTAGGTTGAATGAAGTCCTGTCTCAAAAAAAAATGTAGCTTGTTATTTTGATTTTTTGAGACAGTCTCTTACAGCCATAGTTGGCTTCCAACTTGCTGTATAGTAAAAGGAGACCTCAAATTCCTAATAATCCTCCTTCTCTACCCCCTTGATTTACACTGTGACTAAAGAGTTCTGTTGACACTGGAGAGACTTTCCAAGGAGCAAGTTAACAAGTGCTTGGAGTCCCTTTAAATTTAACAAATTTCTCCTTGAATGTCACTTATTTGTTGCAGAAAAGTAGCATGGTTCTGTGGAGTTTCTCACATGCTGGGTTTGCCATTTGTGTTGTGTTGGACATGCTGCTATTTTAGTTTTCTGTGCCACAAGAGGAGACCTGGCTAGATGCAGCCTCAGTTCTGAGGAATAATGCTGCCCAGGAAGAAGTATAGTACTTCTGGCTGGCAAGCTCAGAATGTTCTCCTTTCAAGCCCTTGACTCATGAACAAACTGTTGACCCTAGTGTGAGTTCTGTCCTCTACCTAGATAAAGCCTGAGAGTTTTCAGGCTCACTGGACACTTTCTTCAACCCGTGGCTTCGAGGGTGGCATCCCAAGCCTGATGTATGGAGCCCAGATTTATCTCTTTTGCCACGCTCTGGTGGCAGAGGTGGTAGATTGATGAGGCTTTGGGTCAGAGGTGCTTATCTGGCAGCTTGCTATATCCCTGATCTTGAGCTGACCCCTGGGATGGGCATGATGGCTATATGGACCTGTGGGATTCTATGCTCAGGACTGAGATCTGTACTTATAGCACCACATGTCTCTTCTCTGACACTTTCTGAAGGTGAACACTTGATAACCCTTTTCTCTGAAGGTGTTAACAAGACTCACTTATGGAGTGGATGGTCGCCTGCTGAGTTTCAAGTGCCTGGTCTGGCATGTTAGCTCCTGCAGTAGAGTTGGAGCCACCCCTTGATTGGCTTGGCAGAAGTCTGTAAGAATCCTTTAGGTTCCCTCTGGTTCTTGTAGAGGCCAGACTAGAGAATTAAAGGGGGTGTTGTAAGGGTTGCACCCACATCCTTAGGTTTTCAGAGTGGCACAGGTTTCTCTCCTCACACAGGTGGCTATGCAGGTGTCCTAGGAAATGGAAAAGAACATTCTTGTGTTTGTAGCAAGTAGGTTTACTGGCATGTCACTTTCAAGCTGAAGAATCTGCGGCTCAGTTGGTAGAGTGCTTGCCTGGCTTGCATGAAGCCCAGCATAAAACGAGCAAATTGGTGCAAACCTGCAATCCCAGCGCTCAGGAGGAGTGCTGGAGGAGCAGATGTTCAAAGCCGTCTTCAGCCAATAGCCAGTTTGAGGCCAGCCTCGGCTACATGAGACCTTAAAAAAAAATCTGAGAAATAAATAAGAAAAGACAAAACAGAGAGAGAAAAAGCAGGAATGAAATCAGGCCTGGGTTACTAAGTGAGGGCTGTTGTCACCCACAAGTGGTGGCAGTCCCTCTCCTAGGGCTGGGAAGGTAGTGGGGCTCAGGCATCCACCCTTTAACAACTAGCTTGCAAAATTTCTCAGGATTTTATGATTGCTTCTTGCTCACTAGGCAGCTGGAGCTGCCTAGCACAGCGCAGGCAGAACCTGCTAGCTGTGGTCACTTTGCCCTAGGGAGTCCATGTCCTGAGAGTTGTTTGTTGGACTCATGCACAGAGATCTGGCACAGCACCTGTTTCCTTATCTTCCAGGGCTGATGGCTTTATTGTACTTACCTTGTCATGGCTTTGGATTTTTATTTATTTATATTAGTGTGTGTGTGTGTGTGTGTGTGTGTGAACATCAGAGGACAACTTTGTGGTTGTTGGTTTTCTGTTCTACTTTATATGGATTCTGGGATGTCAAACATAGATCACTGGGCTTTCTCACACCCCAACTTCTGTTCTTCACTTGTCATTATGTCCTGGAGATAGCTCTGCAGTTTTGTCTGGGAACATAGCCCGGTGCTGGAGCATCTGCCTAGTATGTGCAAGGCCACAGGGTCCATCCCTAGAACCACAAAAACAAAACGAGACAAAAGCCTTCTGTAGCCATGAAGCCAGTCTGCTGAGTATTAGCTGCCTCCGTTCTTCCTAGCACCAAACAGTGAGCAGATTCGCTAGAGGCTGTCTGATGATTTTGCCGGCATGTTCTTTGGAGGAAAATGTCAGAGCTTCTTTGCTGATTTAGTCTCTGCCTGGGGGTTTAGGTAGATGGTGGATATGTGATTCCAGTAGACTTCATCCAGGCCCCTCGAGTATTGGTGAGTTTCCATAGGTAATGCAGGAAAGTGCGTGGCTTCGACTACCCACAGCTGCAGCAATTGCAGAGCTGAGTGCCCTGGGTGGGTGGGGTATGGGCCCCATGCAGGGGTTCTGAGGAGTTTACCTCACAGCAAGAGTGACAGGCCTAGTTGTAAACTCAGTGGGTTCAAGGTAACCTGGCTGAAGCTAACGCTGAGTGCATGTACCCTTGTGCTTCTGTGAAACAGGAAATGTGGTGGCCAATATTGACTGTCAAGATGACAGGATCTAGAACCACCGAGGATACAACCCTCTGGGCATGCCTGTGAGGGAGTGTCCAGATTAAGTTAACTGAAGTGAGCAGCACCATGCCATAGGCTGGTCTCTCAGAGTGAAAAGGAGTTAGCAAGCTGACTGCCAGAATCCATCTCCTCCACTTCCTGAATGTGAATACAAAGTGGCCAACAGCCTCAAACTCCACCTCTTCCAACTTAAACTGTAAGACAGAATAAACTCTTTTCAAAACAGGATTTCTCTGTGTAGTCTTGTCTGTCCTGAACTTGCTTTGTAGACCAGCCTGGCCTCAAACTCATAGAAATCTGCCTGCCCCTGCCTCCCCGAGTGCTGGGATCACAGGTGTGCGCCACCACGACCAGCTAGCTCTTTGTAAGTTTCTTCTTTTGTCACAGTTACAGGACAGTTACAAAAAGTGATGGGAAGGAAAACAAAGCAGCTCTCTCATAGGAACAGAACACCAGCAGCCCAGACTGAGGTTGCAATTCCCTGGCCAGGACCCTCTTATTCCTTCCCCTACCCTCCCTGAATGGCAGGTGCTCTCATCTAGGGTGGGGCTGGGTAGCCCCAGAACAGCAGGATTCTCAGTAAAAATAAAAAAGAGAGAGAAACCCAATTAGAGAGGGAGAAGCAGGGCCCTCCCCCCTCCACTTGTGCTGCCCCACTTTTTGGCACACCCCTAATCCCAGGTTCCCTTCGAGCTGTGACCATTCACCTGCCACTTTCAGAAGTCCTGATCGGCCTGAATGTCACAACAACACAACAGGCTTGACTCAGAGAATAACAGGTCACAGGGTGGGTCTCCTAGGGCTGTGGGAGGGGCCAATTCCTTAGGGACAGTTGGTCTATTTCTCTGTTTGTGTTCATTTTCCTTTCTTGGAATATTGCTCCATGATCACAAAATGGCTGCTGCAGATCCAGACATTACTTTTATGCCTCAGGCTGAATTGCAGAATTGGAGAAAGAAAACAGTGTGGGTCTCAGGAAGGCAGAAATTTCTCTTGAAGTTTGTCAGAAGTATCCTGTGGCTACTCCTAGATGAGCATTTTTAGCCAGGCCTATTACCTACGACTGTGGATGGCAGGATACCAAAGGGGTCAAGTCCAGTGTGAACTGGGAGCGGCTTGGCAGGAAGGGACAGTTAGCCCTTGGCTCTAAGTGACCAGGTTCTACTCTTGGTGCCTTGTAAATGGTGGGTGAAGGCTCGGCAGCCTGCAGGTGGTTTTTGGTATCTTTTTGCATCTGCTTTGCCAGCCTGACAGCTGGTCTGCTAGTCCCCATTTGATGGCTCCGCCTGCTGGATGTCTCTGCCCATGGAAGCACCTGCCTGGCCCTCAGCCACTCACCTCCATTATCCCAGGCACCCACTGGGTGGCCCATGCTTAGGGACAGCTCATCCATTGCCTGTGTTTCCAGACCAAGGCCTGGCCTTCTTCACTGTGGTAAGAGGGACCAAGATCCAAGGTTGTGGTAAAATGTAATAGCTTAGGAGGAGTCAAAGCTGTCTGGAAATATTGGGTAGCTGTAGGATTGTTTTATTGTCAAAGACAGACGGCCAAGTGAGTTTATGGGACCCTTTCTGGATTCCTCAGGAAGCTCAGAGGCTGACATTGCTCTGGATACAAGGTTACACTCCCTGTCTCCTCCTTGGATTTCCTCCTTCCCTCCCTTTCTCCCTCTTTTCTTCCCTCTTTCCCTCCTTCCCTCCTTCCCATCTTTTTCATCTTACAGAAATCTGTCAGCCTATAGCTCAAGGCAGATATGTGATACACAGCTCTGTGGCCACTCACCTGGGGAGGTGGTCCTGTTCCCAAAGTACTGGCCACAGAGAAAGCCACAGGAACACACCATATTACTGTCTCCCTACCTAGAAAGTATGCACAAGGCACTGGCTGGGGCAGGCCAGCTAGAAAGACTGCTTTTACTTCCTTGTTGTTTGACTTCTTGGATTGATCCTCTAGTGTGGGTTACCATTTTAACATAGAGGGGAAGGGAGGAAGCAGAGGAAGGGGAAGGAGCAGAGGAGGGAAGAGAAGCAGTGGGGAGGCAGACAGGAGGGAAGGAGGTCTCTCTTCCTCCTAGAGAGCCAGCACTGGTCCAGTCCTCTTCACCCCCCCCCCCCCCGTCTCTGTGATGTCTCCTAAGCTGCCAGTCTGGCATTTTCAGCACCTTGTACACACTCCAGCATCTTGAAATTTCAAGTATTTCTCTTGGGGCTTATCTGCCTGAGACTGGGACTATGCTGAGCCTGTCTCTGTGACTCCATGGTCCCTGAAACACAAGATTTTCCCTGGCTTCTGACTGTTTTTCTCTCTCATGCATTCTGGAGGTTCTCAGTTAGAGTTCATCTACTTCTTGAGTGTAGACACCCTGACCCATAATGTGCTGTTTGTCCTCTATCTAGGCTGATCTGGAACAACCTCTAAGTGACTGTGTTTTTACAGAAGTCTGGGCCTGGTTGTTCAAAGGGTGTGGAAGAAGCCGTGTTCATTCCTCTTCTAGGACCCAGGTTTCCATGTTGCTAGCTACTGTCAATCACTGTGACTCACTATGAAGTTCCCAGAATCTACATATCTGTTTCCACATTTCTGGCTTTCCCAGAGGACAGCAGAGTGTGGCTTGGTTCCTCTGACCCGCCATAGTTCACTTGGCAGAATTATTTAGACAGACTAAAGAACCAGGTCACTGTCAGTGGCTATGTGGTTAAGGAGATCAGTAAGAAGCAGAGGCTATTGTGAGCTTGGAGTTCTTCTCTATGGATGGAGAAGCAGCCTATATAGCAGAGGCCAACCTCAAACCCCTGATCTTCATGCCTCTACCTCCGAAATGCTGGATTAGGTTTTGGAGCAGCATGACCAGCTATGGAGATCCACAGTTCTGGCCTTTGAAAGGGTGCCCTGCCTTCACACAGAGCCTGCTTGGAAATTCAAGTTCTCTAGGCTTGTTTCTGACTCCCTCCCTGCTCTGAACAGTAGGATGACTTGCAGAGCCTGCAGCCTCCCTTGGGCACAGGGAAGGAAGCCAGGAGTGTGACCCCATAGGAGGTTCTGAGTCCAAATCACCACAGAAGGGACAGTGTGTGTGGCACCCTGCTCCTTTTGCTTTGGTACAGGCAGCTGCTGGGAGCACACTGACTTTGCTCCTCACATGCTTTCTATCATAAGTGCTCTTGAAGCCCTGCTATGCTCCTGGAGAAGCTGGAATGCACAAAGCCAGGCAATCCAGTCTCTGCCTCAGCATTTTAAAAATCCTGTCTGAAAAAAAACCTGTCTGATTATCCTATGTTATATGTCTGATATCCACTTGAGTGAGTATATACTATGTGTGTCTTTCTGCTTCTGAGATACCTCACTCAGGATGATCTTTTCTAGTTCCCAACTTTTGGCTGCAAATTTCATGATTTCCTTGTTTTTAGTTGCTGAGCAGTATTCCATTGTGTAAATGTACCACAATTTCTGTATCCATTCCTCCATTGAGGGACATCTGAGTTATTTTCAGATTCTGACTATTATGAATAGAGCTGCTACAAACATGGTTGAGCAAATGTCCTTGTGGTATACTTGAACATATTTTGTACATATGCCCAGGAGTGGTATGGCTGGATCTTGAGGTAGCACTATTTCTAATTGTCTGAGAAAGCATCAGATTGATTTCCAAAGTGGTTGTTTAAGTTTACATTCCCACGAGCAATGGAGGAGGGTTCCCCTTTCTCCACATCCTCTCCAGCATGTGTTGTCACTTGAGTTTTTGATCTTAGCCATTCTGATGGGTGTAAGGTGAAATATCAGGGTCATTTTGATTTGTATTTCCCTGATGACTAAGGACCCTGAACATTTCTTTGACTGTTTTTCTGCCTTTTGATATTCCTTTATTGAGAATTCTCTGTTTAGCTCTGTACCCCATTTTTAATTGGACTACTTGGTTTGTTGCTGTTTAACTTCTTGAGTTCTATATTCTGTATATTAGCCCTCTGTCAGATATAGGGTTGGTAAAGAACCTTTTCCAGTCTGTAGCCTGGCGTTTTGTACACCTAAAGAAGCTAAGCAAGAAGGAGGACCCTGGGTAAGATGCTCAATCCTCATCCAGAAAGGCAAATGGGCTAGACATCTGAAGAGGGAGAAAACAGGGAACAGGACAAGAGCCTACCACAGAGCTCTTCTGAAAGACTCTACCCAGCAAGGTATTGAAGCAGATGCTGAGACTCATAGACAAACTTTGGGCAGAGTACAGGGAATCTTATGAAAAAAGGGGGAGATAGAAAGTCCTGGAGGAAACAGGAGCTCTACAAGGAGAACAACAGAACCAAAAAAAATCAGGCCACAAAGGAAGACAATGCAGCCAGTCCTAATGAGACCTGATGGGCTAGAGTCAGAGGAAAGGGAGGAGGACCTCCCCTATCAGTGGACATGGGGAGGGGCATGGGAGGAGAAGAAGAAGGGAGGGCGGGAGTGAGAGGGGATGAGGAAGAGGGCTACAGATGGTATACAAAATGAATAAATTGTAATAAAAATAGGCAAAAGATAGGATTTACTACAATTTATAAATTTAAATAAATAAAATTATTTTATTTAAACTATCAAAAAAATAAAAGAAAAATCCTGTATAAGACTACATGGCAGGGGGGAGGGGCAAGATGGCGGCGCCGGGAGGACTCTCATTCTGAGCAGCAGCACAGCAGGATCAGCACAGTGAACAGCAATCAGAACTCTCGGCCATAAAACACAGTCATTGTGTTTCCCAGGTGAGAGGATACCCCACGGTGGGGGATTCAATCAGCTTTTAACTCACCCGGCTAAACTGCGGAAGAGATCCCGGTTCCGCCAGACGCTTGGCTGCCGGCCGCCAGCCCCAGCCCCAGCCCAGAGCCACAAGCCAGTGTCTCTGGTCACGGTCCCAGACTGAACCTTGGGCACCACACTATCAGAGACTGGAATTTTCAGTCGAGAGATAACCCCAGGGTACAGGAAACGATTGGGACCGGCCTTAGGCCACCCAGACATCCCCTGGAAAAGACTCGGGCGGGTTCCACGGGCACCCCAGGAGCCAGCCCGGAGCCAGAGCTGGGGACCCAGGTTCCGGCACAGAGCCCTGCCTGCCTGCGCGCCTGATTCGCCGCCGGAGATAGAAACGGCGGGTCTGATCTCAGAGCACTCAGCTCACCCCCAACCTGAAAAGGTCCCCGGAAAATTACCCGGCTCCCAGTTTCTGCGCACCAGACAGCTGGCAGAGACTGAGCCGCCATCACACAGCTGTGCTCCAGGCACAGGCAAATTTCTGTGGCCAGCCAGCTGGCGGACACTGAGCAGTGTGCACCAGGGCAAAAAAAAGACACTAGGAGTCCGTGTCTCCAGAGAATCCACAGGGAAGGAAGGAAACTGTACTGATCTAAATCACCCAATCCTTCCCTAGAAAAAGTCTAGCAGTCTAGTGGGGCCGAGGCGCCAGCACTCAGCTGTGCTCCAGACACAAGCACAAACAGTTGAGGCGCGCCTGATGTCCAACTGGGTCACAGCAGCTGATCATTAAATTTGCAACAAGAAACCCAGAAAGAGGGCAGCTGCCCTCAGGACTTCCCTGGGTGAGAGGAGAACCCTCTCGACTAACAAAGTCCACAGTTACCACTCAGGTCTATATCCCTGAGGTGAGCAACTCCTGAAAAAACACCAGCCATCCAGGGACTATACCCAAAAAGCTGAGAAGACATCCTTCAGGAAAAACCAGCTTTCTGCAAAGGGGATTCTCTCCACCACAGGATCCCCAGGAACCACCAGAAAATAACTCCAAACTCCTAAGATAACACAATGGGTAGAGGCCAGCGTAAAAGCTCAAGCAACAAAAGACAGAGCAATATGGCATCTCCAGAACTCAGTTACCCAGGGGCAAGTAGCCCTGGACACCCCAGCATAACTGAAATCCAAGAAGTTGACCTAACAAGTATGCTCATGAAGATGATAACAGAGGAAACAAATAAGATTCATAAAGACATAGAGGAAGATAAACTCAAACAGAATATTGCCATCTGTAAAGAAATAGAGGAAGCTGCAGCCAAACAGTTTATGGCCTTTAGAAAGGAAATGCTTAAAACACTGAATGAAATGATAGAAACAGAGTTGAAGGAACTAAAAGAAAAACAGGAAAGTACAATCAGACAGGTGAAGGAAGTAAACAAAACAACTCAAGACCTGAAGATAGAATTGGAAAAATTAAAGAAAACACAAATGGAAGAAATAATGGAAAGGAAGAATCTAGGGAAGAAAACAGGAACTACAGAGGTAAGCATAACCAACAGACTAAAAGAGATGGAAGAAAGAATCTCAGGTGTAGAAGATACAACGGAAGAAATCGATATATCTGTCAAAGAAAATGTTAAATCCGAAAAATTCCTGACAGAGACCGTCCAAGAAATGCAAGACAATATGAAAAGACAAAACCTAAGAATAATAGGTATAGAGGAAAAAGAAGACTCCCTTCTCCAAGGCCCAGAAAATATTTTCAACAAAATCATTGAAGAAAATTTCCCCAAGCTAAAGGAGAGGCCAATTAGAATACAGGAGGCCTACAGAACACCCAACAAATTTGACCAGAAAAGAAAATCCTCCCGCCACATAATAATCAAAACAGTAAGTATACAGAACAAAGAAAAAATACTAAAAGCTGCAAGGGAAAAAGGCCAAGTAACATATAATGGCAAACCCATTAGAATCACACCTGACTTTTCAACAGAGACTATGAAAGCCAGAAGGGCCTGGACGGATATCATGCAGACCCTAAGAGAACACAGATGTCAGCCCAGGCTACTATACCCCGCAAAACTCTCAGTCCTCATAGATGGAGAAAACAAGATATTCAATGACAAAAACAAATTTCAACAATACCTACAAACAAATCCAGCATTACAGAAGATACTGGAAGGGAAAATACAACCCAAGAAAGCTAGCTACATTCAAGAAAACACAGGAAATAAATAACCTCACTTCAGTAAAACAAAAAGCAACCAAGCACACAATCTGATGACCACAGCCAACATCAAAATCAAGAGATCTAACAGCCACTGGTCATTAATCTCTCTCAACATCAATGGACTCAACTCTCCAATAAAAAGACACAGATTAACAGAATGGATACGTAAACAAAACCCAGCAATCTGTTGCATACAAGAAACACACCTAAGACACAAAGATAGACATTACCTGAGGGTAAAGGGTTGGAAGACGACTTTCCAAGCAAACGGACACAAGAAGCAAGCAGGAGTAGCCATTCTAATATCTGATAAAATACACTTTCAACCAAAATTAATCAAAAGAGATGAGGAAGGACACTTCATACTCATCAAGGGAAAATTCCACCAAGAAGACATCACAATCCTGAACATCTATGCCCCAAATACAAGGGCACCCACATTTGTGAAAGAAACATTGATAAAATTTAAAGCACATATAGATCCCCACACATTAATAGTGGGAGACTTCAACACCCCACTCTCAACAAAGGACAGGTCAACAAAACAGAAATTAAACAAAGAAACAATGTCTCTGACAGAGGTCATGAATCAAATGGACCTAACAGACATTTACAGAACTTTACACCCAAACACAAAAGAATTTACCTTCTTCTCAGCACCTCATGGAACCTTCTCCAAAATAGACCACATAGTGGGTCACAAAGCAAGCCTCAACAGATACAAGAAGATTGAAATAATCCCTTGTATCTTGTCTGATCACCATGGAATAAAGCTGGACCTCAACAATAACAGAAATAACAAAAAGCCTACACACACATGGAAACTGAACAACTTGTTACTATATGACAGCTGGGTCAGGGAAGAAATAAAGAAAGAAATTAAAGTCTTTCTAGAAATCAATGAAAATGAAGACACAACATACCTGAACTTGTGGGATACAATGAAAGCAGTGCTAAGAGGAAAGTTCATAGCACTAAGTGCCTTCAAGAAGAAATTTGAGACAGCTCATTCAAGCACCCTAATGGCTCACTTAAAAACCCTAGAAAAAGAAGAAGCAGACACACCAAGAAGGAGTAGACGGCTGGAAATAATCAAACTTAGGGCTGAAATCAATCAATTGGAAACAAATAAAACAATTCAAAGAATCAATGAAACCAAGAGCTGGTTCTTTGAGAAAATCAACAAGATCGACAAACCCTTAGCCAGGCTAACTAAAAGGCAGAGAGACATCACCCAAATCAACAAAATCAGAAATGAAAAGGGGGATTTAACTACAGACACTGAGGAAATCCAAACAATCATTAGGACTTACTTCAAAAGTCTATATGCCACAAAATTTGAAAATCTAAATGAAATGGACAATTTTCTTGATCGATTTGACTTACCAAAGCTGAATCAGGACCAGGTAAATCAGCTAAATAGACCTATATCCCCCAAAGAAATAGAAGCGGTCATCAAAAGTCTCCCATCCAAAAAAAGCCCAGGACCAGATGGCTTCAGCGCAGAATTCTACCAGACCTTCAAAGAAGAGCTAACACCAATTCTCTTCAAACTATTCCACAAAATAGAAACAGAAGGAATATTACCAAACTCATTCTATGAAGCCACAGTCACCTTGGTACCTAAACCTCACAAAGACTCAACAAAGAAAGAGAATTTCCGGCCAATCTCCCTTATGAACATTGATGCAAAAATACTTAATAAAATACTTGCAAACCGAATCCAAGAACACATCAAAGATATCATCCACTATGACCAAGTAGGCTTCATCCCAGGTATGCAGGGGTGGTTCAATATACGGAAATCCGTCAATGTGATCCACCATATTAACAAACTGAAAGAAAAAAACCACATGATAATCTCCCTAGATGCTGAAAAAGCCTTTGACAAAATCCAACATCCATTCATGTTCAAAGTATTGGAGAGATCAGGGATACAAGGCACATATCTAAACATAGTAAAGGCGATATACAGCAAGCCTATAGCCAACATCAAACTGAATGGAGAGAAACTTAAAGCAAGCCCACTGAAATCAGGGACAAGACAAGGCTGCCCACTCTCTCCATATCTCTTCAACATAGTGTTGGAAGTCCTTGCTAGAGCAATAAGACAGTTGAAGGAGATCAAGGGGATACAAATTGGAAAGGAAGAAGTCAAATTATCACTATTTGCAGATGATATGATAGTATACGTGAGTAACCCCCAAAACTCTACCAGGGAACTCCTACAGCTGATAAACACCTTCAGCAAAGTGGCAGGATACAAAATTAACTCAAAAAAATCAGTAGCCCTCCTGTATACAAAAGACAAAAGGGCTGAGAAAGAAATTAAGGAAACAACACCCTTCACAATAGCCACAAATGACATAAGGTACCTCGGAGTAACCCTAACCAAGGAAGTCAAAGACTTGTATGAAAAAAATTTCAAATCTCTGAAGAAAGAATTAGAAGAAGATATGAGAAGATGGAAAGATCTCCCATGCTCATGGATTGGTAGGATTAACATAGTAAAAATGGCCATCTTACCAAAAGCAATCTACAGATTCAATGCAATGCCCATCAAATTACCAACACAATTCTTTACAGACCTGGAAAGGAAAATTCTCAACTTCATATGGAATAACAAGAAACCCAGAATTGCTAAAACAATCCTCTACAATAAAAGATCTTCTGGAGGTATCTCCATCCCTGATCTTAAGTTGTACTATAGAGCAACAGTTTTAAAAACTGCATGGTACTGGCATAGAAACAGAATAGTGGATCAATGGAACCGAACAGAGGACCCAGAAATAAACCCACACACTTATGGACACCTGGTCTTTGACAAAGACGCCAAAACCATACAATGGAAAAAAGATAGCATCTTCAACAAATGGTGCTGGTCTAACTGGATGTCTACATGTAGAAAAATGAAAATAGATCCATACTTGTCACCCTGCACAAAACTGAAGTCCAAGTGGATCAAAGACCTCAACATAAAACCAGACACATTAAATCGGCTTGAAAAAAAAGTGGGAAATACCCTAGAACTCATTGGTACAGGGGAAAACTTCCTGAACAGAACACCAACAGCACAGGCTCTAAGAGCAACAACCAATAAATGGGACCTCATGAAACTGAAAAGCTTCTGTAAAGCAAAGGACACCGTCATCAAAACAAAGCGACCACCTACAGATTGGGAAAGAATCTTCACCAACCCTTTATCTGACAGAGGACTAATATCCAGTATATATAAAGAACTAAAGAAGCTGAAAAGCAACAAACCAAGTAATTAAAAAATGGGGAACAGAGCTAAACAGAGAATTCTCTGTAGAGGAATACTGAATGGCAGAGAAGCACTTAAAGAAATGCTCAACCTCACTAGCCATTAGGGAAATGCAAATCAAAACAACCCTGAGATTTCACCTTACACCCATGAGAATGGCCAAGATCAAAAACTCAAGTGACAACACATGCTGGAGAGGTTGTGGAGAAAGGGGAACCCTTCTCCACTGCTGGTGGGAATGTAAACTTGTACAACCACTCTGGAAATCAATCTGGCGCTTTCTCAGACAACTAGGAATAGCGCTTCCTCAAGATCCAGCCCTACCACTACTGGGCATATATCCAAAAGAGGCTCAAGTACACAAAAAGGACATTTGCTCAACCATGTTTGTAGCAGCTTTATTTGTAATAGCCAGAAGCTGGAAACAACCCAGATGCCCCTCAACTGAAGAATGGATGCAGAAATTGTGGTACATCTACACAATGGAATATTACTCAGCAATGAAAAATAAGGAAATCATGAAATTTGCAGGTAAATGGTGGGATCTGGAAAGGATCATCCTGAGTGAGTTGTCCCAGAAGCAAAAAGACACACATGGTATATACTCACTCATATAGACATACAACATAGGACAAACCCACTAAAACCTGTGCATATAAAGAAACTAAGCAAGAGAGAGGACCCTAACTAAAACGTCCAATCCCCATCCAGAAAGGCAAAGAGGATGGACATCAGAAGAAGAAGAAAACAGGAAACAACCTAGGAACCTACCACAGAGGGCCTCTGAAAGCCTCTGCCCTTCAGACTATCAAAGCAGATGCTGAGCCGGATGGGCAACTGTTGGGCAGGTGAACGGAATTTTAGGTAAGAACTGGGAAATAGTAAGAGCTGGAGAGGACAGGGTCTCCACAAGGAGAGCAACAGAACAAGAAAATTTGAACATAGGGAACTTCCCAGAGACTCATACTCCAACCAAGGACTATTCATGGTGATAACCTAGAACCCCTGCACAGATGTAGCCCAGGGCAGTTCAGAGTCCAATTGGGTTACATAGTAATGTGAAGAGGGATTGCCTCTGACATAATCTGATTGGCCTGCTCTTTGATCACCTCCCTCTGGGGGCGGGGGGAGCAGCCTTACCAGGCCACAGTAGAAGACTATACAGCCACTTTTGATGTGAACTGACAGACTAAGATCAGAAAGGAGAGGAGAACCTCCCCTATTAGTGGACTTGGGGAGTGGCATGCAAGCAGAGAGAGGAGGGAGGGTGGGATTGGGAGGAGAGGAGGGAGGGGCTTATGGGGGGATGCAGAATGAATAAAGTGTAATTGATGAAAAATTTAAGAAAAAAGGGAAAAAAATAATTTAAGAACCTTAAATGACTTTCAAAATTGGAGGAAAACATGGAATTAGTCAATTGGCATGGAGCACATCTCGCCCCTGGGGGCAATGGTCTCCTGAACCTACTCAGACCTCGGACACCACCACCGCTAGTTCTAGAACTGATGCAGGATGTTCCAACGAGGGGTTAAGGCTTCTCATAATATTTCCTATAAGCCCACACCTGTTTGTCTATATCCCCCATTTTTATTCATTATTAGCCAGATAGAGCCAAGTAATTGTGGTAATGATACTTGCTTTTTTGCCCAATGCTGGAATGCTAGTAAATTTAGATATGCCCTGGTTACTCGCATGCCTCACTGGGTGCCTGTGCCCATTGATGCCCCTCACGCTATGACTCTCTTCAGACAGAAAAGGGATCTTGGAACTACAGCCACCATTGTTACTACCATCTCATTGACGGCTGTTGGAGCTACCACCAGGGCATTAGCCATGAGTCATACTGGGCAGACTGCTCAGACCCTGAATAATCATTTAGCCAATGTAGCTCATGCCTTAGTTGTACATAAAGGAATTAATGCTCAAGTAAAAGGAAGCTTGATGGTGTTCAATCAGAGGATTGACCTCTTGCAGGAGCAAATTGATACCCTATGGCAAATCGCTCAACCTGGCTGTCAATGAAAGAATGCTGGACTTTGTGTCACTAGCATACAACATGAGAATTTTTCCTGTGCTGCAAATCTGTCTAAACAATTGTCAAGCTATATTTTAGGTAATTGGACTGGAGAATTAGATACTACGATGGAGCAGCTGAGAGTGGCCATTGTCACAGTAAATTCTACCAGAGTGGACGCAGGACTAGCCACAGGAGTATCATCATGGATTGCTGCAGCCATGAATCATCTGAAGGAATGGGCGGGCATGGGAGTGTTAGCAGGCCTTCTGGTGTTGGTCTCCTTGGTTTGCCTGTGGTATATATGCAAGATTAGAGTCTCACAACAGTGTGATGCAGCCATGATCATTTAGGCCTTTACAGCCATGGAAGCAGGACATTCTCCCCAAGCATGGTTGGATACCATAAAAAGCTAAAATGATACGCTCAGGATGCGAGGCTAAGCACTGCACTCAGGGTCAGCCGCTTTGGACCCAGAGAAGAGCATGTCTGATTGCATGCGGGTTGATGCCCCAGGTCCTGCCTCTGAGAAAAAGGTATTGGACGGGTCTGATGCTCTTTGGGTGGATGACACCTAAATGAACATCTGTACAAAGTCCCAATTTATTTCTAATATCAGAGATCAGACCTCTACTCTTGCCTGATGCGTCTAAAACAAAAAGGGGGAACTGTAGAGAGCTGCGGAATGCTATGCCTTAAAGATGGAGCTGGTTTCTGCCTTCCACCTTCCCGATGGTG
The DNA here is from genome assembly GCF_030254825.1 of Meriones unguiculatus. Taxonomy (NCBI): domain Eukaryota; kingdom Metazoa; phylum Chordata; class Mammalia; order Rodentia; family Muridae; genus Meriones; species Meriones unguiculatus. Next base: position 99,042,553 of record NC_083364.1, on the reverse strand, counting down.
AGTGCTCTCTGTCACGAACAACTCCACATTTGGCTAAGGCCGAGGATCTGGCTTGCTTCCATGTATGTGGACCTATCTGCATTGCCCCCGTGGCACGCCTGGGTTGGCTACCCAGAGGCTATTTAAGCTGTGGGCTGGCTTTCCCCGGGGTCCGAGGATTGTTCAATGTTCCTGAATAAACTGCATTGAAAAAAAAAAAAAAAAGACTACATGGCAGACAAAGCAAAGAGAACCAGAAAGCCTGTTCTGTGATCTGTGGGCCCATTCTGCACCTCCAAATGCTAGTTATCTACTTATTTGTTTATGTATTTAGAGTGGTGACTCCATATAAAGAAGTGAGCTGATTTTATAAGTTCTGAGCCTTCCAGAAAAATATGCTAGTACATGTGTGTGCTAGGCATTGTCCACAGGGAAAGGCAGTTGTCTGCAGCTCTTGGAATTGCATCACAAGTGAGTCTTGGGCATGGTGGGACGCACCGATTACAAGTGGCCTGCCTGGCTCTGTGCTCTGGGAGTGGGAGCAGGCTTTGCCTGCCCTCTTAAGCCTGCTGGATTTTCAGCTCTTCCCTGTTTGCAAACAAGGTTCTCCTGCACATCTGGCATGTGGGGTCCAAAGACTCACCAGGAACCCCTGCCCAGCAGCTGGAACTCTGCACTTGTGGAGATGCCAGGCCTCCCTTCTCACTCTCCTGGGCATTGCCATAGCAGACTCTGCACTGCTCTGTGAATGCAGGAAGAAGTGCTTGGTGGCCCCTTGTTCATACTGAAAACAGCGCCACCGACTCCTGCTGACTCTGAAGCCCTACCTTTCCACCATGCCTCTAACCACACCAGGGCCAGCTCAGACCCCTTTTCCTGATAGTCACCAGGGCAAGGTTTGTACCCACTGGGCAAGCATCCTACACCCTGGACACATTCTACACTGTCCCCTCCTCCTAACCTTTCCCCTTTTCTTTTTTATTTTCATCATCTGCCTGGTGATTTCTGAGTCCAGCCTGTTGTGAGACAAGGTTCATGTGAGGCTCACAAAGGCCCCAGTCTGGAACTGTGACCTGTCATCTGACAACTAGATCCAGTAGCTTTCGTGAAGGCCTCAGCGGGTGGTGACTCCAGCAGGGAAGCTGCATGGGACAGGGGCCAATGCGACAAGGCCACTAAAGTGCCCAGAACTGACAAAGTTCTGCTTTGCAGCAGCTCTTGAATCTAGTCCCTTCACCCAGAAACTCTCAGTTCTCCTGATTGTCCCTCTGTAGCTGGTCTTTGCTACTTTGTAGGTTCTTCTTTTTCCCATCTTTATCCCCCCGGTTTTATCTCCTATCACTAGATACGAGAGAAAGAAAGAAGGATAGAAGTGAGAGGTAGAAATCCTTGACTCTAATTTCTTTCTGCTTTGAGAATAACTACTAACAAATAAAAAACAACCCTCCCCTAATGAATGACCACCAACTGTGTCTAATGGGACTCTAGCATTTATGTACCCTCTGAAAAGTTCCCAGAGTTCCAAATGTCACACAATCCCAGAGATTATCTTCAGCTAGCAAAACCACACCTCTGCTAGAGCACAAGGCAAATCGTAGTCAGCTGTGAAGCAGCCCCACATCCCCACACCTAGGATTAAGTTGAAAACATAGTCTTATATCTGTTGTTTTTAAAGAAACCAAAATTCCAAAATTGTCATTACGTTCTCCCTTTACTGCCTTGGTTTGTTGACCTCAGTCTATCTCACTGTGGCTTCTAGGGTAGAGAGCTGGTGGCATTGTTCCATGTCACAAAACTCTCCTTCCCATAAAGCAGCCGTTCTTTGTCTGTGGGTTGCAGTCCCCTTTGGGGTTGAACGACCCTTTCACAGGTGTTGCCTAAGACCATTGAGAAACACAAATATTTACATTACGATTCATAACAGTATCAAAATTATAGTTATGAAGTATCAATGGAAATAATTTTATGGGAGGGAGGATGGAACTGGGAGGAAAGGATGGATGTGGATATGATCAGGAAGTAAAGTGAATAAATAAAATAAATTATTACAATTTTTATGAGTGGGGTCACCACAACATGAAGTTCTGTATTAAAGGGTTGCAGCATTAGGGAGTTTGAGAACCAGCGTCCTAAAGTATCCGTGTCCTGCATGGATGAGTGCACTCTGACAGCACAGCTAGAAGTGCCCACTCTGATCTCAGAAATTTGAACATTGCCACTTTGCTCTTCCCATGCCAGAGGACTCACAAGTGATATGAATGGAGCCAGTGTTCATTTTGTGGGGGTGGAGAGAAGTGAGATGGGGTGGAGATTTGAGTGGAGAAGCTTTCTATGGCTCTGCCTATGACCTGAAGCTCACAGGGAAAAAAGGCCGCATCTGTGTGGGACACTCTACAAGCCAGATAGCCTGGCGAGAGCTGTGGTTGTGCAGTGGTGCAATGCTGCAGGTCCAGGCAAAATCCCCTTGGGCTATTTTTCAACTCCTTTAGTAGCCATTCCTAGCCCACCTCTGTGTCTGATCTAACATACCTTTGAATGTACTAGCTTAGCAGGCCATTGGTTTTCACCAACCCCAAAGCTCAGCCTGTCTTCAGATAGCACCTAAAGCCTACAGCCAGTGTTCACTGCTGTAATCTGCCTGCCTGAGGTTCCCAACAGTGTATCGTAAAAGGGTCTTGATTATGATTATTTGTTCTGTAACTAGAAAAATGGTATAAAAACCAATTCCACCATGGACTTTGGGGAAACCTGAATCTCTATTTCCAGGCCACAGTTGCTTAGATTTGTCCCATAATAAACTACCTCTTGTCTCATTTGAGGCAGGACTTGTGTTTTGCATAGACATGCCTCATTCTTCTCCTCACAGATCACTTCCAGCCCTCTCTTTTTCCCTCCCCTCAGCTCTGGCAAACACCATTTACTCCATAGTGAACAGAAAAGTCCCCCAGGGCCCACTCAAAGTGACAGTCTGAGCATGTGCTAACCTTCCAAACCCTGGTTAGGAGCTCTGAGCTGAGTCCCACCTGAGCAGGTTCAGCAGCAGATCCAGGTCCAGCTCACATGTCATGTGTCTTTATTGTTGGGACTGAATGGCCCCACTTCCCCTTATTTAGATACATGCCTATTATTGGCCATTGTCTAGAATGGCTGGTGAGTTATGCAATGGTGGTTGAGTTTATTGAAGCCAATGGGTGATGGTGGTAAATCGAGATAGAGATGTTTGAGGGAGGATTACTTTTTGGCAGAGACTTAAGGGATCATATTAGTGAGAAACAAGTACCTGAGAGCACCTCTTTATTCATCCAGGCTCTAAAGATTCTCACTTCTGGCTGTTTTGATCAACACTCTCAATGAGAACAAATGTAAACCTGTATAAGATGTCTCTTAAGCCTGTGGGATGGAATTGGAGCCCTAACTAAGCAGTAGAATCATGTATATCCAGAAGAAGGCAAAAATTCAGACAGGCATGCTAGCTGGGTTCTGTCTTCATCTCTGTCTGTCTGCTGATTTGGGGTGAGAAACTGGGGATTACTCTTGACCACATTGAGAGGCAGAAGGCCAAAAGCAGGTTTCAGGCTTGTCTAGGTCAGGGCCCTCATAACTTCCAAAGTGAGTGGGAAGTCCAGTGGATCACATCCTATGAATAAAGAGAACCTCAAAACAAAGCAAACAAAACTACAGCCTAGCTCGCAGTCACCTCAGAGTCCCTAAAAGTATCTACCAATGGCACAGTGTCAAGGTGACCCTGGGTTGGCCATACTCCAGGCCTGTAGCTGAAATAGAAGGATTATCTCTGGATAAAGACTGGGTGTCAAACTATTCATGAGGCCACTTCTTCAATGCAAGTGACCTGCCTTTCATCAAAGATCACCAAAAAATGCAAGTAGACATACAAATACAACATAGAAAAAGCAGAAAGAACAGGGTTAGGGGAACACAGACTCTGGAAAAGAGTTATCAGGGCTGACAGGATGGCTCAGTGGGCACAAGCCCTGGCCCCGCATGCCTGACAACCTGAGTTCAATCCCTGGGACCCACGAGTGGAAGGAGAGAACAGGTTGTCTTCTAACCTCTACATGTGTACATCTTCTCCAGTCCTGTGCAAATAAATAAAGTGTAAAAAAAATAGGTAGTCTTTAAAAGAATTAAACATATACTATTCAAGAATATAAAAAAGAAAAAAATTAATTTCAATAGAAAATTGGAAATTTACAAAATTATAGCAGCTCTGGAAAAAAAGTAGACATTCTATTTTTTTTTTCCTGAAAAAATCTAATAGCAAATTAGGAACACCTTGAGTGTCTTTTACCAGACATTAGAAATAGCTGAAGAAAGAATTAATAATCTGAGAAGGAGGTCAGAGGAAAGTACACATTCTGAAGTCAGTAGAGATGAAAATCTAAGACAGGAGAATGGGTCCTAGGCACAGAGAATGCAGTAGATGGACCAAGTTTCAGAAGTAGACAGGCAGTCCTTTCCAACGGAAAGCGCCAGAAGAGCAAACTGGGCCATAGCAGCCCATGTGTTTCAACTTGATCCTCTTGCTTCCACATCAAGAGTGATGGAATTCAGCTGTATGCCATGCTCCTGGTTACACACAGGTAGGGTTTTTGTTTTAAATTACATTTTTTCATGTGTGTGTATTTATGTGTGGGCACATGGATACAAAAGTGAAAATGTGGAAGTTAGAGGACAACTGTGGAATCCTTTACTTCTGCTGTGTGAGTCCTGAGGTTTGAACTTAAATCATTAGGCTTTACTCTTTGAGGTAAGATACCTCAAAGAGTGGGCTCTCTTCTCCCACTGTGTGGGTTTGAATTCAGGTTGTCACGCTTTGTAGCAGGCACTCTCATCCTTTGAATCATCTCAGCAGCCCCAGACATAAGTGTTTTAATATGCTTTGTGCTTGTTAGTTATCCTGCATTACAATCTTCCTATTTCTTGGAGGCTCCAGGAATTGCTTTTTATGTAGCTGAAAATTCTAAAAGCAGTAGGTTGGGCCAGGCTCTTCCCTAAAGTTCTTTGGCTCTGGGCTCGCTAGTGCATCTATGTGTTAGGCCTGGCGGTACATGCCTTTAGTCAGAAGGCAAAGACTTCTGGTCCAGGCTGTTGGTCCTGGGTCCCACAAGAAAGCAGGCTAATCAAGCCATATGATGCAAGTTAGTAAGCAGTAATTCTCGGTGGTCTCTGCATCAGCTCCAGATCTTTGCCTTGTTTGAGTTGTTGCCCTGAGTCCCTTCAAGATGGACTATGATATGGAAATGTACGCCAAATGAACACTTTATCCCCATCTTGCTTCTGGTCATGGTGTTTCATCATAGCAATATTAACCCCAAATAGGACATTAGGTGAAGTGTTTGCCAAACAAGTATAAAGACTTGAGTACAGATCCCCAGCGCTCATGTAAAAGCTGGGCAAAGCAGCACAGACTTAGAATCCCAGCACTGAGGTGGTAAAGATTCCTGGGGCTAGCTGGCCAGCCAGTCTAGACAAACCAGAGAGCTCAGGTCCAATGAGACCTTGTCTTAAAAAATGAGCTGTAGGAGATGGCTTAACAGGTAAAAGTGTTGATGACTCGAGACTGATCCCTGAAACCCATATAGTGAAAGAAGAGAGAGAATGGATTCCCAAAGGTTTCCTTCTGACTTCCATAGACACATCAAGCATAAACACACACACACACACACACACACACACACACACACACAGAGAGAGAGAGAGAGAGAGAGAGAGAGAGAGAGAAAATAGATAAATTAAAAATATTTTTAAAAAGGTAGAGAGTAATTGAAAACACCTGGCACTGACCTCTGGCTTATACACACATGCTCTCATACATGCATACACACACATGAACATAAACACATGAGCATGTAGCCACATCTCTCTCTCACACACACATATACATACACCTGTCTCACTGATACGACTGTTCACCTTCCAGAAACCCGTTTCATCACATGGGGTTAGAACTTCAACAAGTGAGCTTGGGCAGGTGATGTAATGTCTTCTCTAGCAGGATGACTTGTCCATGGCAGCTCACTTTATGCTTTTGATAACACACCACTGCAAGGCTACTCCACAATTTCTCTGCTCAGTTTGCTTTTGCTAAAAGCTCAGATTCATTCAAATTTTGAGCTACTGGGAACATGCTACTTCAAGCAAGCATTCACTGGCAGGTTTATTTTGTGAGCACAAGTTTTTATTATGTTGGAGGACTAGGCCTTGGAGTCAGCAAATGCCCCTATCTGGTCTTATTCTGAATTTTCATGATAGCCACTGCTAGTGAGAGTTTTCTCATGTGTTTACTGCCTACTCTTATGTCTTCTTATGTGACATATTATCAGACCTTTTTAGCCTCTATTTCATTGAGCCATTTGTCATTTTTTTAAAAAAGATTTATTTATCTACTATGTATACATTGTTCTGTCTGCATGTGTGCCTGGATGCCAGAAGAGAGCATCATATCTCATTATAGATGGTTATGAGCCACCATATGGGTGCTGGGAATTGACTCAGGACCTCTGGAAGAACAGCCAACACTCTTAACCTTTGAGCCTTCTCTCCAGCCCTGCCATTCGTCGTTTTAAATTTTATAAAATTTGTCATCTTATTATTGAGTTGTATCAGGTTTTAATGTATTTTTGGATTATGAGGCTGGAGAGATGATTTCATGTTTAAGAGCACTGGCTGATCTTACCGAGGACCCCAGTTTGATTCCCAGCACCTACATGGTGGCTCACTACCATCTGTAACTCCATCCCCAGGGGATCTGATACCCTCTTCTGGTCTCTTCTGGCAAGCACACAAGTGATGTACTGACATGCATCCAGGTAAAAATTTAAATATATATGAATAATTGAAGTACTTTATCATAGATATATGGTTACATATGATATAAGTATATATATATGTATCTGCTTGTTATATATTTTAAATTATGTTATATATAATATAAACCTTTTCTCCTAGTTCATGTCACCTATTGAGTTTCAGTAAGTTTTAATTTCAGTGAAGTCTAGTGTTGTGTCCTGTCTTTAAAAGTCTTTGTTTTCCTAAATAGAGGAATTTTGAACTTTAATTCTTGCTTTTGATACAATCATCCATGGTGTTACACCTGGAAGGTGGTGGAGACTCACTTTCTGTCACTCTTCCTGCAGTTCAGGGCTCCTTTTCTTCTCTATTGAAGTGCTGTGTTATCCTTGTCAGAGAAGATTTGAACAGGTAGTGTGGGACATTTGTGGGGCTTCTCCTTGGGTCCTTTGGTCTGTGTATCCATCGTTTGAAGGTATGGCTTTGCTGGTTAGTGTTTAATCTCTGGATGGATTTCAGAACACTTACATGCCATGTCTTCCCAAGGGAATGTCCTAGGGCTCTCCTATTCAGGTGCTTTTATTTTTATAAGACAAGGTCTTGCTAAGTAGCTCATCCTAGGCATGGGTTCATGACCCTCTGACTTGTAGCTCCAGGCCTTACTTTTCTCTTCAGGTTTTTTAAACACTTTCCTCAATGCTGATATGTAATTTCTGGTGTAGAGATTTTAGACAGATTTTGATAAAATTGTAACAGTGACTTTTCTTTTGAAAAGTAAATAATTGCTCATACATAAATCAAAGATGACTCTTTTTACTCTTATTGCATCCTGCAGCTTCCTAAACTCATTTGCATCTGGTCATCTGTTTGCTTATCTTTGCAAGATTTTCTTTTTTTTATTATCCAATCTTTTCTTTTTGTTCTTTATTAATTACGCTTTATTCTCTTTGTATCCCCCCTGTGGTTCTCTCCCTCCTCCTGTCCCAATCCCTCCCTTCCTCCACCCTCTGCATGCATGCCCCTCCCCAAGTCCACTGATAGGGGAGGTCTTCTTTTCCTTCCTTCTGATCCTAGTCAATTAGGTCTCATCAGGAGTAGCTGCATTGTCTTCTTCTGTGGCCTGGTAATGCTGCTTCCCCCTCAGGGGGAGGTAACAATCAGTTCATGTCAGAGACAGTCCCTGTTCCTATTACAATGGAACCCACTTGGATACTGAACTGCCATGGGCTACATCTGTGCAGGGGTCTTAGGTTATCTCCATGCATAGTCCTTGGTTGGAGTATCAGTCTCAGAAAAGACCCCTGTGCTCAGATTTTTTGGTTCTGTTGCTCTCCTTGTGAAGTTCCTGTCCTCTCCAGATCTTACTGTTTCCCACTTCTTTCATAAGATTCCTGCACTCTGCCCAAAGATGCCCATAAGTCTCAGCATCTACATTGATAGTCTGCACGGCAGAGCTTTTCAGAGGTCCTCTGTGTCAGGCTCTTTTTCCCTCTTTTCTCCTTCTTCTGATGTCCAGCCTCTTTGCCTTTCTGGATAGGAACTGAGCATTTTAGCAAGAGTCCTTCCTCTTGATTAGTTTCTTTTATTTATTTATTTATTTATTTTTTATTTTTTTTATCAGTTACATTTTATTAACTCTGTATCCCAGCCGTGTCCCAATCCCTCATTCCCTCCCTGTCCCTCCCTCCCTCCCTCCCTCATCTCCACCGTGCCCCTTTCCAAGTCCACTGATGGGGGGGACCTCCTCCCCATTCATCTGATCCTGTTTTATCAGGTATCTTCAGGACTGGCTGCAAAGCCCTCCTCTGTGGCCTAACAGGACTGCTCCTCCCTAGTTTCTTTAGGTGTACAGATTTTAGTAGGTTTATCCTATATTATATGTCTATATGAGTGAGTATGTACCGTGTGCATCTTTCTGCAAGACTTTCTATATGCATGCACAAAGAATCACAACAAGGCCGGAGAGACATGTGATTTTACTTCTTTCTTTCCCCCAAAAGGAAGAGCCTTTCTGTGGGCTCTCGGAGCAAAGCCACCCTTGCCCAGCTCCTGACGCTGGTCACCAGGTTGAACTTTGTTTTTCTTTCTTTTCCGACCCTCTGAAATGTCTTCTTATGCCTTTAGATGTGGATTCTCTCTTTTGTCTACATCATACCATCCTCAACACCCAATCTCATTGGTTACTCCATTTCCTGGATTGAGGAACTGGAGTTAAAGTGGTTATGAGTTGCCTTGTGTTTGCTGAGAATTAAATCCAGGTCCTTTGCAAGAGCAGCACCAAGTCCTCTGAACTTCTGAGTGATTCCTCCAGGCCCTTTAATGTTTTATCTTTTTACTTTTAAATGCATCCAGACTAGAGAATTGTGGTAACATTTTTGGCTCTGATTCCCCCAAGGGTAGCATTTCCATGGCCCCTGAGCACCATCAAAATCTGAAAATGAGCAGAAAACCTGTAGCATGTAACCTGCAGACTGTATCTAAGGTTCACCCGATTCCCCATCATGCTTTATGTGGTCTGACTGGCAAGCTGTTCTTGATTGCAGTGCTGTTCATCTCCGCAAACATGGAACAATACTTGCTTGAATATTTTTGGGGGAAACTGGATTGCATATGGTAAAATGCCCTTGGATTTGGATAGCCTGCTGTTTTCAAGTGACACACATTTTGTAAAAAAATTGTATAAGTGATTATGTCAGCCTCAGGCTCTGGCCCCTCCCCTCATGCTGGGCTTTTTTTTAGCTGTTATAAGTTTACAGCTGGTTTAAAATCCCAGACTGTTTGGAACCAAATGTTTATATCCCGAATACACTGTAATACAGCGGGACAAAGGTCAGGCCACTGGCTTAAAAGAGTGCCTATATGTTCCAGCATGTTTCCAGAATCAAGGGGACTTGGGGTAGCAGTGGCCTGCAGAGACTGTTCCTGTAAGGACAGCCTCACTAAAGCCACGATGCACCCAGGGAACATGACACCAGATCATACCTCCTGCCAGCTTGCAGTGACATTTTGGTGCCCAGACAGTAGCCACATTGTGGCAGCTGTGTGAGTGACTCATGACAATATCCAATAGTCTCTTAGTCTTTGTAATAAGGAAAGATGGCCCAGCTGTTGGGTCTCTCCAGCTATGGGGGTACTTTGGAGCAGAGTGGACTACAAACATTTATAAAGCCTCTTCAGCCCCCATTTATTCCTGGTTGGGAACCTGCCCATGCTGTGTACCTTGGGGGAGAGGGACGGTGGGAAGGGTGTCAGTCTTATAGTCAAGCTTGCTTTCCTCTGGGATTTCTTCTCTTTATAGCCCTTTTGTACCAGCTTGTTTCTCTAGACTCATAACTCAGGAAGGGTGGATCCAGGGAAGACTGTAAATTAGACAAAGAGTCTATTCAGAGCCCTTTTCTACCCTTTCACACTTTAAATCCTTTCAGTCTTAGGAAGCCAGTGGCTCCTCCCCTCTTCTTTTTATATAACAAGAATTCAGGAGAACAGGCTAGGTTATATTAATTCTCATTCATGTAAAAGACTGGCCAAGAATCATATCTTATGAGAGAATTCTACTGAACAAAGACACCAAAATCTATAAGCGATGCTTAACCACACTGGGCTGGCTAACGCTCTATTTCTTAAATCTTAGTACTACAGACAGGGGATGGAGGACCCCAGCTTAAGGGAACTCAACCAAAGCGCTACAGGTTTAAAACCTTAAAAGCTTTCAGCTCAGTGGTTAAGGCTCAGCTTGTACCAGCACTGGCCTTTGGACATTTTTCAATCTCCTCAAGCTGCCATTTCTGTTTCTGAAACAAGGTCCAGGTAGGGCCTCTGAGGGTACAAGTGTAGACTCTCACGGTAAACCCGCAAGCACTTAGGATTGCATGTCCAGTTCCTGGCTCATCTGGGCAGAGACAGGTGGGCAGGACAGATCCCAGGCAGATGTGGGCTAGAGCAATACAGCAGCTGCAAGTGTACCATTTGGTTTGCTGTATGCCATAGCCTGAGGGATCTCCACCTTTAGGGGACCTAGGAAAAAGTGGGGCTTCTAGAAGAGGCAAAGGACTCCAGTGCAATCACCAGGTAGAGAAGAATCAAGAGTGTACAGCCACAGGAGTGGTGAGCTAGTCTAGTAGTGGAGTCTAGCCAGTGGGAGGCTGTCAGGAAGAGGCAGAGTTCCAGGTTGGCCCCATGCTTCATGTGACTAAACCCAGAGGCACTACTAACCCAAGATAGGCTCAGGCACCTGAATTCTCCTGCCATGTCTGCATTTATTAGATATGACTCCATCTAAAATGGCTATTTCTTCTTTAGCACTTCTCCGGATGGGCCAGTTCATTGTGCTATGACGTTGGCAATGTCTCTAAGGTTCAGAAACAGTAAATGGCTTCTTGCCAGAACACACACAGTCCTTCATGGGACGGGCCAGTTCACTGTCCTGTAACACTGGTGGCATCTCTAAGGGTCAGTTACAGTAAATGATTCCCTTTCAGAAGCAATACTGCTTTTTGTATGGTTTAGGAGATCCAGATGGCAAGCAGGGACCCTGGGTTGATTTTAAACACAGCCTTAGGCGGGAATAGCAGAGATAACAAGCTGGCTAACACTTGGAAGACAACAGGAATGCCATGAAAGGGCAATGTCTTTTCATTTTTAGTACCTAGAAAGTCCTGCAAAATAGAAAGCAATGGGCCTCAATACTGACATTTGAAAAATGTTGTCAGAGATCCAGAACAATACTCTGAGAGACAAAGAGGGCAAGTGCAGCCCAAAGGGAGAGCCCATGCCCAGCATGCTCCAAGCTCTATCCCTAGCACTTTCAGACAAAAGTAGGGAAGAAAAAGAATGGGAGGAGGGGAGGGAGAAAGAGGGAGAAGGCAGAAATTGAACAGATAAGTGGATAGATAGGCTGAAGTCCACAGTGTAGAAGAAATAAGCACTATAAGAAGGTGCTGAGCTGACTCAGAAAGCTGGGGTTATCAGGAAATCGGTGGTTTATTTTCCAGTGGTCAGAGATGAGGTCACATGAGAGAAGGCAAGATAACAGTAGAAGGACAAGCCAGGAAGTACGCACTGCACCCTCCAGTTGTTTGAAAAGAAAGCTGTAAAAAAAAAAAAATCAATAAAGACTTAGGAACAAGGAAATAGCCAGGCCCTTGGGAGGGACCCTTTGCTCTACCTCCAGGAACAAGTGGCTTACTGCTTGCCAGACACCACAAGAAATCAAGAGTTTCACTAAGTGTGGCAGAACACAGAAGGCGTCTTAGACAGGGCAGGAGTAATTGTAGTCTTTACCTGTGATCTGGAAACAATGGTCTGTGGGAAATCTGTCACTGGGGAAGTCAAATGACAGGGTCACACTTTGGTGAAGAACCAACCTCATGGCTTCTTCCTGTCTGGTAAGCTTCAAACTGCCATAGCCAGGCTACTAATGTTAAAGGTTTTACTGAAGGATACAGTACCTAAGCTCAAAATACACATCAGGTCAAAAGACAGCAGTTTTTTATTTTTGTTTTTCCAGTTCTTGGAAACTTTATTAACACTGGGCCAGAAGAATATTCAAAGTGGAGGGACAAGACTTAGAACCGTTCCCAACGTCCCACTATTTTCTGACCTCATGTCTGAGAGGATGGAGGTATGTTTGCCTCCATTAAGTCTGTATAGAAGCTCCTCCAGATTTTACCCAACTCTTGGGCTGCCTGGGGCATCCTTGGAGAACCTCAGGTCTATTTCTTTCCTTTACCCACCTTGGTGGAATGTGCCCATTACCTATGAGATGTGCCACCCCCAGGCTCTTCTCTGCTGTGGCCTGATGGTCCCCCTGACCCTTCATATGCATGTCCCTCCATCCAATTCCCAAAGGCTCTCTTTCCTACACTTCTTATCAAACATTTTTTTTATAATGTCTGGTACTTAAAGCTCTTTCATAGTCATCTTCTTCCTCCTCCTCTTCCCACTCCTCATCTTTCTCCTCCTTCCTCTCACCCTTCCTCCCGTTGTCCTCTTCCTGTTCCTTCCTTTTCCTCCCCTTTCCTTCTTCCTCTTCCCTTCCTTTTCTTCCTCATACTTGGGTCTTGTCCTCTAGTGCCCACTTGGGAGCATGGAAATTTCTAGATAGTAAAAAGCCAGGAAGTGTACCTTCCTCTAAGACTCTCATGCTTCTCTACCAACTATTGTCCATTTTATCCACCAGGGACCTTGAAACCTTGGGGCTAAAGATTTACCAACCTCTCTGCTTTCAAAAGAGGAACAATAAAGGGCCAGTGACCACTCTCCAAGTTTGCCTTCAGGGTCCTGGAATGGGATTTAAGCAGAGGACAAGAGTTATGAAGAACTAAGGAGGTCTGGTCAAGCTGTAGTCCTGCCCACCCAGTCTCCAATCTCTTCTCCCCTGTAGTCATGTTGTCCACTGTCAGTACCAGGGAAATTCTTTCTTGGCAGATAAGTTCTTCTCCTTTCCTTCTCCCAGCACGACACTGGGGAAATTCCAGTTTCTTGGGGTTCCATCTCAACAGTCTGATAATAGAAAGTAAGGTCACCAGCATCTTTGCGTGAAATATTTTTACTCCTGTCAGAACAGTTATAGGGTCAGCCTGGGTGACACCCACTCGTGCAGAACAGAGTAGGCTCCCTCATGAGGGCCATTGCCAGACCTTTCCAGGCTGTCACCCACCTACCTGCTGCTAGCCTGGAGCGATAGAAGGTTCTGAAAAAATGTCTAAGGAGCAGAGGTTTCTAAGACACTTCTTTTATTCCTTTGAGCATATGTTTGTTTTGTTCCAATTTGGATTTTTTAAGGTGTGTGTGAGAGAAAGAGACACAGAGAGAGAGAGAGGCAGAGAGACAGAGATAGAGACAGAGACACAGAGAGAAAACATCTTCAGTAATAATGTAGACCTTTGTGTGTTTGTATATGTGTGAACATGTGTCCTTCTTCAGGTAATACCCACCTTTTTGTGTTGGGACAGGGTGTCTTAGTGTCCTGGAGCTCTTAGTTAGGTGGTTCAGGCTAGCCAGTAAGCCCCAGGGATCCTTACTTCTTCATCTCTCCAGAGCAGGTATTATAAGCTTTAACCACTATGCCCAGTTTGGATTTTGTCTGTCTGTCTGTTTTAATGTGATAAAGTTAGATCTTCCTGCTGGCAGAACAAGTATTTTAATGGTTGAGCTACTTTACCAGGCCCATTTGAATTGGTTTTTAGATGCAGGTTCTTAGGCCTTGCCTCATACCAACCAACTCAGACTTGGAGGCCAGGCCCAGGGACTTGGCATCAGTGAGCATATGAAGCCTTTGCTGTCAGCTCTCAGGCTGCTGATAATTTGACCTTGAGGTTTGCAACCCTCACTCAAGAATGACTTTTCATGAGGTTAGCTTTGAGCAAGGCTTGGCTAGTTTATCCTGGGTTTCTCTCTGTTAGGGCACAGGGTCCCTACCATGTCTATATGTTCCTTGTAAATGCTTATGAAATGGTCTATGGTCTCCCAAGGAAGTTTGAACAATCATCTTATCTCCAATAAACACTTATCACAGGGCCTGGCACTGACTATCAAACCATTTTATAACCAGCCCACATATGGGATGGGTTGGGTTTCCCCACTCTCCCTTCAAGGAAGTGACACCATAGTACCATGTACTGATTTGTTCAAAGTCCCCCAAGTAAAAGCTCCACAAGAAGATTGCCTAGCCATTGCTATCTTCTAGTGAGTGGTCAGAGCTGTACATGAACAGCAGAAGTACACCAAGAAGTTCAATAAGCACATCTTTCTGAAACCATGTTCTCTAGATGCCCTAGTCTGTCCAGAGGATCATAATTTGGCTGATGCATAAATCCTATCTAATGGTGAAAGTAAGTCACACTCACACTTCGAAAGGACTCAGCAGGCTATAATTTCTAGAACTACCCCCCAAGTTCCATTTTTCTCCCTCTTTGTTTCCTTTGTTCTCTGATCCCTCAGCGGTCCCCAGACTTAGCTGCTGCTGAGGAGGTTTGAAAACTCCTGTAAATAACTGGAGGTCTCTGCCTCTGGCCTTGGTGAGGAGCTTAAGGCATGAATCCCTAAACAACAGCAAGCTAAGGCCTAAGGAGATGGCTCAGTAGGTTAAGCTCTTGCTGTACAGTGTGAAGACTTGACTTTTAATCCACAGCGTAACATAAAAGCTGGGTGGGCATAGCAGCCACTTGTAGTCCTTGATGGAAAATTGGAGACAGGATATTCCTGGTGCAATCTGGGAAGCTGGACTATCTGAAATGTCAGGCAAGCACATGTGCTCCAGGCTCGGCAAAACACCCTGCTCCAGTACATAAGGTGGAAAGCAACAGGAGGAAGTCATCCCCACATTGCAACCTCAGTAAGTGCTTGTGTGTAGCACACACACACACAAACTCGAGCACATGTGAACACACAAATATACAACACACACACATACACATATACATATGCAAAAAAGAAAACCCTCTTCAGGAATTTCCGGTATACAGCAATGTCAAAGTCACAGGTCCACTGGCCTGAGAAGAATCAGGCCATTCATATGGCCCTTCTCCCCAAAAATGTGGAAAGTACTTGAAAAATGAATCAGAAAACTTTGCTTACATGGTATGAAGTGGGTAAAATTCAGCTTGTCCAGGGCTATGTGGTCTTCACAGTGGGTTCTTCACAGAGAAGGATATTCTCCACCCATCCTGAGGGAAGAGGATTAGTCAGATAGATACCCTGATAAGCAGCAGATAGGAACGGGGGCCACGACTTGGTAATAAAGGCAGTGAATTTGCAAGATGGCTATCATCTTCTTGGACCCTCCTGACCTGAGACAGAAGCCTGGCAGCTTAAAATGGGCCTCATGGGGTTTTTATTTTTCCAGTAGGCCCCCTGGTGATAGACTGGCTCAACAAGTTCAAGATTGGATTGGGGCTTGTTACATAACACATCTGGCAAACCTCGTCATTCTTCAAACTGACCAACCCTGGATTAGGGAGGAAGACCCTTCAAAGACTTAAATAAACAAGCGAACAAAAAAAGCACAACCCTCAAGGAGAAGACAGGCTTTGGTTTTCTGACACCCCATTCCCACCCTGACTTTGTAGGGCAGACATTCATCTACCCCAAAATGATTTTTTTAACCTTGCCTAAAAACCTTTTCCTGTTTGACTAATAAAAAGCTGCCACACATAGACAGGGCAAATGGGGTATTCATGGCTAAGGTTCAAGGTTCATGGCTTTGGGGACAGAGAGGATCTTGGGAAAGAGAGAGAGAGAGAGAGAGAGAGAGAGAGAGAGAGAGAGAGAGAGAGAGAGGGAGGGAGGAAGAGAAGTAGGAAAGAGGAAGACCTGATGGGTTAGCATGGAAGGAACCACGTGGGCCAGGAGAAAGGACTCCAAGAATGGCATGGAAAGGATTGGCCCAGATAAAGAACGTCAGCCAAGTATTTGGGATTGTGGATGACAGGTAGCCCAATTAGGACTGATCAAAGCAGATGGAAGTGGTGGAGGCTGGAAGATAGGAGATAGTGTAGGTGGAATTACCTGCACCAAGGTGAAGCTCAAGGTGATGTAAGGCAATTATAAAATCTATCAGGAGTCTGTGTCTTACTGATTGTAATTATTACTGATTGTAATAATAAGTTAGATAATGACACCATAATAATTATAGGCTAATAATAAATATTATTAGACTGTGCCTTTAAGTTTTCACAACACGTGTGTATGCTGTATGTGTATGTTTCACTATCCCTAACAAAAGTCTCTTTTTTTTTCTGTGTAATTCTGCTGCCCGTTTGCTGTGCCTGAGAATTTTCCCACTGCTACCTGTCATGTCAAGATTTTCCTGACCTTTTAATTCTTTAACTAGTAGAAAAAATGAACCAGATCTCATAAACAACATGAAGTTTATTGTGTGGTTGCTCTTAGTAACCACTCCTGGATCAAACTATCTGCTGGTGTAATTAAGATTTCAGCCCTGGCTGAACACTGAAATTCCTGAGATAAAAAGGAGCAGGTGCCTGGTCTAGGTGAGGCCTGGGCATTGGAAATTTTTTTATGTTTTCTGGGTTCCCATTTGAGAACTACTGCTTTTGTAACTCTGTCATTGAAATTTATATGAATTTGGTAATTCTGATACTTAGGAGGCTGAGGCAGGAGGATCACAAGTTCCAGCCTTGGCTGAACTTCATAGTGAGCTTCTTTTTCTCTTTCTCTTCTTGGAGACAGGTTCTCACTAAGTAGCTATGGCTGGCCTGAAACTTGTACAGCAGGCTGATCTCAAACAGTTCTACCATTAGGGTCTGGAATATGGTGAAAGAACAAACCCAGACCTGAGTAGCATACAAGCAACAAAGAACATTTATTCTGCAGAAGTCCAGTATGAGCTGAGGAGATGGTTCAGTGGTTAAGAGAACTTCTCTTTCCAAGGACCCAGTTTGGCTCCCAGCACACAACCACTTGTAACTCCAGTTCCAGAGGACCTGACACCTTCTTCTGGCCTCTGTGAGCACTTCACACACATACACAAAATGAGGAAGAAGTCCAGCATGCTGGGGCTACCACCTTCACAACATGGTGGTGGCCAGGAGGGGAGCAACACAGGCCCCTTTTAAAGCCAGAAAGGGTAATTCCTACTGTGGCTATATAGCCTTTGGCTAGTGCCTGGTGCCTGGTGCCTGGTGCCTGGTGCCTGGTGCCTGGTGCCTGGTGCCTGGTGCCTGGTGCCTGGTGCCCATGGCGGCTACGTAAGTCTGGTTAGGATTTAGGTGCTTTTCAAACCAGTTATGCAATCTTATCTTCTCCAAGCCAGCTGTCTTGGCTGTTTCTCATTGGTTGCTCTTCTTCTGTGTTTTTGGTGTTTTTGTTTTTTTTTCCCCTGTAACTCTTAGGCCTGTCCTGTCTAGGAAAAAAAATGGAGCCCATCATGGCGTTTGGGTCAGGCTTATTTATCCAGGCTTTCTCACTACCTCTGTTTCCTGAGTGCTAGGATTATATAGGTGCTACCACCTAATCTGCTGAAGTCTTTATGTATTTATGTATGTATTTATTTATTTTAACATTCAGTTCTCTTATTTCGTTGTTGGAAGTGTCTAGGGTCATAGCCCATCTCCTCTGCCTTGGAGAGGCTTTCTCTCTCTGCCCCACGCACTTCCTGTTGAGAGGCCAGCTACACATTCACACTGTGTGTCAGTGTCTGCCTGTTTCTCACTGGGACGTTTTAGACTTTCTTCTGGTGCTTGATGCCCTCCATTCTCACTGTGAAGAATCTGTGGATTTATTTCTATTTACCTCTTTCCAGCTCTTCAGTGTTTACTCTTCTGTTTAAAAAGCCTGCCTTCCTACATTCTTGGAAAGCTGTGGCCACTTCTGCACTACTTGCCAGCTTCTTCAAATCTAGATTTCATGTTGAGACTCTGTTGAAGTGCCTTTATTTTATTCTTTTTATTTTTAAGTTTCTTACATATTTTCTACTTTTCTTACTGTTCTATTAGCATTACTTTCTTTTGCAGAATTTTCTGTTTCAGCAATTTTCTCTTTAACTGTGCCCTTTTTAAGATTTATGCAACTTATGGGATTATCTCCATTCCTAGAGTTTTGGGGGTTTGTTCCTAAAATCTCCATCAGTCATTCTTATGGAAGTATTTTCTTTTTATCTGCTGGAGTTACTTCAAAGCATCCTGTTCTCTTTTTCTTCTTATCATGATTCCCACTTCTGTGTCTTTGAAGACTATTCACCTGCAAGTCTTTTGCTATTTACTTTGTCATTTAGATTTCCTCAGGAAAATTCTTCCATTTTTTTTACAGCTGTTATTTTTTTCAAGGCATCAATTTTCTTCTCAACCTCTGAATGTCATTTTGCACATGTGCTTATCTCTCTTCCTCCCTCTCTTGGCCCATTGTGGTAGGCAGGTTTGTGGTTAACTCCAATTTCAATTCTCTTCTTCCATATTTGAGCAAACAGTCTGTTCAGATCAGCCCGGCCTGGTATATTCAGCCCTGCCTTCCTGGGAAGAGTAGTCTCCAGGCTTTGGCACACATGGGTGCTATATACGTGCCACCCAATAGTAGTTGGCTGCTTGCTTGAGGATGTGCCACCTGCTTCCCTTTGTCCTTGTAGACTGCTCCCAGCCCCTTATGGCCCCTGGTCCCAGAATGTGACCTTGTCTCCCATGAGGACAATGCCCAACAACTGGAGAGAAAGCTGGCTAGGTGAGTACAGTCTTATGATTGTCATTTCCCACCCTGCCAGCTCATGATTCAGATGATAACACTCCAAAGGACTATGGTAGCTTAGGGATGGTGAAGTGGAAGTTTCTGGTTTTCTTGAAGACTTGTTTTCTCATGTGATGCTTTGCTGCTAGCTGGGCATGTGATGTTTTGCTAGAAGTTTGCTTGTGAGAGGGCACATGATGTTTTGCTCTCTCATGCAAGGTATGTGACTTTGGCCAGCTGAGAACATCTGTGGGTGGACTCTGAGGAGAGGGGATATATAGAGGCCTTCACACAGTAAGACATCGCTTCTTGGATTGACATTGCTGTGCTGATCTTTGTGCTTCACAGAAAAAAACATTCCAGAGAACTTCTCTGGGCAATCCAACTACATCTTGCAGCTTTCTCTGAGTTCGTATTGCTGCTTGGTGTTGGCCTTTGGAATGGACTGCTGGTATCCTGATGACTAAGTTTGGTAGTGCCCTAGAGACCCATTGATCAGCAGCAAGTAGATAAAAGAGGTCTATAGCCCTTTTTCTTACCAATCTCTTACCAAGGTTGGAGAGTTGGAAGGAAGGTAAAGGTGTTTAAGAACCCTAAATAAAGTAGGTTTGGTGAAAAATCTAAGCCTACAGGATGGCTCTCAAGGGACCATATAGATTGCCAAGTGTCAAGTTACTGCCTGTTCTCTTCATGTGAACCTGAGCTCAGAGGAAGTTCCTGGCTATCATTTCAGTGACTTTCTTCATGAGAAGTTATAGGGACCATTTTCCAGATAATTTTGTACAATCATAAAGGATATTTATATAATGAAGTTTAAAGAATGTCTGTATAATGACTCATCACCTCTTTTCCATCTTGCTTCTATCGTTTCCATCATCAGCATGCTCAAGCCTCTTGGTCTCCCTGGGAGAATCCTAGCTTAAAAGAACAGAATTGTTGATAGGAAAACACAAGATGTCAGAGGTGCCTGTGGACTGTGTGTGTGTGTACTCATGTGCATTCATATATTCATGTTTGACACAAATACTTGTGAGTGGAGTGTATACATGTGAAATCATGAGAATTTACATGCATGTGAATGTGTGTACATGCAGGTGCATACTTGCACACACTTCAGAATGCATTTATCTCCAGAGCCCATTGAGCTGAGCTCAAGATGGCATTTGTAGATTACCTCAGTTATAACTATTTTGATCACAGTGACCTTAGAGCAACAGACACAGAGATCAGTCAGTAGTGATCTGTTCCATTCTGCGGCACAGAAGAACAAGGTGAGACCACAGCAGAGTGAGAGCAATGCAGGCCCACCAGCCTAGGAGAAAGGCCCAATGTTTACTTGAAGCAATAACAGCACCACTTGCTCAGTGGTTCTCATTCACCCATAAGCATCCTGATCTGAGCAGGGGCATGTGGTGCCCACCAAACTCTATGATAATGTTAATAACTTTCTCACTGCCATAAGCAAATCTGATAAGAAACAGCTTCAGGAAGGAAGGGTTTCTTTCAGGCTTATAGTTTGATGGGATCCAATCCATCACGGCGAAGAAGGCATGACAGCAGGCAGCTGCATGGTGGCAGAAGCATGAGGTCACATTACATCTGCCCTCAAAAGCAATGGGGCCTGGCTATAAACCCTCAAGATAAGCCCTGCCCCCAGTGACCTGCTTCCTCCGGCGAGGCTGTATCTCCCAACCATTCCACAGATTTCCCAAACAACACCACCAGCTAGATAACAAGCATTCAAACACCTGAGACTGTGGGTGACACTTCACATTCAAATGACAGCAGTGGGCTAGGCCCCATCCACACACATTTGTCTGGAAGGACTTGGGCAAAAATATACTCTCAAGTTATAGGCTTCCAGTTTATTTATTAGAAACTGCTAGAGCAATTTCTGGAGAGATAGCTCCACAGTTGCTTAAGTGTGGTGGATGTTATTGTAGAGTTCAGTTTCCAGAACCCATATTGGGAGGCTCATAACTGCCTGTTAACTCCAGCTGTATGGGGGCCAATATTCTCTTCTGGACTCTGTAGGCACCTGCACTCACACATATACATACTCACACGTAGGTACTTCTTCAGGTAAAAATGGGGCAGACTGAGCTTCAAAATCCCTACCTGCCTCCAAGCAAACAAACAAGCCATAGAACAAACCAAAACAGCTGGTACTTTTTGTCCTCTTCCTCTGCCCCAGTCACTCGGATCCTGTTTGAAGATGGAACAATAGCCAGGATGAGATGCTCCCATTTCTGCAAAGACAGCTGTGGGGGTGAGTTTCATTCTGAGAAAAACAGAAAAACAAAACACGTGGGACCTCATACTTGGACACACTTAACAACAATAATATTTTGTTCTCGTTGAAGTTCATATTGACAGAACCCAAGCCAAACCCTGCTCAGTGGATCTTTTGGGAGGGAAAGATATCCACCATCACTCAGAAGCTTAGATTCCTCCTGAGGTTGTAATCCTTCCCCTAGGATTCAGATCTAAGTGGCCCAGAAGTGACTGAGAGATCCCTGGGATGCAGAGGCCTCTCTCCGGTGGGTGATCTAGAAGCACTGCTGAGACTGCGCAATAGAGCTAGGGAAAGCTCTTGGTTTGGAGAATGGGAAGGAAAAGTGGTATTGAGCAGGGCAGCCCAGAAGTCTCTAGCAGCTGTCAGCTGATGGATGACCAGGACTAAAGGTGGACTCCGGTCCTGCTGTGTACCATCCCGATGCTCTTGACTTGAAACTGTCCATAAGCCCAACAGCCCTGAAGACTCTTATATTTCTGCTTGGCTCCTACCTGGTAGTGCTTTTGGGAGGTGATAGAAACTTCAGGAAGAGATGGCTGACTGAGATTGTCAACCTATTGTATCTCAATCACTGTGCAGCCTCTGTCCTGCTATCCTCCACATCTCTAGATGTCCAACAGGGACTCTCCAGGTATCTTCCAGGCTTTCCGAGCTAGACTGGATCTGCTGAGTCATCCAGCTTCATAAACTGAGTAGCTACCAAGTTCTCAGCCTCTCCAGCATGAAGATGCCCCCACTGTAGGGTTACCCAGTTCCTATAATGTAAGTCAATCTAGTGAACCCCCTTTTATAATGTGTATGTGTTGCTGAAGAGATAGCTCAGTGGCTAAAAGCTTGCTCTGCAATCATGAGTATCAGAGTCCAGATCCTAGCACTCACAGAACAAAGTGACTGGGGGTGTATAAACCTGCAACCCCAGCCTCCAGGAATTCAATGCTTTCTTCATAGGAATGCATACCCATAAAAATAAATCCTTTAAAATTATAGCATGTGAGCTGGATAATGTCAACTTGACATAAGCTTAATTGAGAAACCTCAAGAAAATGCTGTCTCTGACATGAACTCAGTGGCTGGCTCTTTGATCACCTCTCCGTAAAGGAGAAACAGCCTTACCAGGCCACAGAGGAAGACAATGCAGCCAGTCCTGATGAGACCAGATAAGCTAGAGTCAGATGGAAGGGGAGGAGAACCTCACCTATCAGTGGACTGGGGGAAGGGCAAGGGAAGAGAGAGGGAGGGAGGGTGGGATTGGGAGGGGATGAGGGAGGGGGCTATAGCTGGGCTACAAAGTAAATAAATTGTAACTAATAAAAGATAAAAAGAAGAAAATGCCTCAAGACAGAGCACTTACCTACCATGTACAAAGCCCTGAATCACACACACTCACACACACACACACACACACACACACACACACACACAATGAGAAAGAAAGAATGCATGCATACTGTCTTAGGGTTTATTATTTTAATGAAACACTATGGCCAAAAAGCAAATTGGGGAGAAAAGGATTTATCAGGCTTGCCTTCACATCATACTTTATCATCAGAGGAAGTCAGGACAAGAACACAAGCAGGTCAGGGACCCATAGGCAGGAACTTGCTCTCAATGGCTTGCTCAGCCTGCTTTCTTTTATTGTAAGAAGTTATTAATATTTACTATTTTTTATCTTCTAGTAAAGCTTGCTGTTAATCTTAAACAGCTGTATAACCAAATCACCACACAGAGACTGGGTTTTTAGTTAACCTAGAACACAATGATGGGCAATATTTACTCCCTCTGAAACCTCCAAGCCCTCAGTTTCCTAACATTTAGATTTCCCACATTATATTTGCTTTTTGTGAAATCTTAGGTCTGGTTCATGCTCCACGTCCTCCAAGATCTCTCCTCCAGCTCTCTCTCCTCGCTCTTCCTCACCCCTTCTCCTCCTACTCCTCTCCTGCCTTCTTGCTCCTCCCCTCTTTCCTGTCCTCTGGTTCCTCCCTGCTCAACATTGTGTCTAGTTGCTTTATTTTGTGTTTACACGAGAGTTGAGACAGGATGCTTAGAATGAGCATCACAATGTAATATCTAGTTTGAAACCAGAGAGTTGGGGGTGGGGTGGGGGAGAAATCAGCATTTAAATGAACAAGGATAAGGCGTATAGATTAAAAAAATAACACTTAATTAAATGAATGGTTGATTAACTTTACATCATGGCCACAATTTCCATTCCTCCTTTCATCCCAGCCCTCCCATCATTCACTTCTTCATTTCTCTTCAGAAAAGGGGAGTCCTTCCGCGGATATCAACTAGCCCTGCCATATCAAATAGCAGAAAGACTAGGCACAACTATTGAGACTAGATGAGGCAGCCCAACAAGAGGAAAGGGTCCCAAAGGCAGGCAACAGAGTCAGAGACAGCCCCTGCTCCACTGTTAGGAGCCTTTCATGAAGACCAAGCTACACAACTGTAACATAAGTACAGAGGGCCTAAGTCAGTCCCATGCATGCTCCCTCGTTGGTGATTTAGTCTCGATCGGTCCCTATGTACCCAGATAAGTTGAGTCTGTAGGTTTTCTTGTGGTGTTCTTGACCACTATGGCTCCTACAACCCAGGATTTCCCAGATTTCTCAAGCTCTGCCTAATGTTTGGCTGTGGGTCTCTGCATCTGTTCTCATCAGTTGTTGGGTGAAGCCTCTCTGACGATGGTTATGCTAGGCTCATGTCTGCAGCATGGCAGAATATCATTAGCAGTGTCAGGCGTGGGCTCGCTCATGCCAATGGTCTCAAGCTAGACCAGTCATTGGTTGGCTAATCCTTCAATTTATGCTTCATCTTTACCCTAGCACTGTAAAAGGAACTTTTATTTGTCTGGTTCAATTGTTGTCTTGGAGGATTACTGCCTCTGTCTGCTAACTTAGGCCTAGGCCTAGGCCTGGAAGCTTCTAGCCTCCATACAATCTAACCAAGGCCTAGAACATTTTTAGCCTCTGAGACTTACTGCTTAATAAGCTCACTCTTTCTTTTTCTTACTGAGCTCTGGGCTAGCTGGTTCAACTCAGCTGTTCTGACTCAAACTCCTCTTCCAGATGATTTACTCAATCTGGCTTCTCTCTCAGGCCCCTGAATTGCTCTGCTTGGCCTTAAACTAACTCCAGCAATCTGCTCTAATCTCCTGGCTCCTTCTCATTTTCTGGCTCATTCAGTCTTCACCTAAGTCTATCTTGTTCTGTCTCCACAACCTGTCTCTCTATTATTGTCCTGGTAAATCTGTCTCCTCTCTTCTCATTCTTTGTGTTACTCCCTTAAGTAGCTTCGCTTTCTTCTCTCTTCTCCTGAGAGTTGGGCAGGAGATTCTGTCAAATCTTTCTGCGATTTATCACTTTTTCTGCCACTCAATTAGACATCATGTTCAAAAATGAGTGCTTCTTCCTACAAACTAACTTTACCTTCATTGCTTGAGATTGAAGGTGTGTGCCACAATGCCCAAACCTAAGTTTTTATTTACTTGTAACTTGCTCTACAGCAGGCTGGCTTTGAACTCAGATCTGCTTGCTTCTGTCTCCTGTATTAAAGGCGTGTTTGTATTCCAGTCAGATCACACAGACCTAGAAGGTCTTTGGATGTGATCTCTTGCCAGAACATCCATGTTCTGAATTAAAATTCTTCTACACAGCACATCTTGCAGGCAGGGCAAATTGCATGTGGAAGGTTTTATCTCTGGTTGGCATCCCAATCACTCCATTGGAAGCCTTGCCTGGTTGCAGGAGATGGCCAGTTCAGGCTGTATATCCCCCATTGCTAGGAGTCTTAGCTAGAGTCACCCTCGTAGATTCCTGGGAGTTTCCATTGCGCTAGGTCTCTAGCTCGTCCCAGAGATGCACTCCCATTCCAGGTGTTTCACCTAGTACTCTCTCCCTCCGTCCTTCCTCACCTGATCCTTCCTATTTCCATCTCCTCCCCGACCCCAGCTGAGGAACTTCCCTGCATCCACCCACGATCTGTTCTATTTCCCCTTCTCAGTGAGATTCACAAGTTCCTCTTTGAGCCCTCCTCACTACTTAGCTTCTGTGGCTCTGTGGATTGTAGCATGGTTGAGCTTTACAGCTATTGTCCACTTATAAGTGAGTATATACCATGTGTATCTCTCTGGGTCTGGGTTACCTCACTCAGAATGATCTTTTCTAGCTCCATCCATTTGCCTGCAAGTGTCATGATTTTCTTGTTTTCAATAGCTGAGTAGTATTCCATTGTGTAATTGTACCACAATTTCTTTATCCATCCTTCAGTTGAGGGACATCTAGGCTGTTTCCAGTTTCTGGCTAATATAAATAAAGCTGCTATGAACATAGTTGAGCAAATATCTTTGTGGTATGGTGGAGCATCCTTCGGGTATATTCCCATGAGTGGTATGGCTGGGTCTTGAAGTAGATCAATTCCCAATTTTCTGAGAAACCACCAAATTGATTTCCAAAGTAGTTGTACAAGTTTGCATTCCCACCAGCAGTGAAAGAGTGCTCCCCTTGTTCCACAACTTCTCCAGCATGTGCTGTCACTTGAAATTTTGATCTTAGCCATTCTGACAGGTATAAGATGGAATCTAAGAGTCATTTGATTTCCCTGATGGCTAAGGATGTTGAACATTTTTTTTTTACTTTTTTTAATGTCTTATGTTTTATTTATTTATTTATTACATTTTTTCTTTATTAATTACACTTTATTCACTTTGTATCCCCCTGCGGTTCCTTCCCTCCTCCCGTCCCAATTCCTCCCTTCTCCACCCTCTGCATGCATGCCCTTCCCCAAGTCCACTGATAGGGGAGGTCTTCTTTTCCTTCCTTCTGATTCTAGTCAATTAGGTCTCATCAGGAGTGGCTGCATTGTCTTTTTCTGTGGCCTGGTAATGCTGCTTCCCCCTCAGGGGGAGGTAACAATCAGTTCATGTCAGAGACAGTCCCTGTTCCTATTACAATGGAACCCACTTGGATACTGAACTGCCATGGGCTACATCTGTGCAGGGGTCTTAGGTTATCTCCATGCATAGTCCTTGGTTGGAGTATCAGTCTCAGGAAAGACCCCTGTGCTCTGCATGAAGTTAAACAGCAAAAAATCAAGTAATGCAATTAAAAAATGGGGTACAGAGCTAAATAGAGAATTCTCTGCAGAGGAATATGGAATGGCAGAGAAACACTTAAAGAAATGCTCAACCTCATTAGCCATCAGGGAAATGCAAATCAAAACAACCCTAAGATTTCACCTTACACCCATCAGAATGGCTAAGATAAAAAACTCAAGAGACAACACATGCTGGAGAGGTTGTGGGGAAAGGGGAACCCTCCTCCACTGCTGGTGGGAATGTAAACTTGTACAACCACTCTGGAAAGCAATCTGGCACTTTCTCAGACAACTAGGAATAGCTCTTCCTCAAGATCCAGCTATACCACTCCTAGGCATATATCCAAAAGATTCTCAAGTATACAATAAGGACATTTGCTCAACCATGTTTGTAGCAGCCTTATTTGTAATAACCAGAAGCTGGAAACAGCCCAGATGCCCCTCAGTGGCAGAATGGATGCACAAATTGTGGTATATATACATAATGGAATATTATTCAGCAATAAAAAAAAAAACAAGAAAATCATGAAATTTGCAGGTAAATGGTGGGATCTGGAAAAGATCATCCTGAGTGAGCTATACCAGAAGCAGAAAGATGCACACGGTATATACTCACTCATATAGACATATAATATAGGATAAACCTACTAAAATCTGTACACCTAAAGAAACTAATCAAGAGGGAGGACTCTTGCTAAAATGCTCAATTCTTATCCAGAAAGGCAAAGAGGCTGGACATCAGAAGAAGGAGAAAAGAGAGAACAAGTCAGGAGCCTGACACAGAGGACCTCTGAAAAGCTCTGTCCTGCAGAACATTTCTTTAAGTGCCTCAGCCATTAGAGTTTCCTCTGTTGAGAATTCTGTTTAGATCTGTACCCCATTTTTAAATGGGTTATTTCGTGTGTTGATGCCTAGTTTCTTGAATTCTTTATATATTTTGTATATCAGCCCTATGTCATATGTGGGGTCGGTGAAGATCTTTCCCCATTCTGTAAGCTGCCATTTTGTCCTTTTGATGGTGTCCTTTGCTTCAGCTTCATTATTTGTTGATCTTAGAGCTTGCTTATTTGATATTCTGTTCAGGAAGTGGTCTCCTGTGCCAATACATTCAAGGCTATTTCCCATTTTTCTTCTATCACGTTTAGTGTATCTGGTTTTATGTTATGGACCTTGATCTACTTGGACCTGATTTTTGTGCAGGGTGAGAGATATGGATCTATTTGCATTCTTCTACATCCAGACATCCAGTTAGACCAGCACCATTTGTTGAAGATATTTTTTTATTTTCTATTGTATAATTTTGTCTTCTTTGTCAAAAATCAAGTGTCCATAGGTGTGTAGATTTACTTCTGGGTCTTTGATTCAATTCTATCAATGAACCTTTCTCTTTTTATGCTAATACTATGCAATTTTTATTACTATTGCTTTATACAGCAATTGCTTTATAGTCAGGGATGGCGATACCTCCAGAAATTCTTTTATTGTACAGGGTTGTTTTAGCTATATTGGGGTCTGTTTTGTTTTCGTTTTTCCATATGAAGTTGAGTTTTTTTTTCAAGGACTGTAAAGAAATGTGTTGGAATTTTAATAGGAATTGCATTGAATCTGTAGAATGCTTTTAATAAGATGGATATTTTTACTAATATATCCATTTTAATCCTTTTGATCCATTTTCTAATATCTTCTTCAATTTCTTTCTTAAAAAAATTTGATGTTCTTGTTATAAAGGTCTTTCACTTACTTGGATAGAGTTACACCAAGAAATTTTATATTGTTTGTGTCATTCTGCTTTCTTATGGAATCCAATACCACCATCCCAAGGATGGCACTACCCATGATGGGTTGGGCCCTTTCCCCATCAATCACTAATTAAGAAAATGTTCTCCTGTCATTCATTTCATTACTCATAGAAAGGATTTTTAAGTGAGGTTTTCAGTACCTGAGCGTGCCCTCACCTCAGGTCTTCACTGCTTAGAAGGCATGAAAGCCTCACCCGTAGTCATCCAGATGGCTTCCTCTCCCTCTCAGCTTGCACGTTTATCTCATAGTCTGCACTAATTTAATTTGAATACAATATGAAGATTCTTCTCCCCTAAATAAACACATCATCTGGTGAAAAAAAAGAAGGTAGAAAACTTACTGAGTTTGGGGTATCAGTCTCAGAAAAGACCCCTGTGCACAGATTCTTTTGGTTCTGTTGTTCCCTTTGTGGAGCTCCTGTTCCCTCCAGGTCTTTCTATCTCCCCCTTCTTTCATAAGATTCCCTGCATTCTGCCCAAAGTTTGGCTATTAAAACGGACACACTAAACCTGTTAGAAGAAAAAGTGGGGAAGAGCCTTGAACTCATTGGCACAGGAGACAACTTCCTGAACAGAACACCAACAGCACAGGCTCTAAGAGCAACAATCAATAAGTGGGACCTCATGAAACTGAAAAGCTCTGTAAAGCAAAGGACACTATCATCAAAACAAAATGACAGCCTACAGACTAGGAAAGGCTTTTCACCAACCCTGTATCTGACAGAGGGCTAATATCCAGAAAACATAAAGAACTTAAGAAGTTAAGCAGCAACAACCTCAAGTAACCTAATTAAAAACGGGGTACAGAGCTAAAGAGAGAATTCTCAATAGAGGAACATCGAATGACAGAGAAACACTTAAAGAAATGCTCAACATCCTTTGTCGTCAGGGAAATGCAAATCAAAACGACCCTGAGATTCCACCCTACATCAGAACAGCTAAGATCAAAAACTCAAGTGACAACACATGCTAGAGAGGATGTGGAGAAAGGGGAACCCTCCTCCATTCTGGTGGGAATGTAAACTTAAACAACCACTTTGGAAATCATTCTGGCACTTTCCCAGACAAATAGGAATAGTGCTACCTTAAGACCCAGCTATACCACTCCTAGGCATATATCCAAAAGATGCTCAAGTATACAGCAAGGACATTTGTTCAACCATGTTCGTAGCAGCTTTATTTGTAATAGCCAGAAGTTGGACACTACCCAGATGTCTCTCTCCTTCTCTTATTCCTTCCCCTCTCCCCATCTCTCTTTTCTTATTTTTTTCTTTATTTCATTGGCTAGAAACACAACATAGAATTTACTCAAAGTACTGATAAATGACAGCTCTAAGAATTGTTTATATTTTGGGGTAATTTAAAAATTATAAATTAGACCTTTGTATTTCTGAGATAAATGTAATTTAATCAGTGTGTGATAACACTGACCTGGAATTACTCCTAGCCCCTGAAAGGCTGGGCAATGCAATGACACTGTAATGCCCTCAAACGAACAAACAGCTAACAAGCTACCAATACCATAATTTGAGAAAATCATTACAGTTGTTTTTATTAATTTTGCAATATTTTGTAATGCTGCCTTCCTAGCCAGGATGGGGTAGGTGGTGAGTGGACCTGGTCTCTGTTGACACAAGGTAAGAGCTTAAGGAAACAGTGCTAAGAAACCAGGTGTTGCCTTCTCCACCTCCCCTTTCCTGGCCTGTTGGGACTGTGGCTTTGTGCTTTATTCTGCAGTTACTTTGGGACTTTCTTTCCTCTGCAAAGAAAGGTCTTACCACCGCCACATTTTCCTGTTCCCATTGGAATAGAGCTCTGAGGAGGCCAGGTAGCCATCAAACCCCTGCACCTGACTAGAACCATGGCCAAGGCTCAGTTGTTGTCAATGGCCACTTTGTTGGAAAGGAATCCCAGTATCCTGGGATGAGCACACAACCATGAAGAATGCAGTCTGACAGTCATAGAGACAGCTATGGTGTGTCTGGGAAACATTTGCTTTCCTTAGGCACAGGATTTATTGGCTCTATGGCTCTACGGGCGTTTCCCGTCCAACTGGAAAAACCAGTGATGGTGCCAGGGTCTGGGTAACCACTCCAGGTGCAGGTAGTGAGCAGAGATACCGGATGGTCCAGTAAACATAGTGGACCCATTGCATTCCTGAGTGGGTGAACGGACAGGAAGTAGAGGGAGTCTCAGACCACACAGCCTCCTTAATACTCTACCAGATGCCTCTGGGCCTGGAAGAAGTCAGGACTCATTGTCTCATTCTCCACCTCCTATCTCCCATCCCCACCATCTCCATTCATGCCAGCTGCCCTTCTTCCCAGGTTCCAAGTAGAACAAGCTGGTCATCTTCTCCTGGTAAACTTACCCCTGGCCAGTACTCTCACTGGAGCCTAAAAATAATGTCAAACACATAGAGCCCCAACAGCTCCCAACAGAGCCATCTGGTGACATGAGGTCACCTTGAGGAGCCCACAAGCATTAGCTTGCTGGTCCATCTCCATGTAAGGAGGGGCTGCCTGGCCTCTCCACTCACACCTGGACAGCATGTCTCCTGTTCACCTGGTGCACACCTTAACTGCACTGAAGGAGATATAGTGGGCATGAACTGACCAAGACCCTGGGCTAGCTACTTTGATACTACATTCAGTTCAGCCTCCTCTGGACCACAGTGATGTCAATATCTATTTTCATTATTGTTTCAAGACTCTAATAAAATAATTATTTTATTTATTTCATCATATTTTATTATATAATGTGCATGTGGCTCAGTTGATAGTTTATCTAGAATCCCTGAAGCCTTGGGTTTTATTCCCAGTACCACTTAAGCCAAGTAGTGCCACACAGTTGTAATCCCAGAATGTGGAAGATGAAAGGCAAGAGGAGTTAAGGGTTATCTCTGGCTAGATAGCAAGTTTAAGGCCAGCCTGGGCTATATGAAACCCTGTCTCAAAAAGGAGATGTGACAGAAGGCTCACCAGATGAACCTGAGTTTGATCCCAGAACCCACATAGATGTTGGAGAACTTATTCCACAGAATTGTCATTTGTCCTCAACACGTGTGCTGTGGGATGTGTACCCATGTGCACACTTAAACACACTGAGAATAATAAATTAAATTAAAATATACACATACCATCAATTCCCCCTTCTAACATGTTTTCCCTAGTGCTTTTGTTATTCTTTATGTATGGGAATGAAAAAGAATGAGTTTGACCTGGTTACATTCACTCATTTTCTAAACTCCACTCTGGTAACATGGAGCTTAGTTAACATTTTTAGAGGAAATTATATTAGCCTGATGTCTTTGTTACTAGTCTATTGCTGTGACAAAACACCATAATCAAGACAACTTATAAAAGAAAGTATTTAATTTAGGGGTTTAGGGTTCCAGAGGGTTAGAGTCCATTATCATCATGGTGGGGAGTATGGCAGCAAGCAGGCAGGCATGATGCTGCAGCAGTAAAGAGCTTACATTTGAGACAACAACCGAGAGAGAGAGAGAGAGAGAGAGAGAGAGAGAGAGAGAGAGAGAGAGAGAATGACTAACTGGGCTTTTGAAACCTCAAAGCCTCCCTCCTAGTGACAGCCCTCAAAGGTCATACCTTCTGATCCTTCCCAAACAGTTCCACAAGATGGGGACTAAGTATATATAAGCATATAGTAAGTATATAGGCTCAATGAGCCTATGAAGGCCATTCTCATTCAAACAACTGCAAATTATTAGTCAAGAAAATGCCCCATACACTTTCCCAAAGGCTAATGTGAGAGAGACAATGCTTCCATTGAGGTTCCTTCTTCTCAGATGACTAGCTTGTGTCAGGTTGACAAAAAAACTACAGCACAGACCCTGACAAAAGCCACACAGGAGGAAATGTTTACCTGGCTCATGATCCCAGGTTCCAGCTCATGCTTGTGGGAAAGTCAAACATCAGAAACTCAAAGCAGGGAGTCACATCTTTGGTCAAGAGCAGAGAGAACAAATGCATACATGCTCAGATTCAGCCTGATTTGTTTTCTAATTAATTATTTTTCTTGAGATAATGTCTCTCTATATTGTTTTGGATGGCCTCAAACTTACAGAGATCTATCAGCATCTGCCTCCCAAGTGCTAGTATTAGAGGCGTGTACCACCACATCTGGCTTTTATTGTTGTTGTTTTGGTGTTTAGTGTACTAGAGTGTTTTGCTTGCATGTATGTCTGTGTACCACAAGTAACCCTGGTGCCCACAGAGGTAAGAAGAAGGAATTGGATCCCCAGGAACTGGAGTTATGGATGTTTGTAAGCCACCATGTAAGTGCTGGAAATGTAACCCAAGTATTCTGTAAGAGCAACAACTTCTCTTAACTGCTGAGACATCTCTCCAGCCCAAGTTTCTCCACTCTTTCACAAGTCTGGATTTCTTCCCTACTGAATGTTGCTGCCCACAATCATACACCAGGCACTCTGGATCTGAAGCAAGGTTGGGAATTGTGCATCTCCTGCCCTGCACCTGGGGTCTAGTTCCTCTCTGTTTACCTTGAAGTGATTGAGACTGACTGGAGGCATTTCACACATATACTCATGAATATGCATGCAACCATACATACAGTATACAACCTAACATACATGTTTTCATACACACACATCCAAACATTCTATATGAAACTTTGAGTGGAATGGAATCTTGGGATGATACCTTCCTCTGATTGTTAGATGAAGTGCAGATCAGGATGGACTTCAGTTTTTCTTTGTCAGCCAGCTGTTTTCTGTCGCTACTGATGCATCATCTCTATTCCATCCTAGGGATTCCAAGTCCCCACTAGTCCTTCTGGCCTCACTGGGCACCTTTAACCCTTCTCTTCTCCTTCCCCTCACCCACCTTTCAGGAGCACTGTTATCCTGGGCCTCTCCTGTACCATTGAGCCATTTTTGTTAGCTTCCTATCCTGAGGTTTCTGCCAATCTTCCCTCACAGACCTCCCTGAGCTCTGTCCATAGCTGCAAACCTCCCTGGAGGCTCATTCTAGGCCTAGCTTTATGCAACATTACTTGCTGATGACTCCCAGCCCCTCTCTCCATTCCCAAACTTCACTCAAGCCCAGAAATCCCTGTGGCTAATTTAACATGTCCAAGAAAAAGGCCTGATCTCTTACTTCCTCTGTGCTTCCATCTATCTTGCCAAAGTCAAACAAAGATGCAGAGACAAGATGGGTGTCTCTGTTTTAGCTAGGGTTTCTATTGATATGATGGAACACCATGACCAAAAAGCAAGTTCGGGAGGAAAATCGAAAGAAGTGAGGACAAGAACTCAAACAGGGCAGGAACCTAGAGGCAGGAGCTGACTCAGAGGACATGGAGGGGTACTGCCTGATTTCTTATAGAACCCAGGACCACCTGCCCAGGGTTGGCTACACCCACAATGGGCTGGGTCCTCTCCCATCAATCACTAATTAAGAAAATGCCGTCCAGGCCTAGTTATAGCCTGATCTTATGAGGCATTCTTTTTCTTTTTTAATGTTTAATTCTTTTATTTACTTAATGACAGTAATTTGTAAAAATAAAAAAAAAACATGGTTTGACAAGAAACAAAATAAGAAAATAAGCTACTCTAAAACAATAGAACACTTGTCTTTTTGATTGTTCTTTCTACATTAGATTGTTTTCTTTTTTAAGATGTTTTTTTTAATTTTTATTAATTACAGATTATTCACTTTGTATCCCCCCTGTACCTTCCTTCCTCCTCCCCTCCCAATCCCCCCTCCCTCTTCTCCACCGGTGTCCCTCTCCCAGTTCACTGAAAAGGGAGGTCCTCCTCCCCTTCCCTCTGATGGTAGTCTCTCAGTTCTCATCAGGAGTGGTTGCATTGTCTTCTTCTGTGGCCTGGTAAGGCTGCTCTTCCTTCAGGGGGAGGTGATCAAAGAGCAGGCCAATCAGTTCATGTCAGAGACAGTCCCTGTCCCCATTACTATGGAGGCTGCTTGGATACTGAACTGCCATAGGCTACCTCTGTGTAGGGGTTCCAGGCCATCTCCATGAATGGTCCTTGGCTGGGGTATCAGTTTCAGAAAAGACCCCTGTGCCCAGATCTGTTGCTGTCCTTGTGGAGCTCCTGTCCTCTCCAGGTCTTACTATCTCCCACTTCTTTCATAAGATTCCCTGCACTCTACCCAAAGTTTGGCTATGAGTCTCAACACCTGCCTCGATACCCTGCAGGGTAGAGCCTTTCAGAGGTCCTCTGTGGTAGGCTCCTGTCCTGTTCCCTGTTTTCTCCCTCCTCTGATCTCCAACCTTATAAGGTATTCTTAATTGAGGTTCTCTCCTATCCAATGACTCTAGCTTGTGTCAAGTTGACATAAAACTAACCAGCACATTATCCAATAGAAAGAGCAAAACTAGGGAATAAAATACCATTGCAGGCCTCAACATTCATTTCTAGGTGGGCAGCTGCTCATGTGTCCTCCCCAAAAAGGGAAGATTGGGAGCTTCATTGGCAAGTGTTTGAGGAGTGTTTGGATTGTGACTGGTGAGCATAGGCATATTTGCAGAGTCTGCCAGCTGCCTATGGAGTCAGCTCTATGGAGTCAGATGTGTGTAGTCCACAAGCGAGCTAACAACTACATGGACAGGTGTTAGAGGGAAACAGCTTTGCAGAAAAAGCAGGTTGCTTCATCAGATTGATCTGGGGGACAATTCCTAGAGGGATCATTGGTGATCTGAGCATTTGTCTCTGTGAGAACCTTTTCTCAAACCCCACCCTTTCAGATGGAATAAGAATGATTGATACTATTTCTGAAGTCAACAGAAAATCCCATCCACAACCTAAAATGTCCCAAGACTTTCCTTTCAGCCACAATATGCCCACAGCAGTCCACCCCAACCCACAGTGTTCCACTCCTATTTGGATGCTCTGGGAAGTGAGGAAAGTGTATGCCTGCATCTCTCTTGTTTTATATAATTTATTCTTTGATTTTTAAAAATTACATTTATTAATTTAGTATGTGTGTTTATGTCTATATGTGTGTAAGCACAGGCTTGTGTGCAGTCAGAGGACAACTTGCAGAAATTTATTCTTTCCTTCTATCATGTAGGTCCTGAGGATTGAACTCAGGTCATCAGGCTTGGTGGAAAGCACTTTTACCCACTGAGGCAGTGAACAACTTTATCCACTGAGCCATCTTGCCAGCCCCCCACAGTTCATTCTTAACAGAACAGAGTTCTCCAGACCATGAGATTTCTCTGTTCTCATCCAACTAAACACAATCTAAAATATTCCTGGCTATCTTCATAGATCTCCCTACTACTGTGAGACAATTCTTTTTCTGAGGGGCACCCATTGCTTCTCCTGACCTATTTAGTCTGCATTTCTTTTGTTCTTCAACATATAGCATCTGGCTCACATGGTTATTGTTTGATTCTGATATCTCTGTTGCAACAGAAGAAAGGAAGTATTTTCTCTCTCTCTGAATTGGCAGCACAGATGGGCAGAGCTGGTGTAGGTTGTAGGGATGTGGGGTCCCTGCCATCATCTTCCTAAGGACTAGGAACTAAGGAAATCAGGAGGTACTCTAGGAAAGCAGAACTGTCTCACTTGCTGGCTTCTGAGGCCCACAGTTCATCTGTCAAAGACACAGGCCACCTGGACTTGGATGCAGAGTGTCAGGCTTTGGCTGGGTCCTGGCACCTTTGGAGACAGCTCAGGACACAATGGTGTTTTAACTCCAGGCAGAGCTGGCATTCTATACCTAAAGGAAACTAGCTGTTCCTTCCCTTCCCAGGGAGCTGATTCTGCTAAGCTGATGGAAGCAGCTGGGAACCTGGTTTTAGTGTGAAGTCCACTGGTTTTAGGCATCCAGCTCAACTGTTTTTAAAATGCATGGTTTCAGCAAAACATGTACTTCACTTTGCCTATCATAACTAAGAGCTTGGGTCTATTATGTACAGAAGCCTGGGATCCATGTTTAACACTGCTATTATATATATGTATGCAGATGATACATAAATGTTGATTCTTTTAATCCTTTTTTTTTTTTCTTCTCAATGCAGTTTATTCAGGAACCTTGAACAATCTTCTGATCCTGGGGAAAGCCAGCCCACAGCTTAAATAGCTTCTGGGTAGCCAACCCCAGCATGCCTCGTGGGCAATGCAGATAGGTCTACATACACGGAAGCAAGCCAGATCCTCAGCCTTAGCCAAATATGGAGTTGTTTGTGGCAGAGAGCACTCACCATCTGGAAGGTGGAAGGCGGAAACCAGCTCCATCTTTAAGGCGCGGCATTATGCAGCTCTCTACAGTTCCCCCTTTTTGTTTTAGACGCATCAGGCAAGAGTAGAGGTCTGATCTCTGATATTAGAAATAAATTGGGACTTTGTACAGATGTTCATTTAGGTGTCATCCACCCAAAGAGCATCAGACCCATCTGATACCTTTTTCTCAGAGGCAGGACCTGGGGCATCAACCCGCATGCAATCAGACATGCTCTTCTCTGGGTCGAAAGCAGCTGACCCTGAGTGCAGTGCTTAGCCTCACATCCTGAGCGTAACATTTTAGCTTTTTATGGTATCCAACCATGCTTGGGGAGACTGTCCTGCTTCAATGGCTGTAAAGGCCTGAATGATCATGGCTGCATTACGCTGTTGTGAGGCTCTAATCTTACATATACACCACAGGCAAACTAAGGAGACCAACACCCGAAGGCCTGCTAACGCTCCCATGCCCGCCCATTCCTTCAGATGATTCATGGCTGCAGCAATCCATGATGATACTCCTGTGGCTAGTCCTGCGTCCACTCTGGTAGAATTTGCTGAAACAATGGCCACTCTCAGCTGCTCCATCGTAGTATCGAATTCTCCAGTCCAATTACCTAAAATATAGCTAGACAATTGTTTAGACAGATTTGCAGCACAGGAAAAATTCTCATGTTGTATGCTAGTGACACAAAGTCCAGCATACTTCCATTGACAGCCAAGTTGAGCGATTTGCCATAGGGTATCAATTTGCTCCTGCACGAGGTCAATCCTCTGATTGAACACCAGGAAGTCTCCTTTTAGTTGAGCATTAATTCCTTTTTGTACATCTCAGGCATGAGCTATATTGGCTAAAAGATTATTCAGGGTCTGAGCAGTCTGCACAGTATGACTCATGGCTAATGCCGCGGTGGTAGCTCCAACAGCCGCCAATGAGATGGCAGTAACAGTGGCGGCTGTAATTCCAAGATCCCTTTTCTGTCTGAAGAGAGTCATAGCATGAGGGGCATCAACGGGCACAGGCACCCAGCTAGGCATGCAAGTAACCAGGGCATACCTAAATTCACTAGCATTCCGGCATTGGGCAAAAAAGCAAGTATCATTACCACAATTACTTGGCTCTATCTGGCTAACAATGAATAAAAATGGGGGTTATAAACAAACAGGTGTGGACTTATAGGAAATATAATGAGAAGCCTTAACCCCCTCATCGGAACATCCTGCGTCAGTTCTAGAACTAGCGGTGGTGGTGTCCGAGGTCTGAGTAGGTTCAGGAGACGAGACCATTGCCCCCAGGGACGAGACATGCTCCATGTAAATTGACTAACTCCATGTTTTCCTCCACTTTTGAAAGTCATTTAAGGTTCTTAAATTATCTTTTCTTTTTTTCTTTTTTCTTTTTTTTTTTCAAAACAACCCTGAGATTTCACCTTACACCCATCAGAATGGCCAAGATCAAAAACTCAAGTGACAACACATGCTGGAGAGGTTGTGGAGAAAGGGGAACCCTTCTCCACTGCTGGTGGGAATGTAAACTTGTACAACCACTCTGGAAATCAATCTGGCGCTTTCTCAGACAACTAGGAATAGCGCTTCCTCAAGATCCAGCCCTACCACTACTGGGCATATATCCAAAAGAGGCTCAAGTACACAAAAAGGACATTTGCTCAACCATGTTTGTAGCAGCTTTATTTGTAATAGCCAGAAGCTGGAAACAACCCAGATGCCCCTCAACTGAAGAATGGATGCAGAAATTGTGGTACATCTACACAATGGAATATTACTCAGCAATGAAAAATAAGGAAATCATGAAATTTGCAGGTAAATGGTGGGACCTGGAAAGGATCATCCTGAGTGAGTTGTCCTAGAAGCAAAAAGACACATATGGTATATACTCACTCATATAGACATACAACATAGGACAAACCCACTAAAATCTGTGCATCTAAAGAAACTAAGCAACTAAAAGAAACTACCTAAAACGGTCAATCCCCATCCTGAAAGGCAAAGAGGATGGACATCAGAAGAAGAAGAAAACAGGAAACAACCTAGGAACCTACCACAGAGGGCCTCTGAAAGCCTCTGCCCTACAGACTATCAATGCAGATGCTGAGCCTGATGGGCAACTGTTGGGCAGAGTGAATGGAATTTTATGTAAGAACTGGAAAATAGTAAGAGCTGGAGAGGACAGGGCCTCCACAAAGAGAGCAACAGAACAAGAAAATTTGAACACAGGGAACTTCCCAGAGACTCATACTCCAACCAAGGACTATTCATGGAGATAACCTAGAACCCCTGCACCGATGTAGCCCATGGCAGCTCAGTCTCCAAGTGGGTTACATAGTAATGGGAAGAGGGACTGCCTCTGACATAATCTGACTGGCCTGCTCTTTGATCACCTCCCCCTGAGGGGGAGCAGCCTTACCAGGCCATAGTAGAGGACAATGCAGCCACTTTTGATGTGAACTGATGGACTAAGATCAGAAAGGAGAGGAGAACCTCCCCTATCAGTGGACTTGGGGTGTGGCATGCATGCAGAAAGGAGAGGGAGGGTGGGATGGGGAGGGGAGGGGGGGCTTATGGGGGGATGCAGAATGAATAAAGTGTAATTGATGAAAAATTTAAAAAAAAGAAAAAAGAAAAGATTCTTTTAATTCTTAATTATTCATATTTTTATTTTCTCTTTTGTTTTTGGTGATACTGGGACTTGAAGCTAGGGAATCATGCATTTTATGTAAGCACTGTGCCACTGAGCTATATCCCAGCCCCCAATTTTGGTTTTTTGAAACAAGATCTTTCTCAGTAGCCCAGGCTGAACTCTAACTTTCCATTCTCCTTCCTTAGCCTCCTGAATGCTAGGATTATAGACATGCACAATCACACCCAGCTTGACTATGGAGGTTTTTGTTTTGAAAGTTGACACTTTTATTTCTGCCCTTCAGCCATGTACTTAAGCCAATGAAAAAGTACGATTAAAAAAAAATACCTGTAATTCCAGCACTCAGGAGGCTGACACAGAAAGATTGTGCATTCAAAGACAGCCTGAGCTACAATGTGGGACTTTGTGTAATAAAGCACAGCATAGCAAACACACAAAAAGCTGATCCAATGTTACAACTCAGATTAAAGGAAGCACAGCTGTAAGGTTCAAGTTCTCCTTGTCAGAGACTGACATGGACACAGAACCTCACCTATGTTTTCCTGAGACTTTTGTATGGTCTAGAACAAACCACCATTTGCACAAGATATCTCATTGCATCTGCCAGGAACAGTCACGTCGAGTGTGCAAACTCTCATGACTACTCATGTAAGCTTCTTCTGGTTGTATAGCTCACAGCCTGTTTCCCCTACCACGTCAGCTCCAGCGGTGCAGCACTTAGCTGTTGAAATTCTCTGCTCTTTGGGAAATGTGCTTTGCCTGTGCTTAGCCCTGTGGGGTCTGCAAGGCTCTCCCTCAACATAGGCTCATTCATGTCTCTATCCAGACACATGTCTTACTGTGCCTGTTTTGCGGCTACAGGAAGTCGCTGCCACAAACTTGCCTATAAAGCAAGCACAAGGAGCAAATCTCAGTGGCCTGGAGCTCAGAGACGCACTACTGATATGTCCCACATCTTCTTCTGCATGCTTTGGGAGATGCTTTGAGCATCTATTGCCCAGAGCTGAGGGGTCTTAGTTCTACTCTTCTCAGGACACTGTACCACTGGGGTGACCTGGAGTGAGTGCTCTTTCTGCAAAATGCCCCGACCATCCCAAGCTTCACATAGCTTCTGACATGTCCTCAGAGCCTTCAGCTCTCACACTGGCATCAGGGCTGCCCAACAGGTGCACATGCCTGTCCAGACTCTGCAAGCCCTTTAGTGTAATGTACACCCTGCAGTTAGCTGACTGGCTGCATTTTCTCAAGGGTCCCAGATGTTCTAGCACTCATTTCCACACAGTTGTTCCTCCCAGGGATTCACAAGTGACTTCTGAATGGCACATGGGCAAAGGAAGGAACAGCTTTTACTTTTTTCTTTTCTCCTTTAGAACAAAACGACATTCTGTGTTTTAAAAGACTGTCTGCACCCAAGACCAAAGATCTCCAATGACTAGGAGTGAATGCACTATTTTATTTTTTATTAGTTTTGTTGGGCAATAATAGCAGCTTGTAAATGACATTGTGTATTTATATACAGCTGCCTCAGTCTCAGCACGGTGGAGCTTCATTGCCATCTTCTCAATGCTATCCCAGGGAACATCTAGGGTTCCTGGTCAAGAGGACTTGAGTCCAGTGGAGAGTGGAAGGTTGGGAGACAACTGAGCACTGACTGTGGAGTGAAGCAGGACTGTCATTGTGAGGGCTGGATTGTGATTGTGTGGTATGACATATGGTAGTCCAGCTGGGGCACAGCAGGGCGAAAGATCAAGAGACTTTGATGGAAGGACTATTGTGTGGCCCACTAGCCACAAAGAGTGTGTTTTGTGTGCTTTCTGTTTCTGGAAAACATTTCACTGTGCTGAGGCAGTGTAATAGATTTATAATAGATACTTGTACCATCCCCAGGCTGGTAAATAAAAGCACAGCATTTAGGGCACCCCAGATTGCATCAGAACATGGTGTGGGTATTACATATGGGACAGAAGCCTGAGCCTCTCTTGCTCTTTTATTACTTGGGGTCCTGCCTAGTGACCTCATGAAGTCTTAAGAGCCCCCAAAGGCCCCTTTTCAAAGATTATTAACAAATGAACTGGAGGACTATGTTAACAATGTGAATTTGGAGAGATTCAGGCTCCGGTCTTATTTTCTTTATAAAGATTTGAGTCTTGCTGTGGTTTGTATTCAAACCACAGCAAAAGATTGTTCTGGAGGTTTGTGTAAGAAATATTCAAGTCAGTTGACTGACTGAAATCTCCCAGCGTTATCTTGATAGGGACTATAAGGTAGACAGCAAACCCTTCAAGGTGTCAGGCATGGTTACTCCCTAGTCTTATTTACAATTATATTTACTTTATTATTTATTTATTGTGTCTTTTAGATATCATGTGGACATGGTACAGGAGGTCAGAAGACAGTGTATGAGAGCTGCTTCTCTCTCTATCATGTGTGTCCCAGGGATTGGACTCAGGTCATCCGGTTTGGCAACAAGCACATTTCTCTGCTACCTAACTTGTTGGCCCTAGTCTTATTTTTTAAATGATTTGATGAGGGAGCTATGATTTCTAGAGTTCAATGTGAAAGATAAGTGAGTTTATGTTTATACCTACCTCTCACTGTGTGTGTGTGCGCGTG
Organism: Meriones unguiculatus; assembly: GCF_030254825.1. Classification (NCBI taxonomy): domain Eukaryota; kingdom Metazoa; phylum Chordata; class Mammalia; order Rodentia; family Muridae; genus Meriones; species Meriones unguiculatus. The sequence continues at coordinate 99,000,893 of NC_083364.1, read as the reverse complement.
TGCATGTGTGTGTGTGTGTCTTGCTTAACAGTGGGTTTTTTCTGGCTAATATATATGTATATTTGTTTTGTATATTTGTTGTATATATATAATTTTTTGAATGAGAGTTAAGGCAAACCTACATATATGTATACATATACATTTACCTACATATACATATATAAATCGCACACACACACACAAATATCCACATGTGCACATACTTACATTTAAATTATGCTTAACAGGAGGCATATATAAAAATAAAGCGAACTAGAGGTATTCTGATCAGGTGAACTGTGGCTTCTTGACAAATGCACTCAACATCTGCCTAGACATTAACTCTGACAGTTAGTGTAGTAGAAGTTTGGGGGTGCAATAACTGAAGAAGTAGAAAGTTCCCTGCTATAGCCAACTACAGCCACTTCAGAGACAGCGTAACCTGAAGTAGAGCTTGCCCTGCCCTTCCCTGTAACCCTGCTCCTCCTGAGGTTTCCTTACTAGCTCATGCTGGTACCATTTATGGGAGAAATGGGGTTGGAAAATTTACCAGGCCAGCCATAACCAGGAATAGGCCAGAAAACAGGTTCCATACTGACTTCCTAACCATGGCAGTGGATTTTAGGGAATGGGAAGGGAGTAGGGGTGGTAAGGTCACTTTGCCCTATTGTCTGATTGTTGAGGCTTTGTAATCTCAAATGTCACTTAAAGTCTAAGTGGATAACAAGCAGGTGCACCATGGTGTAACTATAGGCTGGCTGGGCTTCCTAAATGTTCCCTCAAAACAAGTTATTTTGTATGTTTTCTAGTCAAAACCAATCAATTTTGGGTAAACATAAAAAAGCATGTTTTATCTTGAAAACATCTATGAAAAAAAACTTCAGACTTTTGATCTTCTAAATTTACTGTGAATGAACTAGTAGGGCATAGCTAAAAGCTTGGAGGCCAACGTATCAGAAAGAATTTTCTGGAAATAAAATCACACCTGGCAACAAATGAGTTTTTCTTCCTTTTGATGGACTCTAGATAACAGCAATTCTACAACAATGAAAAGTATATCATTTCCCAGGGAACAGATTTTAATAAAATGCAAAAGCATAAGAGGCTAGAAAATTATTTGCTATGCAAATGAGAGCCCAAAGAAATGATTGACTTGAACTCTGATCTATTAATAATTCTCCATTCCCAAAGCACAGGTTCTCCTGCCACCTGCTAAGTCCTTGCCTTGGGCATGGAAACCACTTCACGTACATGAAGAAGGAAGGCAGACCTTTTAAAATCTTTCAAGGATGTCCTGTGATGTCAAAGCAAGCTCCCAGGATGAGTTCACCACACCTCCACGGGACTTGCAAAATGTGAGAATACCAGCAAGTATCCCCTTGGTGACTTTCTCCTCACCTTCTGCAGCATTCATGGAAGTTGGGGTTTGGGATAGAGGTTCTTGTGTGAATCTGCTGGAGCCTGCCCACTGAGACACTAAGCCAGGAACCTCCTCTTTACTGCCCTATGGGGTCTCTTCTGCCCAGATGTTTCCTGTCCTGGGGAAGAAGCTTCATGGACTCTTTCTCTCCTATCCAACAATGGTAACTCCCAGCCTATGGCAAGTCCCCACATGGAAAGATGAGGGCAAGTACTGACTATGTGACCAAACTATTCCCCTCCCTGGCCCTTCCTGACTACTATGTGCTTCTATGAAAATCAATTTCAGTAAGTATACCAGGAACTCCACTTTTGGTTCCAGGTCCTCACTAATTTCAGTGATTATCTGGTCACCCTGCCCTTGGAGATGTCCCAGTTGGAAGCTTGGCTCTGATAGACCAAACATGGAAGTAATCCTCAAGAGATCATGGAAGGGGTAGAGTTGGGTGAGTGGGCTTTTCTAGGGGGACAATGGTGGTTTTGTTGGGAAAATGGAAGAGGAAGGAGGGGTACTAAGAACCTACGTAGTTAGAACTAGAAAGAGAGAGAGGAGTGTCTCTGTGCTGAGAGACTGCGGTGACACATCACAGCCTCCATTACCCTAGCTCCAGATCATGACCAGAAACTGACCAGCACACAGAGAGAGTTGACACTAGAGAGAAATGTGTTATCTCACTCCTCACTTCACCCCTGCCACAGGGGACAGAGAGCCACAGAAAGAGATGCCTGCCAGCTTAGGAACTCAACTAAGACAGAAGAAAAAACATCAGAAAAACTTGTTAAAGACAGGTGAAAAGCTAAGGGTGATCCATAGGCCTACCTTGGTCTGGCCAAGTAGGGAGGTCTTTGAGGGAGGCCCTGACCCTCTAAGAGGATCCATAACATGTTCTGTCCTCAGTACCACAACACCATCTGGGAAGGAGAAGCCAGGCCCTAGCCTTTACCCTACACCCTCCCTGTACAAGAAACTTGTCTAACCAGAACTCAGGGAGCCAGTCCGGGATCTAAGAAGTCTTCAATGCCACATCAGCATCACCTAATCCTATACCTGTAACCCACTTGAATCTAGTCCAGATCATTGCCAGACAGCAGGAAGAAGGTGTCAGGCCCGGGAGGAAGTACTGGAGAGCCACCAGCCTGAACACTAGACAAAGGACATGTCTTGAAGGCAGAGTTGGTGATAAGCGCTCCTTAGGACTGCTCAGGACAGCAGGGTGGAGATGATGGCAAACATTATATATTGTCTCCCCTTGCCCAATGGATCTTCATTGCAGTGAACTCATTTCCTCTCCAACCTTGAACCTGTGTTGAGAAAAGTTGGTTTCAGTCATACTGACAGCCAGACTGGAAGGCTCCTCCCCCAGTCAGAGGACTGCCCTGAGCTCCCTAGGACAGTGAGTGTGACCTGGACTTTCTCTTTCATTGCCACCATTGCTTTCTGTACCTTCACAAACACTTTTCCCCTTGTGCTTGTTTCCTCTTGGACTCATCTGGAAGACCTAGGGTTCCTGGGAACAGAGCAAACATATCAACAGGGGACCCTTCTCATGTCCTGGTGCAGGAATCCTAGCCCCTGGCTCTAGTTGGTAGCCTCATCTGTGGTGTTGGCATCTAGTACCTGCTATGTGACACAATCAAGTTCTGTGCCTTCTCTGATCTCCAACATCCCTGATGGGGATTAAGGAAGTCAACATACTTATCTCAACATGAAGTAATGTAAGCCTCAATGTGCTAATTGGCACAGTGGATGTTCAATAAAAGGTAACTATTTTTACAGTGAATGTACTGAGCCTTAGCAAAGGACATATGGCTGGCTTTAACCACAAAACAGCAAATATTAATATTAAAACTCCCTCTCTTTTTAGAACTTCCAGGGCATAAGGGCTTGTATGAGTCTTCATTTTTCTGAGCAATACTGTATATATTTGGGACCTGACCCATCCTTTGGGGATGAAAGCTTCCACATACCAGAATTTACCTCCATATTTCTTATGATAGGCCAATTGCTCTACTGGAGCTCTCTTGCATAGTCTTTGTTGTGGATATAAACATACTTTTGTTTTGTTTTGTGTCCCCGGTGTGGGATGTGGGGCTGACTCAGATGGTCCATACCACCAGACTATTTGCCTCAAGCAGGCTCTGAGAGGAGCTCTTTGCCAGCTGCAGATAGTTTAAATCTGAGAACTATGGAGAGAAAATAAATGCTACAGCCCAGAGAAGGTGGATATTGGAGGAAGAACAAGGCTGCTCTTGCTTCCCCCTTGCTGCTCCTGATTGCTGTTGTGAGACAAGAAGTTGGAGCTCTCCTGAAATGAGATGGACTGGCTCCAAGGAACCTGACAACCCTAACCAGCAGGAAGCAGCTAAGAGAACTGCGCCCCCTCTCCCACTAAACCCTTTCTCTCTCTAACCTGGTGTTGGAGTGATGGAAGGGGCTGGGTAGAGTAGGGAAAAAAAGATAAGAAATGTAAATAAAAGAGGTTTTTTTTTTTTAATATTCCTACATGTCCTAGATACCATGAGCACCTGTGGGAATCTGAGAGCTGATTAACATCAAAACCAAAATGCCGAGCAATGTCAGGCGAGATATACTTTCTAGAATTTCTATTTTTAGTTATGTATATGCATGTGTATCTGTGTACAGGCTTGTGCATATAAGTGTGATGTCCATGGAGGCCAGAAAAGAGAGTCCCTGGAATTGGAGTTATAGATGGTTGTGAGCCACCTGACATGGGTGCTGGAAATTGGATACTCTGCAAGGGGAGTATCCCCTCAGTGCTGGTTAGTTATTTTGTCAACTTGAAACAACCTAGAGTTACCTGTGAAGACAGAACCACAACTGGTATACTTCCATAAGATTGGTCTGTAAGCAAGTCTGTGGGTCATTTTTTTTTAAATTAGTGGTTGAGGTTGGAAGGCCCAGCCTATTGTGGGTAGTTCTATCCCTGGCTTGATGATCCTGGGTGTGTAAGAAAGTAGGCTGGGTTCCATGGGGAACAAGCCAACAGTATACCTTCATAGCCTCTGCATCAGCTCCTGCCTCCAGGTTCATGCATTGAGTTCCTGTCTTGACTTCCTTGGATTATGGGCTGCAAACTGTTGCTGTAGCAAACTTTTCCTCCCAGAGTTGCTTTTGGTCGTGGTGTTTTATCACAGCAATAGAAAACATAACTGAGACACAGTTTTGGTCGTGGTGTTTTGCCACAGCAGTAGAAAACATAACAGACACACTTTAACCACTGAGCAGCTCCCCCCTGCCCCAGAGGATGTTTTCCTACTGGTGTACTATGAGAGATCACATTATCCCCACCAAGAAACTTCTTTTAGGGGATACATGTTTTAAAATAAATTCACTAACTGGGCATGGGGACGCACACTTCAATCCCAATGCTTGGGAGGTTGAGGCCAGTGAACCTCTGAGTTTGAGGCAAGCCTGGTCTACAAAGCAAGTTCCAGGAAATCCTCTCTTGAAAAACAAACAAACAAACAAACAAGTTAGCTTAGTGATTGTATATGTGTCTGACTTCTCAGATTATGAAATATTCCATATGTACAAGAAAATACATATGATGCAAAACAAGCTATAAAGAAAAAATCAAGTATCCACATAGGCTAAGAAAAAGATATTTCCAGCATCACCTTGCCCAGTGCCCCTAACTTTTGGCTCCCAAACAGCCTCCTCCAAGGAAAATCATTACTTTACATGTGAAACATTTTTATGTCTTTGTTTTATGCATTTTTGATTTTTAAAAATTTTAAAGCATTTTTAATATGCTTTGTTTAAAGTATTTTATGTCTTTGTTTTAGGGATGGTGGAATTTCTTGTAATCACTGGTTCCTCTTTTTCCTCACTGGATTCTCTGTGTTTCAGTCACTGGAGCATTTGTAACTTCAATAGATTTTGGAAATTCTCAGCTGTTTCTTTGGCAGGGGGAGGGGGATGTGGTAGGGAAGGTCTTACAGTCGTGATTGGCCTGGAACTTGCTATGTAGATTAGGCTGGCCTAGAACTCACAGAGATCTACCTGCCTCTGTCCTCTCAGTGCTGGGACCAAACCTTACACAAGGGTGTGTTTGTCATCTCATATTATCAGGAGATGTTTCTGCCATCCCACTGAGAGCTAAGACTAAGGCAGGCAAGTGCAAATAATCACCCTTTTCTGAGGACATGACTTTTTGTGTCCTGGCTTGGGGTGCTAGTGTCTCAGCCAACTTCCAACTTTGCTGAGTCTTAGACCCTGTTTGGCATCTTCTGACCTAAAACTCCACCCTACCAGAGATATTCTGTGACTTCCAGATGCCATCTTGACTCTTCCTTCCCCTTAGCATATGCTCAAAAGCCACTTTCACAGATGCCTTTTCTTGCAAAGTCAGCTGTAATTTTAATCCTACCCACCCCAGAAAAACTCACAGTGCTCCACTTGGATGTAAAATCCTGTTTCAGAGCTTCTGAGGTCTTCATTTTAGGGATACTACAATTTCATATGACCATGGCTTCCTCCTTTTGAATCTGCTTGGTATCTGTTGTGCTTCTGTAATGTAATATACTTTATTCAGCCCGTCAGGCTATTTTTGTAGTGTGATTATTACTTCAGGATGGTTAGTCTACAGTATTGTTATGAACATGACTGAGGCTTATTTTTCTTGTGCTGGGAATAAAATCCAAGACCTTATGTAGGCTCAGCAATCTCACTGAACTACATGTGGTTTGTTTTCATTGCATCCCAGCTATTGGCCTGGTACATACTTTTGATTTCTTCACTTATATTTGTAGAAATAGAAAGAAATCCTGTTAACACCAAGGCTAGTTTGACTTAGTAGTCCCATGATTTCCTTAGCAATTAAGGGTCTTCTCTTGGTTCAAGGTGGTGATCACATTCTGTGAAAAAGAAGTAGAAACTAGATTTGTTGATGTGTCAGAGCCTGTCCAAAAACAAACAAACAAACAAAAATCAACCACCACCACCAACAAAAAAACATTCAATAGCCTATAACCTCAGTGAAATGTTTACAGGTTTAGTGGTATGGAGAATACTGAAATATCCCTTTTAAGGACAAGTTGCAATAGTAGGCCCTCTCTGCAAGCAAAGCAGAGGTGCAGTGTTTATTATCTCATTTGCTATTCCAGAGGAATAACTCTCTTATTTAGGTGTGTTTCTCTGGCTCACTTATTGAGTTGCCCACAAAGCTTTCAGCTTTGAGTGAGGTTAAGCCAGGAGGGTCTGCAACAGCTCCAGGCTGCTGTGTAGGTTGCTCTCCCAGCACCTCCTGGGGCTAGAGACATCAGCAGCTGAGAAGATGCTGTGTGGAGCCTCCCACAGGTCCACTTGGCAGGCTCACAGAGCTGCCATTAGAATCTGAAGCAGATCCCAGGATAACTGTTCTCCTTTTGAAACATAGCTCCTGGCATTGCCACTAGGCCTTAGTGTAAACTGAGTTTTGACCATGGACCACCAGGTTTCCACCCTGTGACTTGCCCTGCTCCTCATGAACTGGGTCTTATCTGACCCATGAGGCAGGAAGCACGATGCCCAGGAGCAATTCATCATCACATGGAAGTAGGATACATATGTTCAGGGGAGAGCAGGTCTTGCTGGTTTAAGTTACACAGAAGTGGCCCTAATGCCCAGGCCTCTGGCCCTCCTATTCTGGCTGTTCTATCCCAGCATGCACCCATGACCTCATCATAGACTCTTCACCATTCACTGACTTAGGAAGAGAGGATTAAGAGAAAATTTCCACAGGGAGAACTCTGAGCTCAACTCTGAGCTCTTCTCTTAGAAATGGCCAGATGGGGCAGACCTGTGATGTCTCAGGGGTTAAAGTGATAGCTGTGCAAGCAAGGAGATTGGAGTTTGGATCCTCAGAATTCATGTAAATGCCAGGCAGGCATGGCAGCCTTGGAACCCAAAGACAGTGACTCCCCTAAGCAAGGTGGCTATTAAGGCTCTGGGCTCTGGGCTTAACTGAGAGACCCTGGGTTAATGAAGAAGGTGGAAATGCACACACAAAGCATGCTTGCCATACATGAGACCCATGAGAAAAAGGAGGAGGAGGAGGAGGAAGAAATAGCCAGACCTGATTGTATGGTAATTCATGGCCTTCAGCCAGCCTCAAAATAAAAATTTTAAAAAAGGTGGATGGTGCTTTAGGAAGAACACTCAAGTTTTTCCTCTGGCCTCTATATACATAGACACCCACGTGGCACACATGAAGATGAATTGACTTCATATCATTGAGTCCATAGCGCTGTAATTTGGCATCATGGTATGCAGGCTGATGGGAGAAGCAGGGAGGAGCAGAGATACCATGCAGGACTCTATGCCCTCAGGAAAAGGAGTCAATACTTTTCTAGTTGTGTGCAGGTTAGTTTTTTGTTTTGTTTTGATTTGTTTTGTTTTGTTTTTAGGTTCTTCAGCATTACAACATCATATGGTCGATATTCAGAGATTTGGTATGGCTAAGAGAGACCAGCCTGGGTGTGTAGTTGGTGTGGGTAGACTTGTGATGGCTAACCTCCCATGGTAAGTTGGCAGGTATGTGCCTGCCGCTTGTTTCTGGGAGATGTTAGTATTAAAACTAAATGAAGGAGAGCAGATTTATCGTCATGGTCATCTCGTTTGTCCACGCTCTGGGTTAAAAAATCGAAGGTGGAGGAGACTCGAGTTGGATGTTGGTATTCTCCGTTCCTGAGTATGCCTGGTCAGTTCTGGACTGGACTCTACACTGTCATTTCTCTGGTCCCAGGTCTCTGAGCTGTGGTACAAGCTTCATCTCTCTCCAGCTTGCAGACTATGGACTTCTCATCTCCAAATTCATGAGCCATGTTCTGATAATAAACTTCTTAAATATTTCACCCTGGGTCTGTTTCCCTGAAGAAGTGATATCCAAGGGGAAATAGATATTCCACAAGAGAACTGAGCATACATGCTAGCTGTGTGCAGGTGGACTCTAGGGGTCATGTCAGGGTGCCCTCAACACAGTGTCAAAATGGAAGCAAGCTATCACCAAAGACCTGCAGGAGAATAGGCCCATTGGAGCCCATTTGGATAGCAGTGACTCACCTGGGAAAGTAGGCATTGATGGCATTGAAGAGGATCATCTGCTTTACTCAGTTTGTCAGTGGAGTGTGGCCCAGACCAGCTACACAGCCCCATGTTGTAGGCTACAGCAGCCTGGTTTCATTAGTAGTGTGTGCGCGCGCGCGCATGTGTGTGTGTGTGTGTGTACATGTCTGTGTATATGTGTGTGTGTGTGTGTGTGTGTGTGTGTGTGTGTTGTAGTGTGCATGTGGAAGTCAGAGGACAACTTTCAGGAGTCTGTTCTCTCCTTCCACCATGTGACTCCAGGTCTCAGTCTTGGCAGCCAGTGTTCATCCATTTCCCCAGGCCCTGAGAGCTCTTTTCAGAGACTTCCAGGCCAGAAGCCGTACTTTGCCATTGAAAAAAAAAGACTTTCAAGATGAGCCAATATGAAGTAAAAGTTGGAGTTTTTTATGAAGAGACATTTTTAGGGCTGGAGACGTAGGGCCGGTGGTAAGGGCTTGCCTGGCATGGAGCTCTGGAACCCCAGCGCCACATGTAAAAAGGAAAGGTGGAGGCGCACACCTGTAGTAATCTGTTAGGAGGTAGAGGCAGGAAGGTTCAGGATTGCAGCAGGCATAGTGGCACATGCCTTTAAGCCCAGCACAGGCAGAAATAGGCAGATTTCTGAGCTCGAGGCTAGCCTGGTCTACAGAGTAAGTTCCAAGAGAGCTGGAGCTACACAGAAAAACCCTACCTCAAAAATAAATAAGTAAAAAGAAAAGGAAGTTCAAGGGTTGTTCAAGATCAAGTTCAGCCTGGGTTGTCAGAGACCCAATGTGAGGCACAGGGGTAGGAGTGCGGTGAGGGGGAGGGAGACATTTAGGGAAAGGTCAATAAAGCACTCAAGAATGGGTGTGGCTTCTTGGAGAAAGTCAGCTTAAGAGTTTTTCAACAGTAATATAGGCAATTTTAGTGACTTCTGGAGTTACACCTCAAAGGGTTAAGTGACGTAAGGGGGTTTCTGAGGTGCAGTTAGGACTGCAGACCATTTGTAAAACTATAAGTCACAAGGTTGCACAGAAGATGTTTTAACAAGAAAACAGGTTTATAGTCTTGTTTGTTGAGTGTCCCAGAAAACAAACAAACAAACAAAAAACAGACCAGGTTTACACCTGAAAAAGGAAAAAGGCACATTCAGACCTTAAGCATTGTTCACTGCCATTTTTATATTCTTATGGGAAAACCTTCCTATAAAAGGACCATCAGCTGTACCTTGGAATAGTCCCAGATGTCAAGTGTGCTGAAATTCTTGACTGGCTGGAAAGGGGTTTCAGTCCATCATACCCTGGAGGAAGGACCTTCTTTGCCTTCTCTGCCTTCTCTTTCTATCCCATCTCAAGTTCACCAGGTCTAGGGCTGATCTCTTCCAGACATACCCTTACAAACATGGGTGTTAAGCACCTTTTTTTTTTTTTCCAGAGCTGAGGACAGAACCCAGGGCCTTGCGCTTGCTAGGCAAGCACTCTACCACTGAGCTAAATCCCCAACCCCGTTAAGCACCTTTTTAAAGAGGGCCGTGGAAGAATGGGAGGGTAAGAGTCCCAGGGAAGCCTGGAACAGCTTCCATGGTGGGCATGGTTCAAATGTTCTTCTGCTTGTATCTTGAGTTAAAGCAACTTATGTTGACTTGTGTGTGGATGTAACCAGAGCTTTAGGGCAACAATACTTCATGAGTACCTGTTACTAAAGTGGGAAAATGCTCTCTTATCTTTTTAGGTGGTCTATTCTTTAAATTGACACAACAGGTCAACAGAAGAAAAATCATTTTAATTCATGTGGCCATGATAGGGAGCCCTGCAAACCCCCATAAATTCCCAGCTTCTAATGCCCTTCTTGCTCCGCACACCGGGACAGCCAGCACTATCCAGCGCGACCTTGTTTCAAACTATAAAAATCAATCTGAGATTGTGAGGTAGTCTCCGAGGACCTAGGCTTATATTCCACCAGGTGCTACAGAGAAATAGAGATTTGCTTCTTAGGTGGGGTGTGGAGGCAAACTATGGGGGTCCGTGGAGGCAAATGGGGAGGGGTTAGGGAGAAAAGCCTGGGAGATAAAAGTTGACATAATCAGCTCTCTTCCTGGTACAGACACCTTTACAAAGAGGCTGGTGTGTGTGTGTGTGTGTGTGTGTGTGTGTGTGTGTGTGATGTTTTGCTAGTTGAGAATGGTCAAAGGGGGCAGCTTTTTTGGGTTCCTCCAGTGTCTTCTTCAGTTTCAAAAAAATCACCAGCTAGTCGCTCCCTAGCGGGAGTGAGCACTGCTTGAGGCGACTGCGCTGTTCTACAGCCTTACTTTGGCAGTGTCTCCTGTGAAGCCCATCAGCTGCCTCGCCTCTGCCCCATCCTCGGTACAAGTAACACTCAATCCCTCCAGAAGCTTCCCTAAGGACTTTGGGAGCTGGGAGAGAGGGGGGCTTCGGACCCAAGGGATTGTCTTGAGTAGGAAAGCGTGGACACACCGAGGAGGGTCCTTAAGCGCCGGAGCTGAGACACCTAAGCTTAAGATGTGATGTTGCCAACTTGGCACAGAGGCCTTCTTGGTGTCCCCAACCCAGAGTCTGCCGGTGCTGGGCTTCCAAGTGACCCGGTTAGCGCTCCCTTGGGTCTTCCTCCTTCATTCACACTGCAGTCCAAAGTATTTCCATGGATCTGGGCTCGAGGGTGCGCTGCTCCGGAGGCGGGTCCCAGCCCAGCCAGGAAAATGCCTGGTCCTGTCTGGTCTCTCCGTGTAGGGGAGGAGCGCGCTCTGGGCTTCCCTTGAGGAAACTCCTCCTCCTTCCCCCAGACGGCCGCTCCTGGCCAAGGTGACCCGACACCTGCGTTTAGGGGTGTCGCCCTGGCTCCTGGGACGCCGCCTCCGGAGATTTAAGAGAGCTGGGAGAGGTCGAGCACTTGGGGCGGACGAGGAAGCCAAGAGCTCAGGCGACCGGCGGAAAGGGGCAGGGAGCGCAGCAGGTGAGCGGCGTGCGGGACAATCTCGGGGTCGGCCTGGAAGGGGAAATGGGGTTGACCCGAGTCAACGATGCCAGGCCGGGGCATTACGGGTGCGACTCTCTGGGAGCTGACGGGCCCTGGCGCACGACGTGGTGACTATAAGAGGAACCCAGCGACCTCCGTCCCTCCGTCCCGTGGCGGCGCCCAGTTGAGAGAGACCCCAGGTCGACTCCGTAGTTTCGCAATTTGGCTTATGTTCCAGCCGGCCCCTGACTAATGGATTGGAGAAGAGAGTCGTTGGGGATGGGGATCCTTCGGTGGAGCAGGCCCTTGGCCCGCACACCTGCTGCATATTCCTTCGTAGGACGCAGAGGTTCCTCCATAGTTCTCTTTGTTTCGGGAAAATCTCGGCAGTCCGGCTGGTTACCTGAACTCCTTCCGCTCCTTAGTCCCTACCGAGGTAGAAAGAAACTGGAAACTGGCTGAGATGCGGAGGACCGATATAGGCGGCGCTGCAGGGCCCTAGGGACCCTTGAAAGACGCGAACTGCCCGCCACCTGGGGGGAGGGAATGCTCCAGCGGTCCCGTGTGGTGACCTGGTTGGCTCTGAGCATTCACTGGAACGAACCTGGAGGGGCTGGCCCTGGAAGAGCAGGCGGGCTGCCAGGGGCAAATGTCTACTGGGAAGAAGGCTGACCACACGGGCATGTGCATTCATCCTGTGGGACTTGGAATGGTGGCAGGGTGACCCAACGTTTCAGCTAGGCAGTGGGCACTGTGTGTGAGGGCCTCAAGCCCAGTTGAAGAAATGAACTGTCCCAAGGCCTAAACGTTTTTTTTTTTTTTTTTTTTTTTTTTTGTGTCCATGCCCTAGAGAGTGTGGGTGGCTTTTGCTTGCTGGGAGCCCAGGTTCTTCATGATGGCCCCTAATTCGGTCGAGAGCACGCATAGGCTTCTGGCCATAGGCTTCTGGCGGCTTGTTTGTGGAAGGAAAAGCCCTAGCTGTACCTGGAAAGCCGGGTCCTCACAAGGGTTGGGCTTGCAAATGCTTAGTCCTGAGGCTAAGACAAGCCATTAGTGCTGGCTGTTCAGCTTCCAGCCACCAAGAGCCAGGCACTGTGGAAAGTTCCAAAGGGCAGACTACTTACAAGGTTCTGTGAAAATCCAAAGTGAGGTTGGTGTTGTTTACCTGGTTTGGGAGGAGGGGAGAGGTAACAGCAGCTTCCTTCCTGGGGGCTGGGCAGTTTGACTGGGGACACTGGCTGGTCCCAGGCTGCTAAGCTTCAGCAGTACTGGGTAGTGAGGGACTTCCAGATAGGCAATGTGGGCCACTCCCCACCTTTATTTGCTTGTACTGAAGAGGTGCTTGGGGGCCTTCTCCCAGTGACCTTACTGGTCATCTGCTGTTAGAATGAAAACTCAAAAGCCAGGTGTGGTGAGATTTATTTTTAATTCCAGAACTTGGAAGGCAGAAGCTGGCACATCTGGTACTCTGTGAGTTCAAGGCTACCTAGAGAGACACTGTTCAAGAGAGAAGGAAGGAAAAGGAAAAAACTGAAGAGTGTCACCAACGCATGAGACTAAGTGAAGAATTGAAGGGTGTTCTTATGGGCTGGGGACCCTTCTGGAGGGCTGGGGCGCATTTCTCAGTCTTTGGTCTTTTACAATCTCTGATCAGTGTTCTCAGCTCATTCTCAGGTTTGGCCTTACTGACACTCAGACACACCCATCACACCCTGAAGGTCAACTTTCCAGCAGTAAGGTCTTGGAGTCAGGTGCAGAGCATTGGCTGTGGCACTATAGTCACTGCAGGAGGAAGTTTGACCACCCTGATACAGTAGGTGCACAGGATGGGGTGACTTCATTTCTTCTTCAAGGACAACATAGTGAGTTCTTTATAACCCGTTTACCTTGGCTACAGGAAGGCTGATGCAAAGTTAGGTTGTCTGGTGCCTCTCTAGGTGAAAGGGCAGAACATAGGCCAGCTGCCTCAGTAGCTGTCAATGCTGTAAGCATTGGGCTCTCAGACAGAGGTATGCACAAGGGGCTTTGCCGACAGGGAGGAAGTCTGCATGCCTTGCTTGTGTACATAGTTGAGCCCTCAGGAATGGGGGCATGGGCTCAAGAGGCAGGGTATGATAACAAAGCACCTAGTGTGTGAAAGCCAGCAATGGCTTGTGGCTATGGAAATTCACACAAGGACAATGGGTAGACAGAAGGCTTAATTAAGCTCGGTGCTGTGACTGAAGAGTGAGTGGTGTCATAGTAGTATTTTCAAGTTAGCTGAACTGGCAGATGAAACAAGTCTGGCAGTGTTATTGTTTGTTTGACCAAGGTACAACACAGAGAATCAATTTCTCTCTAATTTATGGCCCTTGTTTTCCAAGGGGCATCCAGGCAGTGGCACTGAGCTCTTACCTGAGCTCACATCGTATCTGAATGATCTAATCTCCAGGACACAGGAGAGGGATTTCTAGAGATTACCGATTTGGAGGTCATTCCACACAGAACTCTGAGAAGTATTCAAAACTTCTCTGCTGACAATACATTATAATGAATCGGCAGTGACTCTTCCACATTGGACCTCATAGCTAGTGCTTAGTCACTTAGGTTCTAGAACGTGCTGGATCTTGAGCTTTAAGGACTTTATACTTTCCCAGAAGCTCCCAGCCTCAGCTAAACTTTTGAATTGTGGGAAACTTGGTTTCCCTTCGCTCAAAGTTTGCCTTCTGTCTGATTCTGATCCTTAATCCTGTGCCTAACCTCTGGGTTTATGTGGCCTGAATCAGGTCCCTGCTCCACATAGCAGTAGCATAAATACTAGAAGCAAAGCCTGTCTTCTGTCATATTGAGCTCGGAGTGGGAGAACATACTTTCACTCAATCATTATTACACTCCATTTATTACTCATTATCCTCACTAAACAGAGTGGCCTAGGCAAGGCCTTTAACCAGAGCCAAGGGTCCTCCTGCCATGACCTGGGGCCTTTCTGCCTGTCTCGGTGTTATATGAACACTCCGATCAGGGGATCTGACTTGTGCAACTGGTAACGTCCTGCTGTGGGCTTCCCACCCCTGGCTGTTCAGCTTTATCTTTTTCATGTAGCCCCTAGAAAAAAATAGTCGTTTATGTCTGTGTGTATGTGCATCTGTGTGTCTATATGCATGTATGCGTGTCCCTATGTGTCTCTGTGTGTGTTTGTGACTGTATGAAAGTCTCTGTGTGTACATACGTGTGTGTCTCTTTGACTGTCTCTGTGGTCTGTGTGTGTCTCTGTGAATGCATGTCTCTGTGTGTGTATCTGTATCTGCGTGCATGTCTTAGTATGTGTCTCTGTACATGTGTGTGAGTGTGTGTGCATTTGTGTATCTGTGTACATATGTGTATGTGTGTCTGTGTGTGTGCATGTGTTTTTCTTCCTACTTTGCTTCCATATTGCTGTGATTAAACAAATAAAAAACACCATGACCAAAACAACCCCAGGAGAAAAAGGTTTATTTCAGTTAATAGTTTATAGTCCACCATCCAGGGAACTTAGGGCAGGAACATGGAGGCAGGAACTGAAGCAGAGACCATCAAGGAACTTTGCTTTGTGGTTTGTACCACATGGCTTGCTCAGCCTACTTTGACCACCTTCCCAGGGGTGACATTGCCAGTGGTGGGCTTGGGTCCTTTCACTTCTGCCATCAGTTAAGAAAAGTGCCCCATAGACTTGCCTATGGCACAGTCTGAGGGAGGCATTTTCTAAACTGAGATTTCCTCCTCACAGATGACCCTAGCTTGTCTCAAGTTGACAAAAAAATTAAGTGGTATAAGCACGTGAGTGCAAGTGCAAGTGTGCACACACACACGCTTGAACACATTTTTGTTATGGTACAAAAACAGATTTAATTTTCACCCTAAAAATCTTGTAATCTCCTTGGAACAAGGCATTCAGAGAAAAAGAAACACCAATGCACAGACGATGGGGCCACCTCTTCAGAGGTGTTTTGACTTTCTCCCTCTAATTTCCAGAGCTAGCACTCCATCCAACAAGGCAGGCCCAGCCACTCATCTGCAGTACACCAGCAAAAGAGACAAGTCATTGCTAAGAGCATTGAAAGGGGACCTGTTCAGTGTGGTTACATTGGGAGGAGGAACAAATAAAGGGGGCCAGTGACCCCAGGTCCATTTTGGGAGTCCTTGCATGAGATTCATGTTTAAACAGAGAACGAAGTGTTCAAAAAGCAGTCCTGGTCAAGATATGGTCCTGCATATCTGACCCATCATTGTCTCAGAACTGTGTGAAATCTCTGCTGGGAAGCAAGTTCCTCTGGCTTCCACCAGGCTTCAGCCTTTTGTTTCTCTACATTGGGGTTCCTGAGAAACTCTTGGGTTTTTGAGGCAGGTTTTCTCTGTGTAGCTCTGGCTGACTTGGAACTTGCTTTGTAGACCATGCTGGCC
The DNA here is from genome assembly GCF_030254825.1 of Meriones unguiculatus. Lineage (NCBI taxonomy): Eukaryota > Metazoa > Chordata > Mammalia > Rodentia > Muridae > Meriones > Meriones unguiculatus. Next base: position 98,985,034 of record NC_083364.1, on the reverse strand, counting down.
TTGACCGCCTGACCCTGCCTCCTGAGTGCTGGGAATAAAGATGTGTACCATCAAGCCCAGACCTGAGGAACTCTTAGTTCTCCCAGGTCCACTGTTTCAACAGTCTGACAGTACAAGTGTCCCTCCTTAAATGTCCTCTCCCCTGCCAGGGCAGTATGCCCATGTCTGAATGTCTCAGACCTCCACTCCATACTACCACTGACTAGCTTTCCTAATAGTGGACTGTGTCCCTAAGAAAAGAGGATGATGTGACCTGAGCCTCGTTTCTCTTCAGTGTGTTTACTGGCTGCACGGTGTCTGGTGGTGGCATGTGGTGACACAGGTGGAAGAAAGAAGCAGATTCTGGGGATCTCTTCCCACTTCTAGCAGCTTGAACAGCACCTGGCACTCTGGGGGCTTCATGAAAGAGCCAACACATGTGAGACAGAGTGTGATGATGTCAGTGGACTGCAGTTATTGGGGCAATCCCATACTTTTGCATGTAAGCTAGTAACAATGAGTCTGTTCTCACCCAGCTATGTCCTCAGGTAAAATTAGTTTTATTCAATCAAGACTAAGGTAATACTGTGTACCTATATCGATCACGTTATTGCTACATTTACTCAGTGCTCCTGAGATTATTATAAAAGGCTGCTTCTCTTTTCTATCTTGATAGAGAACTGAGGAATAGGATCTTCTCAGGTCACAGCTAGAAAGAGATTGAATCTAGGTTGAGATCCAAGTTCCACCTAATGCTTAATCCCCAGTGTCATAGCTGCTAGCTATGTAGTGTTGTGTTCTGTGTACCTAAATGTCAGGCTCGTATGTAGTGTAGTGCAGGTATGTGTATGTGTTCATGTGTGTGTATAGGTGTGCATACAGATGTGTGCATGTGTAGAGATCCAGAGGTGGGTGCTGGGTGTCTTCCTCAGTCACTTTCCACTTTAATTTTGATATATTACTGAGCTGGGAGCTCACTGAATGGGCAAAAGTATCTATTTATGTCCTCAGGATTCTCCTGGCTCTGCCTCCCTCACACTTTGTCCAATGATCATCTTCCCAGAACTCAAGTATCTGGTTCTTACAGATGAAAAGGGCTTATCATGATGTCTGAACTCCTTCCAGCCGTCCCTGGCATATCATCTGGTGAATAGGTGACTCCCCAGGATCGTTTCTTAGAATAGTTTTGAACCACCTCACATCCATCTGGGAGGAGTGAAACAAAGCCCTCATAGAGAGAATAACAATGAAAAAAATAATGCACCAACCCTCATTAAAGCAAGGTGAGGACTAATGGATTCAGGAACATCTCAGCAGATGGATGGACCAGGCAGGCAGCCAATGATGAAAAGACTGCTTTGATTCCCAATGCAGCAAGGGAGAATGGGAGCTATGGCCATGGAGCAGAATATCTATGGATGAGAAATCAGGAAGAGATGACGCAGGTGAGAGGGATCTGGCTAGCCTTACTTGACAGGGTTCTTGCTGAAGGCAGGCCAGGTTTACCAGGTATCCTTTGAGGATGTAGAGGACTAGGAATACTTTCAAGTGTAGATTCTTAGTAACTGATTTATCAAGGTTTCATCAAACTACATTTTCTGTGTAAGAGTGCACAGAGGTTCTGAAGCTTGGCGAAAGAGTCTGTTGTTAGAGAACAATGATGGGAGAGATGGCTTCCTTAAGTAAGGGACTTTATGCTGATGGTGTCTCTGGCTGTTATTGATTTTTCACACATGGCTACATATGAAATGACCCAAGGAATTCTTTTCATAACCACAGAGTTGGTCAAAGCAATTAGTTTGGCATTGTTTTCTGTTAGGGTTTAGGATAGTAAACAGATTGGGGGTGGCTGTGTATATCATGCACCTTTTCTTGCTTGTGATGAATAACTGACAGAAGAATCCAGAGGCAAAAGGATTTATTATGGATCACTGTTCATGGCTGGAAAGATGTGGCCCAGGATCAGCTCTTGTCTGCAGTAGTAGGAGCATGAAGCTGCTTGCTGACATCCTAGTACCTCAGGAAGCAGGACCTCTAGCCAGAAGTAGAGCCAGAGAGCAGAGCTTGCCTGGAGGCCTCAAGCCCCATGCCTTTAGCCTGTATCCAAAAGGCTCTGTGCCCTTCTGAAACAGCACCACTAGTGGGGATGCCATTTCACATTCAAACTGTAACATTGTGTTATAAGAACATAATATTTCCTAAAGCTTGGGCAACCCTGTGAGGCTTATGTAGAAAAGACAAACAAATGTGACCCGTCTCTGGTGTTCAGTTATAGGCCACCAGTTCCATGCAGGCATCTGCATGAACACACCTATAGAATTCTGTAGAGTGTGTGTTCAATCTGATCCTCTGCTCTTCCGCTCTCTGTGCACATTTGCAATGAAACTCATCTTAACAAATGTATCAACCATGCTATCCACTTTGCATAGACAGAGCTGAGCTATCAGGCTGGTTCAGTTATTTGTCTGAGAATGCTTTTGAGAAAAGCCTCCAGTAGGAGGTAGCCCAGGTCTTTCCCTTTCAGGCTCTTCATTACCCTCTATGGGGTGGGTGAGGTTTTGATGTTTGTTTTTGGTGGTTCTTGTTTGTTTTTCTCCTATGATTCTTCCTTTTGGTGGGTTGTATATGGGAGGAGCCATTACTGGCCCCCTACTGAGAACAACATAAGTGTAGAAGGGCTTGGAGTCACAGGCTCAGTCTGGGTGCTCCCATGAAGGCAGGGTTCTCTTCCTGTCCTCATTTCTTCAAGGTCATGCAGGCTCTCCTGGCCACAGTAGTTCAACTTGTATTCCATTCCCACTCATGAGTTTCTCTGTACCCCAGAGGAAGACAGTAGATTCCTTGGCATAAACACACCAGGAATGAAGAGGCATGAGAAGACATAGGTGAAGTGAAGGCGCAAGGCCAAGCAGGGGAGAACTGTATCTTGCTCTGGTACAATGTGACCTTCACCCAGAGTCTTCCACAGCTAAACTGCATTGAAATACGCCTGTGTGTGCTTCTTTCCTGTAGGTCACCTGGAAGAAGCCAGATACCTCCTCATGCTGCTGACACAGCCAGGATGGCATTGAATTCAGTAAGTGGGTAGTTCTTACATCTTTGGCCTTTTCCTTGTTCCTTCATCCCTCTGTTATCTTCCACAGGTGTTCATCAGTAATTTTAAGAGCTGTGTGTAGGAACAGGTGGCCCTTTGGACATTGTTCAAGCTGTTCTATTGCTATGAAGAGACACTGTGACTAAGGCAACTCTTACACATAAAAACATTTAATTATGGGCTTGCTTACAGTTTCATAGGTTTAGTCCGTTATCATCTTGGTAGGGAATATAGTGGCATACTTCTGGTGCAGGAGCTGAGAGTTCTATATTCTGATCTACAGGAAGCCTATCCCCAGTGATACACTTCATCCACCAAGGCTACACCTCCTAACTCTTCTAATCCTTTCAAAGAGTTCCACTCCCAAGTGACTAAGCATTCAAATATATGAACCTATAGTGGCATTCTTATTCAAACTACCACAGTTGTGTTGGAAAGGGTGAGACATGGATGGAGCCCAATATGGCACAGGGTGTCTGAAAAGCCACCACTGCTGGACAGAAGCTGGGATTGCTACATTGTGTGTGCTCCCTTTCTCCTTCAAGGGCAATGGGTGTGCATACAAGAGAGGCAGGATGGGGCAGAGGGCATGAGTTTAGGGATGAAAGTCCGTGATGGTGCTGTCAATGTCTGCCTATCAATAACTGCGGATCAGCCACACCTGAGTAAGGCATTGGGTGGTCCATTCCTGCTGGGAGCCTACTACTTAGGGCAATAAAAGCAGTTGTCTTTGTCATCCTCAAGCCTGACCAGTCCACCTTCCACACGCACAAATACTTAGGATTATTTCTCTAGGTTCTGTAAATATATTTGTATTTATACAGAGAGATAGATACATATATAGATACATATATGGATACATATACACATACATACATAGATGCCAGTGTCTCATTTTATGAGTCTCTGGTACTTAGTTTTTTACTGGATTCCTTCATAATTTAAGTGCTACATCCAGAACAAAGTGCTTGGTGTATCTCAGCCTTTACTGCTGGGGAGGTGGTTTGGATCTGGACCAGACACTCACTTAATTTCTCAATCTGGAGTGTGTGTCTAGATGAGGGATGGCTTTCACTGTCCCCCAAACCCTGCTTCAAGTCATAATCTTTTGAAGGAGAGTGCTTGTGAGTTATTAAGCACAGATTGTTAACCTTGGAGTGTTCATGTTTCCCTGCTTAAAATTCTCAACTTTAGGCCAGCAAGACAGTTCTATAAGGTAGAGATGACCTGCATTCAGTCTTTGGGATCCACAGGGTAGAAGGAGACAACTGATTTTCACAAGTTGTCCTCTGATCCCTCTTTACACACATGTGCAGCATACACAATAAATAAATTAGTTTTTAAAAATCTATATTTAGTGGTCCCTACTGAGGATACCTGTTTCCAGAGGATGTTTCTGTCATACCTGAGGCCCATGAGAGAGCCTGAGCAGAAAGGGAGCTGGAGAGTTTTAGGTAAGAACCATTAGACATGGATGAGGGTAACTGGGGCCTCTAGGAGAGGTGCAGCCACTAAGAGAGTGAGGAAAGTAGAAATAAGAACGGCAAGCTCTGAAGTCCTGAGGGACTGCTAGGGGTGTGACTTGCGAGTACAGCTAGGGGAAGGTCTTGAGAAATGGGCTAAGTAAAAGGACTGGCACCCTAGCAGATTCACACAGCACATACTTTGACTGCCAAGTTCCCCTGAAAAGGCACCTGTTCCCTCAGCACCAGGACGTATACACTGCATAGGGATGCTTACAACCCTCTAGTGAGAGCAGTTGGGTAAATGACTGCCAACTACAGCTGCATAAGAAAAAGGGCTCTGGAAGAGAATGGCCAGAGAAGCCTGCATCTTGGATTTGTTCCTTCTAGTAGTTTCTTAAGTCAGCTGAAAAGTGTGTATTTACCACACCTGAGGTTGCACACAGAATCTGAATGTGGGGGCTCTTCAGCAGATGGGTTCTCAGATATGAACTATTCTGAACCTTGACATCAGCCTGGCTCATGGCTTCACAACTCAACCCCTCCCGGGGGGGGGGAGGTGGTGGTATGGAGGAAGAACCAGAGCAATAGGAGTCTAGCTCAGTGACTTTTTACCCCAAACTTGTGTGCTTTTTTTTTTTTTTAATAACAAAATCTCAATTATCCCAGTCACCTTTTTCTTTTATTTCAAAGAACAGATAATGGAAACAAATGAATCAGGCAACCAGAGCCAATGAAACACACATTGTTGAACATTCTCGTTAACTCAGAAAGGGTCTAGTTTTTCTAAGTGAGTTACTGTGAAGCCAGAGTGCTTGATGAATCTGCTGGTCTCTCCCTGTCTAGTGGAAATGTAAAGAAATGCTAATTTTCCAAGCCTTTGCGGTGAGTGAGAGCTGTAACTGCTTTATCTCCTTTACCACGTTTAGGGGTCGCCTCCAGGAATTGGACCTTACTATGAGAACCATGGGTATCAGTCTGAGCACATCTATTCCCCGAGGCCACCTGTGGCTCCCAGTGGCTACAGCCTGTATCCAGCCCAGTGCTACCCATCTCCAGTGCCCCAGTATGCCCCGAGGGTTACAACGCAAGCCTCAACACCTGTCATCCACACAGAGCCCGAGTCCTCAGGGATACTGTGCACCTCAAGTAAGACTCTTTAGCATTGTACCTCAAGGGCCTAGAGTTTCTGGGTCTGCCTTCTCTTGTGGTCTCTCATTTTTTCCTTTTTGTCACAAACTCTGCACTGGCAGCAGGGCCAGTCTTTTCTGCCTGCCTTTCACTCTCCGGCTGGTCAGAGTCATGGGCACTAGACTCACCTCTCTTTGGCAGGGAGAGACCTTCCTGTCCCCTTGCCTTTGGTGCAGCACCCCTGTGTGTTTGCCCAGCTCAGCTGGGCTTTTAGGACAAGGTTTCTCAGTCCCTTCTTGCCTCCATGCTTGTGGATGTGTTGTTTTGAATCAATAGTAAGCACTCAGGGTTGAGAGTGAACTATCTGTCATGTTATTGATGTGCTCAGAATACAGAGGGTTTGAGGTAAAGCTGCCTCCTGTGACCAGCTGGGAATCTGCTTCCACTCTCTCTCCTCTGCAGGCACCTCCCCCATGTGGGGGTTTCTCTCCTTCCAGAGCCTGTTCATGTCCTTCCTAGGGGAGCCGGGCTGCCCTTCCCATGGCACAGTTGCCTTCCCACTCCCGGTCACCCATGTTCAGCAGATACCAAACAGATACTGTGCTATACTGGGAATAGCACAGAAATGGGACGTATCATGCCTCTCCCTAGCCCTGAAACCTCAGAACAGTGCTCAAGGCTGAATATGAAAGCTGAATCTCATTACCCTCTCCTTTGGCCATTTCACTCAACAGGGCACTCTCTCTGTTCAGACACCTGGTCCTGTGTCCTTCCACCTTTTAGTTCGGGATGTGTCCAGTGTTGTCTGTTTGGTTTAGAGGATACCAGTGGCTCTGCTGATAAGCTGTCTTTTTAGATTTATTTTTTTTATTTTTTGTGTGTGAGAGCATGTGTATGTTACATGTGCGCAGGTGCTTCTGGAGGCCAGAAGAAGGTGTTGGATCCTCTGGAGCTGGGGTTGCAGGTATTGCAGCTGTTTGTAAACCACTCAACATGAGTGCTGGGAAATGAACCTGGTCCTCTGGAAGAGCAGTACATGTTCCTAACTTATGGATATCTCTCCAGAGCCACATAAGCTTTTTAATGGATAGTTTTTGTTTTATGAAATGAGCACCTGTCTGTGTGTATCATGCACAGTTCTAGGTTGATAAGGAAGTGAGTTCTGTGGGCCATCCATCGCTTCATCAGCAATTAAGTGATAGGCCTTAGGCCTCGGGGATCTGTCTATTCTGTTTAGATCTTTCTGGCTCTCCTGCTATCCCTATCCTACTTATCTCTACTGTTTGAACCTCTTCATGGCTCTTCTGTCCTTTGCTGTGCTCCTCCTCTATTTTCTTGCCCTCTTCCCTATTTCTATGAACCCCTTTGGGCTAGCTAGGCAAGATACAGAATGTCTGGCCTTCACTCACCATGGTGGCTGGAAGAAAGCCAGGGCAAGGACCCTGTTAGTTGTCAGAAGCCAAACGGTCCCGTGTAAGGCTGCACCTCCAAAAAGAATGTCCCCCTGTCAGTGGCTAGCCCAGTAGGCAGAAGGGCCCCACTGTACCCTACTGAGTACTTTCACATTCCAAGGGAGTAATCAGGAGTGACAGACACAGGGAAAGGAACATGTAGTTTTCTACCAATTGCCTGTATATTGGAAGCATACACACTGGGGTGTGATTTTCCACTATAAACCCGCACTGTAAAACCTCTGGCTGTGCTTTGATGGCCAGGCTTTCAGTCCATCATTAGCCTTCCAGAAGTCCAGACTGATGCCCATGTACCATGAACTGGAAAGTAATTTAGTAATTTTATTTTATTATTTTTTTCCACTAACTTTGATAATGTTTGTTAAATCACATTTTTGGGGTTGGAGTAATGGCTTAGCAGTGAAGAGCATAAGCTTTTCTCACAGAGCACCTGAGTTGCTGTACATCTCTAGCTGGAAAGAATCCAGTGACACACACACACACACACACACACACACACACTCCAAAAGAAAAATGAAAAAGAAAACATGTTGACATATAAGACATCAAAAAGTTGACATTTTTGCCAGAATCCATGTCCCACATTACTTTGGCAGCACTGAGTCAGAAGTCAGGAGTGGAAGGACATTCTGCTTTAGATTTACCTGTTTGCTTTAGCAACTGTCATGGAACTTTCTTGTGTGCACCTGCAAGAGCCTTTAAAGAATTCAAAGTCAACAGTCCTGTGGTGCAGACGCCATAGGGCTGAGTCAACAGGCTGTGCTGGTAAGAATGGATGTACATGAACGGTGGCCCGAGATTGAACCCTGCAAGTGCACGCTATGGAGACCACAGCTGGTGACAAATTTCTGTTCAGAGGTGAAATGGGTGCTTATTGCTGCAGACATGGTCCTGAGCAAACCAGCCAGACTGCGACTCCACACATGCCCCAACCAGAAGTGAGGGACACCTGATTTAATCTCCTTTACTCACCAGCCAAGTTACTGATTTAGTGTTTGTTTTTTTCCCCTGAGCTAGGCTCCTGAACATGCTAGGCAAATGTTTACCTCTGAGCCACATGGCCAGCTTTAAGCAAGTTATTTTATCTCAGATGCAATGGCATGCGGATAAGTTCCCCAAAGAGGAAAGCGTGCTTGGTAATTCATCAGTTGAGCCATCAGGAATTTCTCCTATGGGTTTCTGGGTGGCTCCACCCTGCTGCCTGAAGGCATAGTCACCCCTCACTGCATTTTGATAAAATCTCTGCCTGGTAAGGTTTTCAGCCCTGGGCCTGCCTGTGGAGCTGCTGGGAGTGCAGGTTGCCCACAGGAGCACAGTCCCTGGGATGTTGACCAGTCTCTAGCAACTCTTTGAAAGCTGTTCATACTGTCAGCAGGACACAGTAACCAGGCGAAAGCAAGCCTTTCAGTTCTTTTTTGGTTTTTCAAGACTGGGTTTCCCTGCATAGCCTTGGCTATCCTGGATTTTGTAGACCAGGCTGGCCTCGAACTCACAGCGATCTGTCTCTTCTCTCCAAGAGTTCTGAGGTTACAGGTGTGCACTACCACACTTGGTTTAAGCCTTCCAGCTCCAAGCAGGTTAGTTGGGTCTTTTAGCTCCAGAGCCCAATTTGCCCCTGCCCTGCTGTCTTCTGGAAGCACAGTACATACAGCCAAGTCCCTCCCCTGACAGCACTCTTTAGCCTGGGAGTGCCTGTTTCAGTATTTTCCCTGCCCTGTATTCCACCTCTCTGTCTTTCTTCCAGGGAAAGTTCCAGGGACCCCCCAGAGATTGGGACTTCACCTAGAGAGAGAGTTGCTGGGAGTGACTGACCCCTCACTATCAGAGGCCAACTTTCAGAATCTTTGGGGTCCCTTTCCTGTCATCTGTCTCTTTCTTCTGAACCTTGATGCTACTTTTGGCTCAGACCTCTACCTAGCAGGACTACCTGTTTGTTACAGCTGGAGAAATCAGTGAGCTACTGGAAAATAATTGTCTAAATTATTTTATTCTTAGCTGAGTTTTTATTTTATGAGCGCCTGCATATATGTATGTGCACCACATGCGTGCAGTGCCCCCAGAGGCCAGCAGAGTGCACTGGATCCCTTCGAACTGGAGCCAGGGACAGTTGTGAGTTACTAAGTGTGTACTAGCAACTGCACCCAGATCTGCAAAAGCAACAAGTGTTCTTAACTACTGAGCCATCTCTCCATTTCCTTCTTTGTTTTCATTTTTAAACATTTATTTCTTTGTTTGTGGGTGAGGTGCCACAGAATGTGTAGAGGTCAGAGTAGCCTGTTGGATTCAACCCTCTCCCCACCATGTAGGTTTTGGGGACCAAACTTTGGTCATCAGGCTTGGCAGTAAGTGCCTTTACCTGTCAAGCCAGCTTGCCAACCTCAGTGTGGCAACTGAGTGCTTCAATTTATACGCTTTAGCTTAATTCCACTTAACTGTAATTACTGAAAGTGTCAGTAGCAATAAGTGGCTAGTAGCTGTCAAATATGACAGGGTTATTTCAGCAGCCATGGAAAAAATAGGTGCTCCTCCTGGAGCTCCCCCTGGCAGCCCCATGATGCTGGGGGCAACATTATATGACTCGTGCTGGCAGGTTGCTGAAATCAGGCAGCTCTCCTCTTTGAGTGGGTTGTTTTGTTTGTTTGTTTTGTTTCATTTTAGATTTATTTATACAGTATTCTGCCTGCACGTATGTGTACACACCAGTAGAGGGCACCAGATCTCATTATAGATGGTTGTGAGCCACCATGTAGTTGCAAGGAATTGAACTCAGGACCTTTGGAAGAGCAGACACTGCTCTCAACTGCTGAGCCACCTCTCTGGCCTCTTTGAGCTGTTTTTGTTTTTGTTTTTAGTGTGAATACTGGTGTACATTCATATCCTTCCTGAACTGTCCTATTGTTTTAAGAACTTACGCTTGCTTAATTTCAAATTGGAGCTTTAACTTCCATGCCCCTGAGCATGTATTTTATGCTACAGAAGCACTGAGACTCCCAAGTGATGCCCTTAATATTCAAACTGACATTTGTATGCATGTGGGCAATACTATTTCTTGGGGTGGGTATGCAGTTCAGTGGTAGAGCATATGCCTAGCATGAGTGAGTTCCTGGGCTTGATCCTTAGCAGCACAAAAACAAATGAATAAATCTAATGTGGTATATAAATGGCCACACGTATAGAAGCTAAACTAGAATTTTTAACTTAATGACAATGTGAAAGTATACTTATAAAACCATTCTACTTTTCAGTTATGACGAGGTAATGCATAATCTAGCACCTTATAATGAACAGACTTCTGGCTGGGTGGTTTTCCCAGCTGTAGGTAATGCAAGAGTTTCTCAGCAAGTTTAACAGTGCCCAGGTTAAGCGGGCTCATGGCTATGTTCCACCATAGTGCACTTTGGACTTGGACTTCTGATCTCTTCCCTTCCTGCTTCTCCTCCTTCTCTTTGGTGTCTTGAGATAGGAGCTCGTGTGTTCCAGGCTGGCCTTAAACTCCTGTCCCTGTCCTGCTCACCTCCTGAGTCCTAGTATTATAGGCAGGCATGAAGTCATGCCCAGCTTGATTTGTGATACTTTCAAGTTGAGTGGCTTTGTGGTAACTCTGGGATGTTAAAGGTGTGGCAGAAGGACCTCTTCTCAGAATGCTGATCTGAGCAATCCTCTCTTCTGCAGAGACTAAGAGATCACTGTGTGTCGCCCTTGCCGTGGGCACTGTCCTCGCAGGTGCTGCTGTGGCTGCTGTTGTGCTTTGGAGGTTCTGTAAGTTTGGGGCTGGGTGCTGCCACTATGTGCATCGCTGTGACTATGACCCTTCTCCCCAAGCTGGAGGATCCACCTGATGCCTCCCAATTTTGTCTCCCTTGTGAGCAAGGCTGCCCTTTCCTCCTTTTTCTCCACACACTTGTTCAAGTCTATGCTTCTGCTTCCTCTAACCTGTGGCTGGTAGAAATGCTAAACTCCCATCTAAGTACCAACCATGCTGTACCCTGCTGAGCTTCTGAGATTAAGTGAGATGGGGCATGTTCAAGGAGGCATAGCCATAGCCTGACCCTTATATACCACTGCACAGCTGTGGTGTCCTTGGCTGGGAGTCCCCTCCCCATGCCACGTTTATAGTTGAAGCCTCTGTTCTTGCCTTTGGGCTGGGGTAATGCAGACTCATGGACACCTGGTGCCCCCTGAGGTCCCCTGGATGGCAGAGAGAAGGTGTGAGTGTGTCCATATGCAAGCACCCTTTCCATTGGCTCTACAGAAGACAGTGTCCAATCCTAGCTCCATGTGTATGTAGGTGGCAATGGCATGCCTCTTCCTTATGAGGAGGTGGTTTCTCCTGTTCACTGGGCTTGAGGGTGAATGACAAGACGCCTGTGGGCTCTGCAGTTCCTTGGATGCCCAGCCTGATGAATTTTCCTCCCTTTCTCCTGATCAAATGCCAGGGGCTAGCAAGTGCTCTACGTCTGAGATGGAGTGTGGGTTGTCAGGCATCTGCATCAGCCCCTCTCTCTGGTGTGACGGGACATCGCATTGCCCCAATGGGGAAGACGAGAACCGGTGTGGTGAGTTGGCCCTGGCTCAGAAAGCACTGGGCTCTGTATGTCTGCCATAGCAGCAGCTGGGAGACAGCCAGGCAGGTGCTAAGCTTAGGATCTTGATAGCATTTCTAGATCTGTACCACACTGAGTGATGGGGAGGTGACAAAGCCAGCAAGGACTCAGTAACTCAAACACACACGTTTCCACCTCCCACTGGATGACAGTTAAAACAAGCAGACTGTTGAAAATATGAAGTTGGGGTGCACTATGCTGGTTTTAAAATTAGCTGCCTTCAAGGTTATGCCCACTGTAATAGCAGTAAACAAGTATATTTGCTTTTCTCCCCCCTTTCAATTAATTACTTAATAATTGACAAGCTAAGCTTATGTTACATTTATCATGGCATCACCTTCCCTGTCATACACATAGTAAATATATTTTTTATTTTAAAAATAAAAATACAAAATTAAAACGTCAAAGGAATATTGCCTTGTGCCTGTGTCATTAAAACGTTGAACATAACAAGTGCTGGGGAGGGCAAAGAGAGAAGGGAGCCTCCGAAATCGCCAATGGGAATGTATTATGTCAGTAAGGAAGAACACTATGGAGGCGCCTTGAAACCACAGAATTAGCACATGAGCAAGCAATCCAACCTTTCAAAACCAACTTAATTATTCATCAGCTGGTACACGGATGAAGAAATGTGGAACATGTACACAGTTTTTGAAGCTGACTTCAAAGACAGGCAAGAGGCTGGGCCCAAGAAACACAGCTGAGGAGCAGGGCTGTGCTAATCATGTTCCAGAGCCTGAAGCTGGCCTTTTGACGTCCCAGCATTGTGGCCAAGCCTCTGTCTGCCTGGTATTCACTCCACATTGAAGGGTGATGAGGTGACACAGACCCTGTGTTTCCCTAGCTCTGCAGCTGACAGTGAGCTGCTGTCTTGCCTGAAACAGCTGTCCTTGCTTTTCTGTCTTTCTTGGCACTGATTCCCCAAGCACTGCCTGTACCTAGGGGCTGAGGCTTCCTGTTAACCTCAGCTGTATCCCAACCCAGGAGCCATTCTCCTGAATGGGAAGTTCATATTGTTGTCCCAGTCTCTCCGGGGATCTCCCGTGCTTTGCCATCCCCCCCAAGCGCTCTCTAGTCCTCTTGGATTTGGGGCTAAAAACCCCACAGACCTGGTTGTCCAAGGTGGGTTTTGTTTCTAGGCTACTTTGGGTAGAGCAGCTTTCTGCTGCACCTGACCTCCATACCCCTATGTGAATTAGATTCTGTAGCATTGGCCCTGTCTCAGGGAAGTTCCCAGGGCAGAGTACTGGACTTCTGGGGTCCAGCTGTTGGCCCACTTGAGTGGACTTATGCCTGTTCTGTGGCCTGATTCCTCAGCAGGTGTGTGCTTGGGAGATAAAGTCCCACAGCTTATGATGACTTCTTTCCTCTCTTTTGGGTGACAGCAAGTGTCTTAGGCAAAGAGGACAGTGTCATGTGTCGGAGATGCTCCTCCACCTGTGTTGTATGAGCAATAAACTTCTACCATAGAAGTTTTCTGTTCATTTTATTTCAAACATGCCAACTTATACGACATATGCACATATACACAATCCATATGCATACCACTCACTACATGTACAAACATATTATACATGCATGTGTATCAGGTAGACACAGCACACTTTCACACATGAGCAATCACCATCGCCACAATACACACATATATACATAAGGCACACACACATACACACTCACACATACACACACACTGTTTGTGTGTATTTATACCTATTTATACCTGTTTGCCATACCTCCTTGGGTGGCATCTTTGCAAAGAAGCCATTTCATTTTTTGTGGGGATCTGAGCCCAAGTACTTTGTCCACAGGGTTTGTGGCTGAGCAGCCCACTTGGGTTGATATGCTGCTGTCACTGGTCACTCTCTGGTGGTCAATCCCACTCTGTGTCCAGGATGCAGTGCTTAGGTTGTGAATAGACAGTACGATGCCTTCTTAGGAGTTGAGCTGCTGGAAAGGCATCTCTGTTGATTGAGGTTTGAGTTTGTGCAGTTTGTAGTTTTCATGTAGAAAAGACAGGTGACCTGGCAAGGTGTGTCCTGTATAGATGAGAATAGCATACTTTCACTCTGTTGTTCATGTCTGCTTTTAAATGTGATATGTTTAAAAATGTGCATGGAATCTGAGTGTGGTGGAGCATGCCTTTAATCCTAGCACTCAGGAGGTAGAAGCAGGTGGATCTCTGTCTGTGAGTTTGAGGCCAGCCTGGTCTACAAAGCAAGTCTGAGGATAATCAGGGCTATTACGTTAAGAAACCCTGTCTGGAAAACAAAACAACAACAACAAAAAGGAGGATGTACATGATACTTTCTTCCCAAGGGTAGGGAGTGTGTGAACATGCATCAGAACCCACCAGTTCCTGATTCATCTGATTAATTTCGAGGCTTTCTCAAAACTGCCAGAAGGAAGAAAAAAAAAGAGAGAGAGAACTGTGATGTGATATGATTGTGGTCAACAGCCCTGTGTTTGGGAGTCACAGACAGATCCAGCCCTAAGTGTCCTCACCACAGACTAGAGAAGGGACCCAGCATGAGGAAGGGAGGCAAGTATCCTCCATTGGTAGTGGCGATGCTTTGTTAACCAGATCATCACCCTGGACACCACAAGTATGTACTTATCACTTATAGCTCTCTAAGACTTAGGAAAAAGCCTAACACTTACAGAAAAAAAATCTCCCTGGGAGCATGTCCTCATCATGCTGCCTCCCTCTTGCCTCCTCATCAGTTTTGGAAAGCAGACAGGAGGAAGGATACCTAACTCTTTTATCACTGTCCCTACCCTGCCATGCAGGCAGTTCCATCACTAACTGGAAACATACAGTTTCAGCTGCATTTAAGCACTTTAATTTTGAAAACACTGTTAGACCCGCAGAGAAAGGCCACCATGCCTCTCGAAATCACCCAGGCACTAACTCACACTGGTCACTGGGCCTGATCCCAAGAGCCAGAACTGTGAGTTTGTCTTGAATTTTATCTTTCCCTGCTGGTGACCACATGGGTTTTGACAAAGACATGTCAGTGGCTGTATACCTACACCCAGAATGCCCTACCCTAAGCCTCCTGGGCCCCGCACATTCCTCTCCCTGCAGTGTCCTCTAGCAGCCTCAGATCTTTGGTTGTCTCCATAGCTTACTTTTCTAGAATGTTCTGTGGTGGATACAGACCTTTTGGGTTGTGTTCGTTCTTTTTGCAGTATGTGGTTGGGATTTTCATGTGGCCTTTCATGGCTTTGTGGTTTCTCTTGGGTACTGAGAGACACTATATAGCCTAGCTCGTAGCAGAGTTTTATCTGTTCACAAAACACTGATGCTTTGTGGCTTCACTCGTAACTGGAGCCACAGAAGACAGTTGGACTCCAGAGTGGTCACTCTCTGGGAGGAGACTTTCTGATGTCAGGTCATTTGTCCAATCAGTCAGGGCCAAGACTGGACCCTATTGTTTCCCCTGATCACAAAGCCATGTTGATGTGCAGATGGGATACTATGCAGAATGACTCTCTTTGGTGTGGCACTGTTTTACAAGATTCTTCTTGTAAACTCCATAACCCTTTGGTGACCCACCAGTTTCCTGGGAGTCTGCTCTGAGTTGGCCACTCTCAGCATTCTATCAGATGACAAGTTCTTTGAATGCTGGGCTATACAGATCTCTCTGGAGACCAGAGCTGAGTAAGGAAGTGCCTAGCTGCATATAAATGTTTGTTCTTTCAGTGAAAGAGCAAAATGCACTGAACAGTTCAGCATTCATGTACTGGGGCACTTATCAGGGCCATGGGTGCTCTGCCAGGGTCTAGGATCTGGATGTGAGATCAATTTGTTCAAAATGAGGGCTTGATGAGGACTTTGTTTTGTTCTGTATTTCATTCTTTTTTTTTTTTTTAACCAGTGAGCTATCAACTATATCCCCAAAGCTGTTCTTGATGAATGTCTGAGCTGTGGTTTTTATACATTTGAACATGAGCAGCCCCTGCTATAGGCAGTTAAAGAGTATTCCATGTCCTCAGTTAGGCCCTTCTGTCTGCCTTGTTCAGGCCCCAAGAAATTACTAATATCATTTCTTTTTAGATTTTCTTTTAAAATAAATTTAGAAAAGTTTGTGTAAGTATACTTCTCAGTGTGTGTATGCCACGTGAGTACAGTGTCCCAGGAGGCTAGAAAAGCGGGTACAAGCTGGATTATAGGCTATTTTGAGCTTCCCAGCATGGGTGCTGAGAAGTGACCTTGGGTTCTCTACAAGGGCAGTATGTGCTCATAATGGCCAAGTAACCTCTCCAGTCCTTTCTTAGGTTTTCTAGCCTAGACATTTCATATGCTTGAGGTTGCCTAGTTTGTGGGCTGCTGTGATTTTCTCTCACTTTGTGCCATGCCTTAAAGGCCCAGTTGTGTAATGGTTCTTGTGAGAGCTTCATTCCCACTGACAGCTGGCTGACTTTTCATTATGTCACTTGGCTGTGGCATAGTTTCATCCATGGTGGTTACTATCAGGCTGTGGGCCTCTGGGAAGAATTTATGTCTGAATATCCATTTGGAATTCTTTTAGAATGCTTTTAATAGGGGAAACAGAGGTTCATGCCCCTCTTTGTGTGCAGCCATGGCCTTAGGAAGAAGCTGTGGCATGTGGGCAGTGTGTGGGTAAGGCAGCATATGGAAGATATGGATTAAGAGTTAAGGCCTCATGGAACATCTTTCTCCTTATGCAGTTTGTCTCTATGGACCAAGCTTCACCCTTCAGGTTTACTCATCTCAGAGGAAAGCTTGGTATCCCGTGTGCCAGGATGATTGGAATGAGAGCTACGGGAGAGCAGCATGTAAAGACATGGGATACAAGTGAGTACAGTGCCTCAGAAGGGACATGGTGCCATCACAAAGACACCGACAGTGGACACTTAAAGACCGCCTCTCTAGCTCTCTGTATGTGCCAGGCGCTGAATGCTGTAAACACTTGTCACCTTCCAAAAGCTGGTCTTACAACCAGAGGGCAACCTCATCACCCTGACACTGTTGACCTAGGCTCACTGCCAGCTTTCTGCATCTTTCTTGGCTGCTTGGGAATGTCCGTGTAGTGCTGGGGTTTTTGGAGGAGAGACGAAAAACAAGGCTAACTGTTCGCTTTCTGTCCTTGGAGTTTGTCAGATGAGCTGAACCTTTGTTCTGTTCACTGTAGGTGGGAGCAACTGAAGGCTTTGGACACAGAGCAGACCTAAGCAGAGTCACACAATTTATGATTTCCTTGTTTTTAATTGCTGAGAAGTATTATATTGTATAAAAGTACCACACTTTCTGTATCCATTGCCCCACTGAGGGACATCTAGGTTGTTTCCAGGTTCTGGTTATTACAGATAGAGCTGTTATGAACATGGTTGAGCAAATGTCCTTATTGAATGGTGGGCCGTCTTTTAGATATACACCTAGCAGTGGTATAGCTGGATCTTGAGTTAGCACTATTCCTAATTTTCTGAGGAACCATCAGATTGATTTCCAAAGTTGTTGTTCAAGGTTACAGGCAAATGGTGGGAACTAGAAAGGGTCATCCTGAGTGAGGTAACCCAAAAGTAGAAAGACACATATGATACATACTCACTTATAAGTGGATGTTAGCCATACAACATAAAATGAACATATTAAAATCTATAGCCCTAAAGAAGGTAAATAACAAGGAGGACCCTAGAGAAGACACTTAATCCTCACTCAGAAGGGCAAACAGGATAGACATTGGAAGTAGGAGAAGACAGGGAACAGGACAGGAGCCTTCCACAGGGGGCCTCTGAAAGACTGCCCACCAGGGTATCAAAGGAATTATTGAGACTCATAGCCAAACTTTTGGCAGAGTGCCAGCATCCTTATGGAAGAAGAGGGAAATAGAAAGACCTGGAGGGGCCAGGAACTCCACAAGGAGAACAACAGAGGCAAAATACCTGGGCCCAGGGGGCCCTGCAGAGACTGATACTCCAACTAAGGACCATGTAATGGAGAGAACCTAGACCCCCTGTTCAAAGGAAGCCCATTAGCTGCTCAGTTTCCAAATGAGTTCCCTAGTAGCGGTTACAGGGGTTGTCTCTGAGATGAAATCAGTGGCTGGCTCTTTGATCACCTCCCCCTGGGGGATGCAGCATTGCCAGGCCACAGAGGAAGATGATGCAGCCAGCCCTGATGGGACCTGATAAGCTAGGGTCAGATGGAAGTCCCCTATCAGTGGACTTGGAGAGGGTCATGGGAGGAGATGAGGGAGGGAGGGTGGGATTGGGAGGGAATGAGGAAAGGGGCTACAGCTGGGATACAAAACGAATAAACTGTAACTAACATAAAAAATAAAATTTTAATTAAAAAAAGAAGATGAGGTCCTTCCCTATCAGGGGACTAGGAAAAGGGCATAGAGAGAGAAGAGGGAGGGAGGGTGGAACTGGAAGGAGACAGAAAGGGAGCTTCAGTGGGGATACAAAGTGAATACATTGTAATAAATAAAAATATAAATAAAATTAAATTGCAAAAAAGAATTCCTTCCTACTGGGTGGTGGTGGTACAATCCCAGAACCCAGGAGGCAGAGACAGGAGGAGCTTTGAATTTAAAGGCAGTCTGGTCTACAGAGTGAGTTCCAGGATAGCCAGGGCTACACAGAGAACCCCTATCTCAAAATTAAATAAAAGAAAAAGAAAGACAGACAGGAAGGAAGGGAGGAAGGGAGGGAGGGGGAGAGAGAGAAAGAGAAAGAAAGAAAGAAAGAAAGAAAGAAAGAAAGAAAGAAAGAAAGAAAGAAAGAAAGAAAGAAAGAAAGAAAGAGAGAGAGAGAGAGAGAGAGAGAGAAAAGGGGACAGGGGACAGTGGGCAGGGTTGAGAAAGAATATCTATGGCCATCACTTCCTGGCCAGGGGCTCCAGCATTGCCTAGTGTCTTCTGCTATCACAAAACACTTGAGGGTGGGTACTTTGTAAGTAAGGTTCTGTATTTTAGCCCACCATTCTGAAGGAAATCAAAGCTCATGTGCTGGCTTCTGGTAAAGGCCTTGTGCTGTTTCATCTCATGGTGAGAAAAGTGGGAGAGCTGATGAGCACATGGGAGAGGGGACTGAGCGGGCTGGATCTGCATGGGACAACCTGCTCTCGACAGACTTGTTTTTAAATTTTAATTATTTTTTTAAAATTAATTACAGCTTATTCCTTTGTATCCCAGCTGTAGCTCCCTCCCTCATACCCTCCCAGTCAACTCCTAGAAGAGAATTACTCCCTTTGTGTGGGTGGAGTTGCTGTGACACAAATGTACTTAAAGTTCCTATCTCTTCAACACTGCTGCATCAGTGTGGATTTGGAGCAGACAGACCATGTCTAGACTGTAGCTCTCATGAAGAATTACGGGCCTTAAGCCAGGGAAGAGAGTTGTGATTTTAATGAGGATTTCTTTGCTACGCTATGGAACTGCAGAGTAGCTTAACAGGTTCACTGCTTGCCACGTGGGTGCTGGAAAGCCCATGTAAAAGCCATGGAGGCAAACTGTAGCCTCAGGAATGGAGAGGCAGACACAGGAAGATCTCTGGGGCTTGCTGGCCAGTCCGGATGAGATCCAGATTCAGTAAGAAACCCAGGCTAAAAATAGAAGGTAGAGGGGACTAGAAAGACGGTTCAGCAGAGAAACCAAGTTCAACCCACAGCACCCACACCACCGCTCACAACCATCCAGTTCCTGTGCCTTTGTCTGGCCTCTGAGAACACTAAGCACATGCATGATGCATAGATATATATATGCAGGAAGACACACATATATTACAAAATGCTTTTTTAAATATAAAAAAATAAGGTGGAGAGCAATTGAGGAAGATGCTCAGTGTTGACCTCTTGTGACTCATCTTGTGACTCAGAGTTTTGGGGTACATAGTAATTCTTCCATATCCAGAACCAGCTGGGGATTTTGTAATGGGGCAGACTAACATCTGTGCATTTTGTTGACAGCATGCAACTGGGCATCCTCAACATCCTGTTACCCCGGCTCACCTCGGGTCTGAAACACTGTTGTTGGAAGACTCTAACTGTGCAAGTCTAGGTTTCTGGTCTGCACAATGGCTTTCACACAGCATGCTGAACTTGAACCTGCATTTTGATTCTAGAGTGCTCAGGTGTTCCTTCTGTTGCAGCCGTCATCCAAGGGTGGCTTTATGATGCGGATTGTACTCTGTGAACTGCTATGCCCGAAGCACTGTTTTCAGTAAGATTTTCGGTCTTTTTTTCTAGGAACAGTTTTCATTCTAGCAAAGGGATACGAGACAGCAGTGGGGCAACGAGCTTTATGAAGTTGAATGTGAGCGCCGGCAGCATCGACCTCTATAGAAAACTCTACCACAGGTATGGAGGGCTCCTTCGAGTTGCAGAATTTGTGAAGGATGAGGAGATCCAACAGACACTGCCATCCTGTGTTCCAGGTGGGGTTGTGGAGCGATCTTCACACTGGTGGAGGTTAGAAACAAGACTTGCAGCCACCATGAGTTTATTCTCAGCAACTATCTGGGACATACATGCTGTTTTGCCACTTTGCCATTTTGGTTTCAATCTCTACTTTCTGGCCTACTGTTAGTAATGGCTAACATTGTGAAGTGAGAATAGACTTTTGTTGTTTGTTTGTTTATTCACCAGACCCTGGGAGATACTTCTACTGTGCTAGACTGTATGTTGGCTTTCTGTTACTATAACAAAATGTCTGTTTATAGAGAAAAACATTTTGGTTTTGTTTTGTTGACTCATGCTTTTACAGATAGAAGATCCATATGGCCTGACAAGGTCCCAGAGCCACATCTCAGCATGTCAGGAACATAAGCCCCGTGTGTCCTCTCTTTTTGTTTTTATGAAGCCACTATAGTCTGTCACAAAGACTCCCCCATTCCATGACTTAATTTCAAGGAACCCACAGTTATGTCAAGCCCCTGCTCTCTCAGTACCATTAGCACAGACTCTGGGGCCAATTCTGTGGCATAAGCTCAGAGGGAAAAAAACATATGACACTGTAGCATTGGGCACCAGAAGTCCAAGAGACTTTCTGGCCATTGGCTTCAACCCATGGCTGGCAGTGAGAGAATGCCATGGGATAATGTCTTGGGCTCTGGTGCAAGTAGCTACAACATTTGCTGTACCCAAACAACAGATTATAGGGCTGATGGCTGAGCTGTTGGGAGTTTGGAGGGGGCATAGACAGCCATCATTTGTGCGTGAGTTTACAGGGCTATTGCTCTTCTCTGGATGTTTTTGATGTTGGGGACCCATGATGTCTTTGTGCAGAGACTTCTTCCCACAGGGCCTCATTGCTCTTTTCCGGGTGACTCAGCTGCCTTTAGGGCCAGCTGTCAGGTATTGCGTGTCAGGGCTGGAGAACTACTCACTCTCTCCATCTCTCAACTGAGTGGCTTATCTTCCTGGTAGCAGCCAGGATGGTCTGCTTTAGGTTGGCTGTCCCTGAAAATGTGGCAGGACTGGCCTTGCTGGAGAGCAGCGGCCTGCCAGGTGTTCCATGCACAGAGCTGGGCTTAGCACAGGTGGCATGGTGCTTTTTGTGAGTTGACTGGTTCTTTATCTCCCACAAGGACTCAGGCCTAGGAGAGTCAGCAAGTGTGGAAGGGAGGAGACAGGAGGTGCAGGTTGCTGGTGCAGAAGAGAGCACAGCAGAGGAGGGTTAGGCTCAGGCCATCAGCCTAGGTGAAGCCCTTCCCAGCTGCAGGCTGAGAGGAAAGCTTTGTCTAGGATTGGGCTTTGTGACCCCTTTTCACCTGAGAAAATTTTATGTGACCCCAGGTATATAGGACTATAAGAGAGGTACACACACAAAGCACATGTTTAATGGTAACAAATCATGAAGAAATTTATCTTCAAAGAGTTCCTCTGTATACATATGATTTAAAGATTGAAGCAAATTTGCATATGAATCAGATGGATGCGGTTTGTTTGTGTAGCACAATATAACTTAAAAAGGTCTGTTTAAGTTAACACAGGTCCGTTTTCTGCAATTAAACCTGAATATTTTATACACAGAAATGAGTCATTACAGTAACATTCTACAGCTCGATACACAATCAAAGCTCACATCTAGAAGCTCATGTGAGGCATTTGCAGGCATTCATTGGTGCATATGGCCTGTGTGCCCAGTACAAAGCACCCACGGTGTGCATTCAGATCCAGGGCTTTAGTGAGTCTTATGATGCAGAAGCACCCTCTTTCCAGTTCTTCCTTCTTGAGGCTTCCCAGCTGGCACCCTGGTGGGAGCACAAGGTAGGCAGGACAGGTGATGGGAGCACCTCATTTGAGAGGTTGGAAATGTCCCCATTCAGTGTGTGCATGAGCGACAGTGAAGTGAGCTGGTGCACGTGAGGCTCATCTACCCAGGGCTCTAATGGGACACTGATGGGAGGGCTCTCACTTCTCCACAGAACCATACCTGGCAGGTGATGCCACTGGGGCCTCGGGCTGTGGCCTCTTCTGTGCACCAGGGACAGTGTGTATAGGCTGGAATGCATTGAGTATTTCTTTCTCATGCACAGCATGGGAAGTCTAACTCCCACCCAAGTGACTGCTGTGTTTTGTTACCATCTGTGGCTTACAGGTAAACCCATCCAGGGAAATCAGAAATTTCCATACCACTTCCTAATGGTACTAGTGGATGGCTGCTCATCTGTTTGTAACAGGGCCTTGCTATGTAGCCCAGGCTGGCTCTGGACTGGTGATCCTCCTGCTGCAGACTCTTCAGTGCTGAAATTTCAGGGTTTTCTATCACACCCAGACTAGAGGGGGATTTTAAATTATACAGAGACAAGCAACAACTGGTGCAGCTGTGCCTCACCCTACACCACCATCCTAGTCGGTGCCATAGGTTGAACCCCCTTGTCTGAAATGGTGGGGGCAGAAAGAATTTCCGAGTTCAGATTTTCTTATTTAACCTTTTATTCTTGTGAATCTCACATCATGCACCCAGTCCACTCATCTTCCCATCCGTTTGTACCTGCCCTCCACCCCTGCAACCTTGCCCTCAAAAGAAAAATTCTTGGTGTGGCAGCTGTAGCATGTCCCGGTGTGTCCCATAATACACTCTTTTGTCCACACTTCTTACTTGCAAGTGCTCATTGCAATAACTCATTAGTCTGGTACGAGGCCTCTGGCTTCTGCTACTCTGTCAATACTGGAACCTCACCAGGACTCCTCTCAGATATTCTATTGTTGTCCTGTGTCATGGAGAGCTCGCAGCTTTGGATCTGTAGGACTGGCCCCTTCATGTGCTCCAGAAGTTCATTGATGGGGTAGATGTGGGGGTGTGCCAACCCAGACTCTGGATCTGGGCCTGGGTGGCAGCTAAGCTGGTCAGCCCGCCAGCTCTCCTGAACCTACACTGCTAGGGCGAGCTCTCCAGCTCACCCAGTTAGCTCACCCAGTGCTGCAGCTGGCAAGGGGCAGAGCCAGCTCCTCTGCTCTCATGCCCTCAGGGCCAGCTCACATGTGCCCGTGCCCACAGCTCTATTATGCTGCCCAGGCAAGGTGCAGAGCCCTCTCTCCCAAGGTGCTACAGCTGGTGATGGGAAGAACCAGCTCTCTCTCTCTCTCTCTCATGACCCCAGGGTCTCTCTCATGACCCCAGGGCTGTAAGTGGAAAGGGGCAAGGGTGTGGGGAAGGGCATCTCTCCCTCACCCACACTGCATGGCAGACAAGTTGTGATGGGCCATCTCTCCCACACTCAAGCCCTTAGGGCCGGCTCACCTGTGCCCCTGCAGAGTTTAGATTTTTACAGTACTCCTGTATGAGACATCTTGGGGCTAGGACTCGAATCAAGGACAGAACTCATATATTTCATGTGTTCACCTATTTATTGAAATTTATTTAGTCTGTGTATGTGGTGGGGGTGCTGCCATGGCACACATGTGGGGGTCAGAGGGATTAGTCTTCTCCATGTGGATTCCAGGGATTGAACTGAGATTTCAGACTTTGAGGCTAAGTACCCTTACCCACTGGGCCATCTCTCTGGCTCTTGTGTATATCTTATATGCATAAAATGAAGGTTGTTACATTCTAGCATGACTATGGTTTGTCTGTGAAACTTCACATGTGCTTAGGTGTGAAAGTTTCCATGTGTGGTATCATGTAGGGGCTCCAAAGGTTTAAGATTTTGGCACATGCAGACCAGAAATCAACCTGGATATTTTCTTATTCTTATTGGGAAGCGGCAGAGAGAAAGTAAGCATCATGCCCAAGGCTGCATATCTGCATTGGAGCCTGGTGCTCTGACTGTGCCACTTCTTTGCCACCATCTCCGTGTAGGTTTAGTCACATCAGTTGGGTCATTAGTGATAGTCTGGAGGCCACACTAAGAGAGGGCACCAGTGTCTCCCTGCTTGTGGTGACCAATGTCCCTTCTTTCCAGTGACTCCTGTTCATCCGGTATGGTGGTTTCCTTGCGCTGCATAGGTGAGTACTTCCCAAGGGTGCTTTTCTCTGATTCTGAATAGGATCCAGTTTGTGGCTTTGGGAAAGTGTCCCTGGGTCTTGGGACATGGTGAGGGAAGGCACCCAGGAACCATCAGGGATGTGCCTAAGGGCCTCTTGCTCACACTAGGATCTATGTTTTGGAATTTTGCTGCTCTGTAGTATATACTGAGGGCAGGTGATGGCCTTGCTTTTAGGTGCCACCATGAGTGGGGGACCTTAGTGGCTCCTTCTCCATGAAGCAGAGGGATAGTTGGCAAGCTGTGTATGAGCCTGAAGCTTTTGCAGCAGTGACCTGGCCTAGGCCAAAGCTAGAACAGTGTCGTAGTCTTCTACTGGGGCACACAGCTTCCTGAGGAGAGCCACCGCACCAGGCATCATGCCTTCTACCTTCACTCAGGAGTTTGCATGATGGCTAAATGGGCTCTCTCTCTCTCTCTCTCTCTCTCTCTCTCTCTCTCTCTTTCTTTCTCCCCTCTCTCTCTCCTCTGTGTGCTCTCTCATGTGTGTGAACTACTCATGGGCCCACACACTAGGTAAGTATAGATGGCCAGCCCAAACTTGGGACTTGAAGCCCAGCTTTTAGCAAAGGAGCTCTGAGTCTGCTCAATGTCCCCAGTAGCTATTGCACAGCCAGGAGGGCATGACTGTTAGCCCTTTGCCCACATGTGCCTCATGGGTTCTTAGTCACTTGAAGCGGTGCAGGAGGTGCTTACAGGATGCTTCCAGAGTCCTGTGCTGAGATGTATCTGCTCAGCTAGTACCCTACACCAGCCTCTAGCCTGGGGACCTCAGCATATCAGTAAGTCTCCAACATCTACTTTTCATATTTCCTTGGCATCTCTCAACAGAGAACTTGCCCCACACCTGTGAAGTTTCTAGAACCCGACCCCACCTTCGGGCCAGGCTCACCTGAAGAAGGTCTCCCTCTGTGTGAAACAACTGGTCAGCAAAGAACCTCTGTTTCTTATTTGGGGGGGGAGCTCAACCTTCATTCACCCCAGTTGCCGCCACCTCCTTGCTCAGGCCCCACCTCCTCACTTACCTCACACATGACCTCACCTCCTCTCATCTCACCTTTTTATCACCGCTGAAGTCCTCACTGTCCTCTTCACCCATCTCAGCTTCATCTACCTCTCTCTTCTTTGCTCAGAAGTCTGGGGATGGGAAGCTGAGTGTATCAGTCTCTTTGAGAAACCTGTTACCCGGGACCTTCCCAATCCTGCCAGAGATCTGATGAGCTCAGGTCGCAGTAAGAATTAGCCTGTGGTCCAGCCAGGAAAGGAGTGGCCCTTGGGAACCTAGGAGAGCATCTAGCCACCACTTGCTTATTCAAACTCCTAATAATAGGGCAAGAGAAGCAGCAAGCATCACCTTCCAGTGGCCCCACTACTTGGTGAGGCCAGGGAAAGGCTGCTGAGCAGAGCACATATGGTTGGCTTTGTGCTAGTCCTGGTGTTTTCTGCTCTGTTGACTGTAACCTGACATGTGCTTGTCCCCCTCAGATTGTGGGATTCGCTCAGTGAGACGTCAGAGCAGGATTGTGGGTGGATCCATTGCATCACTTGGAGACTGGCCCTGGCAGGTCAGCCTGCACGTTGAAGGCGTCCATGTCTGCGGAGGCTCCATCATCACCCCTGAGTGGATTGTGACAGCTGCCCACTGTGTGGAAGAGTATGTCTTCCTATGAGGTCTGGGATAAAAAGGTGGAGTCATAAGGCCCAGACTCTGAGTTTGCAGTATGGCTCCACCACTGTGTGACCCATGCCAAGCTGTGTGGAAGCTCCTATGCCCTGTGTGTAATGGGCTGACTGCTGCTGGGTGAGGGACATATGCCCTGCCGGTGCACAGCCTCACCCGCTCATCAGACAAATGTGCCCATGGTCTTTCCTGCTTGCTGCTGCATCCCAGCCTGGCATAGGGATGATTATCAACAGCACTGTGACTGGATGTGCTCCAGCTGCTGTCTTCTCAGTTCTGTCTACAAGTTCTGACAGACTGCTCTATCAGTCTTATTTCTCCTGGATGCTTATCTCAGGGCATAGCCCACTTTGGCAACCTCACAGTGCCCTAGTAGGTACTCTGTATAGACACTCTCAGTTTTGGTATTGTTCTTACAGATGGGCAAGAAGGGTGAGGACAGCCATACTGTGTAGTATCAGCTCTTTTGGAAAACAATGTTCCCATTCTGATTTTCCTTCTCCCTTCCTCCCTCCCTCATTTCCTCCCTTTCTCCTTCCCTTCCTCCCTTATGCTTCCCCCTCCCTCCTTCCATTCCTCCTTCCCCCTTCCATCACTCCCGCTCTCCTATTCTTCTATCCATCCGTCTCCCTCTCTTCCTTCCACCTCTTTCCTTTCTTCCCTTCCTTCCCAAAGGTTCTGTTATGTGGCTCAGGCTGACCTTAGCTCTGGAGTGCAGGGGTGTACCACATTTCCATATCACACCTTCTTTATTAGCCAGATTTGGGGCACTTGTTGCCCTAAGTGAGGCTCAGCCTGGCTCAACTCCTTGCCCAGCCATTCTCTGGCTGTGTGGCCTTGGGCAGATGACTCAGTGTCTCTCAGCCTATGCACCACATAGGAGTGCCCTCCTCCTCCTCCTCCTTCCAGCACTGCTAGGAGGTTAGGGAAGCCATCTTACCTGGGAGTGTTCTTTCCTTCCTCTTATATCCCAGATTCTGAGATCCCTCTGGTAGCTGAAATTTCCCTAAAATCCCAAAGAAAACCCCAGATGAAAGAAGAACAGGACTGGTATTAGACTCCAAGTTCACTGGTGCACAGTTATTAAGCCCTCACTGTGTCTCGGTAAATGCTCTGATTACTGAGACCCAGTCTTGTCAGAAATACGATTTTAAGTCTCACAGAAGGGTGCCAGCCCTATTTGTGGGCTGGTACTGAAGACAGGAGAAGGAACAGAGCCTTCAGGGAGCTAATCAGCATCAGGGGGCTGTGGGAAGGTGGGAGGGAAGCCTCCTGCGCAGTCTCAGTCTGTGGCTTGGGGTGGTCATCTTACCCCCCGCCCCAGATTCAGCACATGGGTCTTAAAGATTGAAGGGAGCACCTCTCAGCGGTGGTCCCGGGTTTCCAGGTGCTGTCCCTCTGTCTTTCAGACCCCTCAGCAGCCCAAGGTACTGGACAGCATTCGTGGGAATTTTAAGACAGAGTCTCATGTTCTATGGAAGTAGACACCAGGTAGAAAAAGTGATTTCCCATCCAGATTACGACTCTAAGACCAAGAATAATGACATCGCTCTCTTGAAGCTGCAGACGCCTCTAGCGTTTAATGGTATGTGATCCCAGCCCACTAGAGGGCAGTACCACTTCCTAGTTGCGCTTGTCGGAGATGGCTTCAAACATTTGCTAAGTGTTCCTGTGGGGTGAGGCCATCTGATTGATAATTTGTAAAGATTACTGCTTTTAACAATGTTTAAGTTATTTTTAAACTTTCGTGTGTATGGGTGTTTTGCTCACAAGTATGTTTGTGCACTACTTGTGCGCCTGGTGCCCACAGGAGCCAGAAGAAGGTGCCACATTGCCTGGCACAGTTGTAAGCCACCATGTGAGTGCTAGACTCAAACATGGGTCCTCTGGAAGAGCAGCCAGTGCTCCTAACCACTGAGCCATCCCTCCCAAGACAACTGTTTTTCTTTTCAACAAATATGTTCTAAAAGCAAGATATTTTAAAATTAAAATGTAGACTCATAGCTTTTTAAAAATGTGTTTCCTCCAATATTTTATAAGGATATAGGAATCACTCAAATGGTAATAGTATATTTTAAAAAGAACTTTAATAAATTCTTCCATTAAAGAATAGTCTGTTTTCAAGCTATTTTCTTTTTTAAAAATATACTTTAGAATTCATTCTTTGAGATTTTGATAATGTATACAATGCATTTTGATTCTGGGGAGAGAGAGAATGGGCTCTGTAGCTTGGGTTGGTCATTCTATGTAGCCATGTATGATCTCAAGTTTCTGATCCTCCTGCTTCCACCTCATGAGCTCTGGGATTATAGGCATGTGCTACCATGCCTATAATGTCTGGTTTTATGAGAGATAGAATCCAGGCCTTTGTGTATGTAAGTCCCTTCCTTAGCTTCTGATTACCCTCTTCCTAGTCCATGCAATAACACAGAATATTCTAGAATCTACAAGTGATAACAGATTTCCTCTCTCCTGAACTGCTTATATTCAAGCTGGGGAGCAACTCACACACAAAATGGCAGCTCTTTGAGATGGTGTGGCTTTGGGACAAGCTGGAGCCGTCAGCTTCAATGATCACAAGTGATCACAAGTCCTCTCCATGCTCTGTCACCTGGAGGCCTGTGTGCTGTGCTATAATGCTTAATTCCAGATATGAGTAGCAAATGAGGATCTGCCTTACTTGTCAAGAAGTAGGCCTTCCAGGGTGTGAAGGAGAGGTCCAGGTCTAGCTTTCTGGGCAGGGTAATTGCATGGGACAACCAGGAGAGACTCTCACAGAGGCCCTCTAGGCCTGGATAACTCACCCTTTGCTATTTAAACAGATGTGGTGAAGCCAGTGTGTCTGCCAAACCCAGGAATGATGCTGGACCTAGCCCAGGAGTGCTGGATTTCAGGGTGGGGGGCGACCTATGAGAAAGGTGAGGCTTCGGGGCGCACAGGATGGGGCGTTGATTCCACAGTAGGACATCTTCATTTGGATCCCAATTCAGTTTTCCAGTGACTTTGGACAATGTACCTAAGCTATGTACCTTGCTTTTCTCATTTGAGTAACAGAAAACATCAAATTAGCCTGACCTAGCACATAGAAAAAGGGCTTGGTATTGTGGTGGACTAAGAGAATATACTAGTTATCTCATTCCTGTGACAAAATTCTTGACAAAAGTAACTCAAGGGAAGAAATACTGAGTATTCACAGTTTGAAGGTGGAGTCCATCAGTGTGGGAAGGGCAGGGCATCAGGAGCAGAAGATGGTGGGTCACACGCACATAGTGAAGGTGCAGAAAGATGAATGCTGAGACTCAAGCTCATTCAGCCTGGGACCCACCCGTGGAATGGTGCCACACTTCCTTAGAGCATTCTCCCTCCTCAGTTTGCCCACTCTAGCTGTTCCCTCAGAGTCATGCTCAGAGGTTTGTCTCCTAGAAGATTCTAGATCCTGTCAGTCAGTGTTAACCTTTACAGGGAGGGAGGAGGGAGAGGGTGTGTGATCATCTCCATGGAGTGCCGGCTTCTTGAGGAAGATGCCCACAAGAGCTGCTGGCTGATGCCTCTGTTGTTAGGAAAGACCTCGGACGTGCTGAATGCTGCCATGGTACCCTTGATCGAACCCTCCAAATGTAATAGTAAATACGTATACAACAATCTTATCACACCAGCCATGATCTGTGCCGGCTTCCTGCAGGGCTCTGTCGACTCTTGTCAGGTAATTGTGAGTTTTTATTCAACCTTTGAGTGCTGGGATCAGAGATATCTCCCAGGGACAGAGGGCCAGCTGGGAACAGCTGTGGGGAGGGGTGGCCCCTCTGGCAGAAGCCAGTTCTGTACACACTATGTTCTCCAGAGAAGTGTTTGTTTGGCAAGTGTTGGTGTAGTTGAGGTGTGTTCTGCCAAGCATTTGCTAACAGCTAGCTGGCATGGACCAGTGTCATCTTTTGGATTATGTCTCTGTGACCATTGCCTTCTGCTGAGGAGGCAGACCTATACCCCCTCTCATGTCCAGAGACTCTGTGTCCTTTCTGCATGATTCATGGTGGCCAGTGTGTTTTGGTGTGTTTCTCTTCTCAGTAACTTGCTGTGTTCCCCAGGGAGACAGTGGAGGGCCGCTGGTTACTTTGAAGAATGGCATCTGGTGGCTGATTGGTGACACGAGCTGGGGCTCAGGATGTGCCAAGGCATACAGACCTGGAGTATACGGGAACGTGACAGTATTTACAGACTGGATCTATCAACAAATGAGGGTAACTTCCTCAGCTCCTGGGCTGTCTATTTCCTTGAATTCAAGTCAGAGCTCTGGGAGTGGTGCACCGTGGCAGGAAGCAGACACTTCCATGGCCTGAGCTGCTCCTGGAGCACCTTTCACCCCTCTGTTCCAGGTGCCCCCATCCCTTGGAATTCCCAACCCCTCTATATGCTCTCCTGAGCCTATGGTGCCTGCATACATGTGGGGAGGGGTACTCATTGGCCTTCCTGCTAGTGCTGATGGCAGAGCTGAACTCAGAGAACCGTCTTGGCTCCACATTTTAGCGCGGGGTCGGCAGAGCCAGGCACCCAACCAGCCTTTACTCACTTGCATACTTAGGAGAGGAAGAGTTAGAATGGCAGTCTTCCTCAAACGGGTTTCTTGAGGGGCATTGTATTCATGTTCAGAGGGGGAGAGACCCAGCCTGGGGCCAGGGGAGGTTGCATAGCAAGAACAAGCCCAAGAGTTCCTGTGGTCCTACTCTCCTAGTTCAGCAAAACAGTCTTTTGGAGCTCCAGCCTCTTCCATCTCAGTGATGGGAAAGATGGTCTGCTTAGAAATGGACTCGTTAGGAGGGCTTCCTAGAGAAAGAGTATGTCCCCTCTTGAAGGGAAGTCCTCTCCTGGCAGAGAAGAGTTGAGAACACATAGCCAGACTATGCTGAGGGGTACAAAGAAGAGGCTGGAGGGAGTGGCAGAATGGAGGGGTCTGAGCAATTAAGCCTGAAGGCTGCTCAGCATGAACTTGGGGAAGGAGAGTGCTGAATGGGTTGGGGATACCACAGGTAAGAATGGAGCACCTCATGAGGTACACCTTGAGGTAGGTTGTGGTCTGAGCCAACACAAGCACAGGTGCAGAGGCCCTGTGCTTCTGCACCTGTGGTCTGAGCTCAACTGCAGAAGTCTGTAAGGCCAGTGCTTAGACTCTGGGTCCCTCACACTGTCAGGGGAAAAATACAGCTTTGTCTGTCTTAGGTGAGTAACCTCCTCTCTTCTTCCTGTTTGCACAGGCGAACAGCTAATCCACGTGGCCTTTGTCCCTGACTGCCTTTGTCTTCGACATCCTTCTGCAAGAAAACCAAGGGGATGATTTTTAACTCCCTGAACAATGTACCTTTTGAGATGATTCAAAGGGCCTTTTACTTTTATTAAACAGTGACTTTCTGTGCTCGCTGATCCTGTGCGGGCTTCAGTGCCCCACCCCCAGGCCACTTCTGCAGCTCCCATCAGTCTGGATACTGATGGGTTTGGGCACACAGGGCCAAGTGCAGAGGAGGGTGGCATTCTCGTAGGATTCCTTTTTGGCTCACACTCAGGCCTCTTTTGGATGAGTAAGGACTATGACCTCTGAGTAGCCTGATGGCCTGAGAAAGAGTAGGGAGGCCAGGGGCCCAGGGACAGACACCCTGAGAGAGAGCTACCTCTCCCTAGCCTGTGGCCCAGATCTCCTGTGCAGTTTGGGCTGGTCATGCTATGATGATTTCATTAACAGCCTGGGTGAACATGGCCAGGAGTAAAGGGCTTGCTCTCCTGCATGTTGACATGACACCCTCTTCCAAGTGTGACAGAGCCTTTGCCAGGCTGAGGGCCTAAGCGGAACCCTCAGAACAAGAAGCTAATGATGGCATGTTCTTGGCTACCTGTCTCTTGGGTGAGCTCTACACAGTGTGGTTAATTCTGTTTTTTGGCTCCCCACTATTGTTTCTCTCAGCCTCTCAGAGCCTGAAACTCACTTCTTAGCCTTAGCAACAGGAAAAGTCTGGTAGCTGATGGAGCCTGCATTTTTTGGTTAGACATCTAGAGGCTGAGTCCATCAGAATCAGGGGCACTGATTCCATTCACCTTGCTTCTGGGTCATGTTTCTTCTCTTACTACCTCACTGAACCTGGAGCACTAGCCTGGATGAATGTCTGGAATTCAGAGCTCAGCTTCATTTGGACTGTGTGATTGTGCCTCAGACATTAGACCTCCTCCAGATGGTTAGGTTGCTCTGTAGACTGGGGATGGGGTTACAATTTCCAAGCTTGGGGCAAAGATGAAAAAGAAGAGGTCATTGTTCTCTGTCCTCTCTAGCCCTGGGAATACCATGCCAGAATTACCAAATATGAAGAATGAAATGTCTTACCTGTGGTGATGCTCAGCCTCCTTCCCTCTGTCTGGTTCTCCAGAAGGCGTGGATGGGTCATGGCTGAGACTCTATCTTTACTGGGGAGGGTCTCCTACTCAGGGAGGGGTTGCATTCCATGTGCAGAAAATTCCCTCATGCTTCCTCTGGGAGCAGCACCCTAGGGACCTTCTCAGATGCAATGCTGTACGGTACCTACTTTCAGAGTAAATGTGCAAGCACCTTGAGGTGTGAGAACATGTCCTCTCCTCAGCTCTCCTGTCTGTGCTGTTGTTTGTTTGTTTGTTTTTTTTCCTGCTTTGTGTCTGAACTGTGAGATTCCACTGTGAAATATATGAATAAAGTATATAATTTTTTTCTTTATTCATTTGCTCTGTAGTTGTGCCCGAGGGGCAGGGCCAAGCTACAGTTCCTAGTTTGGGAAGGGTGGTAGTGTTGCTGCTGGGTTGGGAAGAGATGGTATCTGAGCTCTAGCCCAGCACTATAGAGGCATTGTAATCCATGAACATGGCTGCTCTGGCAAGGGATCACATCCAAAGGCCTAGGTCTGTGTGATCTGGTTGGAATACAGGCATGCCACACACGTTTAATCTCTCTGGCTGGAATACAGATACAATCTTAGTACAAATCTTTAAGAAAGTAGAAGAAAACAACCATGCTTGAAAGTTACCTCTAATTGAGGGACAAACAAAGTGATGAATAAGAGAAGAATTTGACAGAATGGGTCAGAGATAGGATATTCCCAACTCTCACAAGAACAGCACAGGAAAGAGAAGCTATTTAAGAGCAGCGCAGGAAAAGTCAGTTGGGAGTCAGTGCAAGGAGTGCAGTGCAGTTGAGTTCTTTCCTGATTCAACCTGGCTTCTCTCAGCTTCTTAATGAATTATTCTGCTTGTCCTCTGCCATCTTTCTTTCTTTCTTTCTTTCTTTCTTTCTTTCTTTCTTTCTTTCTTTCTTTCTTCCTTCCTTCCTTCCTTCCTTCCTTCCTTCCTTCCTTCCTTTCTTTCTTTCTTTCTTTCTTTCTTTCTTTCTTTCTTTTGTTCCTTCCTTCCTTCCTTCCTTTCTTCCTTCCTTCCTTCCTTCCTTCCTTCCTTCCTTCCTTCCTTCCTTTCTTCTCTCTCTCTCTCTCTCTCTCTCTCTCTCTCTCTCTCTCTCTTTCTTTTGACAAGGTTTTCCTGTGTATCCCAGGCTGCACTGGACTTGTTTTGTAGACCAGTCTGGCCGTGAACTCACAGCAATCCACCTGCCTCTGCCTCCCTAAATGATGGAACTTAAGGTGGGCACCACCACTAACAGGCTGGCAGTTTGTTCTAATCTGGCTCCTTATTCTCTGGCTTCAGCTGCCTCTGCTGACCTGAACACAGCCCCCAAAGTCAAACTCCAAGAACCACTATCACCACCACTTCATCCTCATTCCTTGCTCACAGCTCCTTGGCCTTGGAAAGGAGCAGATCAGGCACCTGGTAAAGATTATTTATGTCAGCTGTCATGTGGAGGTGCTTAGCTCCAGGCTCCCACATCCTCAGGCAACCCCAGCCTACACTGAATTCAGCATCTGCATCCTGTGGCTTCTTCCCAAAGTCGCAGATGGTTCATGTTGACAATGTTCACTCCTCTTCCCTGCAGATGGAACTATGGACAGGAAGGAGAAGGGTGGATGTGATCTACAAGACAGCTAAAAGTCACTCTGCTTGGGGTTCTTAGCAGTTGTGTGTTTCTGCTGTGACACTGTTCTCTCATCTTACCTTCTGCCAGGGCCTTCTGTATTCCAGGATAGCCTCAGACTACATAGGTAGGTCAGTAGGTAGGTAGATAGGTAGATAGAATAGATAGATAGATATGTAGATATGTGGATAGAGGACCTTGTCCTTTCTCCTATATCCAGAGTGCTAGAATCACAGTCATGTATCACCACACCTGGTTTTATGTGGTTCTGGGAGTGGAACCCAGAGCTTCCTGGGTGTTAGTAAGCACTCTACCAATGGAGCGCCATCTCTGTCCCTAATCACTATATTTAATATACCCTGTAGATTCCTCATCACTGAAGCCACATCCATCAGCCTCATAGCTCAGCCTGAACAAACCTTCCCTAACATGTTCCCATTAGCTGCTTCTTTCTTCTTGGGCTGAGGATACATCACAGATATGCAGCACTGTTGAGGGCTGTTCAACAGCAAAATTATGATGAAAATGCAAACACACAAAAAGAGAATTTACGGTGGTAAATAGCTGTGAGAAGGACTTGCCTCAGTGTGTGCTAGAATAGCAAAGTGCCAGCTGCTGGCCACCACTGGAACATTTGGATTTGGAGATGCAGATTTCTGCCTTGGGGTTACTACCAACCTTTAGTGAGAGAAATTCCCAAATCAGACATTGGGGACAGTGAAAAGTGATGCTGGTTTAATGTGTTCCCATGGGCAAAGAAGTTAGGATGTTTCCTTTTTCCATGTTGGAAAACTTCATCTTAGGCTGGTTTCATTTGTGTGTGTTGCTGGTTTCACTTGAAAGACTAAGCCAAGAGCAACAAGATGTGGGAAACACTGATGTTGGTGTAGCTCAACACCACTGTTAATTTTCTGAGCGTAAGTTAACCCAGCCTCTCATTACAGTACAAGTCAGCACTGGTAGCTTCTTACAACTAGGCAAAGAACTGAACCCAGCTTTGAAATGATCACTGGTTTCTGAGTTTGGGGATGATAGTCTGCCCCCAGATCATATCCCTGGTGTTCTCCCTCATCTGGATCCCTGATTTCAAGGTTATTTTTCATTCAGGCCAAGGCTGTGGTTCCAGAGGCACACCTGCCTAGAGCAGATCTGTCCAGTCACAGTGCAGAGGGGTGGCAATGTGGTGTGATGTGACCCAGGGTCACTTGGGTGGTGCAGTGTTTGACAAGGGCTTTAATCTCTGTTCTTGGAAAGAAGCCTTGAGATGTCCCTCAGAGGCAGCTGCTGGCTCATCCCAAATCCAACAGCCTGCAGTGGTGGTACTTGAATGCCAACAAGCTGAAACACTAAAGCATCCTCTATGTGGACAAAGGGGACTGACTCACCACTGACTGACAGTTCTCTGCCTGGCCTGGATACCAGGGTCAGTTCTCTGGGAGAAGAATAAAGGATCTTATGAGGCAGCATCCCAGCTGTGTTTCTCTCAGACTCATTGTCACCTGGTATTGGGTTACACTAACATTAACTTTCCTCCTTGAGACCAGGCTTGCTGTGTGGGAGTCTGCTGGCTGGCAAATATCTGCTCCATTTGAAGAGGATTTATAGAAAACAGGCCTTTGAAAATAAGTCCACATGGATTCCCATCACACAACATGGGTTGATCTCCTGCAGCATGGAGACCCAGTGTTCTAAAAAGCTGAGGCATTCTACTGTTCATATCTGTCCAGGCCTCCTCTTACTACCCTTAATACACAAAACATACACACTCTGTAATATTCACCAATGCCCACTCTATAATACTCATCTTCCTGGATTGAGGGTCCAGGAGAAGATAAACTACAAGTTCTAGCACCATGTCAGGCAGGTGGTACACAGCAAGTGACAATAGCTCGGGCATGATTGTCATCCTGGAGGCACTGATGAGCTTTGGCCTGAGCCTAGCCTCTCCTGCTGCTAGAATCTTGTAGAGGGATCCCATGGGCCTCACTCTCAGTTCTGATCATGGAGATAGAGTCCAGACACTTGTTATTTATGGCCCATAAGGAACATCCTGCTGGCCCTCTGGGAGAACCACACCCAGCAGGCTACCTCCCCATAAGCTTCCTTCTTTATAGTACAGACTCTCACCTGGTCCCCTCACCCTCTCTCTATATCCAGGAAACCAGCGCAGCCTGGCAAGGTCCACCTGATATTTGGATGCCTCTATTTCTGGCCCATCAGAAACTAATGCTCCTCTATAATACCCTCTGGGCTTGGGCATGGAAAACTCCTCAGGTACCAGGCTCTCAGGAGACAGAGGTCACATCTGTTGGCTTGAGTGAGAGTTTACACATCCTGCCCACATTAATCTCCCAGAATCCTCTGTTGATGAGAGGCTCAGGTACTTCAAGCTCCAGTTCATAGTCAATCTCTGGGAGCTCCAGTGACCATGAGAATGGCAAGCAGTCAACCAGCACTAGGAAGGACTATTGTTGTCACCAAGCCCAGGCTAGGAAATTATACATAGGCAGTGGCCATTGTCTACCTAGCATCCTTCTTGCATGCAAATTAGTGGTGGTAGTTTTGAAGGTTAGAAGATACACAGAGTAGGTTCTGTTTGGGAGGGCACAGGGTGGCTAGTCAACTCTGCCCAGCTCCCACCTAGGAGCTGTGGCTATGCAGCAGGCCTGAAGGCACCCCTTCTGCACCCTTCCATCCCCCTCCACCTCCAATCCTCACCCCAGAGCAGGCAGTTCTTGAGGCCGTCAGTTTTTCTGGATGTCTATAAAAAGAAGCCTGCTCCCCATGTCCTTCATCATGTTTCTGGGAGAATGTCTCTCAGCTCCATGTTCGTCCCTGCCGGGGGCGTCTTTTCCTTTCAGGGCCTGGCATTCTTGATGCTTTAGTGCTTCAATAGACCTGGTGTCAGGGCCTCTATTGGGCATCTGTCTCCAGCCAGTGTTGTAACCTACACCCAAGGCCTCCTAACCTTGAGGTCAGGAAGTTCTGTGTGGATTTGGAGCTGGGTTCTGGGAGAGTCTCTCCGAAGCTAAGGCTTGTGTCTATTCATCTCCCAGTTACAGAGGGACTCTGCAACTCTCCTAGCTGGTTTTCTAGCTGACATGCTTTTACCCTGGATGGCTTCTCTACCATAGCTGGGCATGCAGAGGCCCCTGCAGCTTCTGCTCACACCAAGACTGCTTTGCATTCCCTGCAGGCCAGAGTCCATGCACAAAGAATGCATGCACATCATAGT
The DNA here is from genome assembly GCF_030254825.1 of Meriones unguiculatus. Classification (NCBI taxonomy): domain Eukaryota; kingdom Metazoa; phylum Chordata; class Mammalia; order Rodentia; family Muridae; genus Meriones; species Meriones unguiculatus. Next base: position 98,947,892 of record NC_083364.1, on the reverse strand, counting down.
TTTTCTTTTCAAGCTTGTCTTCATTTGCTACAGTCCCTAGGAAGTAAACTTCCTTGGTTCCCAGTTCCTGAGGGGTTGGCTTTAGTGACCCATCTTTTCCCACTTGCCCTCTACTCCCTGAACTCCTTTGCAACCCCTTCCCCCCAATTCAAAGTGAGTCAGAGAAAAGCAGTTTATTAGTGATGCAGCTCTCAAAACCATGGCCCATTTGTTCATCAGATACTTGTTCCTGGTAGGATATACAAAAGCAGGGTTCTGAAAAGGTAGAGGGCAAGGTAGAAAAGATACTGAGAGGGAAGCCATTGTCCTGTGAGAAAAATGGCATCCTCTACCCATCTAATTCCTGTGTTTGGAGAGCCTCTTCCTCATCTTAGAGTTAGTAGAGAGCTCCCTTTCCCATATGACTGCTACACCAATACAAGGCCAGGGGATTAAAGAAAGGCAGAAGCTCTTCTGTCCCGGAATCAGTGTCCAGGAGACACAGGGAAGGACAGAGCCAGCTTAACCAGGAAATTTGGCTAGTCGGCGGCGAGCCTGGGACAGCCTTGCTAGCCGCTCTTTCAGGAATTTCCTCTTCTCACTGGTGTCACTGTGTTCCTTCAGGAGCCATCTATAGGAATCTTTCTCATGCAGGAGCTGAAGCATGCTCTTATGCAGATGCTCAGCAAACATCTTCAGGATGAAATACTGGATGATTAAAGGGATGTGGCTGGAGATGCGGTTATGAGCCTCCTAGAAGAGGGAGACACAGAAGGCTTCAGGGAGAGGCGCAGGGAACCTGAGCTTACCTTGTCATTTCTGAGTAGTGAGACCCTGGCAGGTACAGGCCTCCCTCAGGCCCCTCAGTGTCCTGGCAGAGCATGTCTAAGATGGCAGCTAGGTTCTGGATTCCACCAGTTTCTCTGACTACCAAATGGACTTTCAATGGAAAAGAGTAATATGTAATGGAACACACTCCACAGACATCCCAACTCCATTTCCAAATGGCTGATCCCTCTGCTCAGAGCATTGCTTGCCTGTCCTAAGACCCAGACTTGTAGGCAGCAGGGAAGCAGGGCTAGGCAGAGTCCTAAATGAACTGCTGAAGAAAGTCAGTCTCCACCTGCTCTATCCTCTCCTAGCTGTCAGCCCGATTCTCCCCGTCCTGACACATGATGACTCTCAGTTATATGACACATGCTGGTGGTTTTGCAAGGTGCCTCTGTGGTACTCATTTCCTTCTTTAGAATACAAGGATACCATGACCACAGCCCTCTGGAGATGGTAATAGATGTGTCATAAAACACTAGAATAAGAAGATGCCAGGCAAGTGCATGGTCACAGGTAGGGCACAAACTTCAAGTCATGGCAGGACACAGGTTATGTGTTCTCTGACCACAGAGAGCGGGGTTTTGGCCTGTCTCCAAATGACAATGGGAAAGAGTGAGGTACAGAGATGGGGGCCTCATAGAAGGCACAGAGACCCCAGGTAGCCAGTCATGATTGCCTTGGGTGGGAATGCGGCCTTAGCAAAAAAAAAAAAAAAAAAAAAAAAGAAAGCCCTGATAATGCTATGACTTGTAGGGCCAATGAGGACATTACACTCTGAGAAACAAGCCAGACAGGAAGGAGAAAAACTCTACTACCCCACTTGTTGAAGGAGTTGTCAGAGTCCCAGAGACATATAGCAAACCTGATATCTATAGGTATATGGCCATAGGACCCAGGAGCTAGGGGATTGGCCATATGACAAGGCTGGTTCTAGCAGCCATTGATTAGGACAGAGGTCTGAACACTATAGGATCACCATGATGTTTCCAGGTCCCTGTGGCTCTTACTGAGTAGGACCCTTTGTACCTGGGTTACATCATGTGTGATCCACCAAACAGGTGTTGGGACCTGGCTTCCACTTGATGAATGCATGACACCCCAACCCTGTGCTAATGGCCCCCTAGCTATCACTTGTTCTCAGGATGGGGAAACTACATCTTACAGAGAAGAACACTGATGTTCTGAGAGTCTAAGTCATGCAGTCAGAGTCACATGGGCCATAAAAGAGGCTCCCCTAGAGCTACAGGACAGAGCTGTCTTGAAGCCTCCTTGCAGACTCATAGCTTACACAGAAAGACACACAAAGGGAACAAGCAGCCCAAAACCCAGTTCAAATGTGTTCACACATTTACCTGGCGGTAGGCATTCAGATGTTGGAAGATCTCAGCCATGGATGAGTTCTGCAAATCTTCGGACTTAGAGGCAGTAGAGGTCTTCGCCTTCTTCTTCTCGTCCTCAGCTTCATTCTCTCTGACTTTCTGCAAGGCTCCCCTGTAAACTTGGTCCTGGCAGTAGATGATCTGCTCCATCTGGAAGTGAAGTCGGATAGACTTCTCTGCTTCTTTTTCCTGTTCTAATCTGATATCTTCAAGTTTGGACTGCAAGGACAGAGAAACACAAGGCAACAATCATCAAGAAATGCTTACCATGGAGTAAGAACACAGGACACACAACAGGTCCATGGTGTCTGGTTACCTGGCAGACACAAAAGCAGTCATTACCTGGAAATAATCTCTGTTCCCCCTTGCTCAGCTCATCTATGCAGAGGTCTCCTGAACTGAAGGTGGAAACTAGGGTAAGCCTGAGCCAGCTGTGAGTAGCCCCCTTCTGCAAGGGTCAATCTTCAGTGTCAACTTGACACTTGTCCATTTTTATTTTTAAAGATTTGTTTATTTATTTTATTTATATGTGTATTACCTGTGTTTGTGCATATAATATTCATGTAAGGGCCCACAGAGGCCAAAAGAAGTTGCTGGAATCCCCTGGAACTGGGGTTACAAGTGAATGGAGCCACCAGATGTGGGTACTGGGAACTGAACCCATGGCCTGTACAAGAACAGTAAGCATTCTTAACCACTGAACCATCTTTCCAGCTCCTTGAGTAGATTTAGAATCACTCAGGGAAACGAGCCCCTGAGCATGTCTGAGAAGGTTTTTCCAGAGATGTTTAACTGAGATGGAAGAACCAGCCTAATGTGGATGATGCTATCCTATAGTTTGGGCTTCTGAACATGAGCATTCATCTATTTTTCCCAAAAAGAGCAAAGTAAGCTGCTCACATTGCTTACTTCCCTGTCTTCCTGGATAGGGTACAGGGTACAGGGTAATAGACTGTACCCCCTCAAACCATGAGTCCAAACAAACCCTTATTAAGTTGTTCTTATCACAAGGAGAGAAGGAATACAGCTAGGCAAGGGCTGGGGACATGTATGGACTTACATCTCTGACCCAGCCACTCTCCTTGCTGTTTGAGCAGCTTTGATATCTACAGTAAGGAGGTAGCTTCCACCAGAGAATGTGCAGATTAGAAGGGCTTGCTTTAGGTCAGTCATTCTGTGGGTGTCATGTCCTGGGCTTTCAGGACAGCCATAGAGGACCACCTTCACCTAGAGTGCATCCTGACCTGACCGTTGCAGGGGCAATCTATTTAAAGCTGGTTGTGCCCCCAGATGCATCTCCCATTTACCACACCTTCCAGGGAGGCCTCACTCCTCCGGTTTTGGGGAAACAGGCCCATCAGACATCCTAGCTGTAGCCCAGGCTGGAGAACGACAAAGCCAGTAGCTACCTGTGCAGGACCTGTCTGCCTGGGCAGGTGCTGAATTTCTTGGCCATGCCAGTCCCTGTGGAGGTAGAGGCATTTTCTCCTTGCAGTGTTTCCCTCTCAACAGACACAGTTTCACACTTAGCACCCTCACTGTTAGAATCCAGCACACACTGCTACTCTGGCCCTTAGAATCCAGCTGCTCTTCTCTTCCTTAGCCTCACAGAATATCAGCTAGCCCAATAAGCCAAAAGGCTTCCAGATGCCTGGATTTCTCACCTTGGGAAATAAGTTTTTAAAGACACATCACACATATCAAAGGACATCAACAAAGTATCTGGTGATTACTAGTGGCCACAATTCCCTACCCTCATTACTTTCCCTTCTGCCTGCTGGGGTATCAGAGAGGCTGGCTGCACAGTTATAAAACCTTCCTCCTTTAAGAGACTTATTAAATAGGGACTCTGAGGCTGTTCTGTGGGTCTGATCCCTCTTCAGACACCTACCAGGGTGCCTGTGGCCCTGGGGCCTGATTTTCCTGAGAGCTACTGGTGGTCTGTCTGTCTGTCCATGACACTAACAACTCTTTTAATAAATGTCTTACTTCCCACAATTTATCTCAATGTTCCCCTTGAGCCCCACATCTGACATCTTTCACTCAATGTCAGAAGTATCTTCCTGAATACAGGCCTGTGAGCCCCCTGACAGGTGTTAGCATTCATCTCTGAATCCTGCCTACTTCTCCCTCCTCTCCCTGCCCCCACTCTAGCCAAAAATCACCAGAAATCTCATCAATAAGATTAAAGCAGGAGCTTAAGCCTTTTCCAAACAAGCACAGAAAAGCAGAAATAGTCTCAATCCAAAACACCTATTCTCTATCATCATTCACTGTGCTTTAAAAATACATGTTTTACCTTGGTAGTTCTGTGGAGATTAAAAAACTCTTGAAAATTTTTTTCAGAAACCCTTGAAAAGGCGACTCGTACCATTTCTGATTGAAGAGAAAAAAAAAAGAGTTTAACATGGTAAGGGGTAAGATGTGTTCACATAGATGCAAAAGCAGGGCAGGGGTGATGAGGTAGATGCGTGCTCTTCTGTTCTCTCATTTCTCTTCTCCCTGCCCAATGAAGAGGGAGTTACAGCCAGGCTTCACAAATCCCTTTATCTATCTATATCTTTCCATATCTATCTATATCTATATCTATATCTATATCTATATCTATATCTATAGATAGATAGATAGATAGATAGATAGATAGATATCTGCAGAAGGGTGGTCGTCATCTTGCATGAAGGATTCTGGCTATGCCCTTTACAGGCTTGAGCTAAGGGCTTAAGAGGTTAGGTGACTTTGCCTTCTGAGAGCAAATCCCTGTGCCCACAGGGTCAGAATGGACTAAATTCCTGAACACCCCAATGGCATCTCAAGCACAGAAAACCTGCCACCTAATAGAACCAGCCCAGGAAGACGCTGTGAGGTCTAGCACTGCCTTTGTTCCCATCTCAGAAATAAAATGGCTGAGAGCAGCAAAAGCATTCCTCTGTGAGACCCTGAACTGCACTCAGCAGCAACCCAGTGTAGCACTCACCAGTGATCTTATGTAGCATTTCTATAGCTGGCTCTTCCAGGGTTTTGATTTGTTTTCTTATAATGTTCTCAAATGTTCTGTAGTTCACAAATCCTGGCAGCTCTCGGCCACGGTACTGCTTTTCAAATGTCCAGACTTCATTATATAAAACGTCATAACCTGCAGTAGGAGGTGACAGCTAGTTGTTTTATACAACGCTTGCAGATTTTTCTAAACAAACCCATTCAGACTTTCTGAATTTACCAAAATAAAGTGAAGCAAATAAATGTCTGCAAATTGAAAGAAATATTCAGGGTTACAGGGGAGAATGCAGTCTCAACACTACTTCGCTTGGCTGAGACAAAATCAAGGGCGAGAGACCATAGCAGAACCTGACATAGCGGAGACCAGAGGAAGACACTGCCTCAAAACGACCTGGAGTGTGCAGGGTTATGAATCCAGCTGGATTTAGAAGAAGGGTCAGAGCACATGGCTCACCAAGCCCTGTGGCTCTTAGACAGCATCATGAGCTGGGTGGGTAGAGAGGCACTCCTCAGCAAGGAGTGACAGGGCAAGTAGCTACCTGGATGTCCCCAATGCAATTTGACCCCCTCATGAGAGACAAAATACTTAGTCCCTCTTCCCTCTACTGGAGTGGGCAGCAGACTCAGATGGCCTCAGCTTCTTCTATGATGAACTGGTCATGTTGATGTTTTATCATTTTATGTGTATGGGTCTTTTGCTTGCATGTATGTATCTACACTGCTTACACAGTGCCTCCAGAGGCCAGAAGAGTGTCAGATCTCCTGGGATTGGAGTTACAGATGGTTGTGTGATTCAGCATGTGAGTGCTGAAGAGCAGACCTTTCTTCCTCTGCAAGAGCAGTCAATGCTCTTGACCACTGAGCCATTGCTCCAGTCTCCAAAGAACACTTTTTTAATTAAAAGAAAGATCAGCTCAATAAACAAGACTCTAAACTTATCCAGAGAGTTGAAGTTAAGCTCTACAGTCTAATCCTTGATTCTGGAGAGTTTCAGACACCCATGGAATCACTGCTCTCGCCAGCAGTTAATTAGTGCCTCCCTTTCTTCCTTCACCAGCTCCACAACTTGTGCTCTGCCTCCTGTCTATACTATGTGTACATTCTAGGTGCTTCTGAAATGGAATTAACATGATTCAGGCCCCTGTGACTGATGGTATTCACTCAGCATCCTGTCATCCAGGCTCATTAGCCTTGCACCTTTTGTCTCCACTTCTTCTGTGAGGGTTGAAATAATCCACTGAGTGATACTAAGAGATGAATTGCCTTCCTCAAAATCCTTGTGCTGTGGGATAACCACTCAGCACCTCAGGGTGGGACTATCTACAGGTGATCTTTTAGAAGAACTTACTGCGTATAGAGGAATGTGTTATGGTGGTCTCTAATCCACTGAGTCTGTGCCCTTACAGGAACTGACAAGGACACAGAAACACCTAGAGTAGAAGATTTGTGAAGACATGGGGAGAAGATGTCAGGTTCAAGGCAAAAGGACTTGTTTGTTGTCTATTTCCTGTAGACATCTTTCCAATTCCCACTGGGAGTGGAAGTGGACAGTGTGTGTTCAGCTTTCAGAGGGGTGACTCCTGTAATCCACGGCAACTGTGCCATTTCACAATCCCCACCAGTGCACCGGGGCTTGCTTTCTCCCTGCCTCTCTTCCAGCACCAGCCAGTATCTGCCTTTTGGATTCTAATTTCCTTAGGAGTTGGGACACAAATTATCCCTGTGTTTTAATTTGAATTTCTGATGGTCAATGGTCATACATCTTTTAAATGTTTTATTAGTCATCTGTGTATCTCCTTTTTGGAGTGTTTTTTACAGTACTTTGCCCATTTTCTGACTGGATCTTGTTCTTGTATCTTGGAGTTGTAAAGCTGCTTCATATTCTGTTCTTTAGGCCCTCCTCTATCAGATGTAGTGGCAGACACTTCTGCGGTTTTGAAATGGGACGGACAGAGGCTCTTCCCTGGAGTGAGGACACACTGCAGAGTCTACAGTGTTTGGCCTCAGTGAATTAGTAGTGGTGTGCGCAGCAGAAATGGTAGGCCCAGTGGGGACATAGAGTCACAGCCTTTAAATAAATGTCTCATAAGTCTCTCTGCAAAAGCACATTGTTATCCAACCTGAACATCTGCCACAGCCTCCACTAGGGACTGACGGATTCCATGTGTGGCCTGCGGAGACAGAACATTCCACTTTCTATATCTGCCACTCAGAAGCAAGAGAAGCTGTTAGTCTGAACCTCTGATTGGTTCATCAAGCCCCTTCAAGGAAGGCAAAGTCCCTTGGAATTCACATCATTCATAGCAGCAATGAAATGTGATCAAAAACAGATTTATAACACTTTTCCTTGCTTCAGATTCTAAAGATGTGAAGATGTAGAAGTGGGGCACTGCAGAGGTAGAGTGCTGCATATTATCTTCTCATTGCCATGACGAAACACATTAAGATGCTGTAGGCTGAAGGCCTGGATAGGCAGCAGTTCCCTCCAAGATTAAAACTTTCCATTTTGGAGGGAAGTACCATAAGGCACAGGATGTTAGAAAGGAGGTGAAAACAACAACAAACAAACAAAACAAAAAACCAGAATGTTTCTAAGGGAGTTGAAATACTACATTCCTCTGGGAAGCTCCTAAAATTGGGAAGTAAACAACTCAGTGACTTTAGGAAGTCCCTGAAATGGATGAGAATCACTAGGCCCCCTTCTCAAGTGTATATAAACAATAGGGACTGATGAGGGTTACTCTCAGATAAGTTGGGCTGCCTGGAAGAAGCATAGACAAGTCAAGCTGTCTGGTAGAGGCTCAGACCAATTGAATTACCAAGAATTAACACTGTATAATCTGTCTAGCTGCCTGCAGGCTATGCAATATGATCCAGATTTCAGGGGTCATCACCTATGCTTGCGTGGGTTTTGAGGATATAGGTGTCTTTGAGTCATTTCTGTGCCTGTGATCACCCATAGCCCTACAAGTAAACCCAATAAAACTCCATGGTTCACCAAGTTTGACTTTGATGTATATGTAATTTGGTCTGTTGTCAGTTCCCTATCTGATATTATTACACAAGTTCATAAGTAGAACTTCATTCCTATTGTACTGATATTGAAAAGTGAGCCTTTATGAAGTGACCAGGACATGATAGCCCCATCCTTATACAGTGATGTGTGTTCTCAGAACAGAGGCCATAGGAATCTGGTTTTTATCTTCCTTACAAGAACCAGGCTAGATGGTGCCATCTTGGAAGCTGAGAGGGAGCCCTCCATCAGACACTCATCTGCTTCTGGTGCTTTGTCCTGGGACTTCTCAGCATTGAGAACTGTGAGTGATGGACTTTTATTGTCTATAACAGTAGAGTGTAAGACTGCTAAAAACAGCAACACAGATCGACCAAGATACTCACCTTGTTGGAAATTCTTTTGAATTTCCTTACTCCATGACAAGAATTCATTTCGGAGCCTGGTGAATAGGCGGCACTCTCCTTCCCCCACATTCTCTTCCCCTTGTACAATGGCAGTGATGTCCTGGTTAAAAGCATTGATTTTCTGTCAAGAAGAAAAATATCAATATAAGCAGAAATCTTTCAAGCTTTCTTGAAAGATGGTCAAGGTGGTAAAAGGACATTTGTGCCCCTGAAGGCAGGAGAGCTACCTCATCCTCATGGGCCCAGCAGAACAGTATGGAAAAGGGACTTTTGCAGTAGGAAATACCTCCCTTACCCCTCTTCTTTGAAATCCTCAGAGCAAACTCTTATCTCAGTGTAGATGAAAGAAAAATGCCCCCTATCTCTATCCTACACTCAACCATGGTCTCTGTCTTGACTCTTTTTTTAACATTAAATGGTCAGGATGCATCTCCATAAGTTTTGGAGGCATGAGTTTTGAAGAGCACCAGACAGAAATTCCTGTGTAGAGAGTGATGCAATCATCATGCCCAGAACAATGGACAATGCTCACTTCAATGAGAAAGTAGGTTTTTTTCATTGTCATCTTCTGGTATGTCTGCACCGTACTTCTGCAGCTCCTCACTTGCACTCTGGTGACAGTTCTTTATTTGATTTTCTAACAAAGGCAGAGATTTCTGAAATGGAAAGAGGTAAATGGAACATAGAAAGATAGACTGGAATGCAAAGGGGCCCCAAGCCTATTCTACAAAGTCACCATGATACGTGGGTAACATTCTGAAGTCCTGAGACAATTTTCCCAAGTGGAAAACTAAGACAGTTTGAGATGCAGACTCACATAGAAAAGTGAACTTGGCTACTGTATGAAGAGCCTGTCTTGAACTCAAGCTCTCATGATCAACTCCAGAATGAGGTACTCACAGCCACGCCACCCAGAACTTAAGGATGACAGCAGCAGGAACCAGCACAAAGCCTCCTGATGCTAGTAGTCACCAACTCCCAACACAACATGTCTGTGCAAAGAATTCTTGGCCAGCTTGTGTGCCTAGAACTGTCCCAGTCCCAGCTTAGCTTGAGGAACACACAGCCAACCCGGCTTACACAGATGTGTGAGATGAGCTCCATGGTCAATCTCTCTGCCAGGCAGGGCACTGTGGCCTTCCCTTCGTCTAGAAGAATGCTGAGGGAACAGGAGAGAGGATCCTATCAGACTTGTGCAGGAGCATGTTTGCAGCCTGCTGTAGAGGTCGGAGCCAGCTTGGGTTCTGCCAATGAATAGGTACCTTGAGATTGATGCTCATGGAATACTCAGAGATGGGATTGTAGAATGATGTAGGGAATCAGCTCAGCTAGCTCCACATTGGGCTGCAATGATCCCTCTCAGCTCATGCAATAATCACAGTAAAATATGCTCTCCAAAAAATGTACACACAGCTACAGGTATGTTATCATAGCACATATGTCCCCTTCATGTGTGATACACATGAACACACACACAAGTTTACAACACATCCTTCCATGTGTGATATGTGAGTAAACACACACACATCCTGGAGTGACCTACCCCCACACATATTATATCAACTAGATATGAAGGTTTGTTCCTGTATTCACAATTGTTAATTGCTGTACAGTGCCAGATGCTGGCAGGACATATTGTATTGTCATTTCTGTAGCCCACAATACCTGCTTTCTATATATAAATGTTTGTTACTTCCTCACTTGTCCAAAAAGATGATTCTCTAAAATTGCCATGTTAAAAAGCAGCTGCTGTGGGGGTGTCACATGGCCCTCAGTCTGGCCAGAACACTGTGGTATAGGCACGAACATAGCCCTGCTGTGGAGCTTCTCCCACTATCCCACTATGCTAAGAGCTTTTTTTTTTTTTTTTGGTATGAGAAAGGAGGGTGTTTTTTAATGAATAAAGAGCTGGAGGCTGGAGCTGAGGCAGAGGGAGATCAGGAGCAGGACAGGGAAGTAGTAGAAAGAGCCAAGTAGTAGAAACACAGTGGCAGGGAAGGCCAGTTGAGTCTAGATGGCTAGCTGAGGGACTGCCCCAGAAAGCGGGCTAACAGCTTTGTACAGCTTTATATATAGATGTCTCCATGTCTTAATATAAAACCCCAAGCAGTACCCTGGAAAGTACCTGTAATATGCATGCATAATACATATTACTATAATATTAGTATACATCCTTCCATATAGGCTACACACATTCATAATACACAAGAAAATACATTACATATAGATTCAGGTCTTTACACAAATTCACTGACATTTATTTGCATGTATATGATGTATATGGAGACACACCCTAACCCAAGAAAGAATTTAAGCCATGAGCTCTTAAAGGATGAAGCTATACTATTCCTGTGCTACCAAAATCTGTTCACACAGTATACTGTTATGCCTTAGGATACAAGGCATGAGGGAGTAAGAGATCCTCCTGCCTGTAAGTGACATCTTACTCTTATTGAAGCTTCAGTTTCTACAGTGGTCAATTTATTTAAACAGATAGACAAGCAAACAAACTGTGGTAGAATAGAAACAAAGAAATTTTTTGTTTTACTCTGGGTTTTTTGAACCAGGGTCTCTCTACATAGCCCTGCTTGTCCTGGAACTCAATAGACCAGGCTGCCCTCCAGCTCATAGACATCCACCTGCCTCTGCCTCCCACATGCTGGGATTAAAGGCTTGCACGCAATGGCAACTTTTAAAGCCAGAAGGGCCTGGAAAGAAGTGTTGCAAGTTCTGAAGAAGCACAACTGTCAACCCAGACTATTATACCCAACAAAGCTATCTACTAAAATTGATGGAGAAATAAAAACTTCCATGATAAAACCAAATTTAAGGAATTTAGGGCTGTTAATCCAGCTTTACCAAGGATCCTGAAAGAAATACTGGGACCTGAAGAAAAGGACATCATGATAGTCTATCAAAAGTGGTCAAAGAATACCATAAAAACAAAAACAAAGCCAGTCATGGTACTACACAGATCTCTGTGAGGTCGTGGCTAGTCTGGTCTACACAGTGAATTCCAGGACAGGCAGAGCTACATAATGAAACCCTGTCTCAAAGTAAAAACCAAAACCAAACCTAACAGAGCAAACCAATGAGAAGAATTAGCACACATCCATCAATAATAACGCTGAATTTTAATTCTCAGTTCCCCAATAAAGACAGACTAGCAGATTGACTCTGTAAACATAATCCTTCTTTGCTGCCTCCAGAAAACAGAGCTTACTATCAATGATAGACAACCTCGTAATAAGAAAATTGACCTAGGCCATAAGCAGGTTAGCTATTCTAATATCTGATAAAGTAGACTTCAACCTAAAATTGATAAGGAGGGGCACATTATACTTATCAAAGGAATGATCTACTAAGAGGATACTACAATCTTAAACATACAGATACTAAAAAGCAGGGCTACCAATTTCATTTTAAAATTCTATTAAATGTAAAACTACAGCTTGATTTCAACTTGCATTAATAGAAGGGTCATCTGAACAAGAGCTAAGCACAGAATCATTTCAGTTAAATAATGTCAGAGATTAAATGGAGCTTTGCCTGGTGATGCACTCCTCAGGCAGGCAGATCTCTGTGAATTGGAGGCCAGCTTGGTCAACATAGTGAGTTCCAGGACAGCAGATAGACCTTTTCTCAAAAATAAAAACAAAACAAAAAAAATTGGACCTAACAGACATCTATAGAAATTCTACTCAAACACTAAAGAATATTCATATACACATTTTCTCAGCAGCCTATGGAACGTTCTCCAAAATCTATCACCTATTAGAACACAAATCAAGTCTCAACAAATATAGGACAATTTAAATAACATCCTTATTCTATCTAGTCACAACAGAACTAAGCTATGTATCAACAGCAATAAAAACGACAGATAATACACAAACTCAAGAACACTGAACAACACACTACTGGATAATGATTGCATTAGGAAGAACTGTGGAAATTTAAAAATTTCAAGAATTTTCTGGGTGGTGATGGCACATTCCTTTAATCCCAGTACTTGGAAGCCACAGACAGGCAGATCTCTGAGTTCAAGGCCAGCTTGATCCACAAAGTTTCAGGACAGCCAGAGTATGAAAAGAAATCCTGCCTTGAAAAACCAAAATAATAGATAGATAGATAGATAGATAGATAGATAGATAGATAGATAGATAGATAGAAATTTTAAATCTAAAAATTGAATGGAAATAAAAATGTAACATATAAAAATCTATGGGACATAGTGAGGGAGTCTTAAGAGGAACATTTACAGCATAAATGCCTCAAAGATAGCACAAAATTAGTAACTTACTGATACACTTGAAAGCCTTGGAAAATCAAGAGCAAACAACACCACCAAACAGAAGATTGGAAGAGATAATCAAAATGAGAGAAATAGAATTGAAAAAAAAAAAAAAAAAAAAAACACAGAGAATCAATAGAATGAGAGTTGGTTCTCTGAAAAAATAAAACAAGATTGACAAATCCTTGGCCAAATTAGCCAAAAGAGACACAGAGAGAGAGAGAGAATAGAAAGAGAGAACACAAATTAATAAAATCAGAAATGTAAAGACAGCCACTGCAACAGATTCAAGTGGAGTGCAGAAACTCATAAAGACATACTGTAAAAATCTATATTTCCTGAAACTTAAAAGCCTAAAAGACATGGATGAAATCTTAGATGCATACAACATACCAAAATTAAGCAAAGATGAAATTAACAGTTTAGACAGATTCTTAATCAGGAACGAGATTGAAGCAATAAGAAACACACTGCCAGGACCAGAAGGATTCACTGCAGAATTCTATCAGACCTTCCAGAAATTTGCATCAGCACTGTTCATATTTTCCATGAAATAGAAAATAAATAGCTCCCAGATTCTCCTCTATGAAGCCAGTATTACCTTGATAACAAAACCAGATATAAACAAAACAAAAAAAGAAAATTACAGACCACTCTCCTGGATGAAGAAATATGCAAAAGTTGTCAATAAAATACTGGCAACCATATCTAATCTTCACCACAATCAATTGCTTTCATCCAGAGATGTAGGGATGGTTCAACATATGTAAATCAATTCATATTATCCATCACAATGAACTCAAAGACAAACCCTAAAATCATCTCATTAGACACAGAAAAAGCATTTGACAAAAATCCAATATCCTTTTCATGACAAAAGTCATGGAGAAGCTAGGAATGGAGAGATCTTGCCTCAACCTAATAAAGCCGACACACACACACACACACACACACACACACACACACACACACACACACACACCTACAGCCATCATCATTCTAAATAGAAAAAAAGCTAAGAGTTCCCATTAAGATTAGGACAGTCTTTTCTTTTCAAGGAGAATGTTTCTCTAGTCGAGAGTTCCAAAAGTCTTGGTGGGGTTTTTAAGCCCTCATTAGCAGGTGCTTTTGGAAGCCCAGCTCTTACACCTGTGTCTATTGCTGTCTCGCCCATTGCTGCCTGGATGTAGTGCATCAAGCAAGGGCCTGGCATAATTTCTGCAGATATGGAACAGTCATTCCTACCATGGATGCTAAACTGACACCCAGCACAGCTCAGTACTGCTTTTATGACATGTCAAAGGCACAATTGGGTTCTGGGTCTCTTACTTTTCCTCTGCTCTGCTCTAATTGTGACTCTGGTACCTGTGCCATTTGACTGTGGTACTTTGGCAAGTCCCCTCCTCTTTTTCACTACTTATTACTCTTTAAGGACTACTTTGTGCATTTTGCTTTTCTTCAGGAAAGTTCTACAGTGGTTCCCAAGCTGCACTTGCCCTCAGGCTTTTACACAAACACCTCTCATGTTAGGTCTGCTCTTGTCCAGCAATTCTCACTGCATGGGGCATTACGGTAGAGGCACCTGAAATGAGGGTGTTCCTTGAAGAAGGCTTGCTCCTTCTGAAGAGCCTCAGCCAGACTCAGCTGCTCCAGGATGTCCTGCTGACCCCTGCACTTGACTATCATGTAGCCCTTCTTCAGGTGGCATACCAAGTTCCGCACCACATCGACAACCTTCTCTTCAGTGCCTTTGTCCACCAGATCAGGCTTGGTCAAGATCCCTGAAGGACAGACACTAAAATCAGAGGACACACACTGCCCCAAAATAGCAGGAAATGCAGCTCTCACTGGATACCAGGAACCCACCCTTGACTGAGGTAGACAAGGTCTATACAAAACCCATGGAGATGGAAACCCACCCACAGAGACATGGGCAGGTGGCCTTGTGAAGACACGAAGCCCTCTATCAGCCGCACACCCCTCCCCTGCACATCTGGCCACCACCCAGAGAGACAGTGAATGTTCATCCTTCACTCTGTATGGACCTTATCATGGCTCCTAAGCTAGTGATTTCAGCCCATGCTTGCCTACATCTGGTTCCTCATGCCTTTCCTACCAGGGAGACAAGATGAGGGGTCCTTTTCTCTCAGTGGGATCCTGAGTGTGCCCTAAGCTTGGTCCATCTGGATCTAAGGGATGTGTTCCACCTGTACCTACACACCACTGCTATCTCCCACTCTCCTCACCTATCGTCCTGTCCCCTTCAGGGTCCACTTCCTGAGCCATGCTCAGGGCCTCTGTGGTGGCAATGTCCACATTGCTGGGGACCACCACCAGGTTGATGGTCTCTTGTTTTTGGATGTATGTCCTGATGAGTCTCTTGATCTGTAAGAAATGAGATAGTGACACTTTGTTATGAAGATGGGATCAAGAGTGAGATGGTCCTGAGCATCCATTTCCTTCAGGCCCTAGCTTCCATGGACTGCACCCCTCAGTAGTGAATGCTGGCCATCCAGTCTCATTCCCACCTTCACAAGGTCCATCTTAAGATCCCACCCTTGACATACTCCAGTGCCTCTTGCAGCAGTATGTGTCAGAGTAGAGTCTAGAGTCTTACCTGGTGTCCTATGTCTACAGGCTGGTTGCCTACAGCCACCCTAGTAATCCCAGGCAGATCAATCAGAGTCAGGTCTGGGACATGTGGGGAGCTGACATCCAGACTAATGAGCTTATCACTGATCCCCAGCCCTACCCCAGCAATGAAGTTCTGACCTGGAAAGGAGGAAAAAGATAGCATGGTCAAGCTTGGTGGAGTGGCATAGTGAGACTTGAAGGCAGATGGAAGGGATCTTATTCCTGGGAACTCTGGGAAAGCATGCCTTAGCTATGCAGTGACACCTCTCCCCTCAAACTCAGGATCTTGTACTAAACAGTTGGGTTGGTCTTTGGCTGGTTATATTTTGAGGTTCTAGACACTTTTGGAGGTGGAACCACACTGGAGGAAGTAAGTAGGTTACTGGGGCAGGTCCATATGTCTTATTTTTGGCCCTTTCATGTGGCATTCTATTTCCTGTCTGTCACCCCTTGTCTCTATCACAATAATATCCCAGTATTATAGGGAAAGTTGACCAAGGACAAAATATTCTAAATCAGGAGAGAAAAAAGGCATTCTGTGAGGAATTGTGCCATGGCTACAGAGAAGGAATGCAAAGCCACTTCTGTCCAGGGGTCCTGGGTGCCAGCAGGTCTGAGGGGGTTTCAGCTGGAACAAGGTCCTGACAGCTGACTCAGCACTCATCATGACTCAGCACTTCCCCTCTGACTCCAGGTACAGTGTTGACAGGCTGTCAGAGAACAAGGGACAAACAGTATGCTCACCTTTGTTGATGGCCTCTTCCACCTGTGAGGGATCAGAGAGCTCCACTTCAACATCTTTGTAGGTGACCTTGCCCTTCCACTCTTCTCCCTGTTCCAGCTTCTTCAACTTCAGCACCAGAGGACATCTGGTGACAATACCTATGTGATGAGCTCTGTGATAATCCAGTGCTCGGCTGCACACAGCCCAGTATGGGGCCTTAGGCTAAAAATGTTCACACCTTCACACACTTATCAGAGCAGTTTGTGAATGGAAACATCTGGCCTCACTCTGATGCTCCCTGCCCAGAGTGACCTCAGGCCTCCTTCTGGGAGGAACCTTCTGGGAATAGGAACCCCAGTCATGTTTATGCATTTGGGGTAAAAGCTTCCAACCCCTCGGCCTGGTAGCTAAGGAGCCCTTGGGAGAGTTCCTCCCACTGTGGTCCCCTCAGCTCCATGGGGACCTAGGAGAGACCTTTAACATGCCTGACACCTTCTATTAGCCCCTACACATCCTAGTCACTGTGTCCCTCTGGCCACCTCATCACACCCCTGCTTGGTCTCCTTCTAACTCCTGCCTTGTCCATAGCATTTTCCCAGGGTCTCTGAACCACGTTGGCTCTGTCCTCTCCCTGAGTGGTCAACGGCTCTCTCAGCCATAGAGTTTAAGTAGCAACACTAACCTGGACATCAGTCTCATCTCTGAAGGGAGCAGTCACCTCAAAGGAAGGGGCTAGGGACCTGACCATTCAGTCAGAGCTTCCGCAAACTGTTGCTTTCAAGTGACTCACAAAATGTACAATGGGAGAGTGTGCTGGACTGAGAGGTCCCCCACCCCCAGCACACATCCTCAGCCCCAACACCTGCAGTGACTTTTTGGATACAAAGCCTGAAAGGAGTCACTTAGGCTGATAAAGGGTTTGAGAAGCATTGCGGGCAGAGCCCTAACCACTGAGACTGGTGACCTTGTGAGAGGGAGAAGCCTGTACAGAGGAAAGCCAAACAGGAAGACCTCATGGGAAGCTATGCCTTGATCTCCATCTTGCTGTGTACGCAGAACTTGGAGGATATCTGTTGCTATCTCTGAAATCCCAGGGCCACGGCCTAGCAAGACAATAAGCACTGAGCTCTTACCACTGCCTCTGGGGAGGGCCACTCCTGAGAGGGCTTCCAGCACAGAGCTCTTCCCTGAGCTCTGGTCCCCAATGACTGCGATGGCAGGCAGGGCCAGGTCCTGCTCCACACCCAGGGCCCGCAAGGAGTCAATGAGGTCGATGCAAGGTCGCACCTTCTCCTCATACTGCCTGCAGAGATTGTTCACAGAGTCCTAGATGAGGGGAAAGTGAGAGTGAGGACATGCTATACTGGAAATACTCCAGCAAGGCCAACAGAGTTCAAGAACAATATACATATTGTTAGAATCCCCAAACAGTGAGAAATTATTAAAAATATACTTGAGTGCCGGGGCCAGCCGGGCAGAGTTGAATGGTTCTTGAGTTGGGTGTGAGGATTAAAATTAATAAAATAAACACACAGCACACAGGAAACTTTTTAAAGGTCTAGACTCGACAGCCATTGCAAAAGGCAGACTGCTGCAGCAAGCAGTGCCAGCAGTCAGTCTCAAGTGCTGCCTCATCCTCTGCCTCCAGCCTTCTGACCACTTTATTCTTTGAGGAGTTACTTTAGCCAGTAAAACATCTCAGAACAATAGGTTAATTTGCGCAAGGAGCCTGAGGAAGGGGTGTAACCCTCACAAGCTATCCCACCTGTTGTCACAAACAAAAGGAGATGGACTTGCAAGTTCTCCTCTGCCATTAGTAAAAGGCCTCCTAAAAGCCATCTCTCCACCGAGATTTAAATATCAAAGCAGGCCACTGAGTCTTGGCTCCCGACACTGGAGGAAATAAAAAAGCATTGATTCTTCTCTCTTGATGGTGAAAGAGACAGGATCCATGTTACTGTGCATGGCCAAGCAGGTGCCACATGCTCCTGTTTATCAGTAATGGAGCATGCAAAGGTGACCCCTGCATGGGACTCATCTAGACCCTCTGCACAAATTGCACACAAATTACAGTTGTGTGGCATGGTCTTCTTATGGGACTTCTAACAGTGGGAGGAGAGGCTGTCTCTGACTCTGTGGCCTGCTTTTGGTACCCTTTCCTCATACTGGGTTGCCTCATCCAGACTTAATAAAAAAGGAAATGCCTAGCCTTACTGCAACTTGATATGCCAGGGCTGGTTGATACCCATGGGAGGCCTGCCCTTTTCTGAAGAGAAATGGAGAAGTGGATGGGGAGAGGGGAGGGTTTAGAGAAAAGGAGGGAGGGAAAGCTGAGGTCTGGCTGTAATATAACTGAGCAACTAAAGAATTAACTCATGATCCATCACAGACCTAGGTGGAAAAGATATAAAAGTAGACATTCTTGAAAACAACACAAAATCTACAAATGTGGGTTAGGTCCTGATTTCTTAGAAATGACTCAAAAGGAACAATTTAGACAAAAAATTCATAAAGTCAGCAGAAAGAAAAAGGGCATTAGCCAGGGACCAAATGTTTGCAAAGCATATATCTGACATACTGGTATGTTGGTTTGAATAAGTTAGGCCCCACAGATTCCTGTGTTTGGCTGCTTGGTAATAGGGAGAGGCACTGTTAGGAGGTGGGTGTAGCCAAACTGGAATACATGTGGCCTTGTTGGAGGGGCTGCATCAAGACAGTCTCCTGGCTGCCTTCCGATCAAGATGTAGAACTCTTAGCACCTCCGGCACCATGTCTGCCTGCATGGTGCCATTTTCTTGCCATGGTTATAAGGGACTAAACCTCTGAAACTGTAAGTCAGCCCCAGTTAAATGTTACCTTTATATGCCTTGGTCATGGTGTCTCTTCACAGCAATGAAAACCCAAACTAAGATAACTCGGTTTCAGCCTAACACAGATGACACTGACAACTCCCTAGCCAGTCTGGTCTGACCCCACTGAGCATGCCCAGGACACGGGCTGGGCGGGTGGCTGGGTCTGAGACCTTACCATGCCCATGGTGTTCAGCAGGAAGTCTGAGTCCTGGCAACATTTTTTTCCTGCCCTTGTATCATCAATTCACAACAGTTGATAAAATAGAAAGAGCAATAAACTAATGCACAGGTGCCCCCACCCGCAGGTGAAGGAAACAACCTTTGCCAGGCCCAGGACACACCTCCCTGCTCCTACCCAGCACTCTCCTTCCAGCAGGTCCCTCTGCCCCAGGCTCTGGGCAACCATAGCCTTGCTTTTCAGTCCCATGTGCCTGTCTCTCCCCAAGCTGCTCCCCGTGTCGTAGCCTGTGCTGAAGCTTTCTACACCGTCACATAAACATTTCCTTTGCAGCTCTGTAGACTGTTGACCTTCCTTCACAGGGGGAAGGTGGACAGGGTCATGGAATCTTCCAAGAGTGCCCACTCTTCCCAGTTGTGTGAAGTTCTGCTCTAATTGCACATGGACTTGTTCCTCTGGGAAGGCCAGAGGATATTATGTGAGAAGGGGTGAGGGGAGGGAACTTCCTCCCCACAGCCTTGATACAGACCTTTCTCTGCTGTTGCTTTAAGGACACCACATTCCTGCTGTAAACCCCTCCCTATTGCTCTGCAAGGAAGTCTAATAAACCTACTCAGGTTCACCTTGGTTTGTTCTTGGGACCTTAGAAGGAGGTGCATATGTTGTCTCCATCAGGGAAAGGATTTTAGCAATAGTACTCCACACCCCAGGCCTTGCTCCCAGCAATGGTGCACCAGGTTTCTGGGGCTTTGTTGCTAACAACAACTGTGCTCCTAGGAGGTGCAAGAATCTCACCTGATCCTCCAACAGAGCACACCTGTGCCTGTTAGAGCAGGTGGCTCCAGCACTACGACTCTTACTCATTGTGTCTGAGGGTGTAGAGGAGGAGGCTACGCTACTGTTGCAGGCCTGGAAACACGGAAATCTAAAATCAGTTCCTATCTGCCTAGAAGTTGTGCTGAGGGACCATAGGTAGCCTGTTTCCTGGTCGGAAAAGGCCAGTTGCTCGCAAAGCATGTGGGTGTGAGTACATATGAATTAGATATGAAGCACCCCCAAAGACCTCCTTGTGAAGGTTTGGTCCCTAACTGGTTGTTCTTGGGAGGTGGTGGGATTGGAAGAATTGGGGACTACTGGGTGGGTAGACATCATTGGCTGCATGGCTTTGAAATGAACTTAGACCCCAGACATTAGACATCAGCATTGTAGACCAATGTCACCTAATAGGCATGGGTTGTTGTTAGAGCCATACCTGCTTCAGGGTGTGACTGGCATACTCTTCACTCTACCTACAGGTGGGACTTCCTCTCTCTCAGAGGACCTTCACTATATAATTCAGACATTTTACTTTCTCCTGGTCCTTCACCCTTTCCCCATTCCTGCTCTCTCTTCTTTGCTTTCTCCCTTCCTCTCCCCCCTCCTCTCTCTGCTCCTATGTACCTCTCTCTCTCTCCTTCTGGCTTCCCCTCCCACTCTGCTCCCTATAAGCCTGCATTTATATAATTTAACTTTGTCTCATCATTAGCTCATTCCAATTACAGGGCTTTGAAAGAGTCCTAATTGTTATTTGTAATCAGTTGTAATCTCTGAAACTGTGAACCAAATAAAACTTCCCCTTTATAGGTTGATTTTGTTGGGAACTTGATCACAGCAACAAAAAGCTGACTGGTACATTGGGTTTGAGTTCCTTCTGCCCTTCACTTTGAGGATTATAGCCTGGCAAGAAGGAAATGCAAACAGTGATTTAGGGAGATGGAGAGGCAAAGCCCCTTTTCATTGCCTGTGACCTTTGACACTGTTCTTAATACTGATTTTTAAAGTGTTAAGCTCTACTTAGACAGGCAGCTAGGCTGCCCAATGTCCCAAAAAGGGAATGACAACACAGTTCTTAGTAACAACTCAGTTGTACTGACTCTTTTCAATAGCCATGCTGAGAATCTCAATGTGAAGACAGAATGTCACTGCTAAAGGGAGATTGTCCCAAGGTCAGACAGTGACTGGGTCAAAGTGGGACCATGCTGATGGGCCTCCTTCCAGACTCCAGGTTTGGTTTCCAGCAACACTGGATCTCAACTCTCTGAGAGTAGACACCAGGTGGCTTCTTCCAGGAGGTGGTCTCAGTGAGTCCCAGTGGGTTGTATGGGCAGGGGGCAGCACATCACTTCCTGGGGCCCTAATGATACCACCTTCCCCAGACAAAGATGGCATCCTGGACACATTCAGTGAAGGACAAGAGAGGGCCATTGGTCTCATGTTGGCACAAGCAAGGTGAACAGAAGACACACATGTGCATCCTGCCCCAGGAGGGTCCTCATCTCCAGGGGGTATGACATGAAGCAGCAGCCCTTAGATGAACATGGGTCATACCTGGTTGTTCTCTCCTGGGCCAGTGTCTCCATTGATCAATAGGTCAATGCATGAGGTGTCTGAAGCATGGCCTCTGCTTTCTTCTGTGCTATGAACCATCTTCTAGTTCTTCTTACAATTGGGCACCCTATGTAAATGAGGATTATAAATTAGAAAGCCCTGGAAAGGACTGTAGAGATGGCTCAGCTGATAAGAGCACTGTCTGTTCTTCCAGAGGTTTTGACTTCAATTCCCAGAAAACACATATATAGATGGCTCGCAACCATCTATACTGCGATTTGATACCCTCTTTTAGAATGTAGGTGTGTATGCAGATAGACAACTCATACACAAAATAAATAAAATCTTTGGGGCCAGAGAGATGGCTCAGTGGTTAAGAGCACTGACTGCTCTCCAGAGGACTGGGGTTCAGTTCCCAGCACCCACATGGCAGCTCCGAACTGTCTGTAACTCCAGGATCTGACAACTTCACACAGACATACATGCAGACAAAACACCAAATGTACATAAAATAAAAATATTAAAAACAAAAGGTCTATTGTGAAAATGGCCATCCTGCCAAAAGCAATCTACAGATTCAGTGCAATTCCCATCAAAATACCAACTCAATTCTTTACAGACCTTGAAAAAAAAAGATTCTCAGCTTCATATGGAGAAACAAAAAACCCAGAATCTCCAAAACGATCCTGAACAACAACAAATCACCTGGAGGTATCTCCATCCCCAATCTCAAGCTGTACTACAGAGCAATAGTAATAAAAACTGCATGGTATTGGCACAGAAACAGAAAGGAGGATCAATGGAACCGAAGAGAAGACCCAGAAATAAACCCACAGACCTATGAATACTCGATTTTTGACAAAGATGACAAAACCATTCAATGGAAAAAAGACAGCATCTTCAACAAATGGTCCAACTGGATGTCTACATGCAGAAGAATGAAAATTGATCCATATTTATCACCCTGCACAAAACTAAAGTCCAAGTGGATCAAAGACCTCAGCATAAAACCAGATACTCTAAATCAGTTAGAAGAAAAAGTGGGGAACAGCCTAGAATTCATTGGCACAGGAGACAACTTCCTGAACAGAACACCAACAGCACAGGCTCTAAGAGCAACAATCAATAAATGGGACCTCATGAAACTGAAAAGCTTCTGTAAAGCAAAGGACAGCGTCATCAAAACAAAACGACTGCCTACAGATTGGGAAAGAATCTTCACCAACCCTTTATCTGACAGAGGACTAATATCCAGTATATATAACGAACTAAAGAAGCTGAAAAGCAACAAACCAAGTAATCCAATTAAAAAATGGAAAACAGAGCTAAACATAGAATTCTCGATAGAGGAATATCAAATGGCAGAGAAACACTTAAATGCTCAACTCATTAGCCATCAGGGAAATGCAAATCAAAACAACCCTGAGATTTTACCTTATACCTATCAGAATGGCCAAGATCAAAAACTCAAGAGACAACACATGATGGAGAGGTTGTGGAGAAAGGGAAACCCTCCTCCATTGCTGGTGGGAATGTGAACTGGTACAACCACTTTGGAAATCAATCTGGCACTTTCTCAATTAGGATAGTGCTTCCTCAAGACCCAGCTATACCACTGCTAGGTATATACCCAAAATTTGCACAAGTACACAAGGACATTTGCTCAACCATGTTTGTAGCAGCTTTATTTGTAATAGCCAGAACCTGGAAACAACCCAGATGTCCATCAACGGAGGAATGGATACAGAAATTGTGGTATTTTTACACAATGGAATACTACTCAGCAATCAAAAAGGAGGAAATCATGAAATTTGCAGGCAAATGGTGGAATCTAGAAAAGATCATTCTGAGTAAAGTATCCCAGAAGGAGAAAGACAAACATGGTATATACTCACTTATATAGACCTACAAAATATGATAAACATAATGAAATCTATATACCTAAAGAAGATAAACAAGAAAGCAGACACAGGGTAGGATGATCAATCCTCACTTAGAAAGACAAATGGGATGTGCATTGGACGTATGACAAGAGTCTACCGCAGAAGGCATCTGAAAGACTCTACCAAGCAGTGTTTCAAAGCAGATACTAAGACTCAAAACCAAACCTTTGGCAGAGGGCAGGGAATCAAAGATGGGGAGTTAATATGATGTGGAAAAGATAGGAGCTCCACAAGGACCAAATATATCTGGGCACAGGGGTCTTTTCTGAGACTGACACTCCACCAAGGACCATGTGTGGATGTAACCTAGAACCTCTGCTCGGATGTAGCCCGTGGTAGTTCAGTAACCAACTGGTTTCCCATAGTAAGGGGAACAAGGACTATTTCTGACAGGAACTCAATGGCAGGCTCTTTGACTTCCTCACCCCCCAAGAGAGGAACAGTCCTTCTAGGCCACAGAGGAGGACTTTGCAGCCAGTCCTGAAGATACCTGATAAAACAGGGTCAGATGAAAGGGGCGGAGGTCCTCCCCAATCAGTGGACTTGGAAAGGGGCAGGGAGGAGATGAGGGAGGAAGGATGGGATTAGAAGGGAATAAGGGAGCGGGATACAGCTGGGATACAGAGTTAATAAAATGTAATTAATAATAAAAAATAAATAAAATTAAAAAAAGGTCTGGGAAACAATTTTCTGAACATTTGCCAAGATTTACACCAAAGATACAAATATTACAACCTCCATTCCTTTCCTGTCCATCCCAGGGGTCTGTGCTTCTCAATATCTCCACCCTGTCATCTCTCCTTCTCCAGCTGTTTGTTCCTGATGTGGGAGGAGGATCATGAAAGGAGAGTAATTCTAAAGGCACTCATGGAGTCTGCTAATCTAGAAAATTCTTCAGGCACAGCTCTCCTTCCCCTGCTTTGGAGAGACCTCATATTACAAGGGGGTTCCAGGCTCCAGAGTGAACACTTTCTTACTCTCAGCTTGAACTTCACCTATTGATCCATGGCTGTCTGGATTAGGCTCATTGTACAATCAAGGGATTCCACTGGTCCCCAGGCCTGTGTTCCATGGGCAGAGATTCCTAGTGACCAGTCAAAACAGCGCTTAGGGAGCCTGTTCCTTTTCTTCTTACTTTTCTGAGATCTAAACCCCCATGTGCTGAGATCTAAACCCCTGCAAATCATAAGCATGTACAATTCTGCTGAGTCATCTTTGAGACTTGGTGGATCTCGGCAGCAGAGCAACCTCAAGGGTCACCCTTTTCTGCTCATTCTGTGCTCTGGCAGCCAGCTGCACTGTCAACCCGAGGTGCACCTGCCCATCCGGACCTTGGTCCAGTCAAGCAGAAGCTGCTCCCAGCACTACATCAACCGTTTTTTTTTCAGGGGAGCTTCAGGACATCCTTGGCTCCTGTCTCCCCACTTCCTAGCTCTTTCCCACTGCAGATCCCATTGCACAGAGACCTTAAGGGCAGCCCCACCACATTGCATGCAGGCTCCTCCCTCATCTAAAGGTCAGGGTCAGGCACACACAAGTAAACAGCATTCCTGCCCAGGTAGGCCTGTGCTCATACCTGCTGTCCTTGGGCTGGCTGGCTATGCTTCTACTTTTCAGTAAGCAGTAAACCTTTGCCTGTGGACTCTGTATGCCATCTATCAGTTATCCTGAAGAAAGATTCCAGTGGCAGAGTTCCCCTATTGGGAATGCATTCTCAGACAACTTAGTAACAAGATCACCATGGGGTTAGAATTCAGATCCTTTTACTGTCACAACCCCTAACCAGCCCCTACCAGGCCTGTCCTGAAAAATTCTGAGATCCTAAGAGTGGGAGCCTTCCCAGGTCCATCAGAGTGTTAAAATGGCCACAGAGAGACTCACCTCTCCCAGGTTCCTGCCCTCCACGTACCCCTGCAGTTAAGCCTTTGAGAATCTAAGGTCTGAGGGACACCCTGAACTCTGACAGAGGTAGGGGTCTTCAGACTACTCAGAGCATCTCCTGCCTGGGGACTGGGAAGACCCTAGACAAATGCTTTTCTCCACACAGATCCTCTCTATCAGCCTTTCCAGCAAGGCCCCAAAGCAGGTTCCTGCCTGCACTTCAAAGCCTGCCCCTGGGTCTCCTGGTTTCCTCCCATTCTTAACAGGAGACCTCCATCTGCTTTCCCCTGGCTCCTGGCCCATGCAGCAGGGAACTTCTCATCTAGGCCTTAGCCCCAAACCTGGAAGACCTCTAGGACCCCAGCCTCTCCTGCCTCCTAGCAGAGATACTGTTTCAGACTGCCTTAGAATCAGCAGCTGGGTGGGGCACTATGTCTAGCCTAGTAGCTAACACCTGTGCTGTCACTGACCCTCTTATTTTAATAGCACCAAGAAATGTCCCACAGTGCCCCCCAGGATCTACAAGGAACCCAGAGGCATCCCCTAGCCCTGAGCTACAAGATGTACCCAGATCCTGGGTGATACTCACCAGTCTCCCACTTAGTGACAGAGAGCCTGGCTCTCTGGTCTCCTCTGTCTTTAAGCGGTGCTGGCTCCGCCCATTCCCAGGGAGAATTGAAATGTAAGAGATTGTCTAAGCTTGCTACCCCACCCCCACTAACCACATCACACACAAATTGTCACTGTCCCCATTATTGTAATAGCACCAAGAAATGCCCTGCTTTGCTCACCAGGGTCTACAAAGAACCGGGAGGCATCCCTTATCCCTGCACAGAATCCTGGGCAGTACTCACCACTCCTGGTTTGGAGACAGAGTGTGCAGCTGCCAGGGCTCAGGCCTTTTTAAGCAGTGCTGACTCCGCCCCTTCCAAGGGAAAACTGAAACTTAGTGAAATGACCTGAGTTTGCTCTCCATCCCACCCCCACCACACACAAACTGAGATCAGAAATGAAACTTAACCTCAGGGGCGGTTGGCTGGGTCCTAACGTCCAGAAATTGTGTATTTTGCACTCAACCCACCAAGACCTGCTATATGGACACTAGCTGGGATGGCCGCCTTTTCCTCAGGACCTGCCCAGCTCTGTGCTGCATCTTCTGCTTCAACAGCCAGACCTTCTCTCAGCTGAACACAAATCTAGACTAACTTTCACTTTTCTCTGGACAATTCCAGTTGCTCCAGGAAGGGCCAGAAACAAACCATCCCAAGAATCACCAAGGAATCCTGCCAGCCCTTCTGGGCACCTTATGACAGCAGGTCCTGAGGGCAGAGCACACTGCTTCTGCAAGGTTGGGGAGCATGACAGGCTCTGGCCTTCATGGAGAAATGGGGCAGGACAGGGCCCTGCTGCACTTTACTCCACTTTTCACAGCAGAGGCCTGCTCTGCAGAGAACATGCCCCAGCTCAGGGAAGCAAGTGTCTTTCCTCCTCAGAGCTCAGGAACTTGCTTGCTGTAGCCCTTTCCCTGAGCTGCCCGCCCTGGGAACTGGCAGGACAGACACCAGGGTCTGGTTGTGTCCCCTAAAGAGTGGATGAAATAATGATGCGCACAACAGATATTATATAAAAGAGGTTTATTGGATGGAGGTGGGGAGAGAGAAAAGGAGAAAGAGACCTGATAGGGGGAGGGGAGGGTGCCCGACAGAGAGGAGAAGGAAGAGAGAGGGGGACCAAAAGCAAGAGAGAGAGAGGTGAGGTAAGAGGCAGGGGTCCATTATAGCTCCAGTGCAGCTGAACCATGCCTGGTAGGTGCATCTACCTAGAGGATGACACATGATGACATCATAGGTTACTAGGTAACCCAGAAGCAGGCTGCCTAAATACTAACAATAGACCCTGTGGCTCTGCCCTTCCCTGGTGTGGGGGCTATTGGCTACAGCCCATGAAGGCAGGAGGAGCAAAAGGCACTATGCAGTGCATGATGGAAATGACCTCTGGGAACCATTTCAGAGAGATAGTTCAACTTTATTGAGGAGAACAAAAGTTATATAGTCCTTGGAGAGTGGGTGGGGGCACGTAGGATATGTGTACATAATTGGATGGAACTAGGATACTTGTTTGCACTGAACAGCATAGCATGGTCCTATCATATGAATGGGAACACAGTGCCTAATTATCTTATAGGTTCAGGGAGGGAAGAGCTAGCAGAGAACTGTGTCAAAGGCCATGTGCCATTCCTGGTTAGAGGCATCTATGCCTAAAGACACTGTCCAGATGAGGTTGGGCAGAGAGCAGGAAGCCCTGGTGGGGGAGAGGGAGTCCTCCATCTAACACTGCTCAGAAAGGGAGGACTGCATCTCAAACAGCAAGGTCCTTCCAACAAGACCCCTCTCACAGGGTCTTGATCTTGGTCCCCAGGCTGAGGGCAGGGTCCTTACCTAGCACAAGGTCCATGCTGGTGGCTCTTGCCAGGGGGATCAAGCACCGTTCCTGGCATACAATGTTTCTGTGGCTCTAGAGTGCCTGTGTGGGGAAGGCAGAGTCACTGACTAAGATGATGTCACCCCATGCTCTGCTTTGTTCTCTTATTCCCTCCCTTCTCTCTCTCCTACTCCCCCTCCCTCTGTGTTTCTCAGTCAGCTCAGGCTTAGTTTCAGTTTCATTTCTCTGATTCCTGGGAAATTAATTCAGTCTTTTCTGAAAAACAAAAGCCTGTTTCGGCCTCAGGCCCAGCAGGAAGCAGGAGGGAATCTGGAATCAGTGGGAAGTGCCTTAGGGAGATGACAATGCCTGAAGGAACAGCTATATGATTAGTGGTCAGTGCTGGGGGAAAGAAGCCTAAGAAGAAGGCCTGGCTGTTAGGAAATATACAAAATGTAGAGGTTACACGCGGGTCCACAAATCACACCACGAGATCGGTTCCACGTGGGAGGTTTATTAGGGGAGGGGGTTACAGAGAGGGAAATAGAGAGAGAGAGAGACAGAGAGGGACAGAGCCAGAGAGAGGAAGAGGAAGGAAGAGAGAGAGGGAGAGAGGGGGGAGTGTTAGGAATTATAAAAAGAGAGATATAGAGGTTACAGAGGTTACACGCGGGTCCACAGATCACACCACGAGATTGGTTCCACGCGGGAGGTTTATTAGGTAGAGGGGGGTTACAGAGAGGGAGGTAGATAGAGATAGAGAGAAAGAGAGAGACAGACAGAGAGAGAGAGAGAAGAAGCGAGAGAGAGGAAGAGCGCAAGGGGAGGGGCCCCAGTTCTCTTATAGGGGGGTCCAGAGCATGCGCGGGTGGTTCCAGGTGGTCAGCAGGTGGTCTGGGTGTCTTTCCAAATGCCTGATACCTGCCAGGTCTGCCAGGCCCCAGGGGCTGCCTGTAGAAATGCCTGCTTGCTGATCCCAACATTCCCCCCTTTTTCTATAATTAAAAATAGGGAGCTTGGGCTGCCTTTTATAAGGTAAGTTAAAGTATATAAATTTAGGCTCATTGGAAGCAGCTCTTGGTTGTCATGTAAGAGGTTGAGAGAGAGGGGAATTATAGCAACAAATGGTTAGGTTGTAAGGTTAAGAATAAGAGAAGTCTCTGCCCTGGAAAATTTAGGGCAGAGGGTTTTTAACAGAGAGAGTTGCCAGCCGTGCAAGGCAGCAGGGAAGGACTGGGAAACACTGAAACCTGATAGAAACCTGAAATTCTCCAGCCTGTCTGGAGGGACGGGCGTCTGGGCGTCTCCCATTGGGGGCAGAGAAGTCTCCATGTAGGGATGTGGTGATGGGTGTTATCCATTGGGAGCCGAGAGAGACGGAGGCCTTCTAATGGCGTCCCAGAAGAAAGCGAGTCTCTGTAGAGAACGATCCGATCTGGTCCAAATCTCGTCAGATAATGGCCAGCGATCGAGGGCACGGCCCGAGAGAACACGCTTCTCGCCTAGCTAGGACTGAGTGCAGGAGCACGTAGAAAGAAGCGCGTGTAGAGGGCTCCCAAGGGAAAATGAGAAGAGCCGTATGGGAGAGAGGGGACCTTTCCATGAGCAAGCGAGCCAGCGCGTACACGAGCGAGCGGGGGGAAGAAACCCGTAGCGGGGGTGTACCGCCCAAGGGAGAGTGTGGCCCTAAAATGAAAGTCAGCATAGAGGGTCAAACCTAGACAATTAAGGTACAGCTGAGGGGGGGGGGGGCCCGTCTCAAAAGATAGTAGGAAGCTGCCAGAGCTCTATGGTCAAGCTTCCCCTACCAAGAGAGGCATGCATGCTGAGAAAATGGAGTGAACTCACCAATCCAGCCAGTGGTTGTATGTAGTAAATGGCAGTCTGGTAGCCAGGAAAGGAAATTCCAAACCAGGAATTACTTTTAAGTTTTAAGAGAGAGATAAAACCTTAAACATGTTAGTATCATAATTGTACTGTGTATTGAGAAAAAGGCAGTAGACATACGTATGTGTTAACGGCATAAGTACTTTTTAAGGTGAACTCTGAAAAGGCAAAAGCCTTTTATGAAATAAAAGGGAAACTTACTTAAAGCAACTAGAAGGAATAGGTTTAAGATATTCCTGTGTTAAAATCTACCCCAGAAATGGCAGATATTAAGAATACCATACTAAAAGCTATGACTTTTGGGTCAGATATACACATTAAACAGATGTTTTTAACATAACGAGAAGCACCTTTAAGTCTATCTCTAGAAGCCAACAAAGGAAATTAAAATCTCAACCTGGTGACTGAATAATAAGCAGTTATTGCTCCATCAACTTATCAGAACTCTATTGATCAATGTCAAAACTCTGAACTTTTAAAATCTTATAACTCATATACCTTAAAACACCTATTTAGTGGTGTGCTTCAGGACCAGGACAAGCAGCTCCAGGTTCTCCCAGTGTTTCCCAGTCCTTCCCTGCTGCCTTGCACGGCTGGCAACTCTCTCTGTTAAAAACCCTCTGCCCTAAATTTTCCAAGGCAGAGACTTCTCTTATTTTTAACCTTACAACCTGACCATTTGTTGCTATAATTCCCCTCTCTCTCAACCTCTTACATGACAACCAAGAGCTGCTTCCAATGAGCCTAAATTTATATACTTTAACTTACCTTATAAAAGGCAGCCCAAGCTCCCTATTTTTAATTATAGAAAAAGGGGGGAATGTTGGGATCAGCAAGCAGGCATTTCTACAGGCAGCCCCTGGGGCCTGGCAGACCTGGCAGGTATCAGGCATTTGGAAAGACACCCAGACCACCTGCTGACCATCTGGAACCACCCGCGCATGCTCTGGACCCCCCTATAAGAGAACTGGGGCCCCTCCCCTTGCGCTCTTCCTCTCTCTCGCTTCTTCTCTCTCTCTCTCTCTGTCTGTCTCTCTCTTTCTCTCTATCTCTCTCTATATCTACCTCCCTCTCTGTAACCCCCCTCTACCTAATAAACCTCCCGCGTGGAATCAATCTCGTGGTGTGATCTGTGGACTCGCGTGTAACCTCTGTAACCTCTATATCTCTCTTTTTATAATTCCTAACAGGGAGGGCCCCAGTTCTCTTAAAGGGTGACCCAGGGACATGTGCAGATATCTTTAGGTGTCTTCACAACTGCCTGATAACTAGTCTATCAGGTCCCTTGAAGCTGGCCATAGAAGTGCCTACTTACTGATCCCAACAGTGGCAAAGAAGGGAAAGCCTGGACATAGGGGGAAGAACTGGGCTGGACTGAGATCAGTGGCTAGCCTTGGGAATGGTGGGACAAGGACCTGCCTAAGGCTGCCAGTCATTCTTGGGATACAGCTGGGCCTCATCAGAGTATATTGGGACTGGAACGTCCCTGGTTTTTGGTTCTGTGGCCAGAGGTTGATAATCTTGTAAGAGGAACTGATTGATGGTTTGGTTAGGGATTTTGTTTGGATTTGTTATTGGAGGAACATAGAGAAGAAGCTTATAAAGCAGGGTGCAAAAATCAAAAGCAGAAAGATGAGCAGAAGAGGTGTGAGGAAGGGAAGAATCCACTTCCATATGGAGTTCTCAAAGGCCCAAGGGTTAGAGGCCTTGAGCTGTTCTCTTTGCTTCTGTAGAACTGTCTGGAGTTGTTGGATTTTGTTTTTTACTATACCCGACTGGTTGACATAAAAATAGCATCTGTCTTGGAGAAAGTGGCAAAGGCCACCTTTTTCAGCCATGAGGAGAGCCAATCCTCATTGGCTTTGAAGTACTATTGCTCTCAGTGACTCAATATGTCCTTCAAGAGTTAGTATTGTCTGAGCTACTTGCTGGAGGTCCTGGATAAACTGGGAAGAAAGTTAATATAAGGTTAGTGAAGTGGCCACTCTTGCTGTCCAGGTCCCCAATACCTGCTGTGATTTCTGCAAGATCCAAGGGGCAAGGTTTCAATTGCCTGAAAGAATCAGACTAACTTTGTAACCTATGTTTCTTTAACTGCCTTATATTTATATTTTCAAGATTTAGGCCCATGTTAACTAAGTACCAAGCCTCTTAGTGCTTCTCCAGAGAGCTGAGGAATGTAAAAGTTCCTGACATTAGTCATCTGTGAGGGCAGAGATAAGGAAGAGAACAAGCAGAGATCTCTACTAAATGGAGAGAAAATCACCTGCTGGTGCTGTGAGATGAGCTTTGTTTGGAAACTGGGCCAAATGGCCCCAATCCTTCTCCTGAATAGCTCCTGACCTTTGATCCAAAGCCTCTAACCCCCACTCCTCAGAACAGACAAGGGTGAGTTAATCACTCTCCCACCTTTAACTGTGGCTATATCTCATATGGCAGGAAATTCCAAACTGACTTGAAGATCAGATGTTTATGACAGGGCTGACCGGACCTAAGGGTGCCCAGAACCAACCAATCATGAATTTCAAAGAAGGAAACCTCTGAAAATTCCCCTGCTTTGTCTTTTAAAAACCCAAGGCCTTTGTCTCCCAGTGCCACTCCTTGCTGACCAGCAGGGGTGACCCCATTGCAAAATGGTCAAAAAAAAAAACAAACCTCTTGCAATTTTGCATCGATGATTATTTTCCTGGGTTCTCTTCATACCTTCTTAAAATTAGGCTCATACTGGGCCTACCATGCCCTCTTATCATGCTGGACAGGTATTGAGTCCACAACTGAAATTGGTAAGGGCTCTTCTCCATGTATCACACCCAACTCAGGGAAGACGAGCACCAGTGTGCAAACTCCTGACCAACCAGCAGGTAGACAATGGTAGACATGAGCACTGTTAGGCCCAGCAAGAGCCTAAATATAAGAAGGTATGAAGATAACTCAGGAAACTAATCATCATCATCCATCGATGCAAAAACGCAAGAGACTTTTCTTAACCGTTGTACAATGGGGTCACCCCTGCTGGTCAGCTAGGAGTGGCACCGGGAGACAAAGAGCTTAGGTTTTTAAAAGACACAAGGCAGGAATCTCCTGGGGTTGACTTCTTGGCAAGTTAGGATTGGATGAAGTGTCTAACTTTTAAAATAATTGGTTGGTTCTGGGCACCCTTAGGTCCAGTCAGCCCTGTCGTAAATATCTGATCTTCAAGTCAGTTTGGAATTTCCTGCCATTCATAGGTAAATGTGGGGGGTGATTAACTCATCCCATGTCTGTTCTGAGGAGTGGGGGTTTCAGGCTTTGGATCAAAGGTCAGGAGAAGGATTGGGGCCATTTGGCCCAGTTTCCAAACAAAGCCCATCTCACCGGCGCCAGCCGGTGATTTTTTTCTCCATTTAGTAGAGATCTCTGCTTGTTCTCTTCCTTATCTCTGCCCTCACAGATGGCTAATGTCAGGAACTTTTACATTCCTCGGTTCTCTGGAGAAGCACTAAGAGGCTTTAATTAACATGGACCTAAAACTTGCAAATATAAGTTATAAGGCAATTAAAAGAAACATAGGTTACAAAGTTAGTCTGATTCTTTCAAGTACCACAAAGAATTGATGTGTTATGAACAGTAGGGCATTGGGGTTGATATGGGGTATTGAGGATTATAGTTTCCTTGAAGTCTAAGGAAATTAATGCTCCTATGGAATGTGTCCCAGATGCCTTGAAACAGCTTGCCACACCAAGGAGGGTGATATGAAAAAGGTAGCGGGTTGTGGCAACATCAGAGTCAGGGTAGTTAGTGAATAGTGAAGTAAGGTTATTTGACTGGGTCACAGGAAGCTGTCAGTGGTAGTTCTGAGTCGGTCCCAGGTGGGACACATAGCCAACAATCTCCAAAATTGACGGGTTGGGCGACATTAAGAACTTTGTAGGCTGAGGTCAGAGTCTGAAGTAGACAAAGTGACAGGTTTATATTATTTACAAGGGGGGATGTTAGAGAGACAATGACCTTAGAGGAATGTTTACCTTCTCTAACTTCTCCCATCCTCAGGGATTGGGTAATTGGGACATATTTTTTCTATATATGAATTGTACTTATCGGTAAATTGGGTGTGTAGCAGTGGCAGATCTTTTGAACGAAGCCTATTTCCCATCTGGGATCCTAAGGGTCTTGGATATAGAAGAGAGTCTTCCTGTATAGGTGAAGGAGCTTCTTTTGTGCTGGTGCCTGGGTCTGTGCAGACCAATATGGGCAGTCTCCTTATCTGCTTGACCATTTCCTGCAATATTCTTTTGTTTGGTCAAAGGGGAGGAAAGCAAAATTCTATCAAAGAAGTGAGGAGGGATGGCTGTGGGGGTGATGACAATTTCAATTGGCTCCTAACAGCCTCCCATAGGAGCATTTTCCCATCCCTATTTGGAGAGACTGTTTGTTATCAATCAGGGGCTCACTCAAGTCTCCATATGTAAAGATTACCCTGAACAGAAACAGACAAGAGGGAGAGGAGGAAAAATATATATCTAGTCCAGCAGGCTGCTGGAGTGAGGCCTCATTCCTTGGGAACCGGACACAAGGTGGTTGTTCTTGGCATCCTCTGGAGCTTAAGGGAGTAGGGGCCTGATGGAGTGGATATGAAAGAAGGGGCATTATCTCAAAGAGGGGATAAAAAACTTGAGATGAGATAGGTAAATCCAGTGAGGGAAGTGTTATAATATCTAAATTAAGCTGCCATGCAACAACTGTGGTATAAGATTTATTTGAGAGAAGGGATGGGGAAGGGAGTTAGGATCTGACTGAACCATGAGAGCAGAAAGACAGAGAGACAGTGAGAAAGAGATGGGGGGAAGGGGCTCCCTGACACAGGGAAGGGGAGAGAAACTGAAGCAGAGATAGCTATAATGCCTTCCAGGGTATTGTAATTCCATTGTGGATCCTGATCAGGTACCACCTTAGCCCCAACTGGGTGTGCTGCACTAGTTTGTTGCACTTTGCATACTTTCTAACCTGCTCCCAAACTCACCTGTGCTACTAAGGTAGTATGTTGTTGATAACATCATAGAAGGTGAGACTATGAGGTACTTAAATTCTTTAATGAAAATAGAAAAATTAGAGGTGTAGGATCCCAGTCTCTTTTCTACTTTATAGAGAGTTCAGTTAGTGAGAAGGGAACATGCACCCTAACTAAGCCATCAACACCAGCCATCTTCCACAAAGGAAGAACTGAGGCTGGTTTAGTGTAATGAGCCTGTAAGACAGCAGAGCTGTCAGGAGCAAAGTTAAGAGACATTTTTGGTGACAGTGACTGGGCAACGCCCCTAAGACATTGAGAACTTGTAAGACAGCAGAGCTGTCAAGGACAGATAAGATATTCGTAGTAATAGTAGCTAAGAACGCTCTTAAGGCAGCTGACGTGTGTGCGTGCATGTGAAAGAATGGTAAGTTAAAGCTATGCCCTGAAAAATGTATAAAAACTGGAGCCAGAGCCCACTCAGGTTCGGCAGGCCAGACTCTTTGGTGAATATGCCGAGAGACTGCCCCTAACCAGCCAATTCCGAATGGCTGTTTGAAAATCCCAGACCACCTTAACAAACTGGTTCTGAAAGGACCACCTTATCAGACTGGCCCTGGAAGGCGGCTCCTGAGCAACTGCAGCTTCTTTCACAACTGAGGCCTGGCCAGAGCAGAGAGGCTCCGAGGCCTGTCAAGTCATCAGAAGATGAGTCAGAGGTCCGGCTGGAACTGCGAAGCTCCGGGACCAAGAAAATACCAACACCGGAAGCAAAGTGTCTGAGCCAGTACCTGTGGCCAGGTTGTATTCCCCATAAGATGTATAATGTGCTATGCAACTCTTAGATATTTGTGTGATTTGTGTGATTAAAGCAGCATTCAAAAATCATTCTGGCGTCAGTGGCTTCTCGGTTAAAGTCCTCCAGCATAATTAAGCACTTGTGACAGTTAGAGGGGGAAGGGTAGCAAGAACTTTGTCCTGGCTTTAGGCCCACTCTCAAAATGGAGTTAGTCAGATCCTCTCAGTTGGTGTGGCTTTGTTGGGGACCCAAGCTGGATTGCTAGCCAAGGCCTGGAAGAGCAGGCTGTTTTACTTACTGACCAGGCTCTCTAGGACCGTCTGAGTTAGGGAAATGCAGGCACACTGGAGCAGTTTGTGAGTCTAGACCACAGGGCTAGCTAGCTGCTTTGGAGCCTTTAGGATGCATATTCTAAGGGACCACCTGGAGCAGGCAAGCTGCTGAAGCAGTCTATAGTTGATCTGAAATCTACTGGGACAGACAGATGAGGGAGAGAACATAAAGTTAAGGAGTTACAGGAAATTTTTTATCAAGGATGTGCATTTGAAACTTTCAAGACTTTCTGGTAGTTGTGGGAGGAAAGTCCCAAGCCCAGGGAAAAGGGGAGAAATCCCAAGCTCAGAAATAGGAAGGTGAAGAAACTTAGGAGTACTTATCTGGAGTTCCTTTGAGCTGCAAGAGGTGGATTCAAGTCAATTCCCTGAAGCTTACAAGAATTTTTTTAAGTTCACAAAAAGAGATAAAAGTTTTAGATATAGTGACATTACCATTGTTTGTAATTCACATTGTAGACAAGGCAGTAGACTTCCACCTGAATCATAGTAAAGTCTTGGGAACCCAAACATGATTTTAGGTTAAAAACATCTGTGAGTATCTCATTTCAAAGCATGGTAGCATGTAAACTCTTTCTTAGCTGGAGACCTAGCTGAGTGAGACCTGAGGCTGGATTTTACATAGGAAGAGAGAAGGCAGTTGTAGCCTTGGGGAAGGAGTTGGCAAGCTTGCTGCTGTTAAAGCTACATTTAGTCAGTCAATGTCAGAGATCTGGAAAGGATAAATTACAGCAAGAGGTGGTAGTATACAGGTCCCACTAGCCTACAGCCTTTGTCTTCACTTGCCCCCAGGTACATGTCAGGTGTGTGCCAGATAAAAAGAACCCATCAGCTTCTCTTATCTCTTTTTCTCTTATACTTTTACACTCTCAGTTTCTCTCCCCTCTCTGTCTCCTTCTCTCTTTGTCATGGGCACTCTCCTCTCTCTCCCCCTCCCTCTTTCCCACAATAAATCTCCTTCATACCAAATCTGTTGCATGGCATCCATAGCATTATTATAACAAGAGGTACAATAGACATGGCCTATGTATCAATTAAAATGGCCTTGACTTACCCACTATCTAGATGATTGTCCTAGGCTCCTATGGTCTTGATGACTTTGTTTGTAGCATGGTCGTAGGTCTTTAGCTATCACACAGGACAACATTTAATCTTCAGCTGCCACACAAAGCAGCATGGGTCTTTGGCTGGCAGCTCCAAGTCTGAGAGATTTTCCTGTGGAGAAGGAACTTGAGGGACTGACCTTACTTTGACCAGGCAAAGTAGGCCAATGAACCCCAAAGTGTCCACAGCTTGGCAGAGCCTTGGCAACAGGTGAGGCATGGGAAAATTTTGCCCAGTGGCTAGTTTTACCACAATTCAGGTGAAGTTGTCTTAATTCTCCATCTACATTCTTTGTAGACTATAGGGTTCCTGCTAGGAGCATTTCTCGATATAATGGGAAGCTTTCTCATTCAACATTTCATATACCATATTCAGAAAATCTCTCAAGAGTTTGAGGATCATTATGATATTAGGCTTAACCTTGAAAACATATTCAGAAGGATTAAAAAAGGTTGACACTAAATGAATTACATAACAGTTTATCAGTTAATAGCTTTTATAAGATTAGGATTTTATAACTTGATCCCTGTTAAATTTGAGTCTTAAAAATCTGAATTGAAAACTTAATTGAATATTCTTTAGCATCAAAATGAAACATTAAACCATAAATAAACTATAAATACAGTCCATGGAGAGACTGGCAGTTTCTTTCTTTCTTTCTTTCTTTCTTTCTTTCTTTCTTTCTTTCTTTCTTTCTTTCTTTCTTTGATCCTTTTTGTTATTTGTACAAAATGAGGCAGCTCAACTGGCCTCCCTTAGGGACCTTTAGGGCCCTGACAACACCCGATGTCAGTACCTGCGTCCTATCGTCTGGGCCAGGTACATAGCGATGTGTTAGCCACTTCCCCTCTCTTGATCTTTTGCTCTTCCCTTCTTTTGCATTTCCCCCTCTCTCTGTCAGGGCACCCCCACACACACCATCTCTCTCTCCCCTCCCCCATCTCCATCTCCACCTAACAAACCTCACTGGATTTAAGATTGGTTGTGTTATGCCCAGTTTGTGAGACCCCCTCCCCCCCAAAAAAAAAAACATCAGGAATCGACTCCGCTGCAAAACACATGAGGATCTTTTTATTACAAGTTTGAGCCAGGTCACAGCATTCTCCCTTATTGAAGAGGAAGTGTGTGGACCTGTGATCTAGGGGAACAAGGTTTTTAAGTGGAAAAAATGCAAGCAGGGAGTTACATACCTTGGCATTACATGATTGGGTAAGGGAAATTGACTTTTGAAATGATTGGTTTACTTTAGGTGCCAAGACTGTTGGGACCAATTAAATAATGATGAGATGCACAGCAGATTCTATATGAAAGAGGTTTATTAGATGGAGATGAAGAGAGAGAGGTAGAGAGGGAGATATGATAGGGGAAGGGAGAGCGTGCTCTGACAGAGAAAGGAGAAAGGGCAGGGAGCCAAGAGGGCAAGAAGCAGGGGAGGCCAAGAGAGAGACAAAGTGGCTGGGTTGATCCTTTTAAGGAGCAACGTAACCACGCCTACCAGGTGTGCCACCTGGCTGGCAACACATAATGACATCATAGGTTGCTAGACAGCCCAGAAGTAGGTGCCTAAATACTAACTTTTCTCCCCTTTTCTATAATTAAAAATGAGGAACTTGGGCAAATTAAAGATAGTGTACAAATACAAAAGTATATAAATTTAGATTCATTGGAAGCAGCTCTTGGTTGCTCTGCAAGGAAAGAAAAAAAATAATAGCAACAAAATGTCCAGATTACATGGTCAAGAGTAGGAGAAGAAGCCTTTGCCCTGAAAAATTTAGGGTAGAGGGTTGCCAGTAGAGAGTTGCCAGCCATGCAAGGCAGCAGGTAGGGACTGAGGAATGCTGGGAGAACCTGGAGCTGCTTGTCCTAGGCCTCAAGCATGCCATTCCAGCCTTTTGTTAATAATAAATGAATAACAGGCATAGATTTTCTTCTGGCTACTTCCTGCTGACACTGGGGGTGCTGTAGGGAGGTCAAAAGGCTGAAATGCTGGCAAGTCCAGGGAGAACAGGCTGTTTTGATGCTGTCCAGGGTCTGTAAGAACATCCATGGCTTGGAGGAAAAGTGCAGGTCCAGCATGTTTTTAAATAGCATCTGTGTTGACCACATGATCTGCAACCTGCCATGTAACTCCACCTGGTGTAAAGCACCAATTATAAAGCCTCTTAATCTTAATGAACTCTCTATTATTTTATCTCCTTTTAGACTAAGAAATTAACAAATCTCATTTTAAATTGGTATGGATTTTTATAGGAATTTAAAGTTATAGTTTTTACAACATACTGTATATGTGATACAACCCTGGTTCAAAATGTTCTTTATATGATGATGAACTTTCAAGGTTATAAAGGTCTATTCAGACTTAAAATGTATATCTAACTACTTATGTCTTTGCTAGTTTTTGAATGCATGAATGAATGGTGGGTTTTTTTTCTCCTGTCTCCAGCTGCCTTTGCTTGGGGTTCACCTCCAGGCTTTCTGGCCAACAGATTTGGTATAATAAATTTAAATGTAATTTTAAAATTGTTTTATACTGTTCTAATGTATTCTCCCAACTCTAGAAATGGGTTATTGTTCACCCCTTCTCAGACTCAGGCATGTTTTAAAGTCTAGGGTAAAAAACAGGCTATGGGAGGGTGGAATTGGGAGGGAAGGAGGGAGGGAGTTACAGGGAGGATACAAAGTGAATAAACTGTAATTAATAAAAAGAAAAAAGAAAAAAAAGGCTATGGTTAAACTTGTTAAATGCTTGTGCTTAGATAATCTTAAACCATGTGGCATGATTCCAGAGATACTTTTAAGTTAGGCTATGTTAATTTTAGAGACATTAAACTGATCGAATGTTAGCACTTGGTTATTATGTTCTATCTATTATGCTCACACCTTTAATCTCAGCACTCTAGAGGCAGAGGCAGGAGGATCTCTGTTAATTTGAGAGCAGTTTCATCTACAGCACTAGTTCCAGAATAGCCAAGGCTACACAGAGAAATCCTATCTCAAAACAACAACACAAAACAAAACAAAACCCTGCCTTAGAAATATTTTAACGTTGTTTTTACTGTTACTAATGTGACAGAGAATAACTAGAAACAAGTAAAGTTTTATTCTACTTGAGAAAGACATGGTCCTAAAACACTTATCTGATGATATGGCATAATTATAGTTCATAACATCCTGTTTTATGTTTTCAAGGTATAGTTTAGAGCAGATAACTAAAGAGAGACAAAGTTTGCTTAACTCAAATATGCTAGCCCTCAAATCTATCAGAGACCTGCTGAATATGGCATTAAATATGTTTAAACTTATGATAGAAACTCCCAAATCCTAACAGTAATTCCCAAAGTCTCCAAGAAGATTTGGGCACAACAACAGATACCTTCAAACCTGGATTACACTAACCACTGGGCAGATTGCCCAATGTCTTGCTTGCTGCTAGGAACTGGGCTGAACTGTGGACAAACTAGACACCAGGAGAGTCATTGTTTCACATTGCTGAAAATGAGGTGAGGTCAGTCTCTCCCATGTTCTTCCTCCATAGAAAAAGTCTCTCATCTTTTCTGCATAATGGCCAGACTGCCTCTGCTGCCTGCCTTCCTTCCTTCCTTCCTTCCTTCCTTCCTTCCTTCCTTCCTTCCTTCCTTCCTTCCTTCCTTCCTTCCTTCCTCCCTCCCTCCCTCCTTTCCTTCCTTCCTTCCTTCCTTCCTTCCTTCCTGTCTTTCTTCCTTCCTTCCTTTTCTCTTTCTTTCTTCCTTTCTTCCTTCCTTCCTTCCTTTCTTTCTTTCTTTCTTTCTTTCTTTCTTTCTTTCTTTCTTTCTTTCTTTCTTTCTTTCTTTCTTTCTTTCTCTCTTTCTCTTTTCTTTTTTTCTTTTCTTTTTTCTTTTCTTTTTTTCTTTTCTTTTTTTCTTTTCTTTTCGTTCTTTCCTCCCCTCCCCTCCCCTCCCCTCCCCTCCCCTCCCCTCCCCTCCCCTCCCCTCCCCTCCCCTCCCCTCCCCTCCCCTCCCCTCCCCTCCCCTCCCCTCCCCTCCCCTCCCCTCCTCTCCTCTCCTCTTTTCTTTTCTTTCTTTCATTTTTCCAGACAGGGTTTCTCTGTGTAGTAGCCCTGGCTGTCTTGGAACTCACTCTGTTCCTCAATGCAGAGACCCACCTGCCTCTGCCTCCTGAGTGCCAAGATTAAAGGCATGTGTCACCATGCCAGGCTCATACTGCATATTTCAAACCAGGCCTCTAGTGACATTCAGCCTCATCAAACACAAAGCCTGTGAAAGTAGTAGTTGAACCTCCTTCGTCTGTGTGTGGAGGAATCCAGGGCCAGGCAATGGAAAGCCATGGCTTTGGGTCCACAGTCCTTTGGATGGTAACACAGAGCTCTGTCCACATTTCTATGTGCCACACAGACCTCTGGGTCCTAGAGAATATGGTGCTGCTTGTGGGGGCACACTATTTAGGCTGAGCATATTGGGTGTTGTGTAAGGACATGCCTGGTTGTTGTATTCAACTCTGAGAATGTCATGTCTATGGGGCTCATTTCCCTTCAGCTACTCTACAGTGTACTGGATAAA
The DNA here is from genome assembly GCF_030254825.1 of Meriones unguiculatus. Taxonomy (NCBI): domain Eukaryota; kingdom Metazoa; phylum Chordata; class Mammalia; order Rodentia; family Muridae; genus Meriones; species Meriones unguiculatus. The sequence goes on along the minus strand of NC_083364.1, from coordinate 98,906,327 downwards.
AGCTTTAGTTCTCACCCAGGTGTGATGGTGCATACCTTTAATCCCAGCACTCCAGGAGGCAGAGGCAGGCAGATGGCTGTGAGTTTGAGGCCAGCCTGGTCTACAAAGCCAGTCTAGGACAGACAAGCCTACACAGAAAAACAAAACAAACACACAAACAGACTTCAGTTTTTTAGAAATTAGTTCCAATTGTCAGCCTATGCTATGGTTATGGGGAAGAGTAGAGGCCTGGACAGTAGAGTCCAGTGCCTCAACAAGTCCAGGGTTGGGACTTGAGGGAGACTCTATCCAAACCCCTGCTGCATGGTAAGAGATAGAGGAGCTTTAGGCAGAACTCAGTCCTAACACCAGAGGGCCACCTCCAGAACAAGAGCAAGGCCATCTAGAGGGGTCTAGATGAAAGAGAACGAGAGGTTTCTATTACAGAATTATCTAGCTATACAGGAAGCTCTCCTCAGGAGGGAGGGACACGTGTCAGCTGTCTGGAAAGAATCTCCCTCCACACCGGGAGAGCACCTTTGTCTCCCTCTAGTGGCCCTGTGTCATTTTCCTAATGAGCTATTTTTTTTTTAATTTTAATTTTTTTTTTAGTTACATTTTGTTAACTCTGTGTCCCAGCTGTATCCTGCTCCCTCATTCCCTCCCCAACCCCACACTCCCTCCCTGGTCTCCTCCCTGCCCCTTTCCAAGTCCACTGATAGGGGAGGACCTCCTCCCCTTTCATTTGACCCTGTTTTATCAGGTATCTTCAGGGCTGGCTGCAAAGTTCTCCTCTGTGGCCTAACAGGACTGCTCCTCCCCTGGGGAGGGGGAGGTAAAAGAGCCTGCCCTTGAGATCCTGTTAGAAATAGTCCTTGTTCCCCTTACTTTGGAAAGCTACTTGGTTACTGAGCTACCACGGGCCACATCCGAGCAGAAGTTCTAGGTTATTTCCATAGATGGTCCTTGGTTGAGTGTCAGTCTCAGAAAAGACCCTGTGCCCAGATATATTTGGTCCTTGTAGAGTGCCTATCCTTTCCATATCATACTAACTCCCCTTCTTTCATATGATTTCCTGCACTCTGCTGAGGGTTTGGTTATGAGTCTTAGTGTTTGTTTTGAAACACTGCTAGGTAGAGTCTTTCAGACACCTTTTGCGGTAGACTCCTGTCATACGTTCAATGCACATCCCATTTGTCTTTCTAAATGAGGATTGATCATCTTCACCCATGTCCACTTTCTTGATTATCTTCTTTAGGTGTGTAGATTTCATTATGTTTATCATATCTTGTAGGTCTATATAAGCGAGTATATACCAAGTTTGTCTTTCTCCTTCTGGGATACTTCACTCAGAATGATCTTTTCTAGATCCCACCATAATGCTCAACCTCATTAGCCATTAGGGAAATGCAAATCAAAACAACCCTGAGATTTCACCTTTCACCCATCAGAATGGCCAAGATGAAAAACTCAAGTGACAACACATGCTGGAGAGGTTGTGGTGAAAGGGGAACCCTCCTCCATTGCTGGTGGGAATGTAAACTGGTACAACCACTTTGGAAGTCAATCTGGTGCTTTCTCAGACAATTGGAGTAGTGCTACCTCAAGACCCAGCTATACCACTCCTAGGTATATAGCCAAAATTTGCTCAAGTACACAACAAGGACATTTGTTCAACCATGTTTGTAGCAGCTTTATTTGTAATAGCCAGAACTTGGAAACAACCCAGATGTCCATCAACGGAGGAATGGATACAGAAATTGTGGTATTTTTACACAATGGAATACTACTCAGCAATCAAAAAGGAGGAAATCATGAAATTTGCAGGCAAATGAGATATTTCTTAAGCCGTGAAGCTTAGGAAAACTTCCAACAGATCCAGTCTTTAGAGCTGAGGAGGCTCCTGTGTGCAGTCTGCCAGGATCCATGGCTTCTGTAATTGAGCTGATCTCCTCAGGCCAGAACTTGTCCAGTGCCCCTCAAAGCACTACAGATGGGTGGGGGAGGCCTGAAGCTGGAGTGTGAGGGGGCATAGTTCTGTTTTGCTGTTGGAGTGTTGAGGGTAGACTGTTGGCTCCTTTGGGTTAGTAAGATGATGTTTGGTATGATTTGGTGCTCTGTATGCAGAGGAGAAATGAACTTGAATATGAGCTATCACCTGGCAGAATGTTCTTCGGGAGACAACTTAAGTGTGGGAAACCATACAGGCTACATGGCAACTCAAGCTGAAAGACAAGAGCTGAGGGTTCACACCTTAAGCTACAAACAGAAAGCAGAGAGAGTGATTTTAAAATGTGTCTGAGTTTTTAACGTATCAAAGCCTGTCTGCCGTGACATACTTCCTCCAAGATGGCCTATGTAAACAGTACCACAAACTGGGGATCAAGTATTCAAATGCCAGAAACTATGGGGAGATTGTCTCATTTAAACCACCACAACACCCCAGGCAGGCTTGTATTAATTTTTTATGTTTTTTTTTATTTCCAAGTTATTATAAGAAAAACTTCAGATTTTTCTTATAATAAAAGACATTGAGGCAGATTGTCATTTTGGGCAAGAGACTTTATTAGAGTAGATATTAATGCCACAGTAAGACAGCATGGAAGGGCCTCTGAGGAGAGTCTAAGCCTATGAAGCAATGTGTGAGACTCCTAGCCAGCTGCAGAGCAAAAGTGATGTGTGTGTGGGTTCCTGTTGTCACCCTGCATTCAGACCCAGGGCTGAGGATGATGAAGACTGAACTCTTTGTGGGGCCTTCCTATCTCCTAGACAGATCTGACACTAAAGAGTGGGCAAAGACAGGCTGGGTGAGCATCTCTCCAGGACTGACAAGCTGTGTCTCTGGCATGTGATCTCAGCTCTCTGATGTATCCAAGGAGCCAGGATTAGCAGGAAGAAGATGGTTATTGGCTGGCAGAGCCAGGCTTGGATCAGGCCGAGTGGGTATGGAACTCCCTACCTTTCCTCCTTATCATCTCAACAATTCTTGAAGTGAGGCATGCCATCCACAGAGAAGTTCTTGGCTCAGAGGTAGCCACATGTGACATTTTGGTTAAGGATGGACCTCACATAGAAGGACATGGCTCACATGCTCTCATCATCCATGGAGACATCAAAGTTATCTTAGCATTTGTGAGTACCTCTGTAAACACAGGATTAACTAACTGTGGCATGTTCATGAACTCATCACTGTAAAGGGAATTAGAGGTTAATAATGATGAACATGACAGTGCTGAATACAGGTCCTCACTGTAAGCATCCACTAGTGTTAACTTTTCCTTTAAGTGGGATAAACTGTTGGAAAGAGAACTCTGATAGACAGTAGAGTTCCCTGCGTCCTAGAGGGGGACTCCTCCTTTTGGGGACAGTCCAGAGTGTCATCATGGCAGTCTGATTGCTTTGAACACTTCATAGATGCTTAAAGGAAACTGCAGTCCAGCCACAAAGAGCTTTATTGCCTCTGCTGCTGGGGCCCCAGTTCCTGCCCCAAGAGACCTTCCTCTGGTCATGACCACTTCAGAAAACTCACTGTTTGCCCTGCAGATAATCTACTTCAAATCAGGAGGAACATTTTCCTAGTGACTCAGCACTAACTTTGTGATTTTACAATGCAAGAGCTGATTGGCCATTATTGTGTGTGGGGGTGTGTGTATGTGTCCATGTTTGGCTTCATGTAAGGCAGACAATTGGGAACTGGAGGCAGTGTGGAGATGAGCAGGAATTTCAAGTTGAGAAGGGTATCCCTTACCTCCCTCTTAGTGATGTAAGCAGCTTGCCTAGCATTCTATTTAGGCTAGCCAAGAAACCCTTTTGTATATACTGCACACCTGAAGGTTCTGTGAAGGCCTTCTTCAGGGTGCTCATACTGCCCACCTGTTGTCTAATCAAGAGGCTGAGGCTGGCTGCATGAACAGCTAGCAAGTCTCTGGGGCTTCAGCCTAATAGAGGTCTTTACATCAAGGAAATGGACAGTGAGTGCCAGAGTCACCAGGACCCAAGACCTGTTACGCTAAGATCCAAGATGAAGCAGTAGCTAAGTATTCTAAGAGTCTATTGAGCTCCAGGCCCTCAACCTGGAGCTCTGAGTTGCAAATTTATAGTTCAGTTCAAAACTTCAAAGTCCTGGAAGGCACACTGCAGGTTGGGCTGTTGTGACTATGGAGGACAAGAGGCTTTAAAGTCCTAAAGAACAAGACAAGCCCAAACTAAAAGGACTGGAAGTGCCTGAACTGAAAGACCTCAGGAGCCACCAATGATTAATGAGGTAAATGTTCCCACACTAGGGCTCAGGGCCTGCAGTGCTGGTGCCTGGGTTCTCTAGGTCCAGAGAATAAGCTCTGTTTTGCGCATACAACAATAAATTCCTGCCCTGAGTTCCCAGGATAGTGAACCCCTGCCATTATCACCTGCAGCAATGTGTCCCCATGTCTGAACGCTATAGGCCACTAGTCTTGAGGCTTAGAGTCACAGGCCTTTGGGTTTAGATATTCCGCTGGTGACCCTCTGGAACGCCAGGGTGTCTGTGCTCATGGAAATTTCTCCTACCTATCTCATTTCTGTCAAGAATTTCAGAAGAACCCTAGCTAGCTATTTAAGCAGAATGACATATTCCTTAAACTTTGTTAAGTGGCACAGGGCTGTGTCTCATCTCTTACAACAAGGGCTCATATGATGCCAGGTACCAGGCATCATTCTGAAGTCTTGATTAATAATATATTTTAGAGAGTGAATCCCAGACCCAGGCTTAATCATTGGCTACCTCTCAACTCCTATGACCTTCCCAGATAGTCTGGCAAGACAGTGTTTGCCCTGAGCTTGGCTTCAGGGTATACTTTGGGGTACCAGGCTTCCTTCCAGTACTGACGGACTCTGCAGTCCCAGAGCAAATGTCCTACACAGGGAGATGCAAGGATTCAGACCCAAGTGTTCAATGACAAAGACTTTCCATGAACCTGTTTGTGTACAAAGTTAGGCCTCTTTCTCAAACACTGAGCTGCATGGGCCTGTCACACAGTGAGAGGTAACAACTGAACTTGGCATAGCTGGCACTGTCAGAAGACTAGAGATGTCTCTGCTACCAGCTGGTGACTTTTACCAGAAAAGCCAATTCACAAGTTGGACAGATGTGAAGAGTGTGGGCCTTGTGCATGGAAACCAGAAGAGGGGTGTTAGATCCCTGGAGTTGGAGTTACAGACATTTGTGAGCTGTGTGATGTTGATACTGGGAACGACTCAACATCCTCTGTAAGAGCAGCTAACATTTTCTCTCCAGACCCTAGTTTTTATTCCTGTTATTAATGGGAAGGGAGTTCTCTCATATATTGTGTTTCTGTGAACATGGATTTCATTGAATTTCATATATTCTGGCATGTTATGTCTCACTACTTTCTAAGAATGTTATCTAATTTTCCTGCTTAGTTCCTTAGACACCAAGGAGTTGATTCAACTTTTTGACCATGTTAAGAAGAAATACCCTCTTATTCTGAGCTTTGGAGAGAGAATCTCTTGTGTACTGCATGGAAGCATCAGCTGTCAATAAAAAGCTGCAGGCCCATTAACTGGGGCAGGAAACAGGAAGTGGAAGTTCTGGCAGAGAGAGAGAGGAACTATGGGATAGAGACAGAGGGAGATTTGCCTGCAGACTGTGAGGAAGAAGGACATATGAAACTGAGGTGAGGTAACCAGCCATGTGGCACACATAGAATAAAATAAATGGTTAACTTAAATTATAAGCTAGTTGAGGAACGAACTAAAGTTTATGGCCTAGACATTTATTCATAAAAATAATAGTCTCAGGGTTGTTATTTCAGGAACCAGGACTTGGGGAGGAAAACCCACAGTTACAAATGCACAGTAACAGATTTTAATCATGGCTGCAATGTGTCCAGCATTTGGAGGTGAGGGTTTCTTCCTGGTATAGAACAGGCTGGTGGCCATGGTCTGTGTTCGAGTAGTTGGATGGATGTGTATTCTTTTCTTCAGGGTAACTTGTCTATCATCTTTCCCTAACTCCCCTGGGGTATGCTTCATTGTCTGCTTTGTTGGATGGCTTCCTGCTCTCACAGGAAGCTGGAACCAAAGTCCTTCTGACCTCTCTCTGCCTTGCTCTGTATTGGTTATTAATTTCTTCTGCTTTATCAACAGTTCAAAACTTTCCACTCTCACCCAGCTGTGTCAAAGATCTTTTTTTGAATATGTGACTTGGTTTTCCCCTTGCCTTGGCTTTGATACCATCTCTGGGTGTGCCGCTCTGACATAAGCACTTGCCATAGCAGCCTCAGTCCACTGGAGAAGACACAGATTCAAGCACCACAGTCTTACCTGACTCTACCTCTCTCACTAAACACCTGTCACCCTCCTGTCTTCAGGCCTCCTGGAGTCTAGTGCTATGTGCAGGGTTGGAGTGCTACCACGTCATCACTAGCAAGCCTGGCTCTGAGCAACTGGAATGATTGAGACTGGGCATGGTCCAGCTGCTGTGGGCTGCCAAATTGCTCCACCCATGTCATAAGAGGTGTTTAGTCTGACGTGGACATGGTGCAGGAGGTGTATAGGGAAGTCATTAGGCAGCTACTCCTATCTAGACAGAACCAGTTCTAAGTCATGCTGGGAAATGATTCGCATTGGTTACAGGTGATGTAGAGCAGAGCCCCCAGACATCACGGAGCACTACTGCAATGTCCACTCTATGTTCAGATTATTTGTTAGCACTGGTGACCCTCTCATGGGGTAAGCTAGCTCTACCCTTGCTTTGACTGCTCTTTCTCATAAGACTTCAGCCAGCTCAGCATGAAGCACCCCTGACTCAAGCTATATTAGCTCGGTGCCCTCTTGGATGCTTTTCCAGGCAGGGCATCCACAGTGGTCACTTGTTATTTTAAGAGTATCAGTTAAACACCTGGTGATTTGCAAGGCATCTGCTTATTTTATTTCCTAGGGTTTTGTTTTTGTTGTTTTAAGCACCTTTTTCTTCAGGAGCAGAGGATGGTGCTATAGGGTCACTGGCCAGAACAAGCCAGACCTTTTTGGGCAGAGAAAATAGAATGGAGCTAATAGAATGGAGGCCTAGCTACAGGATCTCTGAGGCACCCTTCCCATCCTTACTGGAGAAAACCAGAGTAACTTCTGGAAAAGCAGGTAAGTTGGCATTAAGCCAACAGTTAGAGGAAGGGGAAGAAAAAAGAGGCGGTTCCTTTGGTTATCATTAAAAGAAACCGGATTCTTAGCCTGTTTGCTAACCCCGTCACACCATAAATATTTGTGGAGTGCACTGCTACTGAAGCCTGAACTGGGTTCTGAGGGCTCTGGCCAAATACCCAAATACCCAACTTAAGACCAACAAGAAAGAACAATGAATGTCTGACATGATATATGGTGCTGTGGAGGAGTGGAAGGCAGAAAATGGAAGTTCTGAGAGGCAGGGTATGGCTAAGACATACTCCAGGCCCGTTGTCCCCACTGCCATCATTGTAGCCCATCTCTACACTGTCCCCACTGCCTGCCCTGTCACAGCTTCCTCTTGGAGTTCCCACAGAGGGAACTCCAATGCTGGCATCTCCAGAAAACAGAGTGGCAGACAGTCAGTAGGCCTGGCCTCTGTCCCCACCTGCCTGGTGTCAGAAGACACTGCCTGAATTCTGAGAGCTGTGGCCAGTCTATTATTTCCTTGTTAAACTTATCTTATACAACTGGCATGAGAGTTGGTGGCAAGGTTGAGAGGCCAACATTCACTAAACTGGGGCTATCTGTATGACAGCAGCCAGCTCACTGCTCTAGTTCCCTATGAGGACAATCACTAATGTTTGTCAATCAGGCTTCCCTGCCATGACTCATCCTCTCAAGCCATGCCCAACTTAGGTCCCTATAACCCTTTCACCAAGCCATCCTGCTGCCAACACTACCAAGCTCAGCTTCCATGAACCAAACTCTTGAAGAGTCTGGACAACGCACATGGCCTTTCTAGGGCCCTTTCCCCCTGGCATCTGACACATACCACTCAGATGCAGATGAGAACAGACATAGAGTAAAGGTCACAGCAACAGAAATTCCCAGGATTCTAGTTGAAGTGGCACTTAGGGTGTTGGCAGGTGGCTTGCTGTTCTGAGAGTGCCACATAGAGGTGATCTCAGGACTCTCCCTTGCCTGTTCTAGAGTCATAGAGGCCCTTCCCTTTCCAAACCTATTGTTAACTTCAGGAGTGCTCAACCTGGGATATTTGTTTTAGAGACAACAAGGCAGTGGCAGTGGCCATCAAGTGGACAGAGATCAGATTGCTGCTTGGCAGCTTCTTGTGCACAGAGACGCTCCTCAGCAGAGAATGACCCGATGTGCAGGGTGTCAATACCCTCCCTGCTAACAGACTGGGGACTCTTTCTGCCTATACATTAGGCAGAAAGAGCCACTCTGAGCTGAGTTCTCACACAACCAATGGGTCCTGCACTTTCGGCTTCATCCTTTAGTCCTATGTACAGAACCAGCTAAGCGCACCAATATGGACTCTAGTGGCAGAAGTCATGGGCCAAGGGCCTAGGGAGATGGGTCCGTAAAGTTGCACAGCCATGAAGACCTAAGTGAGGATAGCCAGCACCTATTTAAAGCCACTTTTGTGAAATCAGTGCTTGTGGTAGGGGGACAAACAGAACCCAGAGGTTTGCTGGCCAATAATGGTGAGCTCTGGGTTCTGTGAGAGACCTTGTGTCAAACGTAACAGCAATAGAGGAAGACATCAGATGTCAGCCTCTGTCTCCACACGCACGGGCACACACATGTGACAGTCTGAACCTGAAGGGTGTTGTCAGAGGACTTTTAATCTTACCCACAACCTTGGAGTGCACAGTTTTGCTAACACTAATCCCAGTGCGGAAGAGCCTAAAGACCCAGGGTTCTGCTCGGCTGGAGGCACGCAGGGTGGTTCTGAATGAGATGGCTGAGGATCTAGTCTGTATCTTTCCTACCATATTTGCATTGCCGACAGCAGCAGGAACTTCAGGAAATGTCTTTTAGATAGCATTACAAGAAGCCCAGGTTGGTCCTGAACTCACTATGTGGCAGAAGATGATCCTGAACTCTTAGTTCTCCAGTTCTTGCTGGAATGAGGAATTTGTTGCACATGGACTGGACCCCCGGTGGCATTCAGACAAATCCAGCTTCCAGGAGGCCACAGATCTTCAGATGTACCTGGCCAGGAAGCTGTCCCTAAGTCTGCTTGGGACAGGATGCTGGACATATTTCCCTGAAACATTAGCATATGAAAATTAATTTAAAAGTGCTTCAGTCTAGACTCTTAAATATAAGGGACCCCAGGACATCAGAAGAGGCAAGGGACTGGTTTGGGCAAAGCATTTAGAAGTGGGCAGTGATTTCCAGAGTATTGAATGGGCCTTCCAGGCCCCAGAAGTTCAGAACATACGACCAAAATCAGGGTGGGGGATTTCCCATGGTTTTTCCCACTTTAGGGCTGCTTCCTTCTAGGATTCCCTAATGTGTGAAGTCTCGCAGGTCAGAGTAACCTTCCTGAGAGCCTGGCTGCCACCTAAACACATCCCTGCTGGTTACAGGCCTCATCAAGGGGTTCCGGCCTTAAAGCGGAAGAGGCTGCGCAGAGCGTCAGGGAAAGATAGGGGGCGCTGTGGGGCAACAGGAACTGAGGGGATCGATCCAGCCGGCCTGGGCACATGGCAGGGGCGCGGCCCACTAGGGCCTGTAGAAGCTGGAGTCATCAAAGCGGTGAGGACCGAGGGACCCAGTGGAGGAGGCAGGTGGGAGTCAGGGGAGGGCTGCGCCATGGGCCGCGGGCACCACTGGCCCCAGCCAGGGCTTTCCTCATGCAGTGGATGCTTATGAGGGGAGGCAGACTCTTCCGCTAATTCTCACCGTGTGGGTCCCCGCGCGCCCGTTCACCCTTGGGCGCCATAAACCAGGTAAGGTGGGCGCTGAGGCCCTGGTTCGTATCTGTTGCTCATATTGGAAACCCAAGGGCAGATTAGGACCTTACTTGGACCACCAAGGAAGGCCATCTCCCAGGAGAGGAGTCCAGAACCTGCCGCAGAGCAGGAGTGAACACTTGCAGGCAGTATACAACCGCCTTTCCTTGAAAGCACTGGGGAGCATGTGGAGTTGTAATTCACGGTCACGTTGTCGGGAAGAATGAGAGCAGAGAGGAGGCAACCCTACAACCTAAGAATGAAGCGGGGTCACAGCAGCTGGGTATACCTGGGAATGCAGGTGACATTGCTGAGGTGATGGAGGGCAGGGCCTGTTGGGGGTCTTCAGCTGCCTTTCTCCCATCACAATGGTTTCAGTTCTCTCAAGGTTTAGAAGGGAGATATGTTCAGTCGCAGCCTCTGTGGCTACTGACATGTGGTCTTCTGGGATCTTTTTTCCTGGCAGAGCAGCTGCTGCTGGCTGGGCACCAGGCCATTCTCTGCAGGAAGAAAAGAATAGGAAATGGGTCTGAAGGCACCTGCCGAGACACAGGCCTGTGCCCTGACCTGATGTTTAGGTTCTGGCGTGTGAAGTATTGGCTAATAGCCTCAGGTCATGAGGAACTGAGTCAGGCTGTATTGGGTTAGTCCCTAGCCATAAGTGATTGCTTGGCTCCAACCTGATGATGGTTCAGCACTACTTGCAAGAAACAGTATGCCCCTGTATCAAGAACAGCCCACCCTACTTCCAGTTAAACCACACACACTGTAGCTTCCTGGTAGCTACCTATGTATAGGCAGCTACCTATAAATGTGCTCAACTTTCACCTCATGGAAAGCTTGGGGACCCTCGCTGATCCAGTATGGCAGTCTTGGCCTATTGAGACTGATTCTGTCTGCCTTTCTCCTTTGCATTTCTATGTGTAGAGCTTCATGTAGACCTATGCCAACTGGATTATCAGTGTCAGAGTAGTTGCTGTGCAGCTTAGGAGTCCTGTAGGCTTCCAGAAGCATTTTCTGTCCCCCAAGACACTTCTATTTTCTGTTTTTTGTTGGAATATTCCTGGGCAAGTGTGTTGGTTACTTTTCTGCTGCTGTCATGACTCAAACCAACTTGAGGAAGAAGGCCTTTAGTTTAGTTTGTGGTTCCAGAGGGCTGGAGTCCAGAACGGTAGAAAAAGAATGGCATACTTGTAGGAGCAGGAAGTTGGCTGATAACATTTTCTTTTCTTTTCTTTTCTTTTCTTTTCTTTTCTTTTCTTTTCTTTTCTTTTCTTTTCTTTTCTTTTCTTTTCTTTTCTTTTCTTTTCTTTTCTTTTCTTTTCTTTTCTTTTCTTTTCTTTTCTTTTCTTTTCTTTTCTTTTCTTTTCTTTTCTTTTCTTCTTTTCTTTTCTTTTCTTTTCTTTTCTTTTCTTCTTTTCTTTTCTTTTCTTTTCTTTTCTTTTCTTTTCTTTTCTTTTCTTTTTTTGAGACAGGGTTTCTCTGTGTTGCTTTTGCTGTCCTGGACTCTCTTTATAGACTAGGCTGGCCTCAAACTCACAGAGATCTACCTGCCTCTTGCCTCCCTAAATGCTGGGATTACAGGTATGAGCCATCACACCCAGCTGGCTAATGACATTTTTATTCACACACAGGAAGTGGAGTAAGAAGAGGAAGTAGAGTATGGCTGTAAACTCTCAAAGCCCTCCCCTAGCAAATTCCCGAGCAAGGCTGCACTTCCTAAAGGTTCCATAACTTCCCCCAATTATCACCTGTGGTGGCTTCTTTCTTTCTTTCTTTCTTTCTTTCTTTCTTTCTTTCTTTCTTTCTTTCCTTGTTTTCTTGGCACAGCTAGAGTTATCACTTAGATAACTCTTAGGAGGAACCCTCAGTTGAGAATGCCTCCATAAGATCCCAGTTTAGGAAAGCCTTAGGGCATTTTCTTCATTAGTGATTGATGTGGAAGAGCTCTGCCCGCTCTGGGTGGTGCCCGGCTGGGCAGGTGGTGCTGGGTTGTATTAGAAAGCAGGCTGAACAAGCCACGTGGAGAAAGCCAGTGAATAGCACCTCTCCATGGCCTCTGTTTCAGCTCCTCCCACCAGGTTCCTGCCTTGAATCCCTTCCCTGTCCTCCCTCAGAGATAGACTTATAAGCAGTAAGGTGAAAATAAACCCTTTCCTCAAGTTATTATTTTTGGTCATAGTGTCCTAGAAACCCTAGCTAATATAGCACCGTCAACTGGTGACCAAGTATTGAAACACATGAGCCAATGGGCGGGGTGTCTCTAATTTTAACCATCACAATGTCATGCAGTTTGTCTCTTGTGGTCCTTATGATGGTGAATGCCCATTTACATTCAGTTTTAATGGAGGGGGAACTGCCTAGGAGATTAATAAAGCACTATTTATTTCTCAAGTGGTTTCCAGAAATAATTAGGTCATGAGGGCTCTGAATGAATCAATGCTAACAAAGGATTCAAAATCTGAATGGAGGTGGTGGGAGAGGGAAAGGTGGGGCCCAGTTGGAGTACTGGGTCCATGGGGAGTGTCCCTTGAAAGGTAAATATTGTTACTGGCTTCTGGTTTCTTTCTCTGGTTCATGGCTGCTAGGAGGTGACTAGCTTTGCTCCTCCATGCCCTCCATCCCTGGTGGTATACTATCTCTTTCTCATCTCAAGCCCCCAAACAAATGTCAGCAACATGAACGGAAGTCCCTGACACTATGACCCGGAGCAAGTCTTTAATGTCTTGTCCCTCTCAAGTGCTTTCATAGTGATGACCTAATTCCTAACATGATATCTTTATAAATCTCACTGAAATTCAGTTTTCTGACCAACTGAAGGTAGTGACTGTTTGTAGAGTATCTCTTCTGCATCCAGCATTGTTCCAAGTTTCCTCTCTCATTCCATACAGCCCCTTCTGAAGTGGTCCTCAGAAACCAGAAGCCAGGATTAGATGTTCAACAGCTCACTTAAGGCCAACCAGCTGCACATTGACAACATCTGGGTCCTGCTGATCTAACTTCTGCACTTATCCTTCTTGATTTCAGATCCTGAGGCCCACAAGAGTTTCTTTATAAAGAGTGACCAAGGGCTGGGGAGATAGCTTAGTGGGTAACAATAGTGCTTACCTCACCAGCCTGATGATTTGAGATTGGATCCCAGGCAGACACTGGAGGATCTTCAGAAGTTTGAGGCTTGTTAGCCTGGCTTATGTTACTCCAAAAAAAAAAAAACCCTGTCTCAAAGTGGAAAGATTATCCTCTGACCTTGTACATGCAACATAGCACGCGCGCGCGCGCGCGCGCGCGCACACACACACACACACACACACACACACAGAGAGACAGAGAGACGGAGGGAGACAGAGAGACAGAGAGAGATACAGAGAGACAGAGAGACGGAGGGAGACAGAGAGACAGAGAGAGATACAGAGAGACAGAGGATATTAAAAAAAATGTTTAAGAGCCAGGTAGTAGTGGCACAAGCCTTTAATCCTAGCACTGGGAAGGCAGGCAGCGGGATCTCTGTGAGTTACAAGACAGCCAGGGCTACACAGAGAAAACCTGTCTCAAAAAAGAAAAAACAAACAAGCAACAAATAAAATAAAAGCTGGTGGCAGAGGAAATGAGCTAGGCTGCTGGCACTGGATGTTTGCTGTGCCTCACACCACTGCACACCAGGCCTGCATTCAGCAGTGAAGGCTCCCAGCTCTCAGGAAGAGGTTAAGGAAGAGTAGAGACAGAAGTAAGGTCAATTATTCAGCATCTCATGTAGAGTCTATAGAAGAGTATGGAACTTCCTTGCCTATTGAGGACCTAACAGTGAACCCTGACTTCGGTTCATCTTCAGAGAGAACTCATGGAATGTGTCACAGGGCCCTGGGTCACTCCCTTGAGAGACCAAGAGTTTAGAGACCCACCTTCCCACTAAATGACTTTGGGCCACTAGGAGATTCAGTGTACTTTAGCTGCCTAAATAGTAAAAAGAAGGCATGACCAGGGATCTCTAGTGCTCCAGGGATTACAGTACCTATGAAGGAGACCCTGTGCTCTACAACACTGGTCTACGGTGCACATGTAGTCAAAGCCTCCTGCAGTCTCTAAGTTGATACCTTGCTCGGATTTCTCCTAGAGGGTAGCTTTTGCTTCTGTGTTATCAAGTTCATGACTGTGGGGCTTTTCCCACAGAAAAGTCGCTGCATGCACCTTCCATGCCCAGTTTGAAGCTGATGCAGTTCAGCTTGAGTTCACCTTGCTCTTGCCCCATCACACTGGCGATGGGTGTGATGACACAGAAAACCATAACAGTTTGGAACTGTTATGTTCCAGATAATTTACATTTACATTCCATGTCCCCAGTCGCAGTGCAAACTGAAACAGCCCAAATATTTGCACTCAACCTCATACTTTTTATTAGTTACTTTTTGTTGCTATGATAAAACACCATGACTGAGGTAACTTATAGAAGGAAGGATCTATGTGGATTGGTTTGAGTGGGGTAGAGTCCATGATGGCAGAGCAGAGGCAGCAGTCAGGGGCCATGTGGCTGGAGCAGAAGCTTAGAGTTCACATTTTGCAATGCAAGCACAAAGCAGAGGCAAACTGGCAATGGCATTCTCAAGGCCCACCACCAAGGACATACTTCCTCTAGCAAGGCTACACCCCCCAAGCCTCTTCAAATAGGAACCAAGTATTCAATTGCCAGAGACTAAGGGGAGACATTTGTCTTAAACCACCACACGCCTTGTCCTATGGGGTTGGGGCAGTGTCTGGTCTTAAGAGGCATTTGACCCACTGGTTAAAGTAGACAATGCTTCTGCCTCTTACTGGGCTTCTGTCTGCACTGTGTCTCTATGTCTTTCTGATCCCAGAAATTAGTGCACCTTCCTCTAGGTTTGAAAGAGTTCCATAGAGTCAGCCCTTCCACCATGATGCGTAGTTCTGGAATGCAAATCCAAGGGCATGGAGAGCCTTTTGTTTTCCTCATAGGCAGTTAGCTGAGAATGATTGAAACCCATCTTCAACTCAGCCAAGTGTCTGGCTGCCTCAAAGCATTAGAGGACAAAGGATTCTTTCACAAATAGTAATAGGCCTAAGTGCTGTGCTTGCCAGTGTTCATCATTGTGATAAAAGACCTGAGTGAATCAACTTAATGGAGGAAAGAGTGGTGCCTCACATATCCCTTGGTGGTAGAGAAGAAGGGGAGGAGGAAGAAGAAGGCAGGGAAGGGGAAAGACAAGAGAGATGGAGCACAATGGAATACAAGAATGTGAGAGATGGTTTTTCCTAGGTGTAGTTTTAGCCCTGAAAGATGATAGTTTCTGGAGATCAGTATTACAAACTTAGCCGCTGTAAAGGATAAGGGTGCTGGAAAGACAGTTTAACAGGTAGGGGCACTGGTTGCTCTCACAGATGATGCTGGTTCAGCTCCCAGCACCTGGAACCATCTATAACTCCAGTTCCAGGGAATTCAATGCCCTCTTCTGACCTCTGAGAGCTCCTACACACATATGGTGCACATGAGCTCATCACATACATATACACAAAATAATAAGACAAAAGCTCAAGAAGTGTACCATATGTGTTTTTAACCATAGTTATAACACATGAAAACAGACCTAGAGGTAAAAGCCTCACCTCTGAATTCAAGTGAGAGGAGATGAAGGCGAGATTCTTTTCAGATGAAACTGAGGTGATGATAGAGTTGTACATTTGTCATTTTAACTCATTGTTGAGCAGAGGAGGCTGGCTTTGGTGTACAAAGTAATGAGTGTGTGTTCATAATGTGTAGGTATTGTACGCAGCTCAGCACTGGGACAATACTTGAGTCCTCAGGACGAAGCCCAAGTGAAGGTCCTGCCCTCTGTTCCCTCTGATTTGGGAGGCTTGCAGCAGGCTGTGTCCTCTTTCTCCTCGGATTGGACAAATGGAAGGTCTGTGAACACCATTTGTAACAAGAGCAACTTAGGGAAGGGTTTGCTGTAGCTCAACCTGTCATGGTGGGGAAGTTCTGGTGGCATGAAAGAGAGGTCAGCTGCATTTATAGTCAGGAATAAGAAGAGAGAGAGGAATGCTGGTGCTCAGCACACTCTCTCTGTTTTATTCTGTTCAAGACCCTAGACCATGGAATGATGCCACCCACACCCAGGGTGTGCCCTTCTATTTTGATTAACCAATCTAGAAAATCCCTCAAACAAAAACAGATATTTGTCTCTGAGGTGAATCTAGATCTTGCCAAGTTGACATTCAATGTGAACCATCATGTCATGGCCAATGCTTCTCCTTTTCCTTCCAGAACATTGTAGAGGGATGTCCCCATATGCTAGGGCACCTTATGTTGTGTGAATCAAGTCTTTGGGCTCCTTGGAAGAGGAAGGATAGAGGTGAAATTGAATTCCTACAGCATCTGGACTGGAGTGATCAGCTGCTGTTAGTGACCACTGTGACTATGTAGTGAGTTCAAAGTTCTGTGAAAACCTGGTGGGTGTTTGGAATGAACACGCACTCTAGCTAGTGAGAGGGAACTGTGCCTACTCAGGTGAATGGGTGGGAAACCTTCTAGGAAGCCTGCGTTCATTTACCTGACAGCATTTCTGGATCCCATGTCCTTGTATATACACGTCCCAGGGACCCTGGAGTGCTCTCTTAGCTCATTTTCCCAAAGTAATCATCCCATCAGCCAAGGAGAAGGTAAGGGGTAGGCAGCATGCTGGGCTACATCAACAGCAAGTGGGAAATGTGACTACTTAGGACACATGTAGAGCTTTACTCCGGGACTCTGTGTTCGCAGGGCTTCAGCCAATTTATACTTTGCTGCCATTTCCTGTTGTGAAATACTAAATAAAGGTCAGGGATGGTATTGTTAAGGGGAGCCTGGTCTTTTCTTAGCTGCAGACTCTGCTGTGCTCTCTCTGAATACATTGGTTCTGGCCCCTGGTCATCTGTAGGCTCAGGTGAGCAAGGTACAGAGCCTCCTGCTTCTCAGATGACCCTGGAGCTCGAGGTGCTACCAGCTTTGCAGCCACACCCACACCTGCCAGCTTGCTAGCTGCCCCTTGAACCTTCCTGGCCCATGGATCCTCCCATTTGCTGGGAACTGGCACGCCCTGTCTGCCTGCCCTACAGGCAGTCCCATTCTACAGGCAGCCCAGTCAGGTAGGCCAGCCTCCACAGGTCCCTGGGAATTGCAGACAAGAGCAGGGTAGGAGGAGAGCAGTTCCTGGAAGATGCGTCCAGTTGCTACAGGTGAGTGCCATGCAGCCAGACTTGCTTTGCCTGGGTGGAGGGGGCAGCACCCTTTCCCCTCCCTAACTGCCAGGCTGAGGCAGAAGGGTGAAGGCTCTGGTTAGGGTCACCTCTGGTGGGAACAAAAATCTGGGGTGTAAGGGGTAGGAGCTGAGATTTCTGAGAGGGCTATTCCTTCCTCCATCTCTTCTTATTACCCAACAGGGGTGGGTTGTGTGTACCTTCCTACCTATAAAGTAAACTTCAGGTGAGGCCAGGGAGGGATGACCAAGATGCCTTTGTCCCTGGGGACTGTCAGACTTCCTAAGTGGAAGGCCTAGAGCCAGCACAGCTGGGAAGAGTTGGCTGCTGGCTGGGGTTAGGAGAGGCCACCAAGATTCAAGTTGACTGGCTTTGGACTCTATGGAAAGTGACAAGGACAGTGAGACAGCCCCTTTTGGGGTTTACTTGGGGGGAGTGAGAAATGGGAGCCCCTGATTACAGATGATCCTGACAGCACCAAGCACCCTCTCACAAGCCTGTTCGTATTTTTCTCAGAATACTTGATACTGTTATGAGACTTGGGAAGACTGTAAAGGGGGGGAAGAAAGCTCAGGGTTTTCCTCAGCATTTGAGTCTCTCCGCTGCCTTCTGTGGACAGAGTTCTGTCATTCCTCACCTCATTCACACTGTGAAGAAGCCTGCTCCCCTGAGGGCAAGTGCCAAGGCAGCCACAAGAGGCAGGTGCTGTGCAGACATAGCAGGCTGAGAAAGGGGACGTGCCCTTGACTTTCCTTTCAGGCCCCTTTCCTGCCTTTGCACCAGCCCCAGCACTGATTAGGTGTGCTGTAGAGTGAGTGGGTGGAGGTGCATGTGCATATGTGCATTAAATGAACAAGGTCACACTCATCGGGACAGAGTTCTGTGATTTCTTAGAACAGGAGAACAGGTCCATCCCTGTCCCTGACAAATGAACGTAAATTGAGCACATCTCTCATGCGGGGCTTTATTCTAGTTTGTTTGGAAGAATGGTCTCACTATCGCCATACAGTATGATTAGAATAACTAATGTTTTTCTGCTACATATAGAAGAAGCTGGAAGTTACCAGTTGCTTTCTCTCACCGGCAGCCATTTTCCACACAGCCCTCGTGACTCACACAAGAGCTATGTGGTCCTTTCATCCAAAGCGTTCAGAGAATTTCATGGTTGTACTTCCCCAGCAGGTGTGATTGTAAGGGGGGGACTGTGTTACTTCCCTTGATGACCTAAGGATTTGCAATGTTCTTGGAGTAGACTTTGTCATTGGCTCATCTGTCTAGCCTCAGATTTGTTCTCACTGGGCCGGAAAAGCTATCAGGATAATGTCCCCATGGGGCCTGCTGGTGGGTGTCTTTTTCCTCACCTGGGGTGTTGGCAAGGTGGGTAATGGTGGCACTTCCTGACTAAAAAGCTTCAATGGACAGGACAGGGGAGGCAGCGGGCAGCAAAACCAGCTGAGCCCCAAAAGATCAGTCTTCAGCCTCAGCCTTCCTGGCTTGCCAGGCCTAAAAGGCATGGGTGTGGCCAGGGACTTGGATGAACGTTGGCAAGCACTAGGGACAACAGCTTCCTTGTCCTCAATCAGATTGGAAGAAACCCATTAGCAAGACCAATGATCTCCCTCCAAGTGGGTCTGTCATATTACCTCTTCTTGAAAAAACATCCAGTTGGGTCAGGTCCTTCCAGATGACATCATTTTAACTTAACCGTCTCTTTAAAGATTCTGACTTCAAATTCGGTTTCGTTGTGAGGTCCTGACAGACAGAACGTCAGCACAGAGATTTGGCTGCTGTTCAGCCTCACTGTGCTTGGGGCATCCAAAGCAGTTCTGTTTAGGGAGTTATGATAATTGGCAGCCCCTGGGTATGAGAGAGAGGTGAGCCCTAAGATCTTATCTATAGCATTGATGGTTTTAGGATTACCTTTTGTGCTGACTCTTTAGTTAAATGGCCAGGATTTAGAGGCAGTGGACATCTGACAGTGAGGATGAGGCTAGAACACACATGTGCGCACACATATGCACAGGCATAAATGCAGGTACACACATTTGCATAGAATACACATTTCCAAGGACAAAGTACTTTGATACCAACTTACAGCCTCCTGGCGCCAAGTGCTGGCCTTTACCCCCAGGCTTCTCTGGGTAGCAATGGGCCCAAAGTGCTCACCCAAATTGATGGCTTTATCACCATATGAGGAAAAGACTGGGCCCTGGTTATAGAACCACAGAAAAGTTCCTGGACTCTGTTCTTTCTCCCTTGCCTTTAAAGCTGCTGGATCTTCTCCCACATGGGCAGTCATCAACTCAGGTTCCTGGGAGCCACTTCCCAGAGTCTCTGGGCTCCCACCTTCCAGAAGCACCTTCCCTGTGTTCAGCTCAGGTGCCAAGCCTGTGTTCCGTCTGCCAAGGGTGGGAACTGCTGCAGGTGTCCCAAGCATAGAGAGGCTGTGCCATGGCTTCCTGGAGCGATGGTAGCGGCTGAATTGTGCCCAAATTCCTGTGCACCATTCCATTGGTGACTCAGAATGGAACTGTATTTAAAGCCTTCAAATGAGTTCAATGAGCTCATATGCTAACAGGACTATGTCTTTTCAAGAAAAGGTGGTCCGAACACAGACACACTCAGAGGACACAGCGAGAAGACACAGTCTACAAGCTGGGGTTGGGAGCGGGAGGAACTGGCCCTGTGACACCTTGGTCTTGCCCCCAGCATCTCCTATCATGAATAAGTGTTTCTTTTGACACTTGGCCTGCACGGCAGCCCCAAGATATGAGTATTCTCCACCAGTGTGAGGTTTTGTATCTGCTTGTACCCTCATACCCACCACTCCTTTTCTTCCTTTGGTGGTAGACTGGTCCCCCAAAAGTCCTGGCTTTATCTGCCTACCCCAGAAATGGTCTTGGCTCTTAATTTTGCCCTCTTCCAACCAGCCCCATGCAATAAGACAGACTGTTGCCATCCTGGAAGCCAGTGACTGCAGCTTCTACCCAAAGCACAGAGTCCTGATAAGAATCTAAACTGAGGCTTGTTGCTTGCCCACAGGCAGTCCTGTCATGAAGTAGGGTCCTCCTTGGGAGGGTGCCTGGCTTTTCCTACATTCTTCATTTTTTTTCCTCGTCATTTGTTCAGGTATCTGTTCTTTACCTATTCCAAAACTAGCATAGAAGCTCCTGCTCAGGCGCTCTTATGTGAGTCCGGGAGACCCTCCGAATGTAATTTCACTTGCCAGTTTTCTTTTTTTTTTGGGGGGGGGGGTCGAGACAGGGTTTCTCTGTGTATCCTTGGCTGTCCTGGACTCATTTTATAGATGAGATGGGCATCAAACCCAGAGACCCGCCTGCCTCTGCCTCCCTGAGTACTGGGATTAATGGCATGTGCTGCCACCCTCAGCTCAATTTTCTTTTTTGTATAAGAACTAGGATGAAATTGTTCAGATATTACCAGTATGTTAAAGGTCTGTCCCTGCCTTTGTACATATTCTACAGCTGTCCTAGCACACAATCTGCCCCAAAGAGTTTTCTAGGACATACTGTCCACAGTTCCAGAGTACACAGTGCCCACCATATGGAAAGGCCTGGTAGCAGGAGCATCTTGACTGGTAGTCAGGAAGCAGAGATGGGGAGGGAGAAAGGGAGAAGAGAGAAACAGGAAATAGGGTAACAGTAGGAAACAGGAAGTAGATAAGCTATAAAATTTCAAAGTCTGCCCCAAGTGGCATACTTCCTCCAGCAAAGTTCCCTTCTGAAGTAACCTTCCCACACTGGACCACCAGCTGGAGGCCCAGTGTTACACACACAACGTGGGTGAGACATTCCTCACTCAGATCACATCTTGTCTGCATGGGGCTCAGAGCTATCCTGACCGCTGAGCTGACCTGTGGAGCACACAGTTAGAGAGCTTCTCTTTGAAG
Organism: Meriones unguiculatus; assembly: GCF_030254825.1. Lineage (NCBI taxonomy): Eukaryota > Metazoa > Chordata > Mammalia > Rodentia > Muridae > Meriones > Meriones unguiculatus. Next base: position 98,885,270 of record NC_083364.1, on the reverse strand, counting down.
CAGGGAGAAAACTCGCTGGCAAGTCTGAGGTCCTTTTGTACTAGTGACTGACAAGCTGCAGCCTGTGCTTTCCTGTAACTCCTCCAGCTTCCACAGCCCCTTCCCTGCCTCACTCTATCTTTTCCTCATTGCTCCTCCTTTCACCTTCCATTTCTCTTTCCATTTATTTTGGATGAATCAGACCTGTAGCACCAAGGAAGAGGGACATGCCTTCCTAAGAAATTACTCAAGTGCTTATCATCTGTGGCTTCTGTGGATAGGTGATTTTGATAGCAAGCCAGCATACAAAGGTCTATGGGGACCTCCTACCATCAGGATCCTTGAGTGTCTACAGCTCTCTCTGAGGCTATGATAACACAAGTGTGGGACTTCCAGCATGAAGGTCAGCTGTCATCCATTGCATGCTCAGGGTCCCTTGTCATGTAATTTTTTCCATGATTGAAAAATAACAGTTTTTTTTTATAACAACAGAACTGAGTAAGATTACCCTGTGATGATTCTATTCCCACTCCAGGAGCAAGCTCAAGGCTGAGCCTGTCTTGCAAATGCCATGAGTGGAGTTAGCTCCTCAGACTCACTCACTCTATGAACAGAACAAATGTGAGGAGGCTCTGAGACCCAGAGCAAAATCAGTATAGCCCCTGCTCTAGAAAGCCTCCTTGTCTGTCTGCATTGTCCGCCTTCCACTGTAAAGCCCATGGGGCCCTCATGTGCCCACTTCTTTTTACCAAAACCTGCCTTGCTGGGAGTCTGGGCACCAGAAATGGGTAGGGTAATAGACTGTAGAGTAGATGTCTGTGTGTCCATGTTGGTAGTTTGTCATCTCTAGGAACTCCTGTCATCTGTCTCCAGGCATTGTCAAGGCACTAGTGTTTATTTTCTCCTCCCTGTGCGCCTGGTATTCTGGGTACCTGCTTGCGGAGCTCATTCCTGATGTGCCCTTGTCCAGCACTCTCTACAACATCCGAAGCATTGGAGAGAGACCTGTCCTCAAAGGTGAGTACTACAGCTAGGCTCCAGGAGCTGGACCAAGCTGGATGCAGAAGAGGGGAAGGGGAGAGGAAGAAGGACTCTGCAGATGTCCACTTATACAGGCTTCACAGCATCTTGAGGCACATGCCACTGATCATGCCCACAACCAGTCTGGTCTCAGGCTGCACAGCTATGGCCACCTACAGCCTCACTGAATGATCCTTTTGAGATCCATCCCAGCTTTCTTTCATGGAAAGCATGTAGGTCTTAGGTCTTAATTCCGGAATCTTTGTTTCCCTTCAAAGGACTATTTTCCTGGTCTTGCCATGAGAAGTGGAAGTGACTGAGCAGGCATTAAAGAAATGGGGTGGAGATGGGGGGTCATAGAGAGATGTCTCAGCAGATAAAGCACTTGACAGACAAGTGTGGGTCAGAGTTTGGGTCCATGGAAGCCATGTAAATGCTGGGTGTGTGTAGCACCTGCCTGTAATCCAAGCCTTGGAAGGCAGAGACGGGGTCTCTAGAGTAAGCTGGCCATGGAGACTAGCCGCTTTCCTAGGTTCCAAGTTTGAATGCCTCTGTTACAGAGAATAAGGTAGAAGAATGACCAGGTGGATGATTCCAGGCATTAACGCCGGTCTTCTATACTACATGTCATATGCACCCACACACTTGGGCTCACATATGTACATGCCACACACGCGGGCATAGTGGACTTCTAAGACATTCTACTGGAAAACGGGACAAGGCCTTAGGGTGAAGAGGCTGGAACGAGGTCATCCAGGGAGAAGCCATGTAAGAGCCAAGGAACAATTTCAGTTGGGAAATGTGGTCAGGGGATAGCAGAGTAACGTCTCAATGCATCAAGAGACATGGCCAAGGCCATGAAGAAGCGCACTTCTTCAAAGCATAGGTGACTAGTCTGTTATGCGTCTGGGACAGAGTGCTAGAGCTGGGGAGCCTAAGGACAGAAACACGAGGCCACAGTGTGGAGGCACAGCTGATACAGGTAGGGGCAGATATGGCACCTGCTTTGTAGTTTATGGATGACATCTAACTGAGTCACGGTGCTCTCTATTTCTCGATATCTGTTTTATTTTACAACATTCATGCCAGGAAGGAGTGTGTTTTCTTAGAAGGAAATGGGTGTTGCCAGTTTCTTTTTTTCAGTTATTAATTCATTTTCATCTAGGGCTATACCACTCTGAATATACCTAGTCTTGTCTGGTCACAGAAGCTAAGCAGAATCAGGCCTTGGAAAGTACTTAGAGGAAAGATTAATTACATTTTTTAACTCCTTCCCTCCCCCCAAAAAAATAAAGGGACCTAACTTGGACTTGACTCTCACTGGGTGTTTTGGTTTTCAGTACAATTTTTGTATGGCCTTTGCCTGTGTCTCACCTACTTCCATATCCATGGTGTGGAGGAGCCTGGCACTGCCTGTCAGCGAAGGGCATGGAGGAACATAGAACTGTGTTGTCTCCTTCATTTCCTTCAGCTTTGATATGTGCTTTCAAGCCCAACCTTCAGATGTCGCCTGGTAAGCCTGCCTTGACCAAGGGCTCCTTAGAAGAGTGGTATCAGCTTTTGTCACCTGGAGACACTAGAAACCCAAATGTTATGTCTGTAGTCAAGATGGCTGTGTGTTGGTTTGTTCTTGATGTAGAGACTCCGCTAGGAAGAGAGGCCTGACTATGCGGGAGAGAAATCATTCTAGTATTAGCACAGTTAGAGCTGGGTGCGGGGAAAGCATGACCTGTGCTCAGGCCTAGCAGGTGCTCAGTGTTAGTGTTATGACATGCCAGGTGGAGCAGAGTTCAAGGAATGGCCTCACCCTAAATGTAGGCACTGAAGCCCCTTGGAGCCCCTTCGAGGGCCCCTTCATCTTTCTCTTGTACAGGCAGGAAGGACTGCCTGGCGTTGCCAGAGGATCAGGCATGGAGTTGAGGCCCTTGGACCTGCATGGATTCTGTAAGGCAGGTGACTCAGAGCCTCCATCTGTGGAAGTGACCACTGGGAGTGACCTCCCCTAGAGGACTAGCACTGAACACTACAGAAACAAACCACTGAAGAGAAGGCCACAAAACCACGAGTTCTGCATTCTGGCTGGAAATAAAAAGCATCCCTGGAAGTACCTGATGAAGATCCCTTGTGTTTGACAACATGAACTTGGTGTTCATTGACCAGCCTCCTGTTAAGCCTAGCCTAAGCCTGTGTGACCATGTGCTAAACAGTCAGGAGAGCAGAAAGGTACTTCAGATAGACCTGGATGGATGAGTGTGAAGGGGTCCATAGGTGGGGAGAGCTGTTATGCAGAACACAGAAGGCCTGCTGGGGTCTGCAGGACACAGAGAGCGCATACCTATCACAAGTAATGCTTTCTGGAAGGCACCGGAGTGTCTCCTGCTTCTGATAGGTAGATTGGAACCATCTTGTTTTACAAACCTGACCAGAGGACCCAGGGGCTTCCCTTATTGAGATTTCTTTGAGCCTCAGCCAGACCTTAGCTTGCAGTTACCACCAGAAATAGTCTGAAAACTACTTAGCAAGAGTGGGGCTCTGCCTGTATTCATTTAGTCCCCTTTTTCAAAATTTAAAAATATTTATTTACTACAATTTGTTTTGCATTTAATTTAATTCAAAAAAATTGTTTTAAATGGTTACTAATTTGATTACCGGGCTTTCTGGTTACTCTCTAAAATTTTGCATTTGAGGCCAGCACTCCACTGTCTCCTCCCAATCTAGCCCTGCTCCATACCTCTGTGACATAATAAAACTGCTTATAGCATGAGAGAATGACCAGGAGTATTTCTGCACACACCTACCTTAGATACAGGAGGCCATAGAGGTGCTCAGAGGTGATACTTTGGCAGTGAAAAGCAGTAAGCACCCTGCCTTTGTGCCGGGGGCTGGTTATAATGCAAAGATCACTGTGTGGGAAGGTGGGTGTGCTGCAGGCACAGGTGGGAGGCAAATAGACATTGCTCGGATGATAGCCAGGTGGCTGCAGGGCTTTGGCAAGCTGGATGCCATCACAGTGACGGTAAATGTGTAGGTGTTCTTTTGACTCCAGGCTATTAGAGCTAGAAGCTTGGGTTCTAGCAGTCACAAGAGCTAGGCTTGGCTAGCTAGGCCTCACCCCAACACATCAGTTAAGGAGACAATGCAAATGATTTAAAAAAGGCAAAGAGAATATTTATTCAACATGGTAGTTACACAACATCAGTCTTATGATGGGGTCCTTGATTATTTGGAACCGAGTTTTGTGTAAGGTGAGAGGCGAGGGCCTAGTTTCATTTTTCGGCATCTTAAATACAAGTTCCCAGTACATTTGTTGAGGATACTGTCTTTTCTCTAATGTGTATTTTTGGTATCTTTGTAAAAAATCAGGTGGCTGTATAAGTGTGTACTAATAGCTAGGTCCTCAGTTCTAACACAGTTTCATTCATCCTGTGCTAGTACCATGCTCTTTTTAAGACCATGGTTCTAGCTGGGCACAATGGTCAACTGCCAGCACTCAGTTAGGCAGAGGCAGGCAGATCTCTGTGAGTTTAAGGCCAGCCTGGTCTACAAAGTGAGTCTAGGACAGGCATGTCTCAAAAAAAAAAAAAAGGAAAAAAGAAAGTATAACTTGGGTATAACTTGAAATAAGGTGTGGTAATACCCCTGCCATATTCTTTTTGTTTTCGCTTTCTGTTTTTGTTTTTGTTTTTGCTATATTATTTTATTAGTATGTGTGTGTGCCCCTCCCCTCCTCTTCCCTCCTTTCTCTCTCTCTCTCTCTGAATCAGGATGTAGCTCTCAGCTGCTTCCCCAGCGTCTGCTTCCATGCCACCAATCTCCCTGCCATGATTATAATGGACTAAATCTCTGAAACTGTAAGCAAAGCCCCAGTTAAATGCTTTCTTTTATAATAGTTGCCTTGTTCATGGTGTCTCCTCACAGCAATAAATGAGTATCTAAGACGGGAAGTTTTAATGCCATTTCCAGACAGGTATGGTGTAGGTAGTCATAGTCTCAGTGGAAGTGTCTGTATCTAGGCCTTCCAAGTAGGGCAGCAGTGTTGGGCTGCAGGGAGGCAGCTCCAGATTGAGTGGTCTTCCTGTGTTTTCTGTCTCCTTCGTCTGGGCACCACCACTAATGCTGAATCCTGGAGGACCACAGAGACACTCACTCAGTCCTGCTTCCCAGGCCACTTTCCTTTGTTACCTCATCAGAGTGCCTGTCTGTGCTCCTGTCTAGGACTCCTGGCTGTGGCTGTAGCTGCTAAAGCTCCTCACTCCATCTCTTTCATGTTCTTCTGACCTTAGATAAGAGTTTAACAAAGGCCACAGTGGCACTGCCTATGGACAGCTACCCAATCCCATCCTCTTTGTTTGTCCTAATCCCTCAGTGTACAGAGAACATTGTTCCCTGACTGCCACTGCAGTCGGAGGTACAGTCCGCATTCACCATTGCTGATATGTAACAGAGCAATTTGGGAGCCCAGTTCTGACTGCACAGTCTCATGAAAGCAGTGACATGATGGCCGTGGTGGGAAAGTTGTTGCTACGTAAGCAGGAAGCCCTGCTGTTGGTGTCTCTGCTGTACACTGAAAGAATATCATCACCAGTTTTCCAGTGACTTTCTAGAATGCCTCCTAAACGCTAGAGTTATTACCCTCATTACTGAAGGAAGCTGGAGCACACAAATCAGGGACTTTTTCTGAAAGACAGATTCTTGGATCCCACACCAGGAAGTTAAAAAGTCCGTGGGTCTAGGGTTGAGTACAAGAACCTACGTTTATTGTGATTAACTTGGCCTCAGAGAGGACGTGTGGGATGAAAAGAAAAATTTCATGGGCTTATTTGGAGTCCTGGAGACAGCATTGTCTTTTGAGAGGCAGGCTGGAGTTCTCCCCATGCCAGCTCCCTGCCTCTGGCTCTGGTAAGAGATGCAGTGTTAATGTGGGCCAGGGACCTTAGCCTCTGCTCATCCTGTTGGACTTTAGCTCATAGCTGTCTTGGGCAGGAACAGGATTCAGAGGAAGCACTGAGGCTGGGTGAGGTCCTTGATGACCCCCTGCACTAGCGGGGGGGGGGGGGGAGGAGGGGGATGGAGCTGTGGATCCTGGACTGAGGAGCAGAGTTCTTTATCCACACAATGTCACTCTGTGCTTCCAGGGAAGGAAGACACAGTCCATTGAGCATACTACTAATGAAAAAAAAAAAAAAACCCAATAAAACAAAACCAAAATATACTGGTTTCCTGCTCCTTCCCAGGCCCTTTGAGAAAACAAACAGCCACCTTTGTGTCACTCTGGTCACTACTGCTGCGTGCTTGCAGGGACTCTGAGGAAAATCAAAGGCCTGCCTTGCAGAAGGTTTTCCTGCACATGTCCATACGGAGCAGCACGAACATGAGATGGTGGGCTAGGGCATCTGAAGCCAGGCTACAGAAGGCCCCAGCCATGTATGAGATCCTGCTCCAGCTTCTCACCCTGTAGATGGTGACCCAGCTGCCACCAGGGAAAATTTTAATGTTAAAATCTACTCAAAGAATGCAGGGAGAGAACAATCAGAATGCATCATAACATGTATGAAATTGTTAAATCATAAGCTTAACTTAGAAAAAGCTCTGTCATAGACATGTGAAAATTGTTTAAAAACAGTAAAAATCTACTGTTAGTGATTAATGAATTTGAAAGTGTAGAATCTTTACCCCAAGTTAGCGTTTTAATTTTCTGTGTAGAAGTGGTACATGCTTCCAGGCTCTCCGTGGGTGTCAGCCTTCAGGGAGGTAGCTAAAAGTCTGTGGTCCAGCAGCAAGGCCACTTTCTATCTGTCCATTTCTCACCTCTTTGTCATTCTCTGTTGCTAGTCTCACAGGAGGAGGACTCACATGGATACCTCTTGATGTCTACATCGGGGAGATCTTGTGGGTCTGTGGCTGGGTATAGTGAGCAAGCAGAGTCTTGTCTGTTTGTTAGACGGTCACCCCACACTGCCCCAGAGCCACACCCCAAAAGAAGCCTCCTTCCCCATGCCATCTCAAAAACCCTTCAAGCTGAATGTCCTTCCTTTCCACTTCCTGTGCATTTCTCCGTCCTCAGTTCCTCTTGTTCTCTGGTTTTTTCCCCATGTTTACTCTGTATCAACTGGTTCTTTCCTCCACCTCTTGACCTATGGTTGACTTTATTTAATCCTGTTTATAATATTCAGCAGAAAGCTCTTGGATTAAAGGTATATGCTAGGGCTGAGTCACATCACAACTAGAAACAGGTTTTTCCAGTAAACAACACAATCTTGGGGTTCACAGTGTGATCAAATATCCCACAACACTTGGTGCTAGGTGCTATGGAGCCAGAGTTCCCAGATGACTAAGGGAGGTGGGTTTATGAAATAGGAGCAGGGATGGAAACTCACCCAGCTGGCCATTCAGCCTCACAAAGTAGTTTAAATTTTTAAATAAATCTGAAGTAAATTGACTTGCAAATGGTTTGCTGCTATGTTTACAATGCAAAATATATTTTAAAGACCCAGTGTGGTGCCTCACACTTTTAATCCCAGCAGAGGCAGAGGGGGCAGGGGCAGGGGCAGGGGCAGGGGTTAGGGTTAGGCAGGGGCAGGGGCAAGGGCAGGTATAGCTCCCTGAATTCAAGATCAGCCTAGTCTACATAGCAAGTTCTAGGCCAACCAGTGTTGCACAGAGAAGTCTTGATTCATTATCTGTATGTGGTAAAACTTATTTAATGTGCTTATTGACACAGCCCTGCAGGCACAGTTAAATTATAAAATATACTGATTATGTTATAAACTTTTTCTGCATTTGGGGAAAGATGCTCCTTTGCTTCCATGTTCTTTCCCTGTTACCCTGGGTTTTAATGACTACTTTAACTTCTTGCTGCTTTCTGAATGTTTTGGGGCTTACAGAGCCAAGATCCTGGAACAATCAGGCTGATCCTGCCTTTCTTACTTCTGGGAGGTCTTTGCAGGGCCATCATACTCAAATTGCTTGCTTATATTTTGCAGCTGTATTTATAACCAACTGAAACTACGTTCTGTGGTTTCTTTCCCTGCCTCTTGTACTAATTGGCCACATTGCTGTTGTCCTATGTCTCTCCTCTGGGACCTGACAAGTGTATGATGCACACAGGGCTTCTCTTTGAATAACCATTAGGGTCAGGGGTGTCTCCCAATAACTACAGCACATTTATGGGCACACACGGTGTTCATGCATGGCCCATGCCCACTTCACAGCCAGTAGAGGAGACTCTGTACCCAGCAGTCAGGGTTGTGAGGGAGGGGGAGGTGTTCGTCTCCAGCAGTGATCCACATGCCAGTTGTTGGAGGCACAGCACAGTCCGTAGGTAAGCCAACACACCTGCTGAGCCATCAGCGTGCTAAAGGGAGAGTGTGTTCACCTCTGAGGGACCATCTCTGTAAACTGAGTTATATATGTAAATGTTGTGAAGTTGGAAACCAGGAAGTACGCACTTTAAAACAGTGTGTTCCTTGCAGTTAAAGATATTCTGTTCCATGTGTTTTCAGACATATATTCAAGGAATGAGTATCATTATTAAACCTTGAAGATTGTTAACTAGGGGCTGGGAGCATGGCTAAGTGGTAAGAGTGCTTGCTATGCAAGTAAGAGGACTTGAGTTCAAATCTCTAGCACCCACACAAAAAGCTGAGCACAGCTGGGCATATCTGCAGCCCCAAAATTGCTGAGACAGGTGGATCCCAGAAGCTCATTATCCCTTAGTTGTGCCAAAGCACTAAGCTTCTGCTCATTTGTGAGACCCCTGTCCTAAAGGGCTGAGACAGAGCAGTAGACACCTAGGACCTCCTCTGACCTCTGCATGTCCATGTGTGGGTGTTTACCCGCACACCCACAGGTATGCACCACACACATCTTTTTAAATTGTTAAATGCACTGGATTGTTAAAAATATCTAGAAATACTGGAGAGATAATGTCTATATGACATCTTTTCATATTAAGAGTTGGATAGTTGGTCTAAAGTTGTCTGCTGGAGCTGGACAGGAGAGCCACATTCAGTATTGTGCTTGAAACTAAGATTAACACAGCATGCTGTTTAAATGTGTTTAATCTTTGTCCCAGCTCCACAGATGCCTTTTCTGTGCCTGGAGAAGTCGAGAAGGACATGCTTGCAAAGGTAGAATTAGAAATTCCTCCTCAAGAGTGAAAATGTTTAGGATTTTTTCGTTTATAAAAATCAGAATCTGTAGGAAGAGAATTAGGTGGTAACTGACTAGAACACTGTCCTTTTTCCGAGGTCTCCTGTTGTTCCCTTCTTTCCCTTTACAGTGGATGGGCACCTCGGCTCGTGCTGTGTGTTCTTTGCTGCTGACCTTCACTCCAGCTCCACCCCTGGTGCTCTCGTGTTGCTGAACTCAGGTGCTCATGTATACACAGATAAGACTGACAGGTGTTCCTGCCTTCAACAGATGTTAACAGAGCAGCTACCAGCACTGCCCCTCTAAGGTGCTACGATATGAGTGGACACTAACATGAAATCTCTCGTTCCCTGGAGAAGTTTTAAACAGCAAAGGAAACTGTAGGCTAGAGTTAACAAAACACAACAAAAAGACATTGTGGGGTTGCTGATGTGGGGCTGGACTAAGCCTAAGGGTCAGGCAAAGAGGAGCCCAGACCAGGCACTGCTATTTTCTCCTTTTGGGGACAGAGGACTATGGTCACCAAGAAGCCATGTCTGGGGCCAAGTCCATCAGGCACACAGCAGCACACTGAGCATCACGGCAGCTCTCTGAACTTGACCTGCTTCAGCAGCTTCTTCCAGGGACAACACTGTTCACACCATCACGGCTCCTGCTCCTTTAAAATGAGTATTACCTTCATGCACCTCTGTGGCAGAGGTGTGGGGGTCCCAGGACAGCTTTTGAGAGTCGAGTCTGTCTTTCCAACATGTAGGTTCTGGGGAATCAAGCGTAAGTCCTCAAGCTAGGCACCAAGTTTCTTTCCCCTGCTGAGCCTTCTCATTGCCTTCACTGGCTCCTTTCAGTAGACCTATTAACTTTAAACTTGAAGCATAAAATCTGGATATGGTGGCAAATGCCTTTAGTCCCAGCACTTAAGAGCCAAAGGCAGCTGTACCTCTGTGAGTTCGAGGCCAGTATGGTCTACAAAGCAAGTTCTAGGACAGCCAGGGCTACACAGAGAAACCATGTCTTGAAAAAACAAAACAAAACAAAACCCCAAACAAATACATGCACACACACACACACACACACACACACACACGCACACACACACACACACAAAGCAATGTAAAGTCTGTATGAAGCTGTGGTTACAGTGTGACATTCTGATCTGTGCAGACACTGTGGGGTGGCTAACTGGAGCACAACAACAAATATTTTGGCTAGAAATTGTTTACATGTTAAGAATACTTGAAAGTGGCTCCTGTAGCACTTTTCAAGTGTATAATACATTGTGTTATTACATCTCATGGTAAATCTTTTGATCTGACAATCTCAGCTGTGACTCACAAGTATTCTTTGACAAAGCTAGTCCAATCTCCCTCCCACACTCTTTAATCTGCCCAGGCTCTGGTGACCACTGTTCTGCTCTGTTTCTTTTGAGTTTCACTTTAGACTACACATGTGAGCAAGGTTTTGTGGTATCTGCTTTTCTATGCTTGCCTTATTTCATTTAGCTGGATGTCCTCCAGTTTTTCCAAAGTGATGGGATTGTGTCCTCCTTTTTGAGGCTGATAGTATTCTAGTGCATACAGGCATCACATTTCATGTCATAAGTATTCCGCAGTAAACACAGGAGTGCAGATTCTCATTAGATACTGCACTCATCACCTATAGAAACTCCAGAAAGATGCAGGAATGGCATTTGGATTCCATCTTGGCCACCCCTTTGCATGTCTTAAAATCAGGTTTAAAACCTCACTTGACATTTAACTACTGGGGTTCCTTATGTACTTTGAACCTTAGTCCTGTATCTGATGACTGGTCCAGAACTATTTTCTGTTTTGTTGGTTGTGCCTTTCTTTCCTCTGTCTACTTTCTCTTCTGTTGCCTGTGCCTCTGTGCTTTTGAGGTCATTTTTGAAAAGTCATTGCCTGGTCAACATGATTACAACTTTTCCCATGTTTTACAGTTTCTGCTTTTATACCCAAGTCTTTGCTCCATTTTGAGTTCCTGCTGTTGTGTAAGATAGGAGATAACTTGGTTTTATCCATCTATATGATAATGTCTATTTTGTAACACCATTTATTAAATAGTCTCTTTCTTCTCTTTGTGTCAATTTATTTCTGCCAAAAATTGAAAGACTGAATGTGGAGGTTATTTCTGGGCTCTCTCTCCTATTCCATTGGGTGATACTTTGTCTTTATCATGTTGTTTCGATTGCTAAAGCTTTGTAATACAATTTACATACTACTTTTAGGTTTCTTTGGCTGTTAAGAGTCTTTTGTGAAAGTGCCAGATCTGCCTCTTTTGGTTATATGCCTAGGAGTGGGATAGCTGGATCCTGAGGAAGTGCTATTCCTAGTTGTCTGATTGATTGATTTCCAGAGAGGTTGTACAAGTTTACATTCCCACCAGCAGTGGAGGAGGGTTCCCCTCTCCAGAATGTGTTGTCACTTGATTTTTTGATCTTGGCCATTCTGATGTGTGTAAGGTGAGAAATAGTGCTTCCTCAAGATCCAGCCATACCACTCCTAGGCATATATCCAAAAGAGGCTCAAGTACACAATAAGGACAAACCATGTTTGTAGCAGCTTTATTCGTAATAACCAGAAGCTGGAAACAACCCAGATGCCCTTCAACTGAAGAATGGATACAGAAATTGTGGTACGTCTACACAATGGAATATTACTCAACAATGAAAAAGAAGGAAATCATGAAATTTGCAGGTAAATGGTGGGAACTGGAAAAGATCATCCTGAGTGAGCTATCCCAGAAGCAGAAAGACACACACGGTATATACTCACTCATATAGACATATAATATAGGATAAACCTACTAAAATCTATACACCTAAAGAAACTAAATCTAGAGGGAGGACTCTGACTAAAATGCTCAATCCCCATTGTGAAAGGCAAAGAGGATGGACATCAGAAGAAGAAGAAAACAGGAAACAAGTTAGGAACCTCCCTCAGAGGGCCTCTGAAAGGCTCTGCCCTGCAGACTATCAAAGCAGATGTTGAGACTTATGGCCAACTCTTGGGCAGAATGCAGGGAATCTATGAAAGAAGTGGGAAATAGATCTGGAGAGGACAGGAGCTCCACAAGGAGAGCAACAGAACTAGAAAATTTGAGCACAGGGCTCTTTCCTGAGACTTATACTCCAACCAAGTACCATGCATGGAGATGACCTAGAACCCCTGCACAGATGTAGCCCATGGCAGTTCAGTGTTCAAATGGGTTCCATAGTAATGGGAACAGGGACTGCTTCTGACATGAATTGATTGGTCTGCTCTTTGATCACCTCCCCCTGAGGGGGGAGCAGCCTTATCAGGCCACAGATGAAGACAATGCAGCCACTCCTGGTAAGACCTAACAGACTAGAATCAGAAGGAAGAAAAAGAAACCCTCCCCTACCAGTGGACTTGGGGAGGGGCATGCGTGGAGAGGGGAAGGAAGAGAGGGATTGGGAGGGGAGGAGGAAGGGAACTAGATGGGGGATACAAAGTAAATAATGTGTAATTAAAAATAAAATTAAATAAAAATTAAATAAAAATTACAAAAAAAAAAGAAAAAAGAAGTCTTTTGTGGTCCCATATAAAATTTCTGTTTTTCTTTCATTTTACTGATTGATTGATTGTATGTGTATGTGCCTGTGAGCAACACATGTGCAGAGGTCAGGGAAAAACTCCAGGGAGTCAGCTTTACCTTCTACCCTGTGGTTCTGGGGACAGAGTCCTGGTCATGGGGTTTGACAGTAGACAGCCACGCCCACTCAGCCATCTTGCTGGCCCTCCACATAAACTTTCTATTTTGGTGAAGGATGACATTGAACGATTTGTGTCTGTGAATCACTTTGAGGAGTATGCATATTTTCAGAATATTAATTGTTCTAATTCACAAATAGGCCATGCTACTTACAACTATTTTTGTTTCCGTTTCTGTTGTATAGTTTACAACATACAGGGTATCTGCTTCCTTGGTTGAATTTATTTCCAAGTATTTTACTGTTTTATAGCAATTATAAATTAGACGTTTTCCTCAGTTTTTTCTTGGATAGATTATTGTTAGTGTACAGGATGTATGTGTGTGTGTGTGCATTTTGTGTCCTAAAGGTTTACTTATTTGTCAGTTTTAACAGTTTTTCATGGAATCAGGTGCTCTCTCTCTCTATTGGATCATGCCCATATCAAACAGACCACATCAGCTCCTGTCTTATTTTGACTTTTCACTTTCAATAGATGTGCTAAAATGGAGTAACTAGTTCCTACTTTTAGAGAAAATCTCCCAGCTCTGACTCTTGACTCTCAACACCAATGCAGCCCTCACTGTGCTGAGCCCACCTATATTTAATCCATTGAGAGTTTATCATAAAAATGTTACATTTTCTCACGTTTCCTCCTCCCCTTATCTATTGATACCCCAATGGGGCCTGTTCCCTTCATCTTGTGTACATGTTCTCGTGTTTATTGACTGGAAGTGTTGAAGCACCCTTGCAGACTGAGGAAAGATCTCCCTTTGCTGTGATGTGGCCCGTCGGTGTGCTACTGCACTGGTCTGGTGATATTTTGTGGAGGATTTTGTGTCTATGGTCCTCAGAGAACTTGGCTTGTAATTTTATTTCCTGGCAGTGTCCACATCTGGCTTCGGTATCAGGTAATGCTTCTGTAATGGGTTTGGAAACTCCCTTATTTAGTTTTCTGAAGAGTTTGAGAAGGACTAATATACGGGGCCTTTAAATATCTGCAGTGGAGAGCCGTCTGGTCCTAGGCTTTTGTCTGATGATGGACTTTCTATTAGTGGTTCAGCCTGTTAGGAACTAGTTTGTTTGGTTTTCTATTTCTTCATGGTTTGGTCTTGGTAGGTTGTAAGAATGTATGGAGTTCTTCTAGAGCCGCCCCGTCGTGATCTGAGGACTGTTTATCTGAATAGTAGTCCTCTGGCCTGTGGCACCAAATTACCCTTCTTTAGTACATGACTTATTTGACTCTAACCCCTCTCTCTTTTTTTAAACTCTAGCTTTGGGCATGCCAATTTTGCTGCTATTTTTTTTTTTCATAAAATGAGTCTTTACTCCATTGATTTTTTCTGTTACTCCCTAGTCTTCACTATTTCACCCCTTTCTGCTCAGATCTGTCTTATTTCTGTCCTTCTACCATAGGCTTAGTTTTCCTCCTTGTTGTGGTTCCCTGAGGTAAATGCCAGGGTATTTACCTCAGAGTCTCCCTCTTCCTTCACGTGGATGTTTTTGCTGTAAACATCTCTTTTGAAGTTACTTTTCCTGGATTCCATACATTTTCGTATCTGTTTTGTCTTGTTTTCATTGTCTCAGGGTACTGTCTTATTGATTGAGGCAGAGTCACAATCCAAAGTACAGGCTGATTTGAACTCACAGCAATTTCTGCCTCAGTCTCCCAAGTACTGAGGCTGCAGGAGGCATACTGTCCTAATAAGATGTTTTAGGTTTTCTCCTTTGCTATGCTCAGGACTCTGCTGTTTAGCTTCCGTGTATTTCCACAGCTTCTGAAATGTCTCATTTCTTGTTTCACTATCATGTTGTCATAAAGCATTTAAAACATTGTAAAAGATTAATTTTTTTTATTTTTATTTTATTTTATTTTATTTTTTTTTAGCCAGTATGGTGGCAAATAACTTTAATTCCAACACCTAGGAGGCAGAGGCAGTGGATTTCTCTGAGTTTGAAGCCAGCTGAGTTCCAGGACAGCCGAAGTTGCATAGTGAGACACTGTATCAATTAATTAATTAATTAATTAATTAATTAATTAAGACAAGCCAGGCACTGGTGGCTCACACCTTTAATCCCAGTACTTGGGAGGCAGAATCAGGCTGATCTCTGCGTTCAAAGCCAGCCTGATCTACACAGCCAGTTCCTACACAGCCAGGGCTACACAGAGAGACTCTGTATGGACAAAAACAAAACAAACCAACCAAACAAAATAACGATAATACAAACAAATAAGTAGATGGAAACAATTTTTTTGTGTATGGGTGTTTTGCCTCTGTAAATGTGCATGCTCCATGTGGGTACAGTGCCTGTGGAGCCAGAAGAGAGCATTGGATCTTCTGGAACTTGAGTTAAGGGCTATTGGATTGTGAGCTTCCATATGGGTGCTGGGAATCGAAACTTGGTTCTTCCCAAGAACAACCAGTACTTTTATCTACTGAGCCAGTTCTGAAGCCCAAGGAAACATTTCAATATTCTTTCAATCTTCTTAACTTGGCTGAGTCTTCTTTTCTTCTCTTACACAAGCTCTTCATTGGAGAATGTTCTAGTGGCTTCTGGTGTTCTGGCAAAGGTCAAGTATGGAAAATGTTCTCTGTGTGGGTGAGAGAGAAGCATGCATTCCGTTGCTGTGGGGTGGACATGTTATGTATATCTTCCAGGGTCACATGGCCTGAAGGGTGCTTCATGTTTGTTGTGACCTGAAAGCTTGTGTCTACTCATGTTTGGTATGCTGTGAGCTGCAGGCAGTGATCCTAACATCTTTGAAATGGCTGCCCAGGCTCAGTACTCAGGCTCAGTACCAAGGCTCAGTACCCAGGCTCAGCATCCAGGCTGTTACTGGAAGACAAAGTCAGGCAACATCAGCCATTTGTCTTAACAAGTGTTCCCAGGATCCAAACTGCTGCTCACTTTGCTTCTAGGGTTTCCCTACCACACAGGTCCTAGGATGGAGCTGTTGGCACTAGTGCCACACAGCGGTCACTTCTGAGAAGGGCTGTAATTGTCTTGTTCTTGTCTTTATAGCTCCAGTCCCCAAAAGGCAAAAATGTGACCACTGGACCCCATGCCCTCCAGACACCTATGCCTTCCGGCTGCTCAGTGGAGGTGGCCGAGACAAGTATGCCAAGATCTGCTTTGAGGACGAGCTGTAAGTACTGTGTGGAAGAAGACATGTGTGTGCTTGGCTGTGTTCCCTCTGCTCCCTCCTAGGCCATACCTGCATCTTCTTAGCCTCTGGCAAGCCTGAAAATAAGGGGAGGGAAAAGAACACCCACTGTGTTCCTGGAGAAGAGCGATGAGTGTCTCTGAGCTGCATGTGTGCTGGGTTTGATTTTCATGGTCTCTTGAGGGAGGTTCCCTGTAGTTCACCAGTGAGGCCTCCCAGGCTTGGACTTTTCTTTGTAACAAGTTTTGGGCTTTTTGTTTTATTTTATTTTATTTTGTTTTGAGACAGGATTTCTCTGTGTAGCCCTGGCTGTCCTGGAACTCACTCTATAGACCAGGCTGGCCTCAAATTCAGAAATTCGTCTGCCTTTGTCTCCCAAGTGCTAGAATCAAAGGTGTGCTCCACCATGGTCCGATTTGTGAGAAGATTTTAACTACAAACCCAGTTACTTAGTAGAAACACAGGGATTTCCAAGTCATCCCTTCTGGAGAGGGCCCTGGTGGTTTTGAGCAAGCTCTGCTCAGTAGCCGGTGCTGCTCATCTTCATAGGTGGAGCCTATGCGTCTCCAGAGAGATGTTCCTTTAGTGATATGCAAGGTGGAAGCTCAGGCCTGGATCTTGATTTGCTCAGAGCTTTTTCATATTACATTTAAGATATTTTTACTCATCTCTTGTCTCAGCATTTGCTCCTGTGTATTCTGTTTTATTTTATTTAGGCATTTTGGGAATTTTTAAATAAGTGTATTTTGAATTCTTTATTGTGTTTGACAAAGTGTGTTTCTTTTCTCACTGCTATGATGAACCACTTGAGCAAAAGCAGTCTCAACGAGGAAGGATTTGTTTTGGCCCACAGTTTGAGGGCACAGTGCATCAGGATAGGAAGTCAGCGGAACTGTCCTGAAGCGGCCAGGCAGTCTGTCACCTGGAGAACAGTGAATGCTGGCGCTCAGTCGTGAGGCTCCTGGAGGCTCACTTCCTGCTTTTTATTGAGCCTTTTTGTTTCTCTGTTCCTGATGCTCCACAGTCTACTTTCTTTTTGCCACATTTCTTTCTCTAACTTTTACTGTGGACAGAACTGTTTTTTTTTTGTTTGTTTGTTTGTTTTTGTTTTTTTTTCTGTCACCACTGTTCTCTTCTGCTGTGTCTAATCTTCCCTTAAAACCAACGATCAACTATTGCTTTTAGATTACCATGTCATTTTAGTTTTTAAACTCATTTCTCTTTTTCCAAGTGAGCCTGACATTTTTCTTTTTCTTTTTCTTTTCTTTTCTTTTCTTTTCTTTTCTTTTCTTTTCTTTTCTTTTCTTTTCTTTTCTTTCTTTCTTTTCATCTTCTTCTTTTTCTTCTTTTTTACTTCCAATTGAAATTTTCTGTTTTCCCCACTCTTTTTGAATGCATTAAGTGCTGTTATCTCAGAGTTCAGTTGGCTGGCTGGCTGGAGCCTCTGAGTCTACCACTGTTGTCTGCTAGCTCATTTGGCGTTTGCTTTTGTTGACTTCTTTCCTTGTGTCAGCTTCTTCTGACAGTGTGCCAGGCAGCACATATGAGAATTTCTTTAAAAATAGCAGCAAGACACATAAACACACACCAATCAGTTTTTCATCACTGTAATGGATACCAGAAACTAGATGGTTTGTGGTAGAAAAGAACTCTGTCTCATAGGTCAGGAGGGTCAAGAGCATAGCGAGTGACTTTACAATAGCTGGAGCAGACACAGACATTGCATGGTCAGAAGCCAGAGGCACTCACACAGCAAGATGGGAGTCTCTGTCTTATTTTCTCACTTGCCGTTTTCAGGGACTCAGAGCTATGGCAGATCAGGATGACACAAAGACATTATAAATGGCACTGTTTTGTGGTTTGCCTAGTTCAATAAAATGTGGGCTAAAGTCCACAAATTCTGGCTTTTGTTTAATTTCTCCAAACCTTTGTGACTCTGAGTAAGATCTGAGAGATTTGGTATGGCCCTCTGTTTGCCTTCAGACTTTTGTCTGCAAGGCCCCACGGCTATCAGAGTACTGCTCACTTCTCCAGGCCTCCTCTGAAAGCAGTCAGTGTTCCTGCCAGGGCAAAGGTCTCCTTCAATGTTAGACTCACCCCGCAAGGCCTGTCTTCAGCTGGTTGTTGGCAGCATTTCAGGGCTCTCTCTTATCCCGACAGATCTTTTTTTTTTAATTTTTAAAAAGGTTTTATTAATTACACTTTATTCACTTTGTATCCTCCAATAACCCCCCTCCCCTTCTAATCTCACCTTCCCTCCCACTTCTCCATGCATGCCCCCCCCAAGTCCACTGATAGGGGAGGTCTTTCTCTCCTTCCTTCTGATCCTAGACTATCCGATCTCATCAGGAGTGGCTGCATTGTCCTCTTCTGTGGCCTGGTAAGGCTGTTCCCCCCTTAGGGGGAGGTGATCAAAGAGCAGGCCAATCAGTTCATGTCAGAGGCAGTCCCTCTTCCCATTACTATGGAACCCACTTGGACCCTGAACTGCCATGGGCTACATCTGTGCAGGGGTTCTAGGTTATCTCCATGCATGGAGATATGCGTCTCAGGAAAGACCCCTGTGCTCAAATTTTCTAGTTCTGTTGCTCTCCTTGTGGAGCTCCTATCCTCTCCAGATCTTACTATTTCCCACTTCTTTCATAAGATTCCATGCACTCTGCCCAACAGTTGGCCATAAGTCTCAACATCTGCTTTGATAGTCTGCAGGGCAGAGCCTTTCAGAGGCCCTCTGTGACAGGTTCCTAACTTGTTTCCTGTTTTCTTCTTCTTATGTCCATCCTCTTTGCCTTTGGATGGGGATTGAGCATTTTAGCCAGAGTCCTCCCTCTTGATTAGTTTCTTTAGGTGTACAGATTTTAGTAGGTTTATCCGACAGATCTTTTTAAAAATGTTTTCCTCCTCATCCCCCACTTCCTCTGGGGGTTAGGGCTACCCAGGTTTTTACAACTGAGGATGGAAGTCCTTCCTTGCCTCTTTTTGGATACTCATAGACTATTTTCCAATGCTTAGATAGCACAAAGCCATGAGGCTCCTGGAGGCCTTCAGTTAAGCATGCCAGAGGCAGAATAGTGAGGCACTTGTTGCTCACCTTATAGCTTTGTCATGAAGGACAAACTGCAGATTCTCTTCATGATGCTAGTGGGTCTTTTGATGCTAACCTCAGTAGAGGTTCAGGATATGCACATAATTGTAATCATACAACACAAGTTCAAACATGTTTATACACATGTGCAAATAGACACAATACATGCACATATGAATGCAGAAATCTGCACACATACAACTTGTATACATACTACACATAACACACTTATGCACGTGTGTATACACATGAATACATACAGACATACCACATATATCCACATATAAGTCACACATCCCACACACATGCACAAACACTATCCCTATGATCTCCGATGACAATTACCATCTCTAGGAAATAGTTTAGTCTTCCTGGGTTTCAGACACAAAAAGTAAATTTAAATTGCATTTGATATTGACATTTCATTTTTTAAACTGACAAGCAAAAATGGCCTGGAAAGATGTTTCAATGGTTAAATGCACTTACCGCTCTTCTAGAGGACCTGACTTCAGCTCCTAGCACTCATGTTAGATAGCTCACAGCTGCCTTTCTCTCCAGCTCCATTCTGTACCATCTTCTGACCTCCTCAAGCACTGCACTTATGTGCACAGACTACACACCTATTAAATAAGAATCTTTTAAAAAGAAAAGCAAAAATCAAGTGATGCAATATCAAGTGTTTATTAACGAGATAAGCAGGGCTGGACCTGGTGGGTGGGTGAAAGGGTGATGAAAAGTAGGCAAAGCCTGCAGGTCCTGAGGTGGGGAAGGAAGTTGAGAATGAGCGAAGAAAAAAGGAGATGCGAGGAAGCCCAGCTTAGAGGAGATCTGCCATCCTCTCTCAAGACTGTGAGACCAGGCATGGATTCTTAGGGCCTGAGAGGGACTCACTGCAGAAGCCTTGGTGAAGAACCTTCATGTCTGGCCTTTGATCCAGATTTTAAGGTGAAACGTAGTTTCCAGGCACCCAGGAACTGAATCTGAATCCTGCAGGTGTATAGAGCAAGCGTGGGTAGTTTGGGGGAGCAGTACCAGCCACTGCATACTGTGGAAGGGACAGCAGGAATGAGAGGGGGTGCCACGGCCCTGAGCACAGGCCTATTGAGGGAGGGCTGCAGGGAAGGGAGGGCTGATAGTGAGGGAGGGCTGATCACGCTGCCTAAGTAGGAGCTCCTTGATTGACTCTCATTCACTTTTTAGACTATTAGGAGAGAAGGTCGGGAATGTGGCAAGAGGAATAAACATCGCAGTTGTTAATTGTAAGTGGTACTTGTGTTTCTCAGGAAATCCCTCAAAGCCTGAAATAGTATTTCCACAGAGACCTTGATGTTTCTTTTAAAAAGTCAATATGTGTGTATTCATATGCACAGTCATCTGAGTATGGGCACACATATGTTACAGTCTATGTGGGGGTTAAAGAGCAACCTCAGATGTGGGTTCTCACTTCGCCCTTTCCTTGGGATCTCTTCTTTGGGTCTCTGTTTTTGTTTTGTTTCTTTCTTTTTTTTTTGCCACTGTGCACCACTAGACAAGCTGGCCAGTGAGTCTCCACCTCTCATCTCCACACAGGATTACTGGGATTACAGACACACAGTTCTGTGTCAGTTTTACACAAGTTTTTTGGAATTTGAACTCGGCTCTTCATACTTGCAAGGCAAGCATTTTATCCACTGAGCCAGCTCCCCAAGCCAAGACCATGGGTTCAACACATAATGTCATATCTAGGTCTACATTGTAATGAGTTCTAAGATGATACAGCTGTTTAATAGTCTTACTCTACAAACCATTTATGGTTCAACAACAACAAAATAAGCAAAAACTGAATCTAAGACTTTTCTATTGAGGAAGGGCAGGCAGAGAGGACACAGTGAAGCTCAGATCCACACAGGCCCTGGGGATCCTTTTGCTCTCGGAGCTGGGGAGCGAGTAGAGGGAACCAACACTGACCAGTTCTCTCTGGCTGCTGTGGGCCATGGGATCCTGTGCAGGATGCATCAGCCTCCTCTGGGATGGTAGTAATTTTAGGGGTCCCTTGCAGTAGGAACCACAGCAGGTGAGAAAACAGGGGTCATACAGAAAGCAGCCAGTGACGGTAGGGCGGTGGGGCAGGACAAAACACTCTCAATTAGATGACCCCTTTGGACACCTAGTGTGACGTGGAAATGTCTGGAGGGCTCTGATAGTTAAAAGGGAAAGAAGAGGAGCTTAAGATCCTGTAGCTGACACAGACCAGAGAGTCCTAGAGAAGTGGCCAGGTACCTTCTCCCTGGTGGAGGTGCTCCTTGGAGGTCAGCTTATTGCTATGTGACTTCCTCGGGAGAAATAAAAACTTCCATTCACCCCAAACAAGGAAGGAGCAGATAGGCCAGACACAAAGCCCAGTGGGTCTAGACTGGTGACATAAATGACATAAATGAATTTGTTTGGGCTGTTCACTGCAGCCTGGGTGACTCACAGACAGCCTTGCCACAGCTATTTCCCAACCCTCTGCCTACCAACGTCCTACTTTATAGGCTCGCAGGCACAGCAGCAAACCCAGTTCAGCCCTCCTCTTAGTGTTGAAGAGGCAGAGGTGGCTGCAGGCTCATACAAACTGGGGTGCTAAAACTAAGCTCAGGTTCCATGTCTCCGTGTGCCCTGACCTTGCTCTTACAGTTCTGGTTTCAGCAAACACTGACCATGGGAAGGACGACTTGCAGCCTATAGGAAGGACAGCCTGTATTGCTGCAGGTTGGGATAAAGATAACCATAAGATGGAGTTTCTCTGGCCAGAGTTTGGAAGAATAATCCCATCACACAGCCCTTCTTCAGGCTAGGGACCACTCTATCCTATTTCCTCCAGAGTCCCTTAGAAGAAATGTGCCCAAAATGGCAGCTAACACTACAGCATACACTCGGTCCCACGAACTTTCTCTTAAAAGGCTGTTTCTCTTACTTTCAGATGAGACTGGGAAGGTGTTAGCAACAAAGTACTTTGATATGTACGAAGGTGGTAAGAAAGCCTTTTCTGATTGAAATGAAGACTGTGTAGACCCCATGGGGAAACTGAGGCATGGCTTGATGAAGAAGTAGAGTTTCTTTGGCCTGTGTTTATCATATGTAGGTTCGGTCACAGTTCTGAGTCCTGTGCTCTAGGACATCACCCTTGGGACTGACCTCTTGTCCCTGATGGTAGAGGTGGCTAATGGGTGCTTACATAAGCTGGGGCTGGAGCCAGGTTCAGGTTTAATTTATTCAGGGCTTTCCACTCTGTATGGCTTGCCTTGTTCCCATCTTTGTTTGTTTGCTATACCCCAAGTACTTGCTGCAAGTTGTCCATGTCCCCTGGGCTTCTCTAAGATAGCTTCCCATGGAGCCCCCGACATCACTCCTGAGGAGGTAGCCGAGGCATTGACTGTTCCCTGAGACCAGTAGAGGGAGCAGGGGGTGCAGAGTAGGTGGGGGCCTCCCTCACTGAGAAGACTGAACTGCTGTCTGGCCTTGATCCTCCAGACAACTCTGGGCCAATGGTCAAGTTCATTCAGAGCGCCCCTTTGAAATCCCTGCTGTTCATGGTGACGCACGATGATGGGAGTTCCAGGTGAGTGTGCAGCCAGCCAGGAGGAAGGCAAAGGCCCCTGGATCTGGCGACTCCTAGAGAGTGAGATGCTTTCATGAGGGAAGGGAAGAAATGGTCAGGGCAAGTGCCGGAAACCGCTCCCACACCTGCACCAGGGCATGTTTCACGCAAAGAGACATGTGCATACATATGCTGTGCACACATTCATGTGCTCACACACAATGCACACACATACTCAGACACACCTGCTTATTTGTACGCAGAAGTTTATACACAAGCTCACATGCATGCACACGTGTTTGCAGGCACACATATAAACACATATAACTATCTACCAGGAGTACTTATGTAACTCAGTGACTCTCTAAATACATCCCACTAGTTCAAAGAGCCTGTGGAAATACAGAAAGTGGGCTTGTTTTGGGACACTGGGCCTTTTTGCCCTCCTTCTGCAGCCTTCCTTGGCTCCCTCAGCTAAGCTGTTGGAGCATGAAAAAGGGAACATTTGCTATTTGCCTTCATCTTCCAGCTACTTGTGATGGATTTGCTATGTGCAAGCAGGAGGGCCCCGGGATGAGGTGATGCTGGTTGAGTGGAAGGAGAAGACAGGACAGTGCAACATTGCAACCTTCACAACTGAGAGGTCACTGGGCTCAAAAAAAGTACAAAAGGCTCCTGGATATGACCATATGCCCATTAGTAGGGTCACATGGTCCCCTAGCAATGCTGCCCTAGAGGTGAAACCCTGGGCTTTAGGGAGTCAGGCCAGTCTCTCTTCCATTCAGGACAAGTAGTGGGACACAGCCAGGACAGCCAGCCAACCAGTCCCACCCCCTATACGTACATACACATACATACATGCACATGTACATGCACGCAAACACACACACACACACACACACACACACACACACACACAGAGGAGGCCTTCTAATGCTTTCTCCTTTGACCCAGACTGCAGGCCCAAGCGAAGGATGCCATAGAAGCCCTTGGAAGCAAAGAAATTAAGAATATGAAGTTCAGGTCAAGTTGGGTATTTGTTGCAGGAAAGGGCTTTGAGCTCCCTTCAGATATTGAGAGAGAAAAGGTGAGTGTTTTACCCATTCCCTCTCAGACAAGGCTGTGGGGTGTAAGATGTCTCATCAACAGTCATTTATACACAGAGCACTGGCAGCCCATTCACTCTATTCCAGACTCCTTCAGTCTCAATGGAGTCTGCAAATGGGATGCTGGGGTTGGTTTCTGTCCCTGGTGTGGCCATGCTGTTTGGGCAGGAGCTAACCTTCTTTAGTCCCTCTTCTGGGGTAGCAATCACACAGTCACAGAGGGGACTGCCTGGGGCAGTTATATATGAACCACTTTTAATATGAACTGTCAAGTAGGTGTGGACAGAGTGGCTTTGGCTGATTGCCATCCTTGAAGGAGTCATCTGCGGCTTGATGCCTTCATTTATCGAAGAAACAGGCAAAGGAGGGAAGTGAGCAAAGTTCCGATGAACATCCCAGCTGATGGGGCGTGCTACATGGCTGTGCAAGGTCGATGCCATCACCCCTTTTTGACAGACATAAGTGGGTCTGAAGAGGAGACTGGCTGTACCACCAAAGTCCATAGCTCTGATAAGGCCATCTTCCTGCTTAGCTAGAATTCCAAAAGGGCAGAGCTTGCCCCTTCCCCAGGGTTACACCAGGTCACATGATTCAGCTTGAGCCTTTGCTCCCACTGTCTGGCATCATGGTTTAAAGAAGACAGTTGCAGCCAGGAGCAGCTGAGTCTCCTCTGGTTGGTATAGTATCTTCTAGGAGGAGGGTGACATCTAGGTCACTGTTACTGGCTCCAGAGATCCTGTCCCTTCTGCAACACCCTCATATCTGAAACAGGAACCTGGAGGCCATGATTAGGTTGACATGTGCCAGTCAAAGCATGTTTTCACCATGACCCCCGGTTAGTTTGTACACAGAAAGCCAGCCCTTCAGTGTTGAATATCTGTGGGCAGTGGAGGCCTCATGGTCACCTTCAAAGGGAGAAGGCTCTGGCTGGTGGCTCTCTAGGCCCAGAGAGATTGAAGGAAGACAGGCATGAGAGTAGGGCACAGGGCTTCAAGGTGAGGTTTGCTGAGAACACATGTGGTTTTGTTCAAGCTTCAGTTTTCCTTTGGTACCAGTGACTGTGTAGTGGGGGTTCAATGGGTTCCTAAGGAGGGGCAAAATGAATGGGGTGGGACAAGAGACACGAAGAATGAAGACCAAGACAGGCTGTGTGATCAAGGTCTTGTTTATTTGAAAAATTTCACACAACTTTATAGGGAGAAGGCAGGAAGGGAAAATGCATCAGCAAAGTAGTTTATGATACAAGAGATAGCAGGGTGGTTTATGATGCAAAATGCCACAAGAATGTTTGCTAAAAGAAATACCACA
Organism: Meriones unguiculatus; assembly: GCF_030254825.1. Taxonomy (NCBI): domain Eukaryota; kingdom Metazoa; phylum Chordata; class Mammalia; order Rodentia; family Muridae; genus Meriones; species Meriones unguiculatus. Next base: position 98,860,169 of record NC_083364.1, on the reverse strand, counting down.
AGAATGTTAGCTAAGATATCTCAAGATGCTCTAGCCTGACAAGCAGATGTCTCATAAGTTTCTGGAACATAAATCTCTCACCCATGACCTGTTGCAGCTGTTGGTAACTTTCCAGTAGCTGGCTTTGGATCCCAGCAGTGGGGAGATACCCCACTTGTGTTGGCTTCTGGGGCACACTCTGAGAGTGAATTTAGGATTCCCTTCACTCCAAATGACCCATACCACAGACAGATGTCTTCTTAGGCTATGTGGACAAGCTAGTTCAAATCCTTACCAGCAGGAAAGGGATAAAGACACACCAAAGTGGGCTCAAGGAAGAAGGCTTAGGTCTCAAAACCTACTTCAAAGCTGCAGTCATCAGAACGGCTTGGCATCTGTGAGGACAGGCATAGAAGAGTGAGTAGAGCTAGAGTTCCAGAGACCACAAGGTTTCCCTCAGACCTGACCAGATGATTTTGTCTAGTGAACCAAGACCATCTCTTTAGGGGTGAATAGTTTCTTTAATAAAGTGCAGGGGGAACTGCATATCACATGGGGAGAAAATGGATTTGGTTCCCTGCCACACACCACATACAACAATGCAGAATGAGTCAAACACCTAAATGCGGCAGAGGTAAAACTGCCAACCTCTCTCAGCAGGATAGCAAAACAGGCAGAAATCTCCACCATCCTGGGCTAGTCAGCGGCTTCTGGAAGAGTGCAGTGTTACAGCAAAAGGAAAGAGAGAACACATTCAGCTTTAGAATTACAGAGCTTTCTGTTCCGAAGGACACACGAAGAAAGAAAACAGCCAGGCACCATGGTCTGTCATTTTAGCACTCAGGATGTGGAGGTAGACCAATCAGGAATTCAAGCCATTTTTGGCTACCTTTGAGTTCAAGGCCACCTTGGGCTGCTTGAGATCTTGCCTCAAACAAGAGCTACAAAGTGAGAAGAAAACCACAGAGTAATTGTAGGAGAAAAATATTTGCAAATAACAGACTTGTGTCCAAAATATATAAAGAGCTCTTATAATTCAATGATTAAAAAGATAATCCAATAAAAATAGCCAAAACCTCTGAATAGATAGATGCTTCTTCAAGGAAGATGTGCACACAGACTGATGACAAACTGTGGACAGAGGCTTAGTAGCCCAAGTCATGAAAACAAAACCAGCTCAGATCTCAGTGAGATGGAGCCTCAGGCTCACTGTGGTGGTTGTAATCCTAACTTGTAGTGAGACGGGTAACTGGTGAAGAACATGTACAAAGCCTAGAATTCTCGAGTGGCTAGAAGAGACGTAAATGAGGAACAGTGGCAATTTCTTCAAATTAAAAGAGACAGTTCCTCTTAGCCCAACAAGCTTATTTGTGAGCATGGCTTCCCTCAGGAACTGGGGTACAAGTTTACACAGTGTGCTCTTCCAGCCAGAGGGCAGTGTCAACATAGGCTAACCGTGAGGAATATTCAGCCCTGTCCGTACTGAAACTGCCATAAGCGATTGCATGGGAGATTCTTGAAAACGCTATGCGGAGTGACACAAGCAAAAGCAGATGTGATGTGTTGTATGCTTCCATTGTTAGACAAAATTTCTAGAATGAACAGATCCAAGGGGACAGCAAGTAGGTTAGTGGCTGCTTGGGGTGGGGAAGGACAGCAATGGCTGCTGCAGTGTGAGGCTTCTCTTTCAGGGGATGCCATGTCTTAGTGGTGGTGACCGGGGCATGCTCTGGGAATACGCTAAATGTTGTCAGCAGATGAGTTCCGTGGTATGTGAGTGAGGTTTCAATGGGGCTGTGGTGTAAGAAAAGGCAGTAGGCTAGGATGCTCCACTGCCAGTGAAAGAATTGAAGATGTGGAGTAAACTCCAGTGCGAATACATGTTTGCTGAGTGACAAGTGCTAATGCCCTCTGGCAGTGGCCTGTGTGGAGTCTGGACTGCATGGTCCTGTCCCCACAGCTGAGAGCTAGATAACGAGCTGTCCCCCTGGCAATGCACACCAAATGCACACTTACGTGGGTCAAAAGTAAACAGAGTGTGGGACCAGCTCACACTGCTGCTGTTTTCACACGCTCTTAGCTGCCCTATCAAGCCTCAAGCCGCACTGGCCACTGCACAAGACCCCCATCCTCTGGGAAAGGACTAGAGCTGCATTTAAAGGCTATTGAGAGACACTGAGCCTGGGTGTGGTAGTTCGGGTCTATAATCTCAGTACTTGGAAGGCTGAGGCAGGAGGAGCACTGTAGGTTCCAGGCCAGCTTGGACTACAGAATAGGATGCTCTTTAACTAAAGAAGCTGAAGAAAGGAAAGGGAGGCAGAAGAAAGGGATGGAAGGAGGGCAGCCAGGAAGTAAAGATGAAATGACAGAAAGAATGGGCTGGAGAAGAAAGGGGCATTGAGAAATGTAACCTCAGCTTGGGCTAAAGAGAGTGCTGCCGTGAGATTTCTGCTCACAGCAGACACCGATCCCGCAGATTTTGATGAGCTTAGTGGATAAACGACACCCTTTTCTTCCCCTCACAGATCAACCACTCAGATCCATCTAAGAACAGATACTCGGGCTGGCCAGCAGAGATACAGATCGAAGGATGCATACCCAAAGGGCTGAGCTAGCAATGTCTGGACTTCAATAAATGTGTTTTGTGCATATATGAGCAGCTGCAATATGCAGGAGTCTGATCCCTTGCCGTGCAGCTGGGGAAAGTGTTGATACTGACTCGAAGTTCGTTGTAAACCAGTAAGACACCGTTGGTTACACTGAGTCTCAGCAGCTGATGTTACCGGGCTGCTGTGTAGAGTGTAGGTGTGCGTAACCAGAAAAGCAAGCAGACAGGACTCGTTCTGGGGGAAACTGGATGGAGGGTGGAGAGGAGCAAAACTCTTGCTGGCTGCTGAGCAGCGTTATGCTCTTGTCTAAGTCAGGCCACTGTGTCCCCACAGCTCTTCAGAGTGTGCGCTTGCCCCACTGTCACTTGGAATGCCCGTGTTCCCGCCATTATCTCCTGGGGAATGAAAGAGCCCTTAGCCAACATTTGGTCACCTCACATTTGGCTCTTAAACTTCCCTGAAGGGTATGGATTTATTTGCTCCGCCTCTGTGCAAGGCACTGGTTGGCCAGGAGTGAGCCTGGCACTGTGCCTTGGTTATGAACCTCCTTTCAGGAGGGCAGCCATGTAGCTCAGACTCGGAGAGACTCCTTCCCAATGAAGCCAGTGGGTGGCACCTGTGGCCAGGTTAAGAATGAAGCCCGGAGGACAGACATCACTGACTGGAATCTGCTCTGAGCTCCTTCCTGTGCTGCCCACCAGAGGAGCCAGGAGCCTGCACAGCAGTGTGATTGGCTCTCTGGCCCAAGGGGTCTCAGCTTCAAGTAAGGGCATGGTTTGAGACGTCAGCAGAATGACCTCAACATGGGTGATGGTCTAATGGACAAGATGCTGGCTGCACAAGCATGGCAACCGGAGCTGGACCCCAAACCTTCATGTAAAAAGCTGGGCATGGTGGTGCACACTGCAGACCCCACACAGGAGGCCACAGGCCAGCTGGTCTAGACGTGAGCTTCCAGCTCACATTTCGAAAAAACAAGGTATTTGGGACAGGCAGATGGCCGAGTCAGGGAAAGCTTCCTGCATAACCCAAGTTCAGACCCCTGGGGTGGTAGGAAAAGGAGCTGTGGCAACAGTGCTGCAGTGCCAGGGCCCTGGGAAAGGCAGAGGCCGGTGGCTTCTTGGCTGGTCTGCAGCAGGAGCTCTGGGCCAGGGTGAGACCCGTAGAGGAAAACACTCTCACTTCTGACTTCCACACAGGCACATATAGAGGAATGTATGTATTTACACAATCTACACACAAACACAGCCACATACACAAAGGAATAAATTGTGTTAGAAGAAGATAGCTGACTTTGACCTCTGGCCTTGCCACAGTATGCACACACAGCATACATACACACATTTCACACTCACCATACACATACACACGTGCTTGCACACACGCATGTACGTACACATACACTCACATATGTGCACACACTCATCATGCCCACACTCACCATACACACCATATACACATGCACACACACACACCATTTATACACACACACATACACATATGCACACACACCATACACATACTCATCATACCCACACAACATACATACACACATACCACACACCTATGCACCATAAATACATGTACACACACACACACACACACACACACCACGGAAGCCAACAATACACACACACACACACACACACACACACACACCACGGAAGCCAACAATACATATAATGGAAAACACCTGCTACCCTGAGCCCTCCCCCCCCCGCTCCTTAATGCACAACCCATCCTAATCTCTTGTCGTCCAGCTGCTGCAATCATTTCTTCCTGAGTTGCACACTAGCATCCAGCTGCCTGTACCCTTTCTGTCCAGTGAAGATGCTGGAGAGAGTGGACAGGCAGACGCTTTCTGCCCTGCTCCTGCCTGGAAATGTGTTGCCAGTCTCCTACTGGCCCCTCACCCGCCCACCCCCGGCAGGCTGGCTCCACAAGGCTGACTGCAGCTGGCTCCTGGCTGACACCAAGAGAGAAGAGGAAGTTCTCAAAGAGGCAGCTTTCGAGGCAGGAGGAGGCACAAACTTGCCAAATTCCCCAGTTAATCAGGCTTTCCAGCATTCCCTGTATGTCTGTGTGGTGTGCACCAGGGAATGCTGGCTAGCTGACTTTCCTGGCAGCGTTATCATGGTCCTCTGTGGAAACAAGCCCTTTGCAAACCTGAGGAAAAGAGAAACTGCAAAACTGAGGAAAGAGAAGGCTATGGAGAGTCATTCTACTTCAGCAGGAAGACATGGCCCTCTCAAAGCACAGGAGGATGCCACCTTCCTGAGGAGTCAGTGGCTTCGAAGGATCCTTCCTGCTCCCAACTCTGTCATTTCTTTGTCAGGGGGCTGAACTGGCTGGGCACCTCAGCTGGGTGGATCCTGGCTTTGTGCTGTCCTGTCTGGAAGCAGTGCTGGTGTTGATGGGGTCCTGGCAGGACAGTTCTCCCAATTTCCTTTTATCTGAGGGAGAGGCTGAACCCCACGGGAAAGGGAGCTAGCCTTCTTGGGAGGGGGTAGAACGAGTGTTTCCAAGGAACCACTGTGCTGCCAGTGGTAAGACAGAATAGTGGTAATGCTTATCCATTCTTGGCTTCCCGTGAAGGTTGAGAAACCATAAAGAAACATTAAACATCACCTCTAAGCAGAAAGCACATGCTGACAGATGCCATGTGTAGCCACTGTGGGTTCATTTGTATGAAAAAACCAGGTCCATCTCTCCTGCCCAAGTTCCCACAGGGCAACAGGGTACCACTTTTAAGGTAGTATCTCTGCCATCATGAACTTTAAGGAGAAGCCTATAAGCATAGATGCTGGGCTCAGTTTTGGGGAGGCTGCCTGAAGATGTGGAAGTCAGCATGGGGCCCTCCAAGATTCTATGGGAGGAGAAAGCCAGGTGAGGCCCCTCTGGTAATCATGAAAAGGTTGGGTCCTGAGGATACAGAGCAGGACAGGGACAGTCTGAGCTTCCATAGCACCTCATCCCCCGCCAACCTGGGAGCAGCCTGGCATTCACAAATAACAAGGAGCTCCAGTGTGGCCCTGTGCAAGGATTAAACACGTAGTGATTAACCAAGAGTCACCAGTGATGCATTTGTGTCACGTTGAGGAAATAAAGAAAAACACTTCCCCTGGAGCCATTTAACTGAGCACAAGTCCAAATCAGAATTCTTCACTTCATGATCCCTGCATCTTCTGTCTCCATCTGTCTATGTGTGAGTCTGATTCTGTGCCTGCCTTCAGGATGTCTTGTGAGTCTGTCCTTACGTCTGTGTGTCTGACTAATAAAGGACTTTGCTGTGTATTTACTGAACAGCATTAAAAGCATCATATATTGAGGGACTAAGACACTATTTTACAGAAATCTTTAACAGAGTTTTACAAGAGACCAAGTGACTGGCTTTGATCAGTTCCAACTGATTCCAACTGACCCAAGCAACAAATAGTAGTGCAAACATCTTTGTTTACTAACGAATATCTATAAATGGATATTTATTTTAGAAGGTTGATTTAGAAGGTATATGCTGTTTTTAGCAAATGATATGTGTCTAGTTCTAGGTGGAGGGCATGGAAAAGCACACAATTTAAGATTATGTAGCTGTCCTGTCATTAGTCTGATGGGTCAGGCCCTTGTTCAGCCAGTGTTCACCTGAGCTGCAGAGAAAAGCCGGAAAACACAACTAGCCCAAACTGTGTCAAGGGAGGGCACAGTCTCTCCTGGAAGCCTTCCTGCTCCTCTGCAGGCTGTCCCGATTCTCTGAGGTTACACTTACCCAAAACGGATGGAATTAGCCAGACACTTGTTGTATGGCAGCTTATTCCTCCTTTTATGATAAGACTCCATCTCAGCCTTAGCCTGTAACCATGACGACTAAAGCAGCATAGCACAGTGGTTGCCAAGCCAGGGGGAAGTAATGCAGCTATGGACACACCGTAGGGAGGGTCAGGAGATAGATCTTCCTCAGCTACACGTGGCTTTGGGAGATGGAGCAGACATGAGTCGAGAGGGTAACTGAGAGCAGGTCTTCATGATGGAGCTTCTGTGAGGATGCCATGGGGCTGGAGTTTGAGGTGCTGCTGCTGTCTAGAGGGTCGCCCACACTCCTGTGACTGGCCCCTCACTTGTGTTCTATAAGCAAGACTGATGAATTCCTGGGTCTCACAAGTTAGACACTGGTGAAGTTGTACTTTTGTCTGTAGCAGCTCTCCTGGATCGGCAGGGCTGGCTCCTAGACACTCTGACTACATTTTCTTCATTTGCATACAGTTTGCATATGCTAGACTGGAAACCTTCATTTTTATGTTCTGTGTCACAGTCGTGTACTGGGATCTTGGCCTGAGTCTTTGCCCTACAAATCTAAGTTTCCTGCCTCTGCCCACATCCTTTCCCCAGTCCATTCTCTTTGTGCCCCTGCCCGACCTCAGGCCTTAGAAGTGTTTTCAGTGTATGACTTCAGGGTTGCTTTGAGGGAGAAATATGTTGGTTCACAGCCCCTCAGCCTCCTCCTTTAGTGTTGTATATTCTTTTACTTGCTGTGGTTTGGAGTTAGCAAAAGCAAAAATAAACAAATAAACAAAAACCCAAAAAACAAATAAAATCCAAACCCTTTGACTTTCCATTTCAGTCACATAAAGGCATCTGCATGGGATTGAGAAATGAGACAAACTTTAAAATAAATTTGTGTATGTATATATGTGTGTGTGTGTTTCTGTGTGTGCATGTCTGTGTGTCTATGTTGTGTAGGTTGAAGAACAAACTTGGGTGTCCCTGCTTAGGTGCCCTCTACTTCTTGAATAGGATCTCTCACTGGCCTGCAACTTTTGCCCAGAGCCCTCCCAGCTAACTTTTGCCCTGCCCTCCGGGAGCTCTCTTGTCTCTGCCTCCCATCCCACTGTGGCTGAAATAGCAGGTGTGCCACTCTGCCTGGCTGTGTATGTAGGTTTCGGGTATTTGAACTCAGGTCCTCCTGCTAGCATAACTGACCCACCTCTCCCGTCCCACAAAATACTGGCTTGTTCTTTTCATTTTTTGTTAAATATGGACCATGCCACTGAAAGTGAGAACCTAGAGACTTTAAGGCAGCCCTTTGTGCCTCAATTTCCTTCCAGCACGGCAGTCAAGCACACATGTGCATAGAGACTTTAAAGATAAAACTTGATCTGGAAACCTGTAACAGTCTGCATGAGACCTGTAAGTGGCAGTCTGTCCACAAAGCCCAACATAGCCATCTAGTGACAGGCATGTGAAACCACACTTGCAAAGGTACCCAGAAATGGGGATGGCAAAATGGGGAGTGTGGCTTCCAAAATAAAACCAAAGGGCAAGTGTCTCCCTGGTGATTAGAAAGCAGCAACCTGGGTGTTTGCCTATTCACTGCTTCCTCTCCTCCTAATGAAGTTTTGCTTATATTTTGTGACATGGTCTCATGTGTAGCTCAGTTAGCCTGGAACTCAAAATCCTCCTGTCCCAGCACTGCCCCCCCCACCTCCACTCCACCCCTCCACACCCTAAGCCCCACTACAAACCACCCTGAGTACGGGAACATACCACTGTACCAGCTCAAATGGTGTCTGAATGCTTCAGAAAGTTTTTCCATTTCCTCTTCCTGTGGGTGCTGTTAATAAGAGAGTACAAGTCATGGAAGAGCCTATAGTGTGTGCCTCTCCTGTCACATATGGCATATGGATGTGTGTGCATGTGGGCAGCTTTTCTTGCCTGTCTGTGTGGCCAGGGCTCAATCTTGGGCATCTTTCTCTATTGCTCTCCACCTTTCTTTTTCAGACAGAGTCTCTTACCAAACTTCGAGTTTGCCCTTCCAGCTAAACAGGCTGTCCAGGGAGCCCAGGAATCCACTGTCTCTATCCCCAACTTCCTCAGCCCTGGGATCAGAGATGGGTAATTGAAGTTATGTTATGTAAATATGTTTTTGTTTTAATCCCAAGTGGGAGATAAGTGGGGCTGCTTTTAGTTTGTCCATACCTGATAATTGCCTCATGCAGCTCCGAGAGGGGCATGGTCTTTGCCAGCTGGTAACAGCCTCTTGAGGCTGGGAGAGGAGCATGGTCTTTGGCAGCCACCTTAGTGGAATCCTGAAGACTCAGAGAGGGAATAAATACCAGCACCCAGGGAGAGCAGGGATAGGCTTTGAGGACACTTCACAGAGACGGTAGGAGGAGGAACGCTGTTTGTTCGACCCATTGCTGTTGCTGTGCTTGTCTGCTGTTACTGGTTTGCTAGGTACTCTGACGGCTGAGATTGGACTCTCCCCAAAGAACGTTACCCTAACTAGCCAGAACTAGCCAAAAATAACTCTGCCCCCTCTCCCTACTAACCTTCTTTCTCTCCTACCTAGTGTTGTGGGAAGGTATTAGGAGAGATAAGGGGCAGAGAGGAGAGAAGGAGATGTAAGAAACCCCATTAAGATTGTTACAATCAAGACACCAACAGAAATGCTTGTTTTTCACATGCTGCTAGGATCTGAACTCAGTCCACATGTTTTCATAGGAAATATTTCACCCACTGAGCCATCTCTGTTATTGTGCAGGTGATTCAACTGGCCTGCCTTCAGAGGCCTTCAAAGTCCTGGCAATGTTTTATGTCATCATCTGGTGCCACCAGCAGCAAGTGTGTGTGTGTGTGTGTGTGTGTGTGTGTGTGTGTGTGTGTGTAATAAAAGGACCCACCTGCCACTCCAGCTCTCTGGGTCTTTCTCTTGGTCTGTCTCTGTCTCTCAGTCTCTCTCTGTTCCAGCTTCTCTCCCCCCACCATGGCCCACTCTCTGTCTCCATCCCTGCAACAGGACCCCTTCGCCTTCCCACAAAAAACCTCCTTATACTAGATTTGTTGTGTGGCATGTTATTCCTTACACTATTACAACAATCTCCCTAGCCCCTGAATAGCCATTTTTAAAAACTAAAGCACAGTTCTCAGATGTTTAGCTTACTGAATATTTCAGCTGCTTCCAAAAGTAACCTCCTCTAGAGGCTGGCCCACTAGGGCATATCCTTACCACACAAAGGTTGTGCACCAGGTCCTGAGGTCTGGCTCAGCATGTAGAATGCAGGAAGGCTTCAGAGGTGGCTGGGTGAGCTGAGGGCCATGCCAGGGTCTCCCCTTGCATTCCAGCATGTTCATTGAGCTTGGGCCTTCCCTCCACTTACTTTATCTTTGGTATTTCCCAGAACCCCATATGTCCTGTGACCTGCAAGAACCTCAGAGCCATGAGATTAAAAAAAAAACAGTTCTGAACCCGACAAGCAGGAAGTGTTATTTATTCAGACTGAATCAGACATCCCACCCCCTTTCAGTGGTATACATCTTAGCAGGATGGACACGTACAAAAATAATATTATTCTAGAAAACTCCAGGGTGGAAGGCCCGGTATGTGTCAGCAGCCAGGAGCCACTCTGTGGCACAAATACCCCCTTGTTCCACACATATTCTAATCGTATGTTGATTTGAAATTAGTTCAGTGTCCCAGAAATGGAGGGAGATTCCCAAAGAAAACATTAACCAGTTAGAAGCATCTTCAGAAATACAATTTACACTCAAGAACCATGTATGAAAATATGAAGAAATGAGAGCTACACAAAATACACTATACAAAGTACTACTTTCTGCCTTTTCCAGAATTCGGCAGAAGGAGGCTCGGATCACTTATTTATTTATTTATTTGCAAAGTCTTACCATGTAATTTGGGTGGTGTGAACCTCACTATCTACACCAGGCATCCCGGATACCTACCTGCCTCTGCCTCCTGTGTTGGGATTAAAGGCAAGTGCCACCATACCTGGAGCATGGCTTATAGTTCTCCCACCAGAACCCAAACCTTGCATGCCAGAGAAGCAGGGAGTGTAGTGGCCCTTTCCATGACCAGAGAGCATCTTAAACCTTAAGGATACTCAACTGTGCAGTTGAATGGAGGCAAAAGGAAACACAGCCTTTTTACACTCTGAAACTTCAGTTTTCACTAGCATGTAAGAACCCCACATACTCTGTGAGTTTGAACTGAGTCCCTCTCTGGTGAGACTGTGTGATACTGCAGCAAAGGGGGAAAGGGTGGGGAAGCTATGTCTGTCTGTCTTCATCTTAGGAGGAAATTACTAAGTTCTCTCCTTACATGGCATTCTTCATTCAGCAGTACTCACCCTGGCAATGTGGGACTCTGTGTTTTCTTTCCCAGGTAGACAGGGCACAGATGCGAGGATGACAGTAGCAGGAAGGAGGCTCTGCCCACCCAAACTATTCTCCCAGGATATGTCTCTGATGGAAGCCATCACTGGAGGAATATGGTCATGGCTTTCAGAGTGGGTGGGTGGTCCAACAAGGCTGATTATCACAAGACTGCCCCGCTTCAGTTGTCAGGATTCCTTTCTGAGTAGACAGTCCCAAAAAGTATTTTGGCCAAGTCGGTGTGGCTGGAGTAACTTTCTCTTGCCCAGTGAACTGCCCAGCACACAGCTTTGACTGCTCAGCTTCAGGCCTGGCTCTGCTCCTAACTCAGGCATTCTGCTCTTACTAGAGTAGCCATCTTCTAAACAAAATAAACTGCCCTATGCTGAATGTCTGCTGGTGGCCAGTGATCAGCTTGAGGGGTTGACTTTGGAAATTCCTGACACGTAGGGCATGCTGAAAACTGGAGTGAAGTGGGTTGCCCACCCTGTCTGGGGCGGGGGGGGGGAACTGTACCTCTCTCCTGACTCCTTCAGCCCTTGTCCTCCTCTAAAAGTCTAGACTTTATCAGCTCCCAGGAATCTCTGACTTTGCTGATGAATTGACCAATCTGTGTTTGGCTCAGGGAACATGCAGGCTACTGCCCTCTAACATATTCTCTGTCAAGGTTGACTTCAATGCCTGGACATTCCTAAGACTGGGGATGGGGTGGGGGATAAAGTTCTGTAAGGTAAAATTAACACAGTGGGGAAATTTGAAGTTAAAAGAAAGCTAATGCCCAGATAGAAGAACATTTTCCTGAAGTGATAATACTGCTTATTCTGTGAGCTTATTCTAATCACATTAGGACTCTCTTAAATGCCCCCCCCCAAAAAAAACCCAGCTTTTCTCTCTAATTGATAAATTGCCACAAACTCAGTTCTATAATTCTTAAAATTTACTGGAGAGGAACATAATCACATATGTGGGCTTTTTTTCTGGCAGTAAAATATACAGTTTTGTATTGTGTGCTATTCCATTGTTTTTCCTTAGAAAACAGTGATGATTTTTTCCCCCTGTGGGTGTGCCAATAATCAATTCTAGTAACTTCATGCAAAAGAAAACATGCTGGGATGCCATCCAGCTATTTGGTTTCTACTAATAAAGATAAATGCTGTGAAACTCAATTATCCTTCTCTGCAAGACAGACTTCTGGGTAGCTGTCTATTCCCAGGGAGGAAGCTGGAATTCAAATCCCAACCAGGCAAGAAAGTGGTAGGACCAGTTTAACAAATCCCCATTCTTAATTAAATCAAGTAGTCCCTCCCTACCTCTTAAAGGAGAGGACAGAATCTGCTTTAGAAAACCTCTTCCGCAAAGCTGTGAAGTGCTTACTGTTGCTTTCTGGGAATTATTTTACTCTCGTAGTTTTCTGACCCAAGTGTATCTCTAACCCAAACCTCCTGATTTCAGGACCAGTCAGATAAATTCTTTCCAGAATACCAGAAGTGGGATGTGCTGGAAAGAGCACATCCCATGGCTGTGTGCAGCACATCGGTCTGTTTAACTCCAGGCACTTGTTTCTGGCTCAAAAGAAAATGCAAGGTCCACACCAGGAGACTGGAGACAGATCACCAGCAGCTCTCACTGTGGGGACACGGATCCTTTTTATTTCTTGCTATTGTTTAAAAAAAATATACCTTTAGTTACCTGCAGACAGAATTTAACTTCAGACTTTTGGGTTGGTTTGGTTTCTCAAGAGAGGGTTTCTTTGCATAGCCCTGGCTGTCCTGGAACTCACTCTGTAGCTGGCTGAGAGCTCACAGAGATCTGCCTGCAGGGATAGATCCTCCTGCGTACTGGGCCTAATGGTGTGCAGCACCACTATCCAGTTAACTCCAGGCTTCTAAACATCTTCTCAGGAAGATCAATAATTGTTCACGTTGAAGTGAAGCCAGGTTTCTCCTCAGAACTGGTAGGTTTATGACAAGCTAACATGAAGCCGCACCGTGCAGGTGGGAGGTGCTCCCATCTTCCAGTGTTTTCCTCATTCTATTAAAGGCAAAACTGAGACCCTCAAAAGGGTGCTACTTCAATTTCTGTTCAAAGTAAACCTTCCTGAAAGTTTGCCAAGTAAGCCTCAATTTACAGAACTCGGGAGGCGGGTGTCACCACAGTTTTGACTAAAAGGCAGCATGTGCCAGGAAAATGTCCCAAATACAACCGTCTATTTCGTTCTGCTTGCTAAGCTATGCTTTTGTAACGTAAGTATTACCACCAAAATGTCACATCCAGTTGCATCTACAAAGGTAGAGACATTTCATACGAAATCTGTGTGCCTGAACGCCCTGCTTGTCCGTATCCTGTACTGTCACACCCACTGACTTAGTGTGCCAGAAACCTTTTACACTTCAGAAGCCTAACCTAATACAAAGATTTGGATAGTGTGAGTGTGAGGACTGAGTAGTCCTGTTTCAGGGATTCATAGTCCCCACAGCAAAGGGAAGGGTGGCAGAGTATCTAAAGAACTTGGTTCATTTCCATCAAACCTGCCCAGAGACAGGAATCAACAGAAAAATCAACAGGTGAACAGCATCACACTTCTAGAGATTTCTAAGCCTTAATGCATTTTGGAATTATTTGTTCTCAACCAGAACAGGCCGGACACGTTGGTGAGCATGTGAGAGCACAATGCTGTTCCTGCTTCTGTTTGTTTTTCCTTCTGCAACAGCTCAATTCCTCTTACACCAGAATCTCCCAGAAGGTTCCTCTGGCTGCTGGGGAGGCTTCCCATTCACTGCAACATGCCTGATGGCTCCTGCATGTCCTTGGCACGGCCATGCATTTCTCAATGTGGAGGTGACCAAGTGTGCAGACCAGATGGCTGAGACGTCTGAAGTCTGTTGTCAACACCACAGACACTCCTGATGGGGTGGGGGCTCCCTGGCACTCTAGGTGGAGTGTTTTATATCCAACCCATCCCTGTAGCAGCATAAAATGAACACTGAACTTGGCACAGAAATGTGTGTGTGTGTGTGTGTGTGTGTGTGTGTGCAAGAATGGCTTTGCATGTCAATTATGTCCCATCATAAACAAATGTCCACATGGAGTTACAGGCTTCTACCTCACTTTGGCAAAGGCCTCAAATGGCAGTAGATATACTGCTGGTCCCCCATTGCTAAGGCTTTCCTTCCTGTTCCCAGAAGGGAGAACCACAGAGGTCATCTGCACGCCAAGTGCCTTCAGGTTTTTTGCATTGGTACACTTGAGCCCCAGGCATCTTATGAAGGGAAATGCATGGCTTTAAAGGACTCAGAAAAGTGGAAATCATGCCAAGTCACGAGTCTTCCTTCCCTGACAGCTGGTCAGAAGCATGGGCAGCTGGCCATGTCTCCATTCCCAGATCAGTAATTACCAACTTAGTTCCAGAGAAGATTTGGAGAAAAGAAACAATTACGGCAGCGGAGAGAGAGAGACTGAGTTTGTTTTCCTCATTAAAACATGATTAATTAACTTGAAATCTGAGTAAGCGTATGTGAAGAAGACCAGCGTGGTGACAAAATGTCGCATGACTGCAGCTCAGCACCTGTCTGCCTCCCCTGACAGCTAGGGCACTAGTGGAATCAGGCGCCTGCACTGACACATCCTGGCCAAGCTACACATGAAGCACCTCGGCCTGTGAGCCAGAGTCCACATGTCATTAGCACTCCATCCCACTCTGCCTTCCCCTGTCAGGGGCTTGTGTGAGGTGTGATCAGAGTGTAGCTTGTTGTGTCTGGGGGGCCGAGACCTACTCAAGGTCCTGCAGTGCAGTCAGGTGCAGAAGGCTGGTGACTCTCATCAGGCCCAAGGCTACTTCTCCTCCTCAGATATTAAAAGCCTTTTCATCTGTTCTAGACTAGGCAGTAGCCTAGCACCAAATACCATTAATACGGTCAATACCAAAAGTTTCCTTTAGGCAAGAGAGCTAGCAACTGAACTGATTTTTCCTGAGTTTGAAGAGAAGACAGTAACTAACCATGACTTGCCCATTTCTGTTGTTTGCTTGTTTGGGCTGATTTTTGGTTTTGGCGGTACACTGGGCAGTTTGGTATAACCAGTCCCATATCCTGAAGCCCAATGCACTGTTTTGGTTCACAACAAGGTGCTTTTATTATCGTTTCCCTCGAAGTAGAAAAGATCTGAAAACCTGGAAATCAAGAGTAATGGAGTTACAGTGAGTCTGGAAGGCATTCAGATGCACAGCTGAGACTCCAGACTGTCAGACAGAGAAGCCAATCAGAGGCGTGCTTCTGGGAAGAGCTGGGTTCAAGGCAGCTGGAGTTCAGATGAGGCTCTTCATTTCCAGCGATGTCTGACCAGTGAGGACTCATCATTAACAACCTCAGGGTCTCGGGGGCCACGTCGACAGTGCAGCGGGAGCAGCAGCAGGAGGATCAGAACGAGGAGGATGGCTCCGCACACACTCATCAGGGCATAGGACACAATCCACAAGATGGGCTCATTCAGAGCGTGTGCTGGAACACAGTTGCTGGCTATGTCTTCCGTGGAGAAGGGCCCAGAGATCTCAGACACTGTGGTACCAGCAATCTCTGAGGAAACAGAAGGGGGAAGGTCACACCCGTGCCCCACTGGCAATGGACACAGAGCTCACAGCGGTAACACTCGGGCCCCAATGGCTCAGATACTGAGTGCACTTAGGAACAGGTCAGGAGCAGCAGCGTGTCCTCATGGTTCAGGGCAATCAGTACATTCTACTGAACCTGCAGGATGGAGGGCTGTGCAGAAGCAAACACTGCTGGTTCTCCCTAGGAATATTAACACCCTGTGGGTGACAGGACACTGCCTGGAGGCACCACCTGGGCTGTGATGTTCCTCAGGAGTGAGGATGAAGGAGGAGTGGAAAGAGGGACAGTGTGCCATTCAGAAAGCTCAGCGGAAGCTGCCTGGGATGGTTGGCAAATTGGCAAAGCTAATTTGACCCCATGTAATACTTAGTGAGTCCAACCTAGTCTTTTTAATACTTTGTTTGTTTGGTTTTCTTGCAATAGGGTCTCGCTACAAAGCCCAGGCTGGCCTAGAACTTGCTATGCAGCCCAGGCTACCCTGCTTCTGCCTCTAGAGTTCTGGGATTACAGCAGAACTACCACACCTAGCCCAACCACTATTAGTGGTTCCAAGACCTTCCCAGCCACACTGGCTTAGGCGGGGCCACTCCCCCTCCTGTGTTGAATCTGAAGGACCAAGAACCAAAAGCGATCAATTAACAAACATGGCTGGTGTCATAAGTAATGACACAGAAACACAGAATGCTATCGTGGCTTCTACTAAAGACCCTGGTGTTGGAACAAGGTCCATGAGTGAAGCTGTGTGAGGAGATCTCTGAGACCTTGTGAGAAAACTCCAAGTAAAGAAGACAAGAGTCTTGTAACCTCTGGTCCTCCACAACATGGTTGTTCTTGGAATGTGCTTTTGTGTTCTCCGAAGTGTAAATAGGAGTGAGTTAACTTCAGATTATCCATCATCTACTGTTATTATTTAGAAATATGTATGACTATATATAGCCTGAACTCATGTGACTGTGCCCTTGCGACTTGAACTCAAGTGAACTTTGCTCACATGACCTTGCTTAACCCTCGGAAGACCCTCAGAATAGAAACTATCTGATGCCCTGAATAGAGCTGGCTCTTGCACAAGACTTTAGTCCTCCTCGTTTTTAGGTTCCACTCTCCCTGGCTCATGCTGCCAAATAGAGCAGCAACCCCCTGGTAGAAGCAGGCGTATGGGTGGGCTGGGGCACTGGGCTTTCCTCTCCTTCCAGAACTACAGTATCCTAAGATTTACTTGGGTACAGAGGACAGTGGACTAGAAAGGCCTGACCACTCTCTTAGTCCCAGAATATACACCACAAAACATTTCCTGTTTCCTGACTCAAGGCTCAGGACCTCCAGTCTTCCCAAATATGATCTTTAGTCAAAATGACAGTAGGATAATGATCTTTAAAGCCTGCCTTTGAAGGAGGAAGAAATGACTTTTTTTTTTTTTTTTTTTTTTTTTTTATAAAGGCCATACCCTCTCTGGCTTGTTTAGACTCCACAATAACAGCTTTTTTTTTTTTTTTTTAAGATTCCTTATTTATTTATTTATTTATTTATTTATTTATTATACAGTGTTTTGTCTGCATGTACACCTGCACACCAGAAGAGGGCACCAGATCTCATTATGGATGGCTTTGAGCCACCATGTGGGTGCTGGGAATTGAACTCAGGAACTCAGGACCTTTGGGAGAGCAGCCAGTACGTTTAACCTCTGAGCCATCTCTCCAGCCCAATAACAGCTTATTTAAGCACAGGAGGAGGAGAAAGAGGGGAGGCAGTGCAGTAGTGAACATGGCCCTGCCAACACCTGAGCGTGGTGGGATGCAGACTCGGTTGATCCACACCCCCAGACATCCGCAGTGGGAGGGATGGCCAGGGTACCAGCACAGAGCACCCAGGAGCAAAGTCGACCTGCCATTTTCCTGACACACAGCCATGCTACTGTCCCTCCTGGGTTACTCTTGGTTGGCCTACAGGGTTGGAATGGTGACCTATCCCTTCATCTGTTGTCTGAAGATGAAAAAAACTGAAGCATTTCCTGTCTGTCTCTTGATGGAGGAGTGCCAAGCCCTGCCCTATAGCTCTCCAAAGGCAAATGACCCCACTCTATATCAGGAAGGTAATGCACATTTACAATAGAAACCCTGCAAACAGAGAGAAGGGAAACAGTCATAGATTTACCGGTCAAAACAACCAATACTAATACTGTTGAGTGTAACCCTTTCTATGATAAAAATCATTATCATTAAATCATGTCCACCTATTTTAATGACTACAGAAAAAGCCATACTATGGACATATCAATTGAAGCTTAATTTGGATTTTCAACAACATTACTTCTGAATGGAAGAACTATTAGGGACTGGAGAAAATTAGGTCATTTCTAGTATGCTTGCGGAACATGCAGGAGGCTCTGGGTTCGATACTCAGTATTGCAGAAAAAATGAAAAAGATTTTACTGGCCATTTGTAATTTTGCTCCTTTGTTCTCACGGATTTGTACAAATCTTTCAGATAGTAAAATCTCTCTTAGGTTTCTACTGTCTTTGCAAAGCAGGTCATTTGTCTTTCTTCAAAAATTTACTTTGTAAATGAGATGTGTCAGCCAGTACCCAGATGAGAGGGAGCCGGCACAGTGCACAGATGGCAAAGCAGGAAGGCAGGAAGCACTCCAAAACTACTTGAAACCACTTTCACTTCCAGCCAAGATGGAGTCACAGGGGCCAGCTTGACCTCCCACTTGAAACAAATGCAACATTGGGTGAAATGATACTAAGTGAAAAACAAAGGAAGAGTGTTCCAGCACACTGCTTTCCTTCTCTAGGCTGTGGGCTAGGGAGGGGTGCCAAGCCAGGTAGCTCCCACCGTGAGCAGCAGGCAGATGTCTAGAGGAACAATGGCTGGTAGGGTTTGTAGTGCAGGCTCAAGCTGAGGAGAAAGCCCCACCAAGAGACCAGAGTCTACAGGGGGTCAAGGTCTCCTGGAACCTTTAGTGGGGAGTCCAATCAACACTTCACATCCAGGGGTCCGTATTCATATCCAGCCAACCACAAATCATTCCAGAAGAATAATGGCGTCTATACTGAAAACATGTACAGTTTTTGTCCTGTCATTATTTCCTGAACAACACGGTGTGACCAAGTATTTACACAGCGCTGACACTGAGGAGTCTGACGTAATCAAGAGATGATCAAGTGCAGGTGGAGCATGGGTTCTGTGGAGATACCATGCCATCTCACAGAAGGGACCTGACACTGAATAAGGTGTGACGTCATCTAGATGTGATGCTCAGGTCCTGTGGAGACACTGTGCCATCTCACAGAAGGGACCTGACACTGAATAAGGTGTGACAGCATCTACAGATGTTGCAGGCACTGGACAGTGCTTGGAGTTGGTAGAGAGAGAAGGCTGTCTTATAGAAGGGGCTCCTGCATCCCTGAGAATTCTTGGATCTTGGTGTCTTCTAGGGTCCTGGATCCCATCCCTTGGGTTCTGAGGGATGCCAGCACTGACCAGAGACCCCTGGGAGCCATTGAAAAAATATGAAAGAACAGGACTCAGGGCTCACTCAGGTGTGAAAGGATTGCATCCTCAGCTGCTCCCTGTGTGTGCTGTCTCTTCAGACAGTTTACAGGATAGCAGATAGAGCACAGAGCAGGAGAAGGACCTTTCTAACCATGGGCACAACATAGCCCTCGCTACCTACAGACGCCTAAAAGAAAGATGAGACAGCAAAAATTTTTTCAAAACGACTTAATCCTGACTCAGGACAAATTCCAAGTATTGTTAAGAGCACAAAAACACTCAGCCCTTGTGAATGGGAAATTGACACTGTGAGGCATCTGAGAAGATGCTGTCAAATGCACAGTCAGTTCCAGGGCCATGAGAAATTACCACAGACCAGAGGACCTGCAAACAGTAAGTAAGCAAACCCCACATGGAGAAAGTTTCATGGTTCCGGGGTAGCTGTCTGTGTTTTCACTTGGGGAAGGAGTGAAAGGTCTGGCTAAAGCTCTTTTATAAGTTCCCAGTCCCAGAGGCTCTATCTCCAAACTGGAGGGATGTCTTGTGTTTTTAGGCTCCCACAGAGGAACCTGGAGATAATGAACAGTCAGTCTACAGGACAGAGTACAGTAAGGAGCTGGAACACGCCATTTATGGTGCACACAGAGAAGTAGGGGATGTAGTTTGTCAGGAGGAGTTGTAGCCGGAAATGCCTCAGATGAGCACAGTTACACAGGGCATCGCGGCCTTGATTATCACTGGATTCCAACAAGGAAGTCAGAGGACTATTTAACATGACAGAGACACAGAAGAGGTTAGAAGACCTAAATCAAATTTCTTGGCATAATACATAACATGAAAAACACATTAGTGTTATTAATGGCACACACGTTATAGAAAAAGAGCATCAGAGGTGAAGAGATCGCTCAGTTAAGACCACTAGCTATGACTGATGAGAATCTTGGTTCAATTTCCAGTGTCCACAGGCACTTCAAAACCATCTGTAACTCTAGTTCCATGGGACCCAACAACCTCTTCTGGCCTCTGAGGGCAGTGCACACATGTGGTGCCCTTATATACATGCAGTTAAAACACCTAGACATAAAATTTTACAACAGATCTTTTCAAAAGGACCAATCAAATTATAGATAATCATAATAGACACTATGTGAACTGACACACACAGAGAACACTAACACCAACATCAGTGTATTCTCACGCTGCTTATTCATGTTAAAGGGACCAAATGGGGGAGGGGGTATAAGGCCAGAAAGAAGAAACAGCACCAAATTTTTGTAGAACGTAAAGTGAACTATATATCGATCACAGACTGCAGAGGCATGTGCTCCATGCCAGCACTGCCCAAGCTGGTGTAGGAGTTATGTCTGTAAACCCCCCCTCGCACTAGGGAAAGCAGGAAGGTAAGAAGCTGTAGGTCATCTTAGGCCACACAGGGAGGCTGAAGTTAGCCCAGGACCCTTCTCAAAAACAGTCATCATAAGAGCTACATCTGGACATTATTTTCTGGAACTTCCCATCACTAGGTGCTTGTGCATTTGTTGATACCCCAATTATTATTGAAGCTGACATGGCTTTCCTAGGTTGGATTTATGCATGAGAAGCCACTGTTCACCAGCTGGAGGACAGGGGGCCTTGGAGTGGTCTCTGGCTTCAAATCCCTGCTTTGTTGTTGTTGTCGTTGTTGTTTTTAGGGGATATATCACTCAGCTTAACTGCCTTGTCTGTTCAGTGTTCTCAGCTAACTTCTTTGACTCCACCCTTTTTTTAAATCTGTAAATGTCCCCAAAAGTGACAGTGTTGGAAGAATAGGTGGGTTAGTAGATTTTAAGTGTGTAGATGGTACCAAGGGTACCTGTCAATGCTGGTGATGGTCAGCTCTTATTATGTCGTTATTTCAATGCTTTTATCAATGTCCTAGCTTAAAGTTTTAATTGTACATTTTTTTTAGGCTGTTCAGTTCCCCACCCCCATGAGACGTAAAACAAAACAAAGTGCCTCACCAAACTGAAGATCTATGATCAAGACATTTTCTGCAAACACCTGCTTCAGGAAGCTTACTTTATAGTTGTGTGTGTGTGTGTGTGTGTGTGTGTGTGTGTGTGTGTGATTACACCTCAGGAATCCTCCCGATTCCCCTGACCCAAGTGGAGATTATAGGCCCACACCACTGACACTGTATCTGCTTTTAACATAAGTGCTAAGGATTGAACTCAGGTCCTCACACTTGCATAGCAAGCATTTTACTAAATGAAACTTCTCCTGAGCCTTAGGGCCAGGATTCTCTGCAGTGTTCAGGTTTTCCTTTGTACAAGATGGAGCCAGGGGTGCCCAGCCCTTGGCTTTAGGGTTCTCAGCGTTGGTGTCTTTGACAATATTCTAAGTAGATAAGGACAGGCATATCTCCGAGGCTTATTTTCACACTACCCTCCCTATTTTTAAACATGAGCTGTACCAGATGATCCACTTTCAACCCGCAGCAAGAAAAATCCCATGGAATGACTGCCACAATCCACAATGTGTTTCAAATTGTATGAGTTAAAATCTATATAGCTCTTGGATGCTAAATGTCTCAGTCTATAAAAAGAGATGGATGGTATTTCAGAAGCCCTGGAGGCATTAAGACAACAGGGCTGTCGATTTGACTCCATCGTTATTATCTGCTTAGCTGCAGACACTTGTACGAGGCAACATGGAGGCAGCTGCAGGGGCCCCAGTACCCAGAGTTTCTGTTTAGGGATAAGCCTGAGACTCGGGAGGGCCAGTTCCACATTGCCAACAGTCTCCAGAGAATTTGAACAGCTCTGCTTGAGATCCACATAGGGATTCTCAGCAGGAAGGAGGGCGGAATTAGCATGGACACCAGAGAAAAAGATGTCTGGGGAAAGGCTCAGATGGCAAAGTTCTGGATGAGCAAGCTGTATTTAATTCCTAGAACCAAAGAAACAAAAAGCCCAGTGTGGTGGCACGCTATTGTAATCCTAGTGCTGGGAAGGTAGAGCTAGGAAGATCCCTGAGGTTTGCCAAACAGCCAACTAGCTTACTTGGTGAGTTCTAGACCAACAAGAAGCCCTGTGTCAAAGAACGAGATGGAGAGTGACAAAAAACAAACAAACAAACAAACAAACAAAAACACCTGAACTTGACCTCTGGCTTCCACAAGCATGTAATCCCGTGTGTACTTGTATCTTAAGCACCCACACAGGCATACTTACATACCATCTACAGCCCACACACACACAGAAAGAAAAGGAGATTGTCTGGGTACCTTCTCCAAATCACCCTCTGCCATGGGCACCCTGTCCTACCCCAGCTGAAAGCTGCAAAGAAGCCAGCAAGTCTGCAACACCAGTCTTGGAAAAGCTCTTGGAGCCTTGGGAAAGGGCTTCCACTCACTGCTCCCCTACTGCAACGCTCAGCTAACCCTGTAAACTAAGAGTGCCCCGAAATTATAAAGCCAAAATAAAGTCACTGGGAAATATTGAAAGCTTCCATAACTTTTGATTCCACCAATTTGGTAGAGAACTTATTCCACCTCTAACAGACAGGAGGCCAATATGCAGCTCCCACTATTTATTCACCTAGTTAGTTTCTGCGGGTTGAACACCGGGCCTTGGATTTGCTAAGCACATGCTCTGTCACTGAGCTATATTGTCAGTATTGGTTTTTTTTTTTTTAATTTTTAAAACTTATTACAATTTATTTACTTTGTATCCCAGCTGTAGTCCTCCCCATCCCCTCCCAATCCTGCCCTTCCTCCCTCTTCTTCTTCCATGCCCCTCTCCAAGTCCACTGATAGGGAGGTCCTCCTCCCCTTCTCTCTGACCCTAGCCTATCAGGTCCCATCAGGACTGGCTGCATTGTCTTCCTCTGTGGCCTGGTAAGGCTGCCCTACCCTCAGGGGAGTTGATCAAAGAGCCAGCCACTGAGTTCATGTCAGAGACAGCCCCCACTCCCCTTACTAGGAAACCCACTTGGACACTGAGCTGCCATGGAACACATCTGTGCAGGGATTCTAGGTTATCTCCATGCATGATCCTTGGTTGGAGTGTCAGTCTCAGAAAAGACCCCTGGGCCCAGATATTTTGGTTCTGTTGCTCTCCTTGTGGAGCTCCTGTTCTCTCCAGGGCTTTCTATCTCCCCCTTCTTTCCTAAGCTTCCCTGCACTCTGCCCTAAGTTTGGCTAGGAGTCTCAGCATCTGCTTTAATACCCTACTGGGTAGAGTCTTTCAGCATTTGTTTTTTAAAGAGACCATCTTGAAATGTTATGGAGGCTAACTCTAAACTCTTAGTTAAGGGATGGCCCTACCCCAGCTTTTCAAATAGCAGAGACTATGGGTTTGGATCAGTGCACTCAGATTGCCCTCTGGTTTTAAACATGCAGTGGAATATAGAAGAGACATTCCTGGCCTAACATTCACATGAGGGTTAGTCTCCATACCCAGGAAGAGTGGGACATGCTGTCCTTGTTTTCCCAGGGCTTAGTATGACAACCCCCACTGTGGTGCAGCAGGGTGGCCATGGTGACAGACCCTGTCTAGCAATTATGGCTGCAAGCAGACCTCTGTGGAAGATAAGTCTATGGATATGGTCTGTTAATAACTGAGCAGGAAGGGTCACAGCATCTCATAAGCTCTTCACCAACCCTCCTCTGACCTTTCCCAAAGACTGCAAAACTGCTCCATTCTGCTCAGCCACAGGTGACCTCACAGGTTTAAATATATAGAAGGCAAAAGACTGACTAGGGTTGGGGCTTTTCCTTTTTTCCTTTCTTGATTTAGGTCATCCCCCCCCTTCCCTTCAACCCCTCCCCTGTTGCATCCTGTCCCCCTGCTGCTTCTTTCAAATTCATGGTCTCTTTTTAAAAATTACTATTGTTACATGTATACATAAAGGAATAAACATATAAACATAACTACCTGAGCTCACTTATGTTGCTCATATGTGTTAGGGCTGATCACTTGGGACTCCAGTCCTCTGGTGGAGGAGTAATGGCTTTTAAACTTGGTGCTCTCTCTCTCCAAAGTTTGTACTCAGGCAATGTGGTATGATGCAGCAGTGAAAATGAGTACTAACATGGAACATTTAGAATGTTTAGCAAAGAGATCAAGTTGACAAAGAACACACAGTTTCACAACAGTAATACTAACTGAAAAAAAAAAAACCCAACAAATCAACCAATTAACATAGGTGTGTTTTGTTACAAGCCTGTTTGTAGTTCACTTCTTTTTGCTGTGATGCAATGTCCTGACAAAAAGCCACTACCTATTTAGGATCATAGTCCGTTAATTCAGAATGAGGCAGAAACTTGAAACACCTGGCCAAACCACACCTACAGTCAGGAGCAGAAAGATAATGAATTCTTATGTGCCTATTTGTATAAAATCCCCTTTCTATACTTACACAGCCTAGGACTGAAACCAAAGGAATGGTACCACCCACAGTGGTCTGGCCTTCCCACCTGAGTTAATGTAATCAAGACAATCTCCCACAGACATCCCCCAGGACAACCTGACCTAGAGAATCTCTTGTGGATGCTTTCTTCCCCTGTGACTATAGGTTGTACCAAACTGATGATGAAAATGAATCATCACCAATTCTATGGTAAACAGAACTCAAAATGCTTTTCCATTTGAGATCTATTTCCCGATAGTTAACCCAGGTAGTGTGCTCCTCTACACTGCAGAGCAGACGGAACCGGCCACAAACAATAGCACTGCCACTGAAACCGGCTGCCACACTTTGACCTACATGGCTCTTTTGGACCACTCATTCGTGGAGGGGCTAGGTGCTGCTTTGAGGACATGCAGGCCAGTTGTGGCAATGCTCTCTTGACAACAAATAGAGGGGCTCTTGTCAATGACCACATGAGTGAGCTTGGAAGCAGACTCTGTGATGTCATCTGGCTGCGGATGATGAGCAGACTCAGGGCCATACCCAATTCCTTAGAAACTGCACTAGGAACTAGAGTAAAACGCAGCCAAGTCCAGGGGGAAGGTGTTAGGTAGCAAAAGATTTATACTAAAACACGCTCATATGTGTCTGGCAAGGTGCACTAATTGTAAGGAGGGATACTAGCTACATCTACCACAAGATGAAAATGTGATTATGAAACTGTGTTAGATCAAGCTTCCTGAATGTGTAAATGCTTTATGTGCAGCCAGCCCACTGTGTCTGTGGGTCCCATGAACTCAAGCAACCTCAGACAGAAAATATTTGAGAAGATGTGCTGGATGCAGCCTCGAGCAAGCAGCACAGAACCATTTACAGGGTGTTTGCACTATTATCACATTACTAGAAATGCAGAAATGGTTTAAAGTATTTGGGTGGTGACCATGGTAGCAGCAGCATTTTACACACAGGACTCAGGAGCCTGTGGATACTGATACTTGAGAGGGTCCTGGAATACATCTCCAAGGGTACTGAGAGGGAATGAGTGCTTTCTAGAGTTTAAGGTATTATATAATTAAGAATAAAAATGATAAGAAGAGGCAGAATGTCTAGTCCATTTCTCACAGGGCTGCAGAATCCTGTAACTACAGCCCCAGGAAAGGAATTGCTATGATAGCTAAATAAGTTGTGCTGAAGAGGAGACATACACCAAGATATCTTCTCACAGCTGTGAAATCAAGTATCTAAGTGCCAACACCTTAAATATATATATTTTAAACACCATTAAGAAAAAAAATGTATCATAACATCAGAGTTCAGAGGGAAATCAATACAGCTGTGTTGCCTCTCTGTGAAACAATAGCAAATTGTATCCAGCAGTGGTCTATTCAGACAACATACTGCTATTACACGTGTGGCAGTGGTATGTGCACGCAATGGCAGCTGCTGCAAAGGTAACCCCTGGTTTATGGGAAACGTCGTTCCCATATTAAATGTTTATTTGTAACATTTAATATGGGAACAAGGTTTGGGAGAAAAATGTTTAGTTCTTAAGATTACCTTAAAAGAAGTAAAATATTCAGGGTTGAGAATACTGTGACATTTCAGGCCACAGTGTGACATCTGAGATGGGAAAGTCTCAGGGGCAACCTAACATGATAAATTACATATACCCCAAAGCTAAACATGTACTCATGGTAAGACAAAAACCACGAGGGACGGGCAGCAGCTCAAGATGGTAACGTGTTCATCACGCGTGCATGGGAGCCCAAGCTTGATCTCTCAGAGCCCATATGCAGAAGCTGGGTCTGGTGGTAGGCACTTGTAACCCCAGCAGATGGGTGGAGACACGGGGACCTGGGGATTTGCAGGTCAGGCAGACCAGCTGACCTGGTGACTGCCTGAACAAGGAGAGGCTCTGTTCTGTCACAGAAAGCAAGAAAGATGGCATTCTGAGGAGTGACAGCTAAGGCTGTTCTCTGGCCTCCGCTGCATGTGCACACATGCACCTCTATACACAGGAACACGCACACACTCATGCACACCACCACTGTTGCCAGGACAACTCATAGATCCCAAATCTTATACAAAGTCAGATAAGAAGTCACACATATCATGTATGTCTGAGCTGGGTGACTGTGTAGACAGTTATTATCCTTGTAGATCAGACATGGTTTTTCCTGCTAACTGGTCTTCACATTCTCCAGATGGCTACCACACCTTCAGATTTGCTGGTTCTCTGACATGAGCGAAGCTGTCCTTAAGCTTGCCATGATGACTTTATGAAGGTTAGTTTTCATTGTCAACTTGACACAATCTAGAGAGTGTGAGTGAGAGGTGGCCTAGATCCGCTTGGCCTGGGGCGCCTCTGTGGGGGACTGTCCCATCATGTGAGATGGGAACCTGTGCATGGTGGGTCACGCCACTCCCTAGGAAGGGGACCCCGCACTGTGCCAAAGCATAGAAGGTGAGCTGCGCGCTAGCATGAGTGCATCAACTCACTGCTTTCCACACGTGGCTGTGTACGTGATGTCACTGCTCAAGCTTCTGCTGCCTTGATTTCCCCTCCATGGTGGACTATAATCTGGAATAGGGAGCCAAAAAAGCCCTTTCTCCTTAAGGTGCTTTTGTCAGACTATTTTATTATAGCAACAGGAAAGAAAGCTAAGATAACCTTAAGCTTCTGATCCTCTTACCTTCATCTCCTAAGAGCTGAGATTATCAACACATGTCATGGTGCCCTGTTTCATGCTGCGCAGCATTGTTGCAGGATTTGAACCAGGGCTTCCTGTGGCCTTGGAAGGAACTGTCTACTGAGTTACATATCACATCTAACCCCCAAACTTTTGACTTTCTGAGACAGGTTCTTAATCAAATTCATTCAAGGCAATCCTTCTGCCTCAGCTTTCTGAGTGCTGGGGTTATAGGCATGACCCACCTTGCTCAGTTTGCAAACACTTTCTCAGTTCCTTGTAAGGCCACTTTGAAACCCTGCAGACATCTTGACCACCTCTCCTGATACAGGTTCTCCTTCCTCTCTCCGGAAACCTAATCGCATGCCTGGATCTTCAGTTGCTTCCTTCTGGGCAGCTTGGGCTGCTTGTCACAAGTACCTAGTCTTTGAGCTTCTCTTGCAACAGCTGCCAATCTGCAGGGTGCTGGCAGTCGAGGGCCTTCCCTACCCTAGTGGAGTCCCACCCAGGCCTCAGCTGGACTCTGCAGTGTGAATCTGCTGTGGCTCCTTACACTGCTCAGTACAACATGTTCTGTGAAGGAATTACTCCTTGGCCTTCTTATTTTAGGGTTCTAAAAACAAGCACCCACAGTCTCTCCTTATTTCCTAACGAGGACCCAGATTCTCATGAATTCTTTCCTTTATTAATTTTGCACCAACAGTCAAAACATCATAATTGATGGCCTGGAAACAGTTTAACTATGGGCATGTGCTCAGTCTGCTTGTGCCTCTGGGTTCCATTCCCAGAATCCCTACTATAAAATCAAACTGTAATTCGCACAAGGCTCCTGGGCACTTTGATTTCTTCTGTGGGAAATGACGACTAGTGCTTTCCAAAAATCTGTTGTTGCCTGAGATAGAAGGGAAGTTTTATGTGTGCTGAGCCTGGTGTGCAGGCCTGTAATCTCAGATCGGTGGGAGGCTGAAGCATAAGGATCCCAAGTTCAAAGCCCGCTTGAGCAACTTATGAAAATGTAGATTTGAAATTAAGAAAGTTCAGAAGTAAAGAGCTGAGGATATAGGTTAGTAGTAGGTACATTAGCATGTGCACACATGGATTCAACTCCAAGTATTACCCCCCACACACTTACATAAATCACCTCTTTTCATCTTTTAACAAGCCCATGAACTATTTCAGTGGTAAGATCTGGTCGCTGGAAATGAGCACACATCAAATGGCTCAACAGTAGCCAGTAAGGAGCTACAATTGTTCTGGGGGTGGGAGGGTGTATCTACCAAGGCCCTCTTTTCAGGGAGCTACTGTGCTATGCAAGCCAGATTTACCTGCACAGGGACTCACTGCGAAGCCCATCCTCTTCTGAGCTCTGTCAAAGACCACGTAGAAGCCCTCCATCACAGTGGCGCCAATCACCAGCGCATTTGTAGAAGAGGAGATACCAAAACGGTAGCATTCATAATTGAGACCAGTTCCCATCATGGGCTGAATGTAGAGCTGTTTGTTGAAGAAACAAGGACAAACACACAAGACAAAGCATGGATTAGACAAAAGTATAAAACTGGAGGTCTCTCTCTGCCCACAGCCCCCCAAAGGTCAAGAAAGACAAAGACAACAACACCTTCCCAGTAATCTGAAACATGAGATCGAAAGTGTCTCAATAAACGTTATTTTTAAAAAATTTTTAATTTTAATTATGTATATATTTGCTTGTGTCTGAGTGTGTGCACACACATGCAATGCTTCATTCCAGAGGACTGACTTTGCAGTAGCTATCTTGCACTATTAGACTGTCAGCAAGCAATGCCTCAAGGCAAGGTGTTACTCATCTTTCCCCTTGAGTCTGGGGACCTTAGCCAGGAGTAGGGTCTAGGCAAATGTGTGTTAAACGAAAGTGTGGGATAAAGTGTGGCCAATGTCCAGTGGGCACACAGTTTCTAGAGAGGAGCCGATTAAGTCAGGAAAAGGGAACTCCTGGCTCTAAGGGTCTGGAGGTTGTCTAAGTACATGTGCGATGTCTCTGTCATACCTAACAATGAACAAACTACAGGGAAGCAAAAGATTATGTAGCAAATATGAAGCAACTGACAGACATGAGTAAGTGGCCAAATGCCATCCAGGGTGTGTGTGCATTTTTTAGTTGGTTCTTTTGTGTGTCCCTTCCAGAAAGAAATCCAGATAATGGACTTGGGAGTCAGAGGCAGACACGCCTTAAGTTTGAGGCTGGTCTGGCCTGTGTAGTGAGTTCTAGGCCAAGCCAACCAGGGCTCCATAGTGAGACCCTGCATAAAATAAATAATGAATTCCAGATTGTATATTTGGTAACCTTGCTGAATCTCATAAAAAAGACACTTGCCTTCCTTAAGCCAAAGTGGCATAAACAGACAGCTGGAACTCTTTAGACTGAGACAAAATATATTTTCAAGGGTGTATGAAGACTTTACTGTTGGCCTAGAGGCTGTTCTAAATTAAAAAAAAAAGTGTGTGTGTGTGTGTGTGTGTGTGTGAGAGAGAGAGAGAGAGAGAGAGAGAGAGAGAGAGAGAGAGAGAGAGAGAGAGAGAATGAATGTGTGCACATGTGCGTGTGTCCCCCAAGCTTCTAAGATTCTGGTTATAGAAACTTTGAATCTGATCTCCCTAGATTTTAGAGAGGGAGAAGGTTAGGGTGAGGCATGCAGCAGGGGAATGACTCCACAGTGCCACCTCATGGGAGATCAGGAAGTGCAGCTTAGGGGCTTGGGGCTTTCTCAGTTCCATGGTCCATCTTCCTCCCTAAAAAGCCAAGGCTCAGGGAAAGAGGATGGGAGAATGGAGACAGGAGACAGGGCTCAGGAAGACAGAACTCCCTTTAGTGAGTCTCTTGGGCAAAAGAGTTACTGCTGTTACAGGAACTATGAGGCATTCACCTCTGACAGACAACATTATTGGTACAAGGACAAAGTTGAAATGGAGCTATGGCAGATGTCACACATGTTCTCAAGTTCTTTACATTTCCCTATGGCTACCGTGAGGCTGTGTAGCTCCCCACAGTGAGAAGAGAGTTGTGTCCCCAGCTCTAGAAGCTAGGTCCACTGCAGGCTCTCGTGCGTGACATCAGGGAGAAGAAAGGGCTAGACACCAGGGCTGTATGGGAGTCTTTCCTCTTAGAACTCCACTGTTACCCATGCCATCTGATGATGACAGACACGTGGGATTGTTATTCCTCTAACCTGACCCCAGACATGTGAGGTGAGCCAATAACATCCTAGGCTCAAGCTAAGACTGGCCCAGCCTACTCCCTTTGGCCAGGGCCGTACGAGGCAGACTGAGAGACAAGCAGACCTGCAGGATCGTGACCAAGCGACAGTGTGGTGGCATCGCCATGGCCACGAGTGCCTAGTTATGTATGAGATTTGATTTCGTGAGTTACATGGGAAAGTAAGGAGAAGAGCACAAATCAAGTTTGTACCTGAGGCAGAATGGTGATTCGGAAGGAACGACTGGAGTTCTCGTCTCTCAGGTAGATAGAAATCTTAGGGAAATATGCCCATGGCGTTTCAGAATTTGTCCAGCATGCCAGCTGGACCCCTGTCCAGAAGCCATCAGAGAACTCTGGAATCTGGACAAAACAGATCCTGTGAGAAGCAGGGACCAGCCTGGAGCATAACAGGAAACAGCTCTCTGCTTTCCTTGTCCCAGCACTGGACGCCCACAGGGACAAACAACACCTCGTTTAGACAGAGTGACATGGATATCAGTCTTCTGGAAGAGTGACGGTGAGGTGACGACACAATAATAATTATTAAAGCTGCTAAGACACCCAGATCACTTCCTGGCATTGGGAACTGTTATATAAACACCTAGCAAATGACTACTTGAGTCTTCCCACACATCAACCTGTGTGTGTGTGTGTGTGCGTGTGTGTGTGTGTGTGTGTGTGTGTGTGTGTGTGTGTGTGTTGATGTTCCCTTTTACATTATCAGGGAGGGAACCAAAGCACAGAGAGGTGTGGCAGCTTTCCTAAGGCTGTACAGCAACAAGCATTTGAAAGAAACAAATTCTAAACATACCTATTGTAGTTTCATTTCTGTTGCTGTGATAAAATACCTTGACAAAAAGCAGCTTAGGGGAAAGGGGATTATTATTCCTCTTACAATTCAAATTAGTTCATTATAGCAACCAAGTGACAGTGGTGAGAGGGTGAAGCAGCTAGTCACATTATATTCACAGTTGAGTACAGAGAGAAACTGACTTGTGCTGACCAACTGCCTTCATCCAGTTTCTTATCTCTCACACAATTCAGAAGGGCCTGGCTAGGGAATGGTTCTGCCTACAGTGGGCTGGGTACTTTACATCCATGAACAATCTAGACATCCCCACAGACATGCCCACAGCCCAACCTGATAGTTCTTCAGTTGCATTTCTCTTCCCATGCATAGTTTATGTCAATAAGATAGTTAAGGCCCCTGGAACATTGCCTGCCTGGGACTCAGGCTTTCATTAGACTAGTTGCTTCCTAGTGCAGGGTTCTTAAACACCTTTCTTGAGACCTCAGTCTAGACTCCACCTCCTCCAGGAAACCTCCCTGACTCCTGAATTAACAATAGCACACTGCTCTGGACATCTCTCACTTGGTCTTTCCCTGGGCAGCTCATGGTGACAAGTCTTGCTTCCTGGTAATGAATGACACTGGACCTGGACCTAGAACTTATCAGGACAGTATACTCTGCCTGTGCTGTATATGTCTCACTATATGGGCCTAATACCTACACAAAGACAATCCCAAGAAACAGGAATGAAAAGGTGACAAAAGGAGGCCTCCTGTGCTTCCCGTCAAGACCTGGTAGGGTGGTACCACTCACTCATTTCCATCTACAGGGAAATTACAGGTTCCTTAGACTTCGGCCAACTCAGCCTCAGCTTCAGGGCTGTGCCTGGGCCATGGAGGGAATATGTCTGACAGAACTATGGGGACTGTCACCAGTGGAGCTTCTCTGGCAAGAAGCTCAGGGCTGCAAGTAAGAGAAGGGTAGTAGGTAGAACCATGAAAATGTGTTGACAGGAAATGGCTCTTTGAGTACCAGGCACAGAAAGAGAGGTAAGGAGGCTGAGAGGGAATCAAGCGCTGCTGTGAAGCAGTCAAAGCCTGCACTCCATTTACCAATATCTGTACTCAGTGCAGCTAAGTGGGTATGTGTGAGATCAGCTGTGCTCTGAGTTCCCTGAGCTCTAGGGAATGTCTGGGCTAGATAGGTACTGTAGAGTCACTAGCCGCCATAAGTGAAAGTGACAGGCTGTTCCCGAGATTGGGAGAAGCCAGGGCCAGGGCCAGTCCTGAGAAGCAGGTTGGCACCTACATCCTGAATGTTGGGTGGGTGCTGGGTGCAACAATGGTACATGCTAGGTGCCACCACCCACCTCTGGGGCATGAAGTCACCTGTTAATCCTCCCACAAAGTCAGGATGGACTTGTAAGTTTTCTAATACACTTTTAATACAGCTGTTAATACACTTTTGTCTTTTACAGAAGTGATGGCTCACCAATAGAATCATAGGATCCTTTCCCTGATGAGATAATCACTCATCACCTGGCTGGATTTGACAGAAGTAAGAGTGCCTGGGCCTCCAGGGAGTGCCAGTGTTCCAGTGAGGCACATGACCAGCTCTAACGTGTAATGAAGAGTGACTCCCAGAAAGGCCAGGCAAGTGACTAAGACAGTATAGATCAGATCTGGAGGTATATTTTCTGTCCCTGAAAATATGTCTGACAGACCCCCAGGCCCGCTGTCTTCCTCAGGCCAGTTTTAAAGTTGGCAGGTTTTAAAGGTGCTACACTGAACCACAGCTGAGCAGACTGGAGGTTGGGGCTCCAGAAAATCCCTTTTCTACACAGATCTAGAGACCATCCCTTTCTATATCCTGCCTGAACAACACGCATGGAGTGGCAAGAGCACAGACTTTATAGTTCTTTCCAGTCTGGATCTAGCACTCTGTTTAAGTAGGAGGAAAACCCAGGCCAAGAGGATGGGTTTCCACGAGCCCTGTAGGTAAAGGGCACCAATGCCCAGCAGCCCTGTGCTGTAAGGCAAAGGACACACACTACTGGGACATGTTCCACCAAACTGTTTGCCTTTCTTCCCTGATGCAGGTGCTGAATGAGGTCACAGGATAATTTTAGACACAGCAAACACATGCCGTAAGCTCCTGCCCTCTGTCTCTGTTTTGCTTAAGTCATCAGATGCTGAGATGAACTCAAGGTGCAAACCCCTGAGCCCTCCACACACCTGCCCAGGCTGCATGAGAGGGCTGGCTGTGGCTCCTGGCTATACCCTGCTACTCCACACTGGTTCCCAAGACTCTTAATGCTTTCGAGCTCAGAATATAAAGTCTGAAGGTTCTTACACTACTCCCGCCAAGCACATACTTATATTTAAGCACTGGGCATATGCTCCATATTTTAAGTAGGGTCTAATTTTTAGTAAGCATTCTAACTTTACAGCATGGAAAGACTGACTTGGCATTTTTTTTTGGGCATGTAGCAGCTGTTGGCAAAGACAGGGATCTGTTCTGCTTTTGGTGTGGCTGCTCTGGACCGCTGCCTGACACTGGAAACAAAACACTCTGCACACATTCTTGCTGGGTGCTCTTCCCATATAGATCCAGGCTTCTGCAACAGCCTAACCAAAGCCCTTCTTATTCTGAACTTCTACTGGGATCTGATACACAGCCATGGTTATACTGTCAGTGGCTGAGATTTGGCCAACTTGGTTTCACTCTGGCCCCTTGCCAGCATCACCTGCAGGCTCTGGACACAAAATGCTCACGTTTGGTAATCTAATAAGGGCCTTGAGTAGACATGAGAAAGACAAGGGGGGGCGCACTTCTCTCTGGGCACAGGGAGGAGTTAACATTGTTAAAAATCAGTTGTGAAATCTGTCAATGTTAAATTTGTATCTCAAGTATACCTACGATGTTCATGTTCCGGTAAATAAGCAAAGATTTGGGGACAGAGCAATTTGACTTCCTCGTTAGCAACGGATGGACTGCCCCTTGCAGTTCTGCCTGTCTTAAGCAAATAAACAAACAAACAAACAAATAAATAAATAAAATTATCAGCCTACCCAGGCAGCTGGACTGCCCTTAGGCTAGTACCAGCCACATTCCACAGATGCCTCCAGACTGTGCAAAGACTGCAGGAACACCCTACTCCTAAAGACCCAGCCTAAGCCAGGGCAGTTTGAAACAGATACGACCAGACTTTTGTTGTGGCAGGCCGGATCAACTCTAGATGACCCTGCAACTATGTTCACCTTGACAGGCAAGCAGCAGTTTCCTCAGCAGGCTAGAAAAGGCATTGTCTAAGGTGCTGAGAGGGAAGGCCAAGATTGTTCCAAACAAGTGCCTGAGATTGGTTCAGAGCAAATGACTGGTAGTGGTCAAATAAATGCCATGACTGGTCCAAACACCCCTTCTTGAGTTGTGCAAGCAGTCTGCTCAGCTTCACACCGGGAGCTGGTTTTCCTGGTGTTGCAGTCTTGGTCCTAATGAAAGGCCTCTCTAGGGGATCTTAATACTTTCAGAAGTACGGGGCCAAGCTAACGTGAAGAAACAACAGCAGAGGGCAGCACTGTCGACATGGCAGCAGATAGCAGGGCAGTGTTGGCTGAACAGTTGGCAGGCCAAGCTGTGCAAGTTGAAAGGAAACTGACTGCTTCCTGGAAGAAGTGCTGGATACCCTGGCTTCCAAGTAGCCCTTGTGGGTTGTCCAGCCTGGCAGACAAGTGATGGAAGAAATTACAGTGGAGGAAGAGATAGACAAACATAGGTGACAGTTATAGATGACAGGTGGAAACAGAGAGAAACAGTATTAACAACCCCACAGACGGAAGCAGGGGGGCTCCTGGAAGGTTCCCTGCTACCAAATAGAGGAAACTGGGTGGGGCTTAGTTTTACTTGGTATGTACCAAACATGGAGTGGTCCCCATTTGTGGGGACTCTGGGAACTGATCCAATACTGGGAATCTGCCATTACTTCTGAAGAGCTTAAGATAGCCTGAATATAACTCCATTTTGAAATAAAGATCTTGACTGGGAACTGAATTCAGGCATCAGGAAATATCACAGAATGTACACCTGGCAGAAAACAAAGTTAACTCTCCTAGCAACAGCCTCCAGGAAATATAACAGAATAAATGCTTCAGAGAAAATAGAGACAAACTCCCTGGCAATAATCAATGAGAATCGTTTGGGAATCGGGTGGGAAAATTCTCCCCAATGTTTCAGATATGGTTTAGAAAAATAGCCATTGTGATTATATGCCTTAGCCATTGTGATTGTGTGCCTCAGAAAAGGTCACCCCGCCCTGCTAAACTTCACCCAATTCTGTAACGCCAAGGCTTGTGCCCCCCTGCTTGCTGCCATGGAAACCCCCGGCTCACAGACTTTCCCTTTAAAAATCCTGTTCATTCAGAGCTCGGGGTCCCACTTCTCTACTGCTGCGCCAGTGAGACTTGGGTCCCGAGTTCGATTGCTCTCATAATAAAGCTCTCTTGCAATTGCATCGAGTCGTCTCCTGGTGGTCTCTGAGGGTCCCGTGAACCTGGCATAACACTTCCTTGAGGGATTTAATATCATGGCATTGTGGGGAGGTGGCTAAGGAGGGAGGTGCAGCCCAGCTGAAGAGAGCACTGAGGAGGGTCTAGAGCTTTATAATGCCCTGCCCCCACCCCCGGGATCCCCTTTCTCTGTGTCCCGGCTGGCATGATATGAGCTTTTCTGCTCTGCTTCAGTTTCCCCATCATGACAGGCTGACACCTTGGAAACCACGAATAACATAAATCCTTCTGTGAGGTATGTGTCCCTGTCATGAAAAGTAACTAGTAGACACACACCCCATGCTTCCATGTGTGCAAGTAATTACAAATGCAGGTGCAACTGCAAGTGTGTATATGAGTGTTGTGCTGGTTAATCTCAAGTCAGCTTTATACAAACCTAAACACACATTTCCTTGGTTGACAATTGATGTAGGAAGACCCAGCTTTCTATGGGTAGGACCACCCTGCCTGTGCAAGTGGTCCTGGGTGCTGTAAGCAGGCTGAGTAGGCCACCGGGAGCAAGCCAGTAAGTAGTGCTTCTCCTTGGCCTCTGCATCAGCTCCTGCCTTCAGGTTTCTGCCATGAGCTCCTGCTCTGACTTTCCTCAGTGATGGACTGTAATCTAAAAGTTGAAGCTGAAATAAATCCTTTCTTCCCCAAGTTTCTTTTGGTCATGCTGTTTTGTCACAGAAACCCTAACTAAGACATGGATGGAGGCCTGAAGTTGACATGCGTGCCTTCCTCAATAGCTCTTACTTTATTGAGGCAGGGTCTCTTGCTGAACTTGGAACATCATTTCCAGCATGTCTAGCTAGCCAGCCTGCTCTGGTGAACCTTTCTCTGCCTCCCCAGTACAGATTTACAGGAGCCACCATGCCTGCTTGCCTGCTTTGACACAGCATCCCAGGATTCTGAGTTCCAGTTCTCGTGCTTGCATGGCAGCCACTTTACCCACTGAGCCATCTCCCCTTCCCTGGACAGATGTTTGTGGTATATACTATTGGTGTGCACTGACCGGAAAAGTGGGATGATGCTGAGGAGACAGTAGGCATCCTCAAAAGCTATGCAGCTTCTGATGGCTAGTTCGATGCTAGCAGCCAGCCAATGTTGGTTTGCTGTGAGTCAATCTGTTAAATCATAGATACTCATTCTTAGTTCCGTTTCTTTAGATAACCCTGACTAACACACTGCCCTCAAACAGGATATATTTACATTTTAGGACATGGCCGTCAAACAAGTGTTATTTTGGACAATTGGCTTGTCTTCTATAAGATGTTTAGATGCCCTTCCAGTTTGGATGAAGAGCAAAGAGGGAACAGATTTGGGGTTTATTTGTTTTGTTTTAAAGGACACAATTGTGTACTTTTCCTGATACTTCAGTACATGGCTATGAGCTAGATAAGTTTTTCTGTCAATGATAGCATAAGTTAACAGTGGTGGCTCTAAGACTGTAATGGAGGGAGACAGTCATGAGATGTCACGGCCATTGTGTCATCACAGTCCAGTGCTTCGCTTACAGACCTGTGGTGGTGCTGCAGTGAGCATACTTACTATACTGTGCTGACAGCTGCGCAAAAGCAGAGTGACACAATTCGAGTTAAGAGTGACAGCAAACACTGAGTAGCTGGCTTATGCATCGAGCAGGTACCACACTTTTCATGGTTATTTTGTGTACTTCTACTTATACAGTTTACAGAAAGCCATATGCTGTGGTACATAGCAGCAGCTGCACACATAGTGTGATTTTTGTGTTTATTTATTTTTAAGATTTTATTAATATTATCATTATTGTGGAACATACATGTGGGAAAACATAAGGAAGGATCACACATGTGACATAGCATCCATGTGGGGGACAACTTTGTGGAGTTGGTTCTTGTGACCCTTCTGCCTGGTGATTGGCCCACACCACTTAGTTTTGTGTAAGCACACCCCATAATGCCTGCATAACAAGACCATCACTTGGCAGTGCTGACCCAGACCATATTTCTATCACATGGTATAACCACACTGAAGATAATTCACTTCAGATAAACAGATTGTTGCGCCAACTCAACTATCAGTTAAAACACTAGAGTGTTGTGCACGCAGAACCAGACCCTCTGAAGGTGGCGTGAAGGCGCTGCAGATAGATTCACATTAAAGGTCATTTCATAGGCTGGATTCACAGCAGCAGTTTTCAAAATAACTCGCTTTAAGCCTTTCAGGACCCCAAGTAATAGTTCAGAGACTTGCAACACACAGCCGTGTTCTAGAAAATTCCCACGTGCCCTGGGACTCACCAGGGATGTGCGTGCCACGGCTTCCACTACGGCGTTGAACACCTTCTGGGGCAGGCGCAGGAGCGTGGTGCCGCTGTCCACGATGGCCTTGTCTGCATTGTACTGAAACGAGGAAGTGAGGAGGCGCTGAGCAGGGCTATGCTCCCCATGCACACACCTTGACCCCATTTCCGTCACATAGCCACAGTAGCTCAGTGGTGACTATGCGTCGTTTTATCCTCCTGAGCTCAGGCACCAGAGGCCGTCCACACCAGAGTTTCCCCTTCATAGAAAAGGAACTGAGGCACAAGAAAGGGACAGGACCACAAATCCAGAGTTCCCAGGCAGAGCTTTTGCCTTCCTAGAGCTGCTCAATTTATTCTTCTCTCATGCTGGGCAGAGATGAGCCACTGGACTTTGGAAATTAAAATGACCCTTTTAAAAGCTACCTCTACAAACTGCTTAAAATCCACTTTTCTATTATCTGACCAATAGAAAAAGAGAAGGACAGTTCTTGATGGTCACCTTCTATTTGCATTTGAGAAGAAAATTTAGTAACACATACACACAACACACATAACACACAGTTTGTACTCCATTTCATTTGATACA
The DNA here is from genome assembly GCF_030254825.1 of Meriones unguiculatus. NCBI lineage: Eukaryota > Metazoa > Chordata > Mammalia > Rodentia > Muridae > Meriones > Meriones unguiculatus. The sequence continues at coordinate 98,821,794 of NC_083364.1, read as the reverse complement.
AGCCTGGATCCTTCAGTGCTAACTAAGGGTCTCTGACACTGTAGATCTGTGGACTTGGAACCCAACTCTATAGGACTGGGATAAAGCAGCATTTATTAGAGGTGTTTGTGATCATGAGAATTCAGGGTAATGTGGAGACACGTGAAAGTCAACAAGAGGGTAGGCGCCATAGGGAGTTATCCAGTCACTGGCCAGTGAGCTCCAGAGTCCATTCTAAAACTGGCACATAGAACTGAGGCTTCCTCGACTTGTCCTAACTCAAATGCCGTAATACAAAAGGAGCCAAATGCAGTGTGGGACTGGGTAAGTGACTAATGGAGGGTGCAGTATAGCAGTGTGTGTTTGCTTAGTGGATTGTCAAGCTGCTGCATCTTTAGGAGTCTTCTTTCAGTTAGAGTTGTGTGCGTGTGGGGGGGGTAGTTTAAGGAGGAGAAAGCTAATGATGGTTTAATTTCCATTCTCTGTTCCGATAAAGGTTCTTTTCAACATAGTTGAGGGACCATCTGGCCAAGATGACTGGAGAAGATGAAATTGGACACGGTCCTCCATACTCAGAATCTTATCCTAATGTTTCCAGGAGGTTGGTAGGAGGCTGTAGTGTGTGTGTGTGTGCTTGTGCATGTATGTAATTTACTGATTTGAACTCATTATAGATAAAGGCTCTATGTCTTCCCATAAGGATCTTTTGAGCTACCCTGTCATATGACACACCTTCTGAGTTGATGCCCAGGTACCAGTTAAATTCTGAGGCTTCTTCAGCACCCACAGGCAAAATTCAAAAGAATAGAATACACTCACCTCTCTGCAGTCCAGGTTGAGGCTCTGGCCTCCGATTTCCAATTTCAGGATCTCTATCTGATAGTACCATTCCTCTTTAATTGGGGTATACCAGATATCTCCTTTATACAAACTTGGTTCAATTCCACCTAGGACCTGGGAGGTGGGGATAGTTACAGATGTAAGAGGTAAAAACTATGTGGCCACATCAATAGATTCCACAGAGAAGCAGTTCCTCAGGGTAAAACATCACTCAAAAGAGTTCCTTCACTTTATTCTGGTGCTCTATAGCAAATAGTGATGCTTGACAATTCCCCATTTATGGAGGGCTTGTGGTGGGGTCATTTTCCCCATACTTTGCTCTAGTCTGATAAAGATGCTCCACTAGTGTCCCTGGTATACGGCTCCGGCTTCTTGATGCTGAGAGTTCCCTCAGACAGATGCAGCAAAACAGTTAACCATGCTGACTGGCATTGATTTACTGCGTCAGAAGTCAGAGATAAGGGAAACAGACCACAAGATTTCCTAATCAAGACACTGTTTGCAAAAGCAATGTTACCCCACAACCCTGTCCCTTTATAAGGAGACAACAGAAGTGCTTGGGGCAGGTGGACTATCAGCTGAAGGCAATATCTGCTGCTGATCCTGCTGCAGTGAGAACAGAGACTAAACACTCAACCCAAAAAGGTGTCCTTCTTGTTTTCTTCTGTACGCTGACTTCCCCTGAAGGGAAGCTTGACCTGCATTATCCCATGAGGTAGATTTCCCCGAATTCATTTCATTCTAAACATCTTTATTGGGTAGTATTTGCCTGTGCAGAGTTGGAACAAAGAGAAGGGAATGATGGTGGAGGAAAGGAGAGCACAGTGGTGATATCTCCCATCAAGTATATGAAATCATAGTGTATATGAGGTGGCCTAGAGGAGGGCCACCTGTTGCACCTCCCCACTACCTACTGGTAAACGTCCCTACTGAAAGCCAGCTGTTTTATACTCTTAAAGAACAATAAGACAACCGGGGTGGAATTTGGAGGAGCAATGAGAATCATTTTTGTAGATGGTAGGACCTTTATTCATCTTCCAAAGGTTTTAAGACAAAGTTTATTAAATCCTTAAATTCTGTTATGGTGCCTAATATTTAGTAGCAGTTAATAATTTCCTATATGGCATCTGAACAGTACCTAAATTAGATTGTGTATCTAATAGTTCTGATTTGTTTTTAATAAAACAGAAACCTCATCAATTTGTGTTTTTTTTTTTTAATCCCCTTAAGACTGAAAGATACCCACAAGACTACCTCCGTTGGTACCAGATCCAGCTACTGGCAATCCAGCGCCGCACATCTGCATGGAGAAAATGTCTGGAATCTTTGCTTGTGCCACCAACGAATCAAAGAAAGTCTCCAGAGAGCTTGATGGCTGCAGAAAGGTGGGAAAGACAATTACTGCTTTGTGACCACTGTGAAGACAAGGGTGACCTGGTGTGGTCCGCATCTTTCTCTTTTGGAATTCTTGGTCTTTCTACTTAAAGAGTCTCATGGTTAATCAACACACATGCTTGAAACCAGGAATGATCACCCACCTTGCTTCCTCCTGTCTGGCATTTAGGTTCTGCCACAAAAGCATGACATCTCCAGGAGCTATTAGGGTGCTTCAAGCTGTTTATCACCAATTCAGGAGAGGAGCTGTGCGGACCTGTGATAGTGGGTTACTGACCTGGGCTTAGATACTTGGGGTAAGAGAAAACAGTTACTCTAGGAGTTCTACCTCCTAAGTCTCTCCACCACATCCTTCCAACATTCAAGTAATCTTTGACCTACTAGGACTATGCACCTATATACCAGCCCCTGCTACTTCAGCTATCATGAGCTTCAACAGTGAGGATATTCCTGACTGTAGGTTGCAGACCTCCTTTCCTGATGCCTCTCCTGAACAGAGCTACATGTTTGAAGAACATCTCTATTTCACAACAGTGTCCAAGGTCAAGGGTGTTCTGTAAACAGCTTTGGACTAGGACAGACTAGCACTGACCAAGCCATGAAGAAGGCTAACAACAGACTTGAATTTAGACTTTGCTTTCACAACTGGAAGACACAGGGCTGGCTACCGTGAGTTGCCAGAATTTTGTTTTTGCTTTCATCTGAGACAGAGTTTTACTATGTAGCCTAGGTTGCCTTTGAATTCAGCAATCCTCTTGCTTTGACCTGGAGAATAGCTGGAGTTACAGGCATGCACCACCACGCCCTGCCTGGGTTGTCAGTTTCTACAGGCAATTGTAATGCTCAGCAGTGGGGGCTGAAAACCTGACCATGGCCACTCCGAAGGAGCCATGAGAATTTGAAGCTCCATTATGAATGAGATAGGAGACATTTTTCTTTGGCTGCTTGTTCCTTCCATCTCTACCCCTATAATCCTACCATGAATTTAGTACCATCTCACCATGCACTCTCTGCAGGTCTGTATGTCTTGGTAGGCTGAAAGCCAAAGTCCACTGTGGGGTGGGTGGGGTCTGGTGGGGTCTCATAGTTCCTTTCCTGAGAAGCAGAAGAGGATGCATGCTTGTTTCATGTCTGGCCAATTCTGGAACTGGTCCTGACTTGTTCTTTGTTCACTTGTCTGGCAGATGTGATCACTGTTGCCTGACAGACTTGCTCTGGGTTTAAGAGGCCTTTAAAGTTGGCTAAAGAGGCCTTTGTTGGCTAAAGAGGCCTTTGTTGGCTAAAGGACCCAACACATGTGTAGTTCAGACATGCTAGTCTATGAGCTATTTTTCCTTAGGCCTGAGCCTCAGAATCTCCCAAGGACTAAAAAATTTAGAGTTGCTCAAAACCAACCCCAAGGGACCCAGTTCCAAGGTGTACAGGTGGGGCCTGGCATCTGTGGCAGAAGATGCCCCCAGTGGTTGTTATGTGCATGCTTTGGAGGGCTACCTGGGGCCCACCAGGAGCACCCACATTAGGACCATTCCCCAGGCTTTGGCCAGCCACACTGTTTCAGAGATAACACACCTGACCTGGGCCACCCAGCCAGTCCTTCTAGATGCAGTTCTGAAGCTCACTGGGATTTCATGGATGAAATGATTAAAAGATCATGTGGAGAGTCTAGATGCCTCCCAAGAAACCCCACAGTTCTGTTCTCACAAAGGCTTTACACATTATTAATTCCATTTATTTTAGGGTTATTTTTCAGAATAATTGGCATTAAAAACATCTCATCCTTCACTTTCAACATCTCAAAGCTATGATTTCACACTGTTAGCAGAAGGAACTTAGGAACCCAGGACTCGTGCCAGTCTTCATATCTATGGAGTCTGCCCACAGTGCCAGGTACAAAGGGGCTCTTGAGCCAGTTTTGGCTCTGCAATGGGGTAAGAGTGGCTTGGGGCTCCCATTCAATTGATTCTAAACTTCTTCATTGACGCAAGCACATGTGTAAATGGGACACAAGGGCCTCTCAGGCTCTGTCTCACAGGAACATGAGCTGAGTGGATGGCTATCTTGTGATAGCCTGGGGTCTGACAAGAATTGGTAACCCTTGTTCTTTTTCCAGGAGACGCCAAGGGCTGGAAACTCCCCACCTGTTTCACATACACACCACGGTTAACAGACTGGAGCAGAGCAGCAGGGTGGGTGAACGATGCTTTCTGGATTGTCCTGGGCCAGACAGGTCCACTGGTGGTTACGTTCTTCCCTGAGGTAAGCTAGGGCTCAAAGTGCAGGCCTGAGCCACTGAGCCACAAGTGGTGCAGGACAAGGGCAGGTTATCCCTACTGCATTTCTCAAGTGCACACCCACCTGCCTGTCTCCCAAGGCTGGGTACAGCCCTTCTGTGATTCCACCTGCTTCTGGCAACTGCTCCGCGTAGAACCCACACTGCCTATTCTCTTTTAGACACTGTTATTTCTTCATATTGACCTAAGTACCAAAATTGGAAATGACTCAGTCAGTCCTGTCTTGCTTATCTTGGGAAGGTCTGATTTTGCGATCAAAGCATTGCAACATTTCTCCCTGGCCATTTCTGCATGGGCTGGCTATTCACAGGGCAGCTGACCATGTACCAGTTCTGATGCCTCCTCAGAGGCCCCAGGGTGACAGTTCAGCAATATGGCAGCTTGGTACTCACAGTTGACAGCTCAGTGTCAGCCATAGGCCTCATCTTCATATGATCCTAAGAGCTTAATTGCAGGTATGTTTTCCTTTAATGCCACTCTCATCAATACTTCTAAACAAACTGCACAATCTACAAAACTCACAATTCTGCTAAAAAAAAAAACTTAAGTAAACAAAAACAAAACAACAAAACTGAGATGGGACTACGGCTCAGTTAGTAAAGGGATTGTTGTATAAACATGAGTGTGAGGACCTTAGGGGATTCCCCAGGGTTCATGTGAAAAAGCTAGAAACGGCAACACATGCGCGCAGTTCCAGCACTGAGGAAGTGGGCTAGGAGGCTTTCTGGGGTTTGCTGGTCAGTCGGCCTAACTGAATGGGCAAATTGCTGGTTCACTGAGAGACAGTCTCAAAAAGACAAGGTGCAAAATGACTGAGGAAAGCACTTGGTGCCAAACTCGGGTCTCTCTGCATTGTGTGACCCCAAAACCTACACCTCCACACACACACACCCCTAAAATTGTATCTTAAAGGGAATTACCCTAAGCTGCAAAAAAGTCTGGAAACTTTATTATGCAAATGCTCATCTCTATTCGCTATGTGATTTTTAGCAACTACCACTCAGGACAACCCAGGACCCTGTGCTGGACCCTTCAATGACTGGTTTTCATAGCTTCATCATTTTGTCTGATTAACTGGAACAGAAAGACCTGCCTTACCTTGGCCAAAGCAGCATAAGCAAGTCCAAGAATTCCATTCCATTTAATCCCAGGCAAAAAGAAATTCTCAGACTCAAAAATAGTGGCAATATTGACCAAGAATGAGCTGTTGAAGCCTTTCGGGATGGTGACAACATCCTCTCCAACAAAGCCAGTCCAGCTGCCCTGTGTGTACTTCACAGTGACATCAAAGCCCTTTGGGTGGTACGTGCTGGATCTGCAGAAGAAGAGGAAGGTCAGTGATGCTCCCTGTATAAGCCTATGCTGTTTGAGCCACAGCTGGGACACAGCTGCTCATCATGGTTTACAGTCCTATACAGTCTATAGAAAGTGGTGCTCAGCCAAAAGTGGCGTCCATGTTGACCAAGGCACCATTTTCCAGACATAAGCAAGGGCAATTTGAGAACTGTTGCCATGCCACATGGAAGGGATGCCATGAGGTTGACATGAAACCTTGAAGTTGAAGTTTTGGCCCATGCTTAAGCCAAACCACCCACAGGCCTTATCTGGAGTCAGGCACTTCACTGAGCCACATCATGTGAAGGACACAACTGGGCACACACTGGACCGTCTGGTTTTGCAGAATTACTGAGCTTGATCTCTGCACAGAGAGGGGCTATGTCATAGACTAGGAAGTTCAGTGTGGGAGCGAGATTCATACAAGTCCAGTGAAGCGACAAGACCGCCCAGGTCTCTCTGTGTCCCCATTGCCTGACAGGTGATTTCGCTTTCAGAATGCAGTTGACAATGCCGATGACATGCTGCGGGGCGGGGTGCTGTGATGTGAACCAGAACTTCAAATGTGTGTACCCCTAAGGGTAGACAAGGCCAAAGAAGCGCAGTCAGGCAATGGAGAGGTAGATGGGAGTCCTTCTCCAGATTGCTCCACGAGGAGAGACAGCATGCATGTGAGGACATAAAATGTAAGGCAAGACGAATGAATCAGAGCAAATGGAGACTAAGGCAGAGTGAGGACCTCTGATAGGAGGCCACTTGTTGGACACTTCAGAGGAGACAGTGGACTATCAGGCTGTCTGGGAGAGGGCGCCCTGTGTCAGGCTCTGGAGGCTCTAACCATGTAAGGTCATTCATACACTGTATCAGTCTACCCAAGGAAGACAGTGAGCATTCAAGCCAGGTTCCCTGACGAAAATGACCCAGTTCCTAAGGGAGTGTCAAGTCACAAGTATTTCCCAAGACTCTGTTTGCCCACAGTCTTAGTCCACTGAGCTTTAGTATTAACTCTGCAACAGAAACTCAAGTTAATATATCTCTGTTTTCTTTTATAATCAAGAAAAGAAATGGGAAGTGAACACTGTGTGCACAAGTGTGACAGTAAATCTTCACTGTTGATCAGAACAGGTTTAGAATCAGCTAGGAGACACACCTCCATCTGAGATGGCTTTTCTAAAGGTGTTTAACTGAGGCTGAGAAACCCACTCCTAATGTGGGCATCCCTGTTACATGGGCTGGGGCCCCAGAGAATAAAAAGGGTTAGGAGAGAAATCATGAGCACCAGCATTCCTCTCTCTCTGCTTCCTGCCCGCAATTGCAAGGAGACCAGCTGCCTCATGTTCCAGCTGCCGTGATGTGTGATGCTGAGTATGAACTGTCACCCTGACAGACCTAGAATCATATGGAGATGGAGCTTGCCTGTAGGTGGATTCCCTTGATTTGGTTCACTGAAATGGGAAGACCGGTGCCCTGGGGGTGGAAGCAGTCCTTGAGCAGGAGGGATCTGGGATCATACAAATTGAGGTGACGGAAACAGTAGGAAGCAAACACACTCTTTTCTTGACGATGGATAGGAAGGGATCAGCCACTTCAAGCTCCTGCTGCCTAGACTTCCCCTCATGACTGTGAGCTAAAGCACACCTGTCCTCTCTCCCTTAAGTTGCTTTGTCTGCAGATTTCATCACAGCAAAGGCAAAGACACTGAAGCAGACTGTAGCCTCACATTGTATTATATTGAGACAATATAACCCTTTCTTTGTTTTTTTAATATCGTAATTGACTTTTTATTTCAAAAATAAAAGAAGCAATCTCTAGCATATTTTATAAAAGTACTGTCATATCAAACATTTTATATAATTTAATTCCAATAAAGAGTTGCTCCCCCTTTCCTTTTAAGTACTATTTCTAACTGATGGGACATGTGTCCTTAAAATAGAAAGTTTCAATCATTTATCCAAATGTCAAAATTAAGATTTTTTTTCGAGAAGTTCATTGCTTTATGGGTGGGCAAGATGCTGCTAGCAAATTTTTGGTAAATAAACTTCTTTATTAAAAACTATGAGCTCATTCCTTTTTAAAACTTTCAGGATGCTTCACATAAAAATATATATATTTATTTAAAGTACAGACAGAAAGGCAGGCTGTCTGGCTGTGGACATTTAATGGTGTGATAGGTCTTGAAGAATGACATGCAGCGGTTGCTTCTGCTTGGTGTACCGTACATAACTGAAATGAAAAAACTAGAAAACCAGTATTGCTATGCTATGCTCTGTCAGAGTCCTAAAAAATTGCACACTTGACTGAGTAGTCCATTTGGGCTTGAAATAGTCATATGTGTGAGAAACTTAAAGAAAAGACATCTGTACATGATCATCAAAAGAAAGATATATATTTTTCTTTTGAAATTGCACTGTTATTTAAACCACTTTCAGAATGTCAGGGCCTCCTTTACAGCTGGCACAGTTTTTCAGGTCTAATTGGCAATTTGGGGAGGCCCCTCTGGTATTAGTGAAGTAAAAAAGGTGGTGATAAAAGACCAAGCTGAAGCTGTTAACTGGCTTTGATCTGCACTGCCATCTTTACCTACATCTTCTCATTCTCATCTTCAAGTCTATCATCCACTAGGTGCTCCATTTCTTCAAGTTCTACATGGCTTGCATTTTGTCCATCATTATTAACATCAACATTGTTGGGAACCTGTTGCTGATAACCTTCTTTCCTGAAAGGAAACCATCCCGCTTGGTGTAAATCAACCAGCAGCATGGCTTCATCACCATGATAAACTGACTAAAAGAAGAATAGAAATATATGATGCCGAGGAGAACTGCAGCTTATAATTATGGGACTTAATTCCAAGGACCCAGACAATCCTAATCAGAGTCATGTAGTCTCATGGACACTATCTAATCCCAATCAAGGTGGCTGAGTGGTTTGGAGTCTATTGCCATGCCATCCTGGATGGCCCTGATCTATTGTGATTGGGCCTGGTTGATGTTTGGATAGCTGGGGCAGATTCAGTATCTATCTATGACAGTCTTCCGTTTCTGGTTAGGGAGAGCAGGCCTAAGTCTAAATTCCTCAGAAATGAGATACCAGTTACAGGGAAAAAACACAGAAAATGGGCAACCCATCAGGAACAGCCAGGACATCTGGCTTGGGGAAGATAACATTGCTCAAGGCTGTTCAACTACCAGCTTGGACCAGTTTGAGCCAGTTCAGAAAGCCCGTAACTACCAATTAAACTTCTAGTCAATTCACCAGTACCCTTGCTTCCAACCGGCACCAATCAGAATAAAAATGATCTAACTGTCCTTGAAATTCCCCTAACTGGCTTTAGAAGGGGCCGTGAGCTCCCCTCATCATCATTGTTGCCATATTTTGCCAAGGTGGTGACCCCGGCATACTGGAAACTTCTGCAGAATAAACTTTTGCATACTACCTGAGTCTGGGGTCTTTCTTCAGCAACTCTCAGACCCTAACAATGAGAAAGTGTGTACACAGTATTGCCAGTTGCTTTTGAAGTCTTCCTATACCTTCCTTCTTTTAGTTGCTTTTGTCATTGTCAGATATTTTGTCATGGCAATGAGAAAACTATACAAACCTCTTGAGGATAGGCAGCCACAGAAAGAAAAATGGGAGTAGACGGGGCAGGCTAAGCCCCTGGTATTACACTAGAAATTGTCCATGTGATGTTCACTGTAAGGCCTTTGGGACTTGAATTGTTGAGGATGGATTAAATAGCAAGTTTAGTGTTGATGCAAACTCAGATGTACCAGGCACAGAGGAGGAAACAAACATCTACAATGAAAAGCAGCAAGGAACACAAACACTGAAATCTTAGTTACTTTGATCAACAGGTCAAGTTCAGAAATGCTTGCAGATTGACTTAGGACTGGAGTCAGCATACCCTGTCTGTAAAGGATCTTCAAAGGAATATTCTAGCATTTGCTTGACTATCTAGATTATAACATTTGCTATAATTGCTGTTGCAGATAACAGAACTGTGGTGCTATATCAAGGAAACAGCCATAAACATACAGAAGCAAGTGTGTTTGGCTGTGTCTCAATAAAACTTTATATAAAAACCAGCAGCCAGTCACATTTAGCTCACTATCTACATTTGTAGCCCCCATAAACTAACTAGCAAATCAGCTGTCTTCCCCCTTCAGCTTCCCCAAGCTGGGCTTTGAACTGTGTTTTATTTCATCTCATCTAGGCTTCCCTGTGTTCCTTGGAATAAGAACCTGAGTGGCGTGATATCCACACAACATGTTTCCTGTTTTCCTGCTATGCTCCTGCCTTACAGGGAAACTTCTGGGTAGTTCAGTGCCACTTCTAGAGAACAGACAGGGAGTAAGAGTTACAGTACCAGGGGCCACATACATGTTCACTCATTTACTAGCTGTATTATTCCGTGCCAAGCTATTTAATTCTGTATTTTGGTTCCCCAACATTCTAGGATAAGCCAGAACTGTACTTCCTGAAACTACCTATACAGTCTGAAAATATGACAAACTTAGAAGAAAATCCTGGCTCCCAATCAGTCTGCAACACAACAGCTACAATTAGCATAATTATCCAGTGGCTTCCCTGCTTTCTTCAATCTATGAGCTACCATTAAAAAACTCAGGGTTGTTTTAGGAAATAGATGACACCATTGAGTACCCGAAACTGAAAGTCCAACTGCCTCTTAAAAAGGGGACAGCCATCCCTGGTGTGGAAAGGTGTTGCTGCAGGTCCCCGGACAACAGAGTTCTAAATGGTCCAATGCTGTTTTCTGGACCAGCTCTAATGATGGTGCTGATCCAAGTCTCTGTCATCCAGTATGGAGGCCACATGCAGCTAGTGGAATGTGATGGTGCCAGGGACTGAACTTTTATTTTATTTCATTTCATTTAGCATTTATTAACTTGATCAGTGGCCACCTGTAGAAAAAAATTTCTGAAAGAAGTGGGAAAACTCACTCTCTTTGGGGGATCCTTTACTGAATCTGAAACAGTGAGGGGAAGCCTGGGCAGGATCAGGAGCAGCCCTGCAGGTTATTAGCATATCATCTTTGGCACTTTAAAGTGATCACACATCTTCATTTGCTAACACCCTACTTTTCAGACATTGAGTTTCAGCTCTCACTTGCTTTTCACATTAATCATGTCAGGAGAAAACTCTGGGTGGGCTTCTCATTTGCAAGGCTTCTGTTCCAGATGCTCAGACATGGCAAAAGCCAGGGGTGTGGGTGGCCAGAAATAAGTCTGCTCACAGCAATAAAGACACTTGAACAAGATTCAGCAGACACTCTGCATCTGATAAGAGAGTTCAGGGAAAGCAGAACTGAAGAGAGATCAGTTGAAGCCAAGAACAGAACTCTGGGCCATCTTATTTGAAGAGAAAGCCCCACTGTTTCAGAGAACACGGGAAGAGGTGTTGTTGTTGACTTTGAAGGTCAGTCCTCGGGTCAGCTCTGGTTCTCCCAAGCCACCCCACCCAGGGGGTGCTGAGGCTCTTAAAGGCCTCTTCACAGGACTTCTGTGCACATTACAGAGTTTAGCATTTACCAGTGGGCTAGGTAATTTGGCCCTTATGACTTGTCAATGATTTCAGAAGTCACCAGAGCTGAATGGATGAAAGCCTTGGGCCTGACCTGGTGGTTCAAGTTCTCAGCCTCCAAAGAAGCCAGCCCTAATGGACAAGTCAACCATAGATAGTCTTGAAAAGTTATCCAAGCAACCTGTCCAAGAAAGACCTGTCCCTACTGTATGGAAAGGTATCTGTGTCCCTCTGGTGCCCTTAAAGACATCACCAAATGGTCGTTTGGTTCCCTAATTTCACTTGTAGTCATCAATGCAGAAAATGAATTGTTTCCTTGCTTCAATATCTGTGTGGGCTTCACCCCAGATGGAGTACAGGAGTGAGGCAGCATTATCAGACAAGCACACTTAGGCTCCTGAGGCATAGGGTTAAATGAGGTACTTATTGGACCTTTCACCAATCCATTTGGTTGGAGGACATTTTATTGGCTGAAACGAAAATGCATTTGAAAAATATGCAGCCCTTTCCTTCCTTCAGCATAGTTATACAGTGGGGCATTCAACAGCCGTAAGGAGGGTTCATGGTGGGGACAAGCCACACAAATGACTCACAGTGGCTCATCATCTTCCATAAATCAAAGAGATCTTCTCAAAGAACCCCGAGCCCAATCTCCAATTACTGCACAATGCTTCAGGAAGTACAATGCTTCAGGAAGTACAAAACCTGAACATTGGAGGGCTCAGGGCTTGAATCAGAGGCTGCCATGCCCAACTAGGAGCCTTGTTATAACAAGGAAATCAGAGGGACAAGTCAATACTCAAACATCACAGGGCAAGAACCCACATCTCCATAAAGGCACCTTTGTCAGAGACCTGGAAGGAAAGAGATTGTGCTCTGGCTTCCATCAGATACAGCGGCTGAAAAAACTTCACAATGGCCAACATCAGCAAGATTACTAGATACATGATAATTTATATGGACAGCAAGTGTTCTTCATAATAATTCTGTCTCTTCTGACTCTACGCACAAGCAATGCTCTCTGGTCTCCACAGGCCTCACCCAGGGGAAGGCAGTAATGGCAAAGACAGCACAGAGGGGGGAAAAAGACAGCTTTTCCTAGACCTGGGCATGCTCTGCAGTTTCTCTTTTTATTTACTTAAATAGACCTGTGATGACAATGCTGAGGGTATGTCGCTGTGTCTATGCTCTTTTGTGGGCCTAGCAAGAACAAGGCTGAGTGGTCATAGTAATAGTGGAAAGCCCCGGAGGTTGTATTGACTCAGATGAAGGCAGCCTGCGAAGCCCAGAACAGGATAAAGAGGAATTTCTGCCCACCTCCCACACACCTGGCTTGGGGCACAAAGTTCACCTCAAGGAGGAAAGCAAAGCAGAGAAAACATGTCTTGCTGGAGCCAGCATAAGAAGCATGGCTCATTCTCACAGCAGACACAGGGGATGGACCATGAGAAAGCTGCCATGCTGTCTACAGTTGACCAATTAACACTGAGTGATAGAGGACACAGCAGCAACAAGGACTTTTATTCACCCTGGCACATTTCAACAATTGTGTGGTCTTGTCAAAGGATGCCTGAACGTGCTTTGGCCCTGATGGAGCTGGAAATGAGGCTGCAGAGGGACTGCCATATAGTTGCCTCCTGGCTGGATCGTGCCTTTACAGTGCACTGTATGTGCCTATGTGTCCACATCACCCTGATGGTGACAGCTCCAGCTTTACTGACCCCTTCTACTGAATCTTATGCTAATAGATGTGTGATAAGGAATGGAATTACTGCCCCTCTGGGAAATTGGGCTGTGCACCTGCTGCAGATGTGTGAGCTGAGACGTCTTGGGCTGCAAGGGGATGGGTCTTGGAAGGGAAGATTGCTGCCCTGTTTTGGGCTGCTGGTAGGCCAGTGCCAGGGATGATGCAGTCTCACAAGAGGCTGGACATCCCTTAAAACCCAGAGACGTTAACCTGCCATAGGTCTTTCTCAAGTACCCTGGCATAGATGTGGGTGAAAACTATTTGTCTGAGCCTGGAAACCTCCTTTCTCATTAACCCTAAGTATCATGGGCAGATTTAACATGCATAGGAGCATTAACTAATATGTAAATGGAAGGCAGGTGACCCTTTCTATTTAAGCTCATGAGGATTCTTCTTCACTTTGGAAAATCCCATCAACTACCCATGGTAACCAAGCAACCAGCCTAAGCCAATAGCCCAAATGGCCCCCACTGGATCTGTGTTCCATTGAGCCCACATCCACACAGTGGTATGCAGCCTCCAGCATCCTTTGCATGACTCCCATTGGGCATCTCATATGATGTACTGAGTACCCTACATCACCTCATTCCTGCCCCTCATCCAGGCTTGGTGTAGATTTTCCCCATACTTGGGCCCAGAAGTGTTTCAGATTCAGGCTTTCTGGAGTGTTTGCATATACATAATGAGATGCCCGGGAAAAGGGACCAATACCTAAATGAAACTTCACTGTGTCACACACACACACCTTACATACACTGTATTTTTGGCGCATTTGTGTTGTGACTAGCCTGAGGTCGGAAGCAGAATTTAACACTTGCAGGATCATGTGGCTACTCAGAGTGTATCAGGTCTGGGGGGCAGTGCATGTTTTTTGGATCAGATATGCAATAGTGGCATTATCTCACACTCATGAGAATTATGCATGTGGTAGTTGCACGGCATTTGATCTCATGCAGGACGTTGCAAGGCTACAGTTAGGTAGGTGGAATTCAGGAAGACTCCTCCTCCAAGGCTATAGAGTTACACATGAGCAATCTGGAGCAACTCTGGAGGGTATGCGAGAAGAGTCAGGGGGCTGTATAGCGACAGAGGCCCAAGTGAACCACCAGTGTGACCAGGACAGGACAGCAAAACCCACCCAACTCAACCTGCTAGCACACACAGGAGCTCCACACACTTGCTCACAGTATGACAATCACCTAACCTCCTAGGTTCTAAGATAATCACTGGCCAGGTGCTGTACCTACACTATCAATCTGATATCTTATTACTATACGAAGCCATACAGAAAGCAGCTCTGTGTTCCTTGAAGGAGGGGCAGGCACTGTTGTGCTGAGATGCTGTAAGGTGCCACTTGGCATAAGCACTCATTGCCCTCTCTGCAGCTGTGCAAATAGACCCTAACATTCCCGACACTCAGTGGAGCCTTGTATGCAGTGGGTGGGGCACATGTGGGTGGGCTCACGTGGGTGGGCTTTCTCTGCAATACTTTCTTAGACTATGAAAATGCAGCTCGTGTGTAGCTAAGGAGCATGGTACACTTGAAATTTCATAAGGCAAATTTCCCCAACGATATCAGGGGAACCTGAAACAAATTCCCCAGAAGGAGATGTGCATGTATTGGTTTTGTTGTTGTTGTTGTTTTATTTGAGACAGAATTTCTCTGTGTAGCCTTGGCTGTCCTGGACTCCCTTTATAGACCACGCTAGCCTCAAACACACAGATAGATATTTGCCTGCCTCTGCTGCAATTAGAGATGTGTTCCACCACATTGGGCTGATGTGCATGTATTGTTCGCATTCATTTACTCAGACACAGATACACAGACACTCACACAGACACACACACACGCACACACACACACACACATGCTCAGATACACAAACATGCACACATGTATACAGTTCTTTCAGAATGAGATGATGACCCTCTTGCAGTTTTGTTCCAGTGTGTTCTCAAAGATCCCAGCCCAGGATGCCTCCAAAGCCAGCCCCTGACATGGTGGGTGAGCCACTCACCTCCCAGAGTCAAAGTAGGACTCTATGTACGAATGCGGGGCACCGGCCACAGCGAAGTTACTGCTTCCCGTGTCCACAAGAATCTGCAGCTTTTGTTTTTTAAGGGAAAAAAAAAGGAAAGCTTCAAGTTATTTGAAGAAGTATCAAGCATAACAGTTACTGACTGGAAAAAAAACTCAATATCTACTGATTTAGGGAGAAATCTTGTTAGGAAAGAACATAAAATTATATGAAAAAACTGGTGCAGCCCAGGAAGACATCACCGCAACAGGAGCTGAGCAGGATTGGCTCAGACACACGGGAGTCTCCAGACAGGTCTATTACACAAAAGGGCATTCCAAGTCACTCACACTTGCTAACATGGTCACTTCTTTAGTCACTTCTGGGATTTGTGCAAGTTCGTCCCTGGCTGGAAAATTCTTGTTTTTTCAAATATTTCTTGGAGTATGAACGCCACCACAGTCTCCTTTTCCCAGGAACCTCCCTCGCTGTTGGCTTTTCCTTCATCTCCCTGAAGACACCCATCATAGGTGCCTTTTTATTAAGAATTTATTTTTATTTCACACGCTTTTCCCCTGAATGTATGGAAACACACACCACACGTGTGCTGATGTCTGTGGAGTTCAGAAGAGGGTGTCAGATGGTTGTGGGTTGCCATGTGGGTGCTGGGAACGGAATTTGGATCTTCTGTGCTCTTGACCACTAAGCGTTGGTTCCCGCAAACAGGTGCCTCTTTTTCAGCTTTATTAAACTCTAGTTTTGGTGTAATGAAAAGGCAGTGGTGGTGGATGTCTGTAATCCCAGCAGTACAGAGGCAGGAGAAGGAGGATGGTGGGTTGGAGGCTAGCCTAAGCCACACAGTGAGACCCAGTCTCTAACAAAAGTTCAACCCGCCAGAACTCTGATGGTGTGTCTCTGCAGGTGTCACACCCAAACCAAGACATCCCTAAAACCCTGATTGAAAGCAAGGGAGCAGTTCTCGAGCCCTCTGAGTTGCACGTGCATGGCAATATGTTATGGTCCACTGGGCTCATTTGCTCCATGCCCTCTCTGAAAGTTGGTGGGCCTGTCTTTTCTGTTTTGAACATTCTAGTGGGTGTAGAATGCTATCTAAGTCTCTAGTATCTAAGTTACTAGTGGTTAAGGACACTAAGTTGTTCCTCTCTTTGATAATTGTTTGACTCATCTCAGCAATAAACAACGGCTCCCCATGTATGGAGTGTGCTATCCGCCCTTTCACACCCAGCGTCTATGCTCAGTCCAAATATGACCGACTGTTTAGTAAATAAACACAGACTTTAGAAACAAGCACAGAATAAACAGTTGAAGTCTTAAAGGTTTGAACATCCAGTTAAACAAGCTACAGACAATGTTATTAGGCAGACAAGTTTTTTGCATATGGACTTCATTTGTTTATAATAAAACACATAGAGTAAGAGCAGTTACGAAACAATCAGGAAAGCCATATGTAAAAGTTACATTCAAAATGTTTAGCTCATTTGTGTTTGGCAACCTTGAAGAAAATACTACCTAGTCTATCTAGGTGAGTCTAAAGTTTCGTACCTCAATTATTCTTTGTCATATCTTGTATTTATCGACTTAAAACATTTTTCTAGACTTTAAAACATTTTCTTAAATCCTAAATGGCTTAAGCCTAAGTGAAACTATAACTATCTAGTCTTCAACCCCATCAGAGACTTGAGAAGGAATAAAATTATTACTTAAGTAGGAAGTGCAGGCAAGCATCTTCTAAAACTAAGAGGTGACAGAGACAATTTATCCATTCTTTCTCTGTTATGTTGGAGCATCATCTTCAGCCTTCTGGCCCAGTATGTCTGGCAGACATAACTGTAAAGCAGGAAATATGAAGGAGCTGCTTACCCTGTCATGGCAGAGCCTGGCAGTCAGCTCAGCCTGCACCAAGTTTTGTCTATTTTGGACAGCATATTGTCTGTAGAGAGAGCTGGGGCATTTCCCTCCAGTAGTTAGCTTGCCATTAATGAAGCTATCTCCAAAATGAGATGTGTGATGGTCACTATCTTTGTTGAGGTAGGCTGGTGTTGTTGCCAGGAGATGGCATGTCTCAAGTAAAAAAGGCCTTAGATTAATAAAAACTCCTTTACATGCCGTATTCTGTAGGTCTCGGGAGTTTTGGGGGACCGTCTATTTACATTTATATTTATATAGTGTATGATCATACCTATTCGTCTGTTTGTCTGTCTGTATATATTAATTATGAATAGGCAAATATTGCTAGATATTTACTATCTGTTCAACCTACAATGTATCTGACATGACCATGAGTCTGATTGACCATTAACTATTAACTAAGCTAATTATCCTAAACAGTTTGTAATAGCAGCTTTTAACGGGAAGTAAACCTTACATTTGGAAATGAATAGAAACATACATATGTGTATCAAAAATCTAACTGAAGATCCAGAAATAAACACATACACCTACAAACACTTTTTGACAAAGAAGCCAAAACCATACAATGGAATAAAAGATAACATCTTCAACCAATGGTGCTGTCTAACTGAATGTCTAAAAAATGCACATTTCAAGACTTCAACATAAAACCAGACACACTAAACTTATTGGAAGAGAAAGTGGAGATCAGCTTTGAACTCATTGACACAGGAGACAACTTCCTGAACAGAACACCAACAGCTCAGGCTCTAAGATCAACAATTAATAAATGGGACCTCATGAAACTAGAAAGCTTCTGTAAAGCAAAGGACACTGTCAACAGAACAACACAGCAGCCTACAGATTGGGAAAAGATCTTCATCAACCCTACATCTGACAGAGAGCTAATATCCAAAATATATAAAGAACTCAAGAAATTAAACATCAACAAACCAAATGATCCAATGTAAAAATGGGGTAGATACTAAGTTTATCTGGCTTCATTACTTCTGTATCCAAGAGCCTTATTCTTCTGTATTGAGGCCTTTTGGTTCAGTGGTGCTTCATTACTGCTTCAATCTTATTACTTGTTATGAATCTATTAATTGTTTACATTTGCTTGATTTAAGTTTGGAAGATCATATGTTCTGGGAATTCTTCTTTCTCATTCAGATTTTACAGTACTTTGAAATTTTTATTTAATCAAAGAATCCCTGAATTAGTTCATTGGCATCTGGCTCCTTTTTATCTATCTCATCTTTAAATTTTGTGTCTTTTCTTCTTCATTGCTGTTAGATTGGCAAAGCATTTGTTGCTTTTGTTTATATCTTTAAGGAAGAAATTCTTTGTTTCACTGAAACTTTTGTTGTTTTTTATTTTTTAATTTATTACAATTTATTTACTACAATTGTAGCTCCCTTCCTCATCCCCTCCTAATCCCACCCTCCCTCCCTCATCTCCTTCCATGCCCTTCCCCCAGTCCAATGACAGGGGAGGTCCTCCCCTTCCCTCTGACCCTAGTCTATCAGGTCTCATCAGGACTGGCTGCATTGTCTTCCTCTGTGGTAAGGCTGGGCCCCCCTCAGTGGGAGCCATCCACTGAGTTCATGTCAGAGACAGCCCCTGTTCCCTTACTAGGGAACTCACTTAGAGACTGAGCTGCCATGGGCTACATCTGTGCAGGGTTCTAGGTTATTTCCATGCATGGTCCTTGGTTGGAGTATCAGTTTCAGAAAACGCCTCTGTGCCCAGTTTTCTTGGTTCTGTTGCTCTCCTTGTGGAGCTCCTGTTCCCTTCAGGCCTTTCATTCCTCCCACACCCTTCTTTCGTAAGTTTCCCTGCACTCTGCCCAAAGTTTCGCTATGAGTCTCCACATTTGCTTTGATACCATTAGGCTTAGATAAAATTTTGACTTTGATTTGTAATTGGTGTCCTACCTGGAATGAATAGACATTTTTTTATGAATTTGGGGGAAATATAATACAGTGGAAATAGAAAATGAAGAAAATTACATGTACAAGAAATTTGTTATAGAGTTGAATATAAATATGAAGAAAAAAGTGAATTTTAGTCTGGGCACAGGGGTCTTTTCTGAGACTGATACCCCAGCCAAGGACCACTCATGGAGATGGCCTGGAACCCCTGCACAGAAGTAGCCCATGGCAGTTCAGTGTCCAAGTGGGTTCCATAGAAATGGGGACAAGGACTGTCTCTGACATGAACTCAGTGACTGGCTCTTTGATCACCTCATCCTAAAGGGAGAGCAGCCTTACCACGCCACAGAGGAAGACAATGCAGCCACTTCTGATGAGACCACATAGACTAGGATCAGAGAGAAGGAGAGGAGGACCTCCCTTATCAGTGGACTGGAGGAGGGGCACAGGTGGAGAAGAGGGAGAAAGGGTGGAATACAGGGTAGATACAAAGTGAATAAACTGTAATTAATAAAAATAATTTTTAAAAGTGACTTTTGGTTTTTACTAATTTGTGAGAATGCTTTTCTAGAATGTAAGAAAAATGCCTACAAGACATTTGTGAAATTTTTAAAATGCATAATATTGCTTTAATAACATCAGTATACTTAACAGCAAGTAATGTCTATTGAACTATTGTGTTAAATAAAAGTACTGTGTATGTTTGTACTTAATAAACATTGATATTACAAAAAATGGGTTAGAGCTAAACAAAGAATTCTCAACAAAGGAATCTTTAATGGCTGAGAAACACTTAAAGAAACGCTCAACTTTCTTTGTCATCAGGGAAATGTAAATCAAAACAACTCTGAGATTCCATCTTACACACATCAGAATGGCTAAAATCAAGTACTAAAGTGACAGCACATGCTGGAGAGGTTGTGGAGAAAGGGGAACACTCCTCCACTGCTAGTGGGAATGTAAACTTGTACAACTACTTCTGAAATTAATCTGCCACTCTCTCAGAAAATTTGGAATAGTTTTACCTCAAGACCCAGCTATACCACTCCTGGGCATATACCCAAAAGATGCTCAAGTATACAACAAGGACATTTGCTCAACTATGTTCATAGCAGCTTTATCCATAATAGCCAGACACAGATGTCCCTTAACCAAAAAATGGATAAAGAAAATGTGGTACATTTACACAATGGAATACTCCTCAGCCATTAAAAACAAGGAAAACATGAAATTTGCAGGCAAATGGATGGAACTAGAAAAGATCATCCTGAGTGAGGTAACCAGACCCAGAAAGTCACACATGGTAGGTACTCACTTACAAGCTGGGTATTAGCCATATAGTACAGGATGACCATACTACAGTCTGCAGGCCCAAGAAGCTAAGTAACAGGAGGGACTAAGTAACCATGGGGGGGTGCTTGACTCCCACTCAGGAGATATGGAAGTGGGTGAAGAGGGGGAATAGGGTGGGAGAGGGTGTGTGGAGGGGAACAAGAGTGGGGATCAGATATGGAGTATGGAGACAGTGGAGAGCTAGGGTGGCGGGTGAGAGGCAAGAGATCTGGGAGAGGGAAGGGAAACTGAGGGGTGGGGCATCTCTGGGAAAAGCTGGAAACTGAAACAGGCTAGGCTTCTGAGAGGATATGAGGTTCTCTCTAGCTGAGACTCCTAGCAGCAGGGGACACGGAGAGTGAAGTGGTCACCACTGAGGCAGTCAGGACTTCCCAGTGGAGGGAGGGGGACACTAACCCCCCCACAAAACCTTCAACCCAAAATTTACTCTGCCTACAAGATGTGCAGGGATAGAGATGGAGCAGAGATTGAGGGAAAGGCCAACCAATGACTGGCCTGGCCTGAGACCCACTCCATGGGAGAGAGCCAACCCCTGACACTATTAATTGTCCTCTGCTGTGCTTTCAGACAGGAGCCTAACATAACTGTCTCCTGAGAGGCTCCACCCAGCAGCAGATTGAAACAGACTCTGAGACCCACAGCCAAACATTAGGCAGAGCTTGAGGAGTCTTGTGGAAGGGTGGGGACAGACCTGAAGGGAACAAGAACACTGACAGAGGCAAGTGACCTAGGCTTAGAGATAATGAGCACTGACCAAAGAGCACACATGGATTGGACCTAGACCCCCGACACATATGTAACTGATGGGCAGCTTGGTCTCCACGTGGCTTCCCTAGCAAGTGGTGTGGGGGCTGTCTTGTCTGCCCTCACTGGGGGAGGATTCACTTGGGCCTGATTTGACTTGATGTGCCAAGGTGCTCTGAAGGGGAGGGAGGAAGCAAGGAAGAGGGTGGGAGAATAGGACAGGGAGGAGAGGAGGGAAGGAAGGGGCTGGGATCAGAATGTATTGTGAAAAACTAAAACAATATAATAAAAAGAAAAGGGAAATATAGGACCATCAGATAGAAAATATATAGAACTAATGGGAGAAAAGGATAGATTATTGAATATGCTCTCCAACTATAAACTATTGTCATTCTTGAATCTTTTTAATTCATTAGTATAGAATTCTGTATATTGATGCAGAGATAAGGTTATTTTTGATACATGGGTGTAGAATTTTATATATTGAACTTTCTGTCTCTCACTTGATTTGGTTTTCCTTCTCTCAGTCCCAGGTTCTGACGCTACAATATGAATAGTATCTGAATGTCTAATGAACATATAGTGACCACCAAATAAATATTCAACTATAGTCAGCCCCTGGCACTTGGTTTCAGGACCTTCTGTAGAGACCAAAATCCACAGGGGCTCAAGACCTGACATAAAATGTTATACAACTTGCATGGGACCCACACATACCCTCCCATATACTTTGTTATTTATTTATTTAGAAACAAGGTCTCACAGTGTACCCCTAACTGGCCTGGAACTCACTACGTAAATCAGGCTGGTCTCAGACTCACAGAAACACACCTGCCTCTGCCTCCTGAGTGCTGAGATAAAAGGCATGCACCACCATACCTGGCTTCATATACTTAAAATGATCCCTGGCATATTTACAGTACCTAGTACAGTATACCTTCTATGAAAACAGGTATATTGTTTAGGGAATAATAACAAGAACCCAAACAAAATATTTGCGTGTACATGTGTATGTGGGTGCACATATATGAATGTAAACATGTGGACGCCAGAGGCTGGCATCTCGTGTCTTTCACAGTTGTTTTCTACTTTACTTTTTGTGACAGGGTTTCTCACTGAACTGGGGTGCCTTCATTTAGCTGGGCTGGCTGGGTTATCAGCTCCAGGGATTTGCCTGTCTCCACTACTTTCCAAGAGCTGGAGTTATAAATGTGCACTAGGCTTTATGTGGGCGTGATGGATCCAAACTTAGGTCCTCATGCCTGCATACGACTTTAACAACCTAGCCCTCTCCCTAGTCCCAATTTAAAAAAAAATTTGTGTGTGTGTGTGTGTGTGTGTGTGTGTGTGTGTGTGTACACCCACAGAAGCCAGAAAAGTGCACTAGATCCTCTGGAGCTGGAGTTATAGGTTGTTGTGAGGTACCTGACAAGGGTGTTGGGAACTGAGTTTGGGTCCTTTGGATGAGCAGCAAGCACGTTAACTGTTGAGCCAGCACTCTAGCCATATATATCCTGCATATATACATGTATATGTATGTGTATACATACATACACCTTGTGGTGGTTTGACTAGGAATGGCCCCCACAGACTCATAGATTGGGTGCTTGGTCATGAGGGAGTGACACTACTTGATACCCATTAAGAGGTGTGGCCTTAATGAATGAAATGTGTCACTGGGCGTGGGCTTTGGGGCTTCAAATGCTCAGACCAGGCCCAGTGTGTCTCTCTCTGTCTGCTTCCAGCAGGTCAGGACATAGAACTCTCAGCTACTCTCCAGCACCATGTCTGCGTGCATGCTGCCATGCTTCCTGCCAGGATGCCAATGGGCCTAATCCTCTGAACTGTAAGCCAGCTCCTTCATAAGAGCTGCTGTGGTCGTGGTGTCTCTTCACAGCAATGGAGCACAGACTAAAACTTTCTCGTGTTACCTCTCCTCCCATCATGGGGGTGCCACAGATTGAACTCAGGTCGTCATGCTTGGCAATGGGAACTCTTACCCCTGTGAGCCATTTCACTGGCTCAGGGGTTTGTTTTTGAGAACAGTATTTCCCACAATGGCTGAGGTATCCTACAAAAATGTTCATTACCTCCTGCCAGCCTCCGGTCCAAACTCTGTTTACCTAGCTTTCAAATGGCCAGCTTCTGTGCTGTGTCCTAAGGTCCTTGCAGGGGAGCTCAGCCTGTACCCCAGGATGGGCGCCATCTTCTCCAGGTACTTCCACATTCCCAGATGCCACTGAGGTCTTCACACTAGAACGATGGCTTGCTTGGGTTTTGTAGACTTGGATGACATTTGTGGACTTCTCACTTTATGGATATTTCCAGTTCTTTCAGCACTTGGATTTCTTAATGAGAAATCCAAGGCCTCTCTTACTTTTCTTCATTACACAGTGATTTTCTTTTCCCCTTTGCAGACCTGAAAAATTCTTCTCTCAGCTGAAAACGTCCAGACCTTTATCAATACATCTTAATATAGACAGGCCTGACCTGATTCAATTCTCTAAGCCATGGGCTGAAGTTTCCACTGGCAGCCATAACAAGTTCCAGAAACAGGGTGGCATGAAATAGCACATGCTCATTCTCATAGTGCTGGAAGCCAGACAACCAAAGTCAGCTGTGGGTAGAGCTCCCATGAGAAGCTCCCTGGGGGCGGGGAGGAAGGGTCCTTCCTGCCTCTTTGGCCTCTGCTCAGCATCCCCATCCTCAGGCTGTTAGAAAAATGTTTTCTGTGTCTTCCATTCGCCTTGTTGTGACAGTTGCCATGACTTGCTCCCATTACATTGTTCATCTTCAATGTGGCTGTTTCTGGGTCAACTCATTGCCTGCAGAACTGGTTTCTTTGCTAGCTTAAGGGTAATACAGGAGCAAAAGTCATACACATGGTACATGTGAAAGCAGCAAGGCCCATCGTGGGAAAAGGCTTTGAAATATAAACTGTTCAAGGTGCTGCACACCTGTAATCCCAGCTCTCGTGGAGACATAGACAGGAGGATCTCTGTGAGCTCGAGGCCAGCCTGGTCTACAAAGTGGCAGCCAAAGGCAACACAGAGAAACATTATTGGCGCTAGTTTTTCAAATGTTACTTTATTTGGAGGTTCCTTAAAGCTTGTACCTCCCTTCCAACCCCCAAACGCAGGTAGGGGGTAAAGAAGGTTGTAAGGGAAAGGAAACATGGCTCTCTTTACTTCTTCCTGAGGGGAAAGGTGGTAGGATTCTTTTGTGGGTAATACCAATGTCCGTCGTCAGGAAATTCAGAAGTCCAGGTAACCAGCAAACCATTAAGCCAGCAAGTGCAGCAAGCAGCGCTCCTCTGTCTTCCCCAAACCCCCATACCTTCTTTCTCTGGGCTGTCATATTTATATCCCTCAAAGTCCTCAGAATTCAGCTAATCCCAGCTGGCAAAAGCCACAGTCCACATGAGACAATTAATAGGTGTGGACAAACTAAAATCCCTGATTTGGAATTATAACAAAAACATGTTTACATATCGTAAACCAAAACATCCACAATAAAACCCTGTCTTGAAAAACTGAAAGAAAGGTAGGAAGGAAAGAAGGAAGGAAAGAAGGAAGGAAGGAAGACAACCTGTTCAGTACCAAGGCTATTTGTTATCATCTAGGGATCTTGATTGGATTTTGCTCCATTAGTTAAGAAATTAAAAGCCAGGGAAAAACAAAACAAAACAAACAAACACCTCAAGCACAATAGGCAGCACTAGGGAAAAATCTCAGGCAAAAGGGCTTTTATTAGGGGTGAGGACACACACACACACACAGGCAACAGAAAGACTGCAGAGGGGAAACTTGGGAGCCACATCTGTTCTTTCCCTTGAGGGTTGGGGCAGTTTAAGGGTCTTTGAGGGATCCTCATCCCCTAATTTAGAGTTGGTCAGTTTGAACAAAGACAATTTTGAGGTAAATATGTCTCAATCTGGCCTTGAACCTGTCAGAGGGGCACTAGCAGTATGAGGAAAAAAAACCCTCTAAACCTTTCAGCTTCATTTTCAGTCAAATGTATAGGAAGAAGCCAGAAGGCTGCCATTTCGTTGTCTGTTTATAGCTCTTCTCTTTCTAGCTGCCCATCAGGAACATGCCTTAAGTACCTCACCCTGAATGACCCATAGTTCTGCCCCAGCTGATAGGTGTGACCAACAAGCCCGAGTGTTCCTGCTGCTGAGTGTGGATGATGCTTGAAAGCACTTGGGTAGAAAAGGTGTAGAGCTGAAGGACTGAGAGAAAGCACAAGGCCCCTAAGGCCCTGGGACTGTCTCCTGAGGCAGCCAGGGAATGTCAGACCTCTGAAAGAGGAGAGGCAGCTAGGCAAGAGACACGACACCTAAAAACAATGACTAGCTGCACAGCAGGGAGAAATACAATTCTATCATTAAAAGTTATAGACAATAAAGGCCACGGATTCCTGAACAAGAATGGCTGTCTCCCATGGCCATTGTTAGGGCACTGCGCAAATGTTTCTGGGGTCTCACTGGCAACCGTGGACCCAACAGCAGGCAGAAAGTGTGTGAAATGCCAGCCTGCCCCAGAGTCCTCTCTTTCTGTGTGCTGCCAGGCAGCCTGGCATTCCACATTTACTCTGACCGCTCCTGCATGTCTAGGCCCAGGCAAGGCAGCAGCAAGATTATTGTCTTCTGCACAATGGTCCCAGTGATGGGGGCTTTCTCAGTTGCCACTCCACCCTTTTCCAGGCTCTGGAATTCCTCCTAGCCTCCGCAGGCTCCTGTGAACACTGCTCTTTCATACCCACATCCTGGCGTCTGCCCCTGTGCTCTCTGTCCTCCCTCTGCAGAAGCAGAGAACACAGCATAGAGGAAATCAACCCAAGCGAAAACAGTTGTGTGACTCCAACCATGTCTTACTGATGCCCCAGCCTACTAGGCTACCATGTTTTCCTAGCAAGTTCAGCACAAGTCTGCTCAATTCAGAGGCATGACCATGCCTCATCACAGATCCACCTACAAGTCACTCCCCCCCACCCCTCAGGAACAACAATATGGTGCTTAGGCCTAGGGTATGCTGCAGGACAAGAGAGATCGCCCAGAATAGAGGAGTATTAAATTTTGAATGTAAAATGTCCCCCATAGCCTCATGTGTCTGAAACTTGGTTGCCAGATAGTGGCCCTGTCTTGAGAAGGTGTTCACCCTCACTGGGTGACCAGGTCAGTGAAGGTCTTGAGAGTTTATAGCACCAAACCTGGAATGCATCAGCAATATTCCACTGCAATCCCACCTGTCTGCCACGGGGATTCTATGGTGAGGACTCTGTTCCCTCGGGCCTGGCTGACTGTTAGTACACTAAGGTCCACGTTTTCCAGATGACAGCCCTGGTTCAGGATTCTCTCCCTGACACAAGGCCCATATGAGGGCCAGGAGCAGCAAGCAGAAGGTTGACTCAGACAAACTTCACCATACATTGCATTATGGTGTGAAGGCTTGGGACCCCTTCCTCGCTTCATGTATGAGCGGCAGCTCTTGGTGTGCTTGCACTCAGGAGCAGGGCCTTTGGGGTTGCCTCTACAACCAGGATCCAGACACTTTAACCTTCCTTGGACTTCCAAAATGTAAGAAATGAATGTATGCTGCTAAGAAGCACCCAGACAGGGTATTTGTTTTTGCAGCCACAGATGTGAACAAATGTCCCTTAATTAGGAGACCACCA
Source organism: Meriones unguiculatus (assembly GCF_030254825.1). NCBI lineage: Eukaryota > Metazoa > Chordata > Mammalia > Rodentia > Muridae > Meriones > Meriones unguiculatus. The sequence continues at coordinate 98,795,030 of NC_083364.1, read as the reverse complement.
TGGAAAAACTAAGAACAGTTATGAGAACCATGTGACCAGCCATGGGTCAGCCTCCTGCTGCAAACCGGCATGGATCTTCCTGCCTGCACCCCTTCTAATCTTCAGTGATGCATTGAGCAATAACCCCACAGAGAGCCATTTGCTAATTGCTGCAATAAGGTAAAATGTGGCATTAAACGGAAAAACGAGGTGATTCATCCAATTAGTGATGAGTCTGAGATTTCTCAGATACCACTGTCTCTTTCCAGCAGCAGATAATTTAAATAATGGCTCGTTTAACACAACGGTTCCGAATTGTATTACTAGCCCATCTGCTGAGGTCTGCCAGGCAGCCAAGCCCACAGAACCCACTTTGACCTTCCTGCCCCACCACAAGGGTTGTTTGCCCACACTCATTTATGGGGGGCCTTGTATGGGCTGATTCCTTAATCAGGTTCTTCCAAGGCTCCCATTCTAGAAATGAATCTCATAGAGATATTAATAAAGGAAGCAAAATAATTACCACATCCATTTTACCACAACTCCAAATAATAATAATTATTATTATTTTTAACAGAGAAGGGGAAAAACATTATTTTCAAAGAGTGTCGCTTAACATAAAAATGTTGCTGAACTAAGCTAAGAGGAGGTTGGATACACAATTTATTCCTGCTGTGTCACACACACTTGGGTGTGCAAGCGATTTGCTCTTGTGGCACTGGGTCCCTATTAGAAAGACACAAGTTGAGGGTCATTCAGGCCCCTTAGCTGCTATCAGCTACCACGCAGGGGGGTGGGGTGGGAGGCTCTGCTGCAGCATCTTTATCTGGGTCTGCTTTTCTGAGGAAAGTCTGGCTTCAGTAGATGAAGGCTGGCAGAAAAGTCTGGAGCAGAGGACAGCACTCAGGGTGCACTTGCTCTCAGAACCTAGGTCACTCAAAGCTCAACCACAAACCCCAACCCTGGACCTGGAGCTGCTGCTATCCTTGCAGAGGAGAGCAAACCCCCACACTCTCTTGCTGGTGGTCAGGGAGCTATGGGAGTCGGGGAAACTTTGGGAATAACTCATCCTGCTTGTGCAGAGCACAAACGACAAATTTCGAGGGAGGAGAGGCAGTCTAAGCCAAACCCTCAGCCAATGCCCAGGAACATGTTGGCGATGAGTCTGCTTTGCAGATTTGATAAGAGATTCAAGTCCAGCTCTGGATTTGAGGGACACCCTGCAAGTGTTCTCTAAAAGAAAGTATTTGGGGCTATTAGGCCTGGATTTGAATCCCAGCTTAACTGCTACTGGCAGAGATCTGTACACTCTCCAAGTCTCGGTACATAAGGACCACACAAGTGTCTATAGATGTGCTTTTACGAGCTTTGGTTTCTTGAAGATACTAAACAATGGTGCGAGGAATTCTTACAGAACTGACCTCACTGCCCAAAACGACTGCACTAGGGCATCTACCACACCTTCTCCCTGCTGTGATGCTGAGGCAGGCAAGAAGTTCTCAACTGGCTGGCACTGCTGTACTCAGCAGTGTTCCTGTGGACACACAGTCTGACCCTGTGGCAGGCAGTAGTGGGATGGGTGTGTCCACGCCTTAGAACCTCTAGAAGTGATCTGTGTAGAGGGAGCTGGACCACAGCTGAGTTCCTTTTAGAACATCTGTCCAAGGACTAGGAAGACTGTGGTCATAATGTCTGCTCTTTCTTCCCTACCCTGGCCAGAACTCCCTGTCACTCAAATTCCCTGCTACCCTAGCTCCTCCAATCTGTTCCCTCCCTCAGCCAACACTTCTGCTGAGCCCATGTGTCTGCTCTATTATAATTGTAGAACCTCTATGAGAGTGTCTGTTGTCTCCCTCCTTCTCCCCATCAAGCACCAAGGGGCATCTTGTATCCTAAGCCCTGGACACAGGAGGTACTCCATTGTACTTATTGAGAAATGGAAGGATGGATAGATTTATAAGTGAATGGAAGGATGGGTAAATGGGTAGATGGATGGAAGGAAAGATGGGTGGGGAGGTGGAACCACCTCTCTGGGGCCATCCTGCCCAAGAGACTCAAGGATAATGAGTTTGAACTCTATGTGCAGGCACTTTTCAGGCTGGACACCCTCTCATGGTATTGGTGAGCTCTTGGGTCTTGTAGTCACAGTGAGTTTCTGATTTGGGGTGCTTCTCTATTGAACCCCATTTGCTTTTCCCTGCTGGGTTCTGCTTGGAAGTGGAACACACTCCTCTGATGGTGGGTGGCTAGGGGTTATGTAGGGCAGGGTGATGTGGTCATGTCTCCCTCACAACCTACCCACTGTGTCCTGTACCTGTCCCAGCCTTCAGCACACACATCAGGTCAGCTCTTCTTAGAAAAATGAGGACTCAAGAAATGGCCATGTAATTTCTTTTCTGAGTGATAAACTGTTGTAAAACTGAGTTGGTGGCTACACAGCTGTGCATATACACTAAAGACCACTGGATCATACGTTTAAATGGATATGTTGGATAATGTGTAACTTATATATTTTTTAAAATATAAAAAATTAAAAACACAAAATAAGGATAACGTTTTGAAGACTTATCTCTACTGAGGAATATCCAGGTCCCATGGATAGCTGGACATCTATGAAACCCTTCTCCCATGAGTGGGAGCAATAGAAAATTACATTAGCCCCAGCCCTTCTTTAGAGAACCTGCAATGGCTAATTTTGGCTGTCACTTGACACATACAGGAAAAAGAATCTCAGTTGGAGAACACGTTCCTATATGATGGCCTGTGGATATCTATGGACACTCTATAGTTGATGTAGGAGAGTCTAGCCACTGTGGGTGGTGGCATCCCTATGCAGGAAGGATAGCTGAGCAAGCCAGTCAGTACCTTCCTCCACTGCTCCTACCTCTGCTCTTACTTGAGGTTCGGCCCTGACTTCCCTCTAATGCAGTGGTTCACGACCTTCCTACTGTTGCAACTCTTCAACACAGTTTCTCATGTTGTGGTGACCCTAACCATAAAATTATTTCATTGCTGCTTCATAACTTTATTTTTTGCTACTGTTATGAATTGTAATGTAAATATCTGAAATTCAAGATATCAGATATATGACCCCTGTGAAATGGTCATGGAACCACTGCTCAGTGGATTATAACCTGTAAGATGAAAAAAACAAAAACAAAAACCAAAACCAAAACCAAAACAACGACAACAAAAAAAACCTTCTTTCTCCAAATTGCTTTTGGCCAGTGTTTTATCACAGCATCAGTGGAGCAAACTAGAAAAGATCAACTTTTAACACTTTCCATTCTTGGAGATGGGTCTTGTATGGGCTAGCTAGAACTCCTAGGGAAAGACTGTGACAATTCACTGTACAGAGAAATAGATAACAGTCCCCTAAGCCTACTGTCCTGAACTGTACCTCAAGGTGTACCACTCAGGATGCTGGAATGGAGACACTGAAAACAGGTTTCCTTTGCAACAGACAAGCCCCTAAGGTCCCAGGAACATGACACAGCAGTTATGGCTGCCCGACCAGGAACAGGCAATGCCAGGCAAGCTAGGTCCCAAGGACCTTTCACCAATGGGCTCGCTGGCACTGTGCCTCAGGGACACAGAAAGGCAGCATGGACTGGAAGGGAGAAGCAATGCGCAGCCTCATGTTTCTCCATCTTCCCCTTGTCCGATGCAGTGAATGGGGGCTACCTGTATCCCTCTGTTTGGGCTGGTCCTGATGCTTCTGTACAACCTTCTCTGGGGAGGAAGGACATGGAGGCAAGACTCTCTGCAGAAGAAAACAAAGTGCCTCTCTCAGAAGACACCCCTGGGGTTGCGAAGCTTTCGTGGCCTCCTTTGCAGGGTATGAGCCTACTGATAAAGAAGAATGGGGATATGCTTTGCCATTTATGTGTCTGTCACAAGGCTGGACTCCATTCACCTCCACCAAAACCAGCAAGGATATATTTCCCACAGAAAAGAAAGTCCTCACTAAACCCTGGAAGAAAGTATTAAAAAAACAAAAAACACTCTGTCCTCAGTTTGCTAGCACTGGGGACAGACATGGTTCCTTGAGCCTTCTCTTTCCAATAAGACAAGCCAGCACTTCCCAAGCTCCAAGAGCCTATTTGATACTTTCATGGGGGTTATTTATGCCCAGCAATGACCTCTGTCCACTCTTTAAAGGCTTACACAGGCTTTCCTCCACCCTGAGTTTTGTTTCCCAGGTGTCTCTTTCACTTTAGAACTGGTGACGACAAATCTGCACTAGAAGAACACAGTTAATTTTGCTCTGGCCCCAACATCCGAATATTGTCATTTTTCAGTAAATGTCACAGAAAAGAGACAGAGTACACATTCCCGCCTCTGCTGCAGAAAGTTTCAAGTTCCTTTAAGAATATTAGCCCTTGAAATTACTCTAGGAATTCATTTTTATTGCAGCAAAATACACAGAACATAAACTTTGTCATCTTCATTTTTAAGTGTGTAGCCCAGTGCTGCGGAGCCCTTCCACACTGGGCTGTGTGTGAGCATCATTCCAGCTCTCTCCAGAAAAGGCTTACTCCCATACACCTGAAGCTCCGCCTCCATCAGACCATCCCCTACCCAGCCCACCCTGCCGACAGCCACTACAGGAAGACACTGGTAACATCACTGCGCACAGTGTCCTAGAAGCTCGAGGCTCTTCCGTTCACTCATGTCAGAATTCTTGTGCTCAGTTTGGTGATCTTCTTGTGCTGTTGTGGCTGAGTTCCTGTGTTGCCCTCACTATGAATAGTGTGAGGAGGAGGCTCCTGTGGTCGGTACTAACCCATGATGGGACCATCGTCCTTACAAGAGGACCCTGAGAGAGCTCTCTTGCCTCCTTCCTGGCGCTCAAGGGTGTGAGCAGTCAGCAGGCAATGACCTGAGAGAAAACTCTCCTCAGAATCTGGTCATGCTGGCATCTTGGTCTTGGATCTGAGCCTCCAGAACACAGAGACCTGAATTTACTGTTTATATGAAACCCAGTCTGTAGTGCTTTGTTACAGGGGCCTGATCCAAGGCACGCTGATAGACATTTTTCAATCCACTCTTCTGTCTGTTAGTGGCTTCCACCCTTTCTCTACCCTGAAAGATACTGCTGTGGTCATTGATATGTAAATAATCTTGGAGGCCCCACTTTAGACTCTTTGGCAGAGACTCAACTGTTTCAATAAATAGTGAGCAAGCTACCAGGTCCTCAAACCATAATGATGAAGGGGATCTGGTACTCTCTTCCTAAAAGTCATGACATTTCATGAAGATAAAGGGCCAGTCTTCTCTTCAATTCATTTGAATTAGCTATGGGAAGGGGAAGAACCCAAACACACTTTACTATATGTTATCCACTGATGTACAAGCACAATTTTCAAGCCCTTTCCTCTGCTAGTCAACTCCACACACTCCCTCCCCCCTCTTACTCCCCCTTCTCTCTCTCCCCTCAAGTGTCTGTGTGTGTGTGTGTGTGTGTGTGTTGTGTTGTGTTGTGTTGTGTAAACCAGAGAACAACAACTTTGGATATCATTCCTTTCTTTTCATGTTGGTGTTTTTGTTTGTTTGAGGCAAGGTCTCTCACTGGCCTGGATATTGCCAAGTTGGCTAGACTGACTGATCATTGAGTCCCAAGGATCCTCCTGTATATGTCTTTCAGAGCTAGGGTTATAGGTATATAACCTATAGGTTATAGGTTATATGGGCAGGCTCTTCTATCACTTACTACTAAAGACCAATCTGCTGACTGGCCTGGAGGGACAGTCTTTGATTATACTTGTAAAAGTATAGACTGCCACTAAGTGCTTTGATATCACAGAATGGCTATTGGTTCTATATAGGTTTTAAATGTCAAAAACAGACACTCTTGCTGCACTGCTGACTTAGTCCAGAATGTTAGTGGTGGCTGCTCATCCAAAACCTAGACTCCTCTGCATGGGGACTGGTGACTCTGCTTACAGTAGGATCTTTAAAATGTACCTGCCGCCTCTCACATTCATTTTTCCTCATGCCTCTTTGCTCAGCCAAACTTGGAATGAGTAACACAGAAAGGCGATTGCGACTGCCTCCCTCTGCCAGCTCCAAGCCAGTCACTTAAGAAATGGAATATTGCTATGTGGCTCATGAAAGACTTTTCTTTTTTCTTTTTTTCTTTCTTTCTTTTGTTAAGCTCACAAGAAAAATTTTAATGGGTAGATGGTGATCAAAGATGCCATTTTTTTCTGTTCAAAGGGCTATTTGTTGTTTGTTCGTTTGTGTTTGTTTAAAGATCTTCCAAGTAAATTCCTTTCAGGATAGGCATGAAGGCATCTGCCTTTCTTTCGGGCACCTAGATACTCTGAGAGAACACAAACCAGAGGAAAAATGGCAGATGTGCCTCTCTTTTGCAGGTGAAGTATAGGTGCTTTCCTAATGTTGGCACAGAAAAATTACATGGTGATCTTCTATAACATTCTAGAAATGGGAGAAACAAAGACAATTTGGGGAAAACATTACAACATAAACATTGGCAGACTCTCAGCCACACACCCTAGAGAACTCCCACATCATCAATACACACATCTGAGGAGCCATTGTGAGCTCCTAGCTGCACCCCAGCTGCAGGTCTTCTCGCAACCTGGGCCTTTCATCCTTCCATCCTTCTATTCATCTTCATTCCCCATTCCCCACCCAGGACAAGTCCTACCTGTTTACAAGCAGGATGGGAGAGTCTCCATCTTAACATGTTTTCTCCCCTGACATTGATCTCCAGTCCTGGCCCCATTTCTCTGCTCTCCTTGATGGCAACTCTCTGAAGAGGGTTGGCTGGGCTCCTAGGCTCCAGATCTTCTCCCTGTCCTTTCACTTGAACCCAACACCCCATGAAAATAGCTCTTTCCACCAACAATGATCCTCAGAGCATTGCACTAGCCATAGGATTCTCTCTGCCTCTGCTGTTATGGGATTGACATACCCTAGGGCTCTTTTGTCCCTCTGCTTCCAGGACATTGTGGCGTTCTTGTTTTCCCTTACTTCTGACTGTTCCTTCTCAGGGCCTAAGGTGTCCCCACCTCATCTGTTCTTGGGACATCTCAGGAACCTTGCTACGCTCTCACCTCCTTCCTCTTTGTGTAGGCTTGTACTCCTTAACTTGGTGTCTGTCTGGAATATTTGGATTGAGTCCCAGAAGCAGATCCAGCTGCCCATGGACTCTCAAGCACTTAAAAAAGGCATCACAGTGTTTCATTTCTAAAACTACCCACAGGATTGTGTCCATTTTCTCTAATCTTCTCCCCCACAATCACCCACCATGCAGTCCAATGGAACTCTTTGCAATCCTCTGACCTTCAAGCTCATGTGGCTTTCCACTAGCTGTTTCTTCTGCTTTTCTCTCCTATTGTCTTCTTCAAGCCTCTCCTTCAGGGCCTGCCTTGGACATCACCTTGTTGGGCCATCTACACAAAGTGTGAGCATCTCTGTTCTTGTATTTCTGTCCATTTCTTAGTGTTTCCCAAAGCCTCCAACAGTACCTTAACAACGTATTTGTAGAACAGGCTGTTTGTCTGTCTCTCTTCACTGACAGGTAAGCTCCAGGAAGATGGGACTTCTGATCATATGCTGTGTGCTCCCTGCCCTACACAGGCCAGCTGGTGTCAAGTGTATACTGGATAGTTGAATATATTTTGTTCACATGGGGAATCACAGTAATTGCCTGACCCAATTTAATTAGAGTTTATTAAGTATAAAAGCCCAAGACTTTGAGAGGAATCGTAAGGGTCATCATTATGTTCTGGCTGATCACTATGATGAACCCAGGAATTTGCAAAAGAGGTATGGAGTTGCTAACACAGAGAACACAGCTGGCATTGGGGCTGTTAATGGGTTCCCAGGTGAATAATGGGCAGCCAGGTGTGAATACCCCTGATGGGACCGGCTCCCACAGTGTAACACTGTTGTCAGTTACCACTGCTGTTCCAACCATCTCCTGTTGATAAGTGAGTGCATTCATCACACAATACTCCCTCTTGATTAGTTTGATTCAACAAGTATTTACCAAGCCCTGCTCTATGACAATAACCGTACTCATCCTGGGGACAAGATGAGTACGGTTGTCAAGTATGGTTGACAAGAAAGACTCAGAGACTGTCTCCAGGAAACATCTGGTTGGCTATTTCATAGCCCTGATCTGTCTCCAGATGACTCGCACTGATTCGCTTTTGCTTGGCTGCTCATGAGACCAGAGCCTCTGGGGCTGAGGAGGCAACTGCACACGCCTTAGAGTGTGACAGGTACTGGACATGAGACAAGGTTTCCTGCCCTTTTACCACCTTGGTCCTGGCTCAGTCTGAGATGATTCATCTCAGTCATCAACTTGACAAGGTCCAGGACCACCTGGCAGATGGCCTCTGGGTATCCTGTGGAGGATTATCTCGATTGGGTGAGGTGAAGTGGAGACATCCATCCATGGTGGGTGGCAACATTAGGCTAAAATTCTGAACTGTATAGAAAGGTGAGCTGAAGACAGCATTTATTTCCCCCTGCTTCGCAAATATAAATGCAATATCACCAGCTACCTCATGCTCTTGTTGCTTTCCCTGACTCCGGACTGTACCCTTGAAATAACTTCCTCCCTTAGGTTGTCCTTGTCAGGATATATTATCACAACATCAGTAAAAGTAATTAATTCAAGGATCCTTTTGGGATTTTGAAGCTTTGAGCCTCCAGCTACCTCCACAAGCCACTAATCAAACAATGTAACTACAGCCACATGTTGTGCGAGTATGTTTCAGCTGCAACATAACTGTGTGTCACAGGAGGTTACTAAGATTATAAAGGAGCTGGGGAATTCCCATCACCTGGTGGCATGGCTGCACTCATAATCCATAAGCAGTTCTCCTGTATCTGTGGCAGTGCTGGTGTAAACAGCACTACTACACTCATGTAATTATGTACAGTTCATTATTGATTGTGCTAATAAGTAACTATGTTACTGGTTTATATAGTTACATCCTCTACTTTCGAAAAATGATTCATTATTTAATTATCTAATTTTGGTTTGTAAAGATTTATTTTTACTGTATGGGTGTTTTGCCTGTGCGTATGTGTGTATACCAGCTGCACACCTAGTGCCCTTGGACACCAGAAGGTTTCGAGTCCCCTGAAACTGGAGTTATAGGTGGTTGCGAGCCACCACTTGAGTGATGGGAACTGAGCCCATATCCTCTGGAAGTGCACCCAGTGTTCTTAACTGCTGAGCTATTTCTGCAGCCCCCACTTAAATATTTTAGTGAGATGTAGATGTGTGTTTCTGTGGTAGGCTCACATTAGTGCAGGTATTGTAAGCCAGAAGAAGGTGTTGGAACCTGTGGGACTGGAGTTGCAGGTTAATGCAGGCCACATGACGTGGGTGCTGGGAACTGAACTTGTGCCCTCTTCAAGGGCAGCAAATGTTGAGCCATCTGTCTAGCTCTACACACGAACTTTTAAAATCACCATTCCAGAGTGTAACCCCTCCATAGCAACAAGAGTGCTGTACACAGCACGCTGTCACGTCAGCAGTAGGCTCTGCATCTGCTGCTCCCTCGGGAAACTGCAGCTCTCAGTGAGTACACCCTGCATGTTCTTACAAGGAGGGAGCTGACCAGCAACTGTCGTCATCTGTGTGTGTTTCTGCTGACACCCTCAGAAGCAGAGTGGATTCACTAAGGAGTAAGTTTCTCAGAACGTATACCAGTTGTTAAGTGACATATGATGGCATTTATTTCTGAACATGTTAGCTAAGCACAAACCATACCATGACATATATCCATCAAAGTCATGGCTGATCATCACAAAGACAACTACATTAAAAAAAAAAAGCCTGGGGTGGGGTTATGCTGTGTGCTTATAAGCACTGGAGAGGCAGAGACAGGTGGGCCCCCAGGGCTTGCTGGCCAGCCAGCCTGGCCTATTTGGTGACTTCCAGGCCATTTGGAGGCGCCTCTCCCCATCTCAAACTAACAACAAAACAAAAAAAGGTGGACAGAGCCTTGACAGTGACATCCAAGGTTGTCCTCTAGTTTCTACATGCAAGTATACATACATGCATGTGCACCTGTATGCAAACACACTCACCTTACACACACAGTAATTGCTTATCACTCCAATATCCCTAACCCATTCCATCCAGGGCTATGACAGCAGTCAGCATTCACCCAGAGACTTAAAAACAACTGAATTTTACTATTAAGCATTGATGATTACTCTAAAAATCTCTGGTTGCAGTTTGAAAAATATTGGTTGCTGTTTGACATGGCCAAAATTGACTCAAATCTTATCTCCTTTGCTGCCAAACAGACTTTCTCTTAAGTGCAGACTTGGAGCATAAGATTTAGCACCCAATCTCTTACGCTCTGATTTATACACAGATGAACCACAGGCTGCAGGTGGAGAGAGTGTGAAGATGCTCCTGGCCAGCCCACCCCTCATGCCTTTCAGCTCCTGGACAAAGTGGAGATCTGAGCTGGCTGCCCTGTCCCTGTAAATCTCCTCCTGGAGCAGCCTGCTGGGCTTCGAGATCAATGGGCTGCTAAGAAACAGGCGACGTTGGGAGCACCACATCTGAAAGCTTGATGCTTTTAAGTGCCGGGTTTTGAACCAAACACTCCAATCCTTTTTGTTTCAAGTGCTCAGAGCCCAGGCAGCCAGACAGCCCTGGCTCCTGGATGATTAGCTCTAAAAGAAGCCATAAATTTCGGATTCACCAGAATGTCACAATTTTGCCCCAAGTGGATGTATCTTGATTTGTAAAAACAAATAACCTTAACTCTATTAAGTTTCTCTTAAATCTTTGCCTGGTGTGATGGGAGCTAAGTGGCTTTTGGTGCCTAGTGGCTGATGGGTAAGTTTTTGTGCTGTTTAACATGCAGAACAAAGACTTCCTTGTAGCACAGAAAGGAAGGCTAGTTGGAGGATACAGCATGGGAAACATGGATCCTGAAGTCATGGAGATGGCCCCTCTCACTCCTGTCACAGTGAGATAGTGTGGTGGGGAACACTGGAAACCAGGTGGCTCCTGCTATGGAGCACATGAGGGTGCAAGAATGGGGACACAGCTGGAGGGGTGACTGGGCAACCAAGAGCTGAGACAAAAGTGGGTGTGAGTCTGCTGGTGCTACTGTAACAAGATGCTACAGACCACACCAGTGCTATGCTACCTGGGAGCTGAGGCGCAAGGTCACGGGTTGGGCAGGCGGCTCCCCTTGGCTTGTACATGGCTGGCCTCTGCCTGCATGTCCCAGTTTGATATCCCAATTACTTCTACTAAGGACACCAGGCAGACAGGATCAAGCCCCACCGGCACCCTCCCCGACTTCCTTTCGATTAGTTACCTCTTTAAAGACTGTCTCTCAGCAGTGATGCTCTAAGGCAGTGGTGGCTACAACCCTTGAATTTAGGAGCCACAAATCACCCATAAGTTGGGGGGTGCACTGCACAAAACTAAAGTCAAAGTGGATCAAGGACCTCAACATAAAGCCAGATACTCTAAATCAATTGGAAAAAAAAGTGGGGAACAGCCTAGAACTCATTGGCACAGGAGACAACTTCCTGAACAGAACACCAACAGCACAGGCTCTAAGAGCAACAATCAATAAATGGGACCTCATGAAACTGAAAAGTTTCTGTAAAGCAAAGGACACTGTCATCAAAACAAAACGACTGCCTACAGATTGGGAAAGAATCTTCACTAACCCTTTATCTGACAGAGGACTAATATCCAGTATATATAAAGAACTAAAGAAGCTGAAAAGCAGCAAACCAAGTAATCCAATTAAAAAATGGGGAACAGAGCTAAACAGAATTCTCGACAGAGGAATATCGAATGGCAGAGAGACACTTAAAGAAATGCTCATCCTCATTAGCCATCAGGGAAATGCAAATCAAAACGACCCTGAGATATCACCTTACACCCATCAGAATGGCCAAGATGAAAAACTCAAGTGACAACACATGCTGGAGAGGTTGTGGAGAAAGGGGAACCCTCCTCCACTGCTGGTGGGAATGTAAACTGGTACAACCACTCTGGAAAGCTATCTGGCTCTTTCTAAGACAATTAGGAATAGTGCTTCCTCAAGACCCAGCTATACCACTGCTAAGTATATACCCAAAGTTCACTCAAGTACACAAAAGGGATACTTGCTTAACCATGTTTGTAGCAGCTTTATTTGTAATAGCCAGAACCTGGAAACAACCCAGATATCCATCAATTGAGGAATGGGTACAGAAATTGTGGTATTTTTACACAATGGAATACTACTCACTCAGCAATCAAAAAGGAGGAAATCATGAAATTTGCAGGCAAATGGTGGGATCTAGAAAAGATCATTCTGAGTGAAATATCCTAGAAGGAGAAAGACAAACATGGTATATACTCACTTATATAGACCTATAAGATATGATAAACATAATGAAATCTATACACCTAAAAAAGATAATCAATTGAGCGGACATGGGGTAAGATGATCAATCCTCGTTTAGAAAGACAGATGGGATGTGCATTGAACATATGATAGGAGTCTACTGAGTGCATCTTAAAGACTCTAACTAGCAGTGTTTTCAAAGCAAAGACTCATGACCAAACCTTTGGCAGAGTACAGGGAATCATAAGAAAGAAGGGGAGTTAGTCTGATGGGGAAAGGATAGGAGCTCCACAAGGCCCAAATATATCTGGGCACAGGGTCTTTTCTGAGACTGACATTCAACCAAGGACCATGTATGGATATAACCTAGAACCTCCACTCAGATGTAGCCTGTGGTAGCTCAGTAACCAATTGGTTTCCCAAAGTGAGGGGAACAAGGACTATTTCTAACAGGAACTCAATGACTGGCTCTTTGGCTTCCCCACCCCGCAAGGGAGGAGCAGTCCTGTTAGGCCACAGAGGAGGGCTTTGCAGCCAGTCCTGAAGATACCTGATAAAACAGGATCAGATGAATGGGGAGGAGGTCCCCCCCTATCAGTGGACTTGGAAAGGGGCACGGTGGAGATGAGGGAGGGAGGGAGGGAGGGACTGGGAGGGAATGAGGGATCGGTACACGGCTGGGATACAGAGTTAATAAAATGTAACTGATAAGAAAAAAAATAAAATTAAAAAAAAAGTTGGGGGGTGTGACCTTGAGAGCTCGCCAACAGCATGGCTTCAATCAGTCCAAGACTTCACACACACATGTACACAGACAGCAGGAAGAGACGGCAGCCAGGAGGGTAGATGCAATACCCTTGAGTTCTTTGCTTCTGAGTCTTTGCAGCAACTGGGATTTGAATTTATGCTACCCAAAGTCTTAGATAAACTTAGAGGCTGAATCAGATTTATGTTCATTTTTGTCAGGATAGAGAGCATTCTACCAGAGGCTCCCCAAGAAGCCACTTTAAGGGGAGGGGTGTGGACAGCACACGGAAGTCTGCACAGAGGGACAGCAGGGACCTGCTGCTGTTGGGACTATCTTATCCCAGCCTCAAGGGGCAGAGTGCATAGAGTAGTGCTAGGCAAGGTGAGAATTTAGAGCTGGAGAATGCAGTAAACTTGGCCTCATGGAGCTTGAGTGTAGGCTATGAAGCTAGGAAGGGAGGCAGCTGGAATCTACCACACACCAGCTTCTCTCACACGGCTGAGCCCAATCAGAGGCCATAAAAAAGGCTGTCCTAGACTCTTCCTCTAGGTCCTAGAGGAAGTTCTTAGAATTCAGCTTCCTTGGTTCAAATGGGAAGGAAACTATCTCAAGACAACCCTGATTCCTTGTACAATCACAGGTGGAGGCCAATGAGGGTGTTATCTACATACAGGTATCAAAATAAGCCGCCTCCGTTCAGGGTTCAGGTGTAGGGTGGGGACCTGCATTCTACTGCTGGACTGGCCAACAGTTGTTGGCAGCATTCGAAACTCCTCCTAGCCGCCCCCTCACCTGGCTGTCCCCTCAACAGGAAGGCAGAAAGGGCTGCCTTGGGAAGGAGACGACTTAGCAGGTGTGCAAAGCGAACTCACCTCTCCATTAGCGGGAACAGCTGAGCAGTCCCAGCAATACTTTGCCTTTCTAGAGACTTCCCGAGGGAGTGAGCCCTGCTGCTAGAAGCCAGTATTTCTGCGGCAAAGACTTTCAAATATTGTTTGGTTTGCCCTGGGTCTGATTGGTAGAGGATGTCACTCACGAAGGAGCAGGTGTGTCCTCCAAGGACCATGCCTGAGGACCTCATCAGTCAAAGAGCTCATGAATGAATATTTACTGGGTATACACAATGACTGAGAACCAAAACACACTGACTCCAGTGAGCAGCTGGCACTTGCTCTTGAATCACATGAGGCCCATTCTTCTCTAGAGGTTTCCTGAACCTTCGTAGATGAGTGACTTTGGAAACATAGTTCAGTGAAACAGTTCTGCATATCCAACTCCTCTGTGATATGTTTGTGACCCATGTATGCCTCCCTCTGAATCATGTTGGCCCAGGTCTGACATTTACCAAATATGTGACAGCACACACTCTGGGACCAGTTAATCTGTTTTGAACTCTTGTCTTTCTCATCATGAATGCATTACCTCAGCAAGGCAACTAGCTAGTACCTCAGTTTCCTTATCTGTACAGTGGAGATGGTGCCGAGAAAGCTGTCACCTCCCTTATGCCAGTCCATCATTCTAGCACATACAGCAGAAGGTAGTTACTTTTACTTAGTGTGCATATGCGTGTCTGCTACAATGCATGTGTGGAGGTCAAAGAATAACCTTCAGGAATTGGTTTTACTTTCTACCTTGTGGGTCCCAGGGATCGAACTCAGATCATCAGACTTGACATCGAGTGCCCTTGCCCACTAATCTACCTCACTGGCCTTCTATTGCCTTTTTTAAACAACCAAAATCACTGGGAGACTTTTTATGTATGTAAAATATTCTGTTTCCAGTTCAAGGTTTTAAGAGTGTTTTGATAGGTAGTAAACTGACATCATTTTGTAATAATGGAAACATTTACAGATAATGGCTCAAGATTGCCCACAGCAGCAGGTTCTTATGAAAGTAGTTCCTCAAGGTGTTAAAACACCCGCTTAAAGGGAACTGATTTGTGTTTATCATTCCTTCCAGCATTTTCTAAACAGAAGAGTGTAGTTTTAACAAGAGCACTCAGCAAATCCACAACCATGATATTCTGGGATGAAAATCACAGAACTCATGTTTCTTCAGAGATCTTATTTTGAAAACACAAACAAATAAACCAGGTCAGTTTCATGAGGAGAACTGCACACTGACACCAGCAAGGAGCTTCAGGTCTCAGTGAACCACAGTCACTGGTGACCTGTACACCTGGCAGCTGACCCAACAAGACCAATCCTATCACAACTCAGAAAAACCCCATCCCTCATTCTTCTGGGTGAAGACCAAGGCAAGGCTTCTCTAACTTATTTCCTGTCTCCCCCACCCCACCCCCAGGATCATCACAGGCTCCCTGGACTGTGTCCATCCTAACTCTGGAGACCTCTCTCTTGGACCATTTCTTGAACAAGGCTCTTGTATGTGCATGCTGCCCTCAGATGAACAGTAGAATGCTGTCCTGATGTTTCTTTCTCAGCAGTCACATACAGTCCTGCCCTGCTCAATTCCTTGGGGTGCTGGTGTGTCAGGAACACACAAGAGGGTCCCCTCATGATGAGTGTGAGACTCTTCTCACTTGCTGTTGGCACTGGTGCATCAGTGGAGCCTCGTGAATTGCTTTTCATGTTTTCCCCTGGCATAACCTTTGCATAACCCGGCCCCCCAGAAATAGATGTCTGAAGTTCTATTAAAAGATAAATGCATATGCAAGTCTTCTAGACACTCCAGAACTACTTTCCATGGAGTTTGCGTTATGGGACATTGCAACAGAAGTTTCTCTTACTACGCATCTGTCTTTAAACATGTGCTATGAAATGTTCCATAGGGCTTACCCATGCCCATTAGCTTTGTAGAAATACACCGATTTTAGGCATTGCAAGTCCAGCCCTATCAACTGCTAAAGCTTCTGCTTGGTATTGCCTCAACCATTTTATGTTCTTATAATATAATTCCCCGGGCTGAGTACTATGGAAAGAAAAGAAGCCCACTGTGGTCATGGTTCTGGAGGCTGGAAATCCCAAACACCTGTCAACACCTGGCTTCCTAGATACATGGTGGGAAGGGAACAAGCCGTGTAGCTGCCTTTCTCTTCTACTATGGGGATGTTCTTTTCTAAGAACCTGTCCACCCTCTCAGGGATTAATCTACTGCTGGGAGACCCACCTCACCTGGCAGGACAAGCATCAGTCCCTTCATAAGGCCAATCCCAATCCAATCACTGCCCAATAGGACTAACCTTTGAAGTCACTGGGAAACAGCTTCTACTGGGGCAAGCCAGAGAGTGACTGGATTCTAATAAAACGGGCCTGATTTGCACTCTGCAGCTTATAGCAGGGAGGTGGTATGGCTAGGTATGTGACTATCTTCCCACTTAGCTTAGGACTCTGCATGAATGTCTCCAGCTCTGAAACAGGGAGGGTGGAGGCAGAGGGTGAGGACGGTCCTTATATGATTTGCATGGCTCATATCCTGAGTGGCTTCCTTCCTCTGTGGAGCTTCTCACTCACTGCTGGCTGCCTCCAACCTGAAGCTTCCTTTTGGGGACAAACTCTTCTTGGCCAGGTAGCTCCTTATCACTCCCTCACCAGCAAGTGAGAGTTTAACTTAGAGTCCACAAATGCTTCCTGTATCACACCAGATCAAAACATTTCAGATTTGATAATAAGACAACCCCTCCACTATGCAGCCTGCTAGAGTTGGATGTGTCCCTGAGAATTTAGATGTTAGAAACTTAACCTCAAACATTTATGTGTTAATAAAATGAGGTTATTAGGCCTCAGTGTGGCTTTATGATAAGAAGAGATATTGGTTGGCATGCTTGCCCTGTAATGATATGAAAATACCTTCTGCCATGTCAAGTCACAGACTGAGGTCTTCATTTGACCTTGGACTTCTTAGACTCCAAAATCATGAGCTACATAAAATTGTGTCCTTCACAAATTATCCAACCATAATTCAGTTACAGCTCATGAACTAAGATGCAATGTGTAAGCAAACAAACATGCCTGCTTTCTAATAAACCTTTATTTATAAAATCAGGCCATGGTCCAGGTTTGCCTATGGATACTATTTTTTACTTTAGGTACACATCATCTGAAAGTCCTGGGTGTTCTTCTCATGATTCTAGATTCTCCACAGGGCCCTCATCATCCTTAATGGAAATAAGTATATTGCTACTAACATCATCAAGACAACATTAAGATAGCTCTGAGAGCTATAGTCTCAGCATTCAGGAGGCTGATGCAGGAGGATCACCATAAGACTGAGGCCAACGTTGACTTCATAGTAGGTTTTAGAATAGCCTGAGATCCAGAGCAAGACTCTACACACACACACACACACACACACACACACACACACACACACACCAAATTTGCCTTCAATTTTGCCCATTTATAACAAGCGGATTTTTTATAAGAAATAAGATTTTCCTGCTTTTCAAAAAAGTGATGAGTGTGAACCATTTGAAATATTTTTGGTTGAAAGTAAATAGAAAACTAGATTTGGAGTAATTTGAAGAAGTGGGGATTGATTTTTCTTCCTGTGGAAAGCCTCCAGAGACTATTTCAGATATATGTTCACCTCAACATCCTTGGTGTCTCCTGACCTCTGTCTACAGCTTCGAACTTGGCTGTCTAGAAAGGTCTTGTTGCTGTCATTAAAGCCAGAAGAACTGAGATGGTGAGATGGCGAGATGGCCCAGCAGGGAAAGGCATTGGCTACCACCTGAAGAACTGTATTCAGTCCCGCAGCTCACACAGCAGAAGGAGAAAACTCACTTCTCCAAGTTGTCCTCAGACCTCCACTCACTTGCTGACCTGGAACACCACATACATTAAATAAATTAAAAGTATAAAATTTTAAAATAATATGAAGGGGCCACACCTGTACTTTGACCTTTGATTTTCCTAAGCCCTTCAGAGAAGCTCCACTTGGTGCCACAGTTGGTACCTCTTGACCTGCATCTTTGGGTGTGAAGAAGATGGAAGATATTTGAGTTCAGCCTATTAATGCTGCACACAATCACATCACACAGAGTCCAGTCACTGCATGTCTCTAACATTACACATGGGTGTCAGCAATGGAAATGTTCTCAACCAATGTGCACAGTTTTGAGCTTCCATCACACCCCCTCCTGCTTTTCCTTCAAATGGGAACAGAGAGCCAAAAATGGGAAGATGTTTAAGAGAGTCCCTTGACAGAGAAAAGGCTCTCAGGAAAAAACATAAAAGGCAGGAAGAACATGTCAAACAAATCATAAAGAAAAAGCAGCTGCAACACGAATAAGATCCCACAGAAAGAGCTGTTGGAAACTAAAGCCATGGTGCCAAGCGAAAGCAGAGGGTACTCGCTAGGGTCTAACATTACTCAGAAACTTCCAGAGGTAAAGAGGCAGTTCAAGTACAGAGACCCAGGGGTGGCGGATGCATTGAGCTCGTCCACAGCATCAGTGTAGAGCTTCAAATCCCGATGGCCAGAGCTGCAGACTCTCTCCCGCCCCCCCAGCAACCCTGCTGCTCTTCCACAGAGGTGCTTACAGACCCATGGAGAAATGGGAAAGGGTAAAGTCCTGTATCCCCCTGGATGTGCAGAGACCCCCAAAGAGTCCCGGGGGAGTGGCTTGGAGAACAAGTAGGCTTAAAGTTGAAGGTCTGCAGTCCTGACTCCACACACTTGATACACAGATTGGGATCGTGCACTCTAGGCAGCCAGCTTCATGACCCAGGATAGCAACGAAGGTGTCTGTACAGAAGGCCCCCAGTGATGTGTCAGCTCAGACATGGAGAGAAAGAATAGGGTCATTCTGGGTGCAAGGTGAGGCTGCCTTCTATAAATACAGCCAGTACATTGCCTACAACCTGGCTAATCCAAGCAGCATTATGGGCTCTACTGTTGGGATAGAGAGAGGCCAGAACGAGGGACAACAGAAGTTCCCTCTGAAGAAGTAGTAAAGTTAAGCCAAACTTTACTTATATATATTTAACTAATCAAACATGATTTTAAAATACTGCTCTACCTTGACAGCTGCATATAGTTATGCAACCTAACAATGAGAATGTGTCAGGTAACTGCGTGTTGTGAGAACATCACAGCATGTACCTACAAAAACCACACAATGCAGCCTCCTACACAGCCAGGCTCCTTGGTGTAGACACTGGTCCTGGGTACAAATCTATACAAGCTTATCACCGTCCTGAGCACTGCACACAGGATTTATAAGTCTACCCTGTTGCTCCTCCTCCAAAACATTTTCCTTCCTCAAATCCTGCGTACATGTTTTCCCTTTTAAGATGTGTGTGTGTGTGTGTGTGTGTGTGTGTGTGTGTGTGGTGCTTGTGTTCATGTGTACCTGTGCAGATGGAGGACCAAGGCTGATGTGGAAATCATCCCTTCGTTTTCTTCCGCTGTATTCCCAAGGCAGGGTCTCTCAGCCAAACCCCGAGCTCATCAATGCACCTGGTCTCATCAGCCAGCAGGCTCTGAGGGTGCTCTGCCTCACCTTTCCAGGCTGGAATTATAGGCAGGAGACCACACCCTGCCAGAATTGACGTGAGTTTGCAATAACAAGTACCCTAACCACTGAGCAAGATGCCCTGTCCTATTTTCAGATTAAAATATAAAAGCCTTTGTAAACCTTTCTCTTAAATCTCATCCCGAAACTGACAGACTGAGCTTGCATGGTTTGAACTCACTGATAGCACAACCTTGCCCCTGCAGACTAGCTGCTCTAGAAGAGCCTGCCCGCAGCCACCGCACCAGGGTGGTGCGCTCCCTTCTGTAACCCCGCTAGAGGGCCAGCCTGAAGCCGGGTACTATTTCTATTTTTATTATATGTAGAATACACAGCCTCCCGAATAACAAAAGAACACAGTACGTGATAGACAGTATTAATGTCTCCCATTGCACTTCTTGAGTGTGATGCACTGTTTCTAACTGCAGCACTGTACCTTATGATGGGCCTACACAAGCTTACTCATAAAGCCTTACCGTCAATCCGAGAGAAAGGCCTGCTGGGAGACCCCACAGTGCCTGCAGTGTCAAGGCAATCAGACAGCTCAATCCCAGCATGCTCTAGGTGATCACCTCTGTATATGTGGTCCCTCTGGTGAGCAAAATGTCCTATATGGCTACACTTAAAAATTTGTGTTGATAAGAGTACAATAAAACTATGACACACTAGATTTTACCGTGTGCAAAAACTACTGAAAACATCTTTTGCTAAAGGTGCTATGGTTCCAGGAAGTCGGTGGCTCTGGTAGCCCTCGCCCCCCAAGCCTTTCTTGGACCTCTGTGCTGCAGCAGGAGGTGCCTGCTGCTGCGTCTCTGAGCAAACAGGAAACTCACTTTTCAGAGGTGAGTTTGTGGGGTTTTAGCTTCAAGCACAATCTCCCTTTATCCCCAGCCAAGCTTTCTTGCTCAGCACTCACATGTGTGAGTGTGTGTACACGTGTTCACATGCATGTGGAGGCCAGAATAAAACCCTGGCTGTTAGTCGTGAGTTGTCACACTTTTTGAGATAGTCTTGCTGTGATAAACAGCAAAGCCAAAAGCAGCTTGTGGAGGAGAGTGTTTGGCTTACACGTCCCATCACACTCTTTCAGCGGGGAAAGCTGGGACAGAAACTGGAGCCGGACAGGAAGGCAGGAACTGAAGCAGAAACCACACAGGAACGCTCCTTACTGGCTCGCTCCTCACTGCTTCCTCCACGTGCTTTCTTCTAACACCCAGGCCACTGTGCAAGTTCACCTTCCACCTCAATCACCAACCGAGAGAACCCCTCAGACTTCCCACAGGCCAGTGGGTTAGAGGCACTGTCTCAGCTGAGGTTCCCTATCTCCAAACGACTGTAGTTGTGCCACCTTGACAAAAACTAACAGGCATAGACTCGCTGGCCCATCGTGAGCTCTAGATACCTGCCTGTCTCTGCCTCTCCAACGCTGACATTACAGCCGTGTTGTACCAGGACAGGCCTCTCACATGGTTCTGGAGCCTGAACTCTGGTCCTCATGCTTGAGTGGCAGGTAGTCTGTCTCCCAGCTCCTGAGCCCACCTCTTAGTTCTCTTTCTTCTAATCCGCTATAGACCATGGCCCTGGAAAATAACACTGAAAATTAAGAACAGGCCAGTCCTGAGGTCAGGCTGCCATTTGGAACACAGATGTTTGGGACAGCTGCTTTCCAGGCTAGATTCTCTGTCCTTCTCCATGGTGTCTGACACAGGCGGACACTGAAGCCTTGAGTGACACGGTGCCAGCCCAGAACAGCTTATTTAAAGAAAGCTGCCCAGTAGGAGAGATGGCTCAGGGGTCAAGATCACCTATTGCTCTTGCAGAGGGCCAGAATTCAGCTCCCAGAACTCACATCAGGAGATGCCTAATGCTTATAACTCCAGGTCCAAGGGACCAATGCCCTGTTCTAGACTCTACCAGAACTCACAAGATTATACATACATGTAGATAAATACATACATATACAAAAATTAAAATTGATTTTTAGAAAAAATAAAAATAAAGTGATCTGACTATGTGACAAGGCTAGGGGTGCCTCAACTTTCCTAACCAGGACAGCTCTGGTGAGAAGAGAGCCAAACAGTTAGCACAATGAGCAGGCTCACTGAGAGAATGAGGGTTCAGACTGTTACCCCTCCACAGGTAACAGCTCCATCTGCACTGCCTCGTGCAGATCCTTGGGCACCTATGACTGTGGGGGCAGCAACAGAGGTAACAGAGGCCCTTTAAGGTCAACAGAGAGACTCAGAGCATCTGATGGGTTCTAAATAGCCCCTTCTTCTTCTTCTTCTTCTTCTTCTTCTTCTTCTTCTTCTTCTTCTTCTTCTTCTTCTTCTTCCTTCTCTTCTTCACTTTGCCTTTTTGGTGGCATACTGGAAGTTTCAAGCTCTCTGGATTTACAGTGAAGGCTGTAAATTTCATTTCAAAAGGCTGCCTTCAGCACAGCAACTCCGAGCAGTACATCCTTGTATTTGAGGCTTTCCAACTGCCCACCACAAGGAAGCTTCTGGAATATAATCTGCCTAAAGCAGAGATCACTAAAGGGAACAAAGAGAGAGAAGCACCCAAGGACATGTCTAGGAAAATAGAAATGGCCACTCTGCATAGGGCAGAGGAGGTGCTGGCCTCTGCAGTGACCTTAAGATAGAGTTGAGGGACGGAATACTGCACAGCTGAGGGACAGGAGAATCTCAGGCCTGGAAGTGTGGACCCTGTCCCAGGTCTCTGCATTGTTGCCAGCCCTGTGAGTCAGTGGATTCCTGGCAGCAATGATTCGGATGTGGCCTGTGAACAGCAGCAGCTCTTGTTCCTGCTGACTGAATCACTAGATCCCACTTTTCTGAAGCTCCCCAAATGATTCATCAAAAGTTCTGGCCAATAGAACAGGTTATAACTGAAGAGGGGCCATGCTTCCACGAAACCTCAGATCATAGGGTAAAATTCCCCAATTTATAAACTGGGAAACTGAGGCTCAGCTCAATTAAATTCCTTCCCAATGTCCAGCAAATAACAGATCTGGGTTCAGCACTCAAGTGTTGGGCATACCACACCACTCAGACATACTTGCTGCCCAGAGGGACTTCCAATGGGAAAAACTCTTTGGCACTAGATAGGATGGAAAGGTTCTAATGTCTCTCAGACACTTCAGGAATCTATGCCCACCTTCAGCAAGATGTGGCTGTGTAAGTAGCAACAACTCTCTGTGTACAGGGTCAGACCGCAGTGACTTCAGTGTTGTCAGAGACATACCCTCACACATCTCTATGCACGACCTTCTGGGAGGCCTGTCTCATGACTTTGGCTTCCAGCAGCGGGTGTGCGTGACTGAAACACAGAACTTGTTTCCTTCCCATTGCTGAATCCATTTCTAAAGTGAAGCCAGTGCTGATTTGCAGTGGGACGGAGTGACGGTGCTTAGCTCCTTGACATTCTCAAGCTGCTGCGAGGTAGAAAGAGACACTTTTCCCCATTGTGATTGTGGAATGATGGAGCCCATCCAAGGCGTCATCTGCTTCCCCACCCCCAGTCCTCATCATCCTAACACAGCAGCACTGACACTGTGTGCTTCCCAGTACAGGTATACTATGTACCAGTTAATAAAACCCATCCTCCACACAGAGACCTGCACTGGATGGCTGGTCATTAACTCAAAAACACTGCTTTTATTCCCAGCCTGGCATGTCAGCATGACCAGGTAATTCTTCTTCGGGAAATTCTAAAACATGACCATTTCTGTTGGGTAGCAATAGTGTCAAGCATGGACTAAGAGGAGCTGAGTGATGTACAAGCCACTGTGTTTCATACACACAGACTCACATGGTCAGGAAAATGACACAGAATATGTGACACTCATCCTTCCATACACTCTGTCCACAATCATGCCTTCGCAACTAGAAGTTAGCGAGGCCCAGGAAGGGCATCTCCTCACAGAAACAGTCTGCTTGTTTTCACTACTTAACCTGTATCCACAATGACTGGCCAGGGCTGGGCAGCAGAGAAGGGTGACCGGAAGGAACCAGGCAGACAGCAAGACCTCCAAAGGGACAGAAGGCCCACTATTAGTCAAAAAGGAGATGTGGGCTGGAAAGATGGCTCAGTATGGACTACAGTGTTTGTCCACAGCCTGATTACTTGAGTCTGATCCTGGGACAACACTATAGAATAGAACTGACTTTGACAAGTGGTCTTTGACCTCCACACATTTGTTTGTTTGTTTGTTTTGGTTCCATGAGGCAGGGTTTCTCTGTGCAGACCTGGCTGTCCTAGAGTCACTTTGTAGACCAGGCTGGCCACAAACTCACAGAGATCTGCCTGCCTCTCCCTCCATGAGTGCTGGGACTAAAGGCCTGCACCACCGTGCCCAGACATAAAAAAAAAAAAAAAAATTAAAGCAAGGCTTAACTGAGATGGCTCTTGCTTATCCACACACAGAACCTCCCTGCTCCTGTTGTACTTTGCATGGAGAGAAGGCAGGCATTATCAGTTCCAAGCCTGTGTGGACCTCCCACCCAAACCTAAAACCCAGAAGCCAAAAGCTAAGATGGAAAATAACCCTACAGCATGTGACCAGACCATACAGAGAGAGAAATCAACCAGATCGGAGCACACAAGGATAAGGCAGAATATAAAATAATGACTATGGTTTAACTTGGTGGTCACTCCAACCCTCACATTCACATTAATTCCCTATTACAATACAGGAAGAGGTGGGCTCTTGAGGGGTTGATCTAGGCTCTAACTAGGCATGTGAATCCATTCAGATGATAAGAGAATGACTGCTGACAAAGTACCTCGAGGGTGGGTCAGCTCCAAAAGCCAGTCTGGTTAGGCCTCTTCATGTGATGCCTTCTTGGGACTCTGCCAACAAGGATACAGCCCCAGACACAGGCCTTCAACTTTGGACCAGAGACACAAGCCAAAACAAACTTCTCCATAACTTGCTCAGTCTGTGGTATCTTGTTATTAGCAACAGAAAGCAAACAAAGATATCAACAGCTAACCTTACTCTTTCTCTCTTGGTGTTTAGTTAGTAAGGACTGCAAGCAACCTGAAGGAAACGGGAAGACTGGTCAGCTAACCTCGAAAAACAGGTTAGGCTGACCCACCTCTGCTCAGGAAAGCAGATATTCAGGGTGTGTCAGGAAAGAGTTCTTGGACAGACTTCCCTATCAAACACATCCGGATTCCTGGGGATGGCTGGTGCCTGATAAAGTCTTTAGAACACAAACTTCAACGAGAGTATTTCTTACCCATTGGGTTTAAATACTGCTGATCTAACCTTGCAGAAGTTGGGTGGCTTTAAAACACATGAATTCCAGCCATTCTAGAACGAGGCACCTGACAACAGACATGTTAAACATTTGCAGGACCATTCTGTAACGGGGCACCTAACACAGAATGCAGAAGAGCATCACAAACCCCGACCACTGACCCCTTCTCCAGTCCACTGTCTTACCACAGGCCCCTGACTCAAACAACCCAAAGCACCATCTGCTCAGCAGTCTTAATGCTCAGTTGAACTCCAGCTTGAAATTATTGACAACTGGCAAGTGGAATCTATAAAATTATAAACTTAGAAAGAACTTGAGAATAAAACTGTATTCCCCCAAGTAGATGCAGGCACTATTTATGGATGGGGTATGTCCCGAGACGCAGCATTAGACAATTTTGTCATTGTGAAAATATCACAGTTATAATGAGACACACTTAGATGGTGTGACCGTCAGTGTTAACTGTCAGTGTGACAGAATCTAGAGTCAGCTGGGAGATGGGCCTGCGGGGGTGCCTTGATGGCACTAATGGAGGGGAGATGGATGGATCCTGGATTGTATAACAGAGAAGGGGAGCTGGGCAGCAGCGTGCCTTCATTGTTTGCTTCATTCTGTTTGTGAAAACAACATAACCAGCTGCTTCAAGCTCCTGCTACCTCAACTTTCTCCACACAATGGCTGTCCCTGGCATGGAAGCCAGAATTCACCTTTCCTCTTAACTTGCTTTTATCAGTCTTCTACCTCAGCAACAGGAAAGGTGACTAAGGTAGATGGTTATAGCCTCATGGACCATGCATTTTTACAGGACCACAATTATCTGTGCAGTCCAGTGCTGATGCAAACTGTTATGTGGAGTTGGAAATCCAAGCCTGGAACCTTGTCTGAAACCTTTGCAGATATAAAACAGTGCATACACAGTAAGGCATGTCAGCAACTGATGTCTTTATAATGACTGGTCTAGAGGCAGATGCATACAGAGGATGAAAGTCAGCAAAGACGAAGGCAGAGGCTGGAGCAATGCAGCTACAAGTGAAGAACACTCCAGACCATTCAGACTAGGAAGTGAAGTATCCTCCCTTGAAACCTCACAGGAAGGCTGGTCTCATCACCGACAGCCTAGTTGTGGGCTTCCAGCCTCCAGAGCCATCCAGAAATAGATTTCAATTGCTTTAAGCCTCCGGTCTATGGACCTTCATTAGGGAAGCCCAAGAAACTAATGTAGAGGTAAGAGAGCTAACCATGGTGGTCTGAGGGCTCAGAGAGGGGAACCACTCCCCTGGTCATATGCAACACAAATGCATCTCAGTGCCCTCAGCAACTCCCAAACACGCAGAAAAGGGAAGATGGCTGAAGTCATGATAGCTGAGACAGGGGACTCATAGGACAGGGGCTCAAGCCTGATAGGATGGATGGACCTGCCTCTTCATCAAATGGCTGTGGAGACATGACTCAGGACAAGTCTCAGCTTCCATCTTAAAATTAAGTCAAATGATTGTACAGTCTCCACAGGAAGGCATGAAATCCAAGGAGACAAACTTGGAAAACTGCTTAGCCTGGGGTGGGGGCACAAGGCTCAATTATGAAATGCTTTTCAAGTGTGGGTTTGATCCCACACCTCCACACACAAAAAGAAGAGATAAAGAAAAAAACATTTAGCATGGCAACCTACATTGGACATGCAAGAAAAAGGGAGCACTCATGCTGTTTCCTCCAGTGCTGTCTGTCTGCCTTTCATGTCCTCTGATGAATCCTTTTCCCTTGACTGGCTGCCTTCCTTTTTCCAGCCTCACTTACTGTGAGCTTAATGTGATTGGGGCCCCAGGTGACAAGAAAGAAAGAAAGGAAGAAAGAAAGAAAGAAAGAAGGAAGGAAGGAAGGAAGGAAGGAAAGAAGGAAAGAAAATGCTTACATTATATAGAGGCTCATTCTGTACTTTTTGTGCCAAAGCACTTTGTTAAATGTTTACATTTGAAGGCTTAAATGTGAAGGTAGTTTGCCAGTTGTTTCATCCATACTAATGCAGGTGACAGAAAATCTTCCAACAGAAATCCCCCAAAGCCCTTTTGAAGTACCATAAAGCATAAAGCTGCGGACCTTTGGTCTCTTCACTTGGGTTTATTGCATGAGCATGAAAGTATATTTTAATAATGTAAATTGCTATAATTATAATCACTTTTGAACACTCTTATTATTATTAATAAGACCAAATTGCATCGTTCCAGTGCATGCTGGTTCTCCTGTTAGATAGGAGTCACATAATGGTATCATTGTGCAACCCTGATTCTCATCTCCATGCCAACGTGGGCCTGCTTGCCAGGGCAGGGCCCTGAGGCTCTCCCAGGCTGCTGGGCAGAAGCCTATAACTTTTCACAGCTTTGGTAGGCAGGACAGTGGTTCCTAGTTCTTAGTGAAAGCACACAGGAGTAAGCACACTTCCAAGGCTGGCCTTCCCATACACAGCAGGACTCTGCTGAGCTTTGGTTCAGGCAGCATCCTTTCACAGAGCATCTCGTGCACTTCCCTGAATCCAACTGTTGAGATGGTCCTTGAGCATGGCCTTAAAAGGGCGGAGGAAGGGTGATCACAGTATGTGGAAGACTCTAGGTACATTCAGCCATCAGTCCCTAACACTCCAGCATGGGCCAGGGACTACTACCTAGGAAGGGCACTTGTAGCACTAAAAAGGGAAAGCAGACAGGACACATGCAGGGAAGAGCCTGGTCTGCCTGTCGTCTTCAGTCTAATGACCTGGCCTCCACTCCTTACCTTTCCTCTTCGCCCGTTGCCCTAGCAAGTCATCCAATGTTTCCACACCTCACCCCTGCCACTCTGGGCACACAGCAATGGCCACACAGCAGCTGGGGTTTGCAGTGAATGTCTGCAGCCCAAGCACAGCCAGAGATAGAAGGCTTAATCCCACCAAGAGCCTGACTGAAAAATTAAGGTGTACAGCCCGCTGAGGAACAACACCTAAGCTTGTGACTTCCACGGGCGTACACACATGCACACCTATATATTACACAAAGATGCCTACATAGCCCTGCATGCACCACACACACACACACACACACACACAAGATGGTAAGGCTATGAGGGTGTGGTTGTGAGAGAGAACACATCTGTCAAGGTGCTTTTCATGCATGAAGACGGAAGACACTAGCTATGGCTATTAAAATCTGAAGAAGTCTTGTTATTTATTACTTTTCTGTCTTTCTCTAAGCAATTTTATTTGAGGTTTCAGAGAACAAGAAAATGCATGCATGACCTGGTGCCTACTCCTTCAGTAGGAACTACCTCTGGGGTTCAGAGGTCACCTCCTTACTGCCTTCATGAGCTAGCTGCAAACCCCTGCAGGTGCCAGAGCTGCTACAAAGCAGACAGCAAGGCCAGTCGCCAGCGCCTGGTGCTCACGGTGGGATTACCCGCTACACAAATCTTTGTCCCCGTCATGCCAGGGCAACAGTGCAGAGCACTTCACCCCATGTGGAATGCAGAAACAATACTTGTGTTTCTCACAGAACAGTCTTCCTCGGAAGCATGCTGCAGGCCAACTGGACCTGGGAGGGACTACTTCCCTGGCTGTGGTAAGGATACAATCCTGGATGCTCCTTACATTCTGCCCAATTAAATTAATTAAACTGTATCACTGAATTTAAAGTAAAGGTCACTGAATTATCAACAAAGGCAAGCAATAGTGTAGGAGAGCTTTGCCAGAGCAATCTTCTCCTCCTACTTAAAGCCTTTTCCTGGTTCCCTTCTCCTCAGCCCTGGAACTGCCAGAATCCTATTCAGTTCAGGAGAGAGAATCCTTAAGGATAGAAGTTTCCCAAATGGGGAATCAGTCCAGGCCTGTGTATGAAAGATTTTGGTGTTGCACAGAAGAGGCAGGTCCCTCCTGTCTTGTGCAGTTCACGGGATCCCACCCCCTGGGATCAGGCTCCCAGGGTGGTGACTGCCAGGGCCCCTAAGCCTCCTCAGCTGACACAGGCCCCTCCCCCCTGCCCTGCAGCCCCTCCTGGACTGGGCGCACCGGACCCTGTACAGCAACTGCAACCAAAGTTTTGAGCAGAAAAATAGACTCTTGATGGTCTGAACAACTACAGAAGTTATTCTGCGGTTTCTCTTTTTAAAAACTAGCGTGGCTTGTCTTATTCTTAAAGTCTTGAGTAACTAGAATCGTATAAAAGTCATGAGCATGTTCTATTTACGGGCAATCACATCAGCATGAAAACCCCCAGCGACAGTGTTAAAAAGAAAATCAAGTATCTTCATATGGTGCATTCAACCCGTGAGACAGCTCGAATTCGAACCACACTCGCAGCGGGTAGATCGGAGAGGGCAGGGGCACTTCTGGGAGGCGTTTCTCTTTCTTGCCAGATTCCGTTCTTGGGAGCCCTGTTCCTCGCTACAGAAGAGTTAAATGAACATCGGCACAGAGCGGGAAAAGAAAGCTGTTTGGACTGCGTTTTGTTTTGTCTTCGCCTTGCTACCCGCCCGGTGTTCCCCAGCAGCTAATGGCATTCATACTCTCCAACCCCGCAGGGTGCATGCCTTGGCGGTTGCACCGCGCCCAGAAGCCGACAGCTACAAGGAAGCCAGCAAATCAACTCCAGGGAGGAAGGCAACTCCAGGGAGGAAGGCGACTCCACCGGGTAGAGACCCTTCGAACTGGAGTCTTAGCTGAGCTCATGGAGAGCGCCTGGACGCTGTCCAATAGTCTCTTTAGCAATGAGACAGCCTAGAGGGAGGGTATCAGCTCCAGGAATTTCCCTCCACCTAACAGCACCTTCTTCCAAGACACCCCCCCGCCCCATGCACCGCTCTTTCTGGATGGAGGCGTCGCTCCTGGGGAGGAAATGCGTTATAGGTCCCTTTAGCTGCTCGGGAGGGACACTAAGTTCTGAAACATTTGCTCACACCCCTTGAGCTATGCTTCCAGGCGTGTCCCCAGCGTGCCTAGGCTCTGCACCCAATCCTTGCAGCCCCAACCCCAGCTCTTTCTTCTCCCCGGGGAAAGCTGCAGCCTTAGAGGCGACACTGAACGGCGCGGAGACAATGACACCCCCCTCATCCTCCCTCACACACCTTACCCCTGCCCCAAGCTCCTACCTTCTGCGGCGGGGTCCCGATCAACATCTCCAGGTAGTAGCCGCGGCCAGAGTCCCCCTGCAGGTTGTCCACCATAGCCAAGAAGTTGGCGGTAGCCCCTGCGGGCTCCAGTGCGAGCGCCAGGCCATCTGCACGGGGCAACTCGGGGGTCCCAAGCCCCGGAACGGCGGAGGCTCTGTGGCTCGTGGCCGCGGCCACCTGAAGGGGCAACGTGAAGGGCGCCGGGGCCAGCGCGGGGGCAGCGCGCAAGAGCCACTGCGCCAGCAGCGGGAGCAGAAGCGCTCGGAGCAGCGCTCCCATCCCCGCACTGGGGTTCGGCAAGTCCGGGAACCCGCCGGGCTGCGGTCCCCGGCGGGCCGGGGCGGGCCGGGGCGGGGCGGACGAGGAGGAGGCTGGAGAGGGCGGTGCCGAGTTAAGTTCTTAGCCGCTGCCCCCTCTGGTGGCCACCGCCCCGCAGGCCTAGCCCCTCCTCCGCGGCCAAGGTCACGGATGGGCGCCTGGCGCGCACGGGGCTCGGGCTGCGCCTCTTCCCTGGGAAACTGGAGTGCAAAATTTCCTCGGAACGTGTCCGGGAGGCCCCGGCTAACGGATGTGACGAGGCTCAGCCGGGAGCTACGAGAAAGTTTCGGGAACCCTTAAAGGGGCAGCTAAAGCGCAAACTGGCGTGCTGGCCCCGCGCTCCAGGAGTCCGCGAGGGTCCTGCAGAGACAGAACTGGTTGAGTGACTCAAGTGTCAAAGATTGGGGCAGATAAATGTGGAAGAGCACGCCTCTGCTTGCCAAGTGCTTCTCCAAGGGGTCTAGCTGCCTCTCAAGGTTTCTCCCACGCGTGGATCTCCTCATCCAACTCCTTGGGAGTTAGCTGGTTCTCTGAGAAAGAATGAAGTACCAGTGGAGGCTGGGAGCGGCGGGGCTAGGAGAGGCAGGGGGAGAAGGGTTAGGGATTCCTGAGAAGGGGGCTGGGCTGCTTCTCCTGCCTGCAACATTACAGGCTGGCGAGGTAGCTTTGGGCCTGGTCTTCCTGGCCCTGCTTTTGTCCTGAGCAGATTCCATTCTGCTAGGAGCTGAGCTGGATCTCCCAGGAATCCAGTCAGTCCACCTAGTTAGTGAATTATTATCAGGGTCCCAAGAGAGACTACCGTCCAGCCCTTCCTTCTCTTGCCCACCCTCCAGCTCTCCGCAGATTATCTAATTAATACCTGTTTGCCCACAGATACCAAAGGCGCAGAAATGAGTTGACAGGGCTATTTTATTTCTGGTACTGAACACGGGGGGGGGGGGGGGGGAGATTACACCAGCTAAACTCATTGATTTCTGCTGAATCAAGGAACAGAAGAAATCTTTGTGTCTCCTCTAGCTGAGTTATGTGTTCTCTCTCTCTCTCTCTCTCTCTCTCTCTCCCTCTCTCTCTCCAAACCATCTTCAAAGTAGATGGGGAGTAGAAATTAAGCTTGCTTTCAGATAGTTCAAGTGTGTGCTCATTCCTGCCTTTCCAATGTCAGAATCCTATCATCCTATCTTGCCCTACCAGGTGCCTTTCTGTTAGATATCTTCAGCTATACTGCTTTCTAAATGACTGGTTATAAGTTGCATTTTCCCCCCTGAACTGTATCGGAGCTCCAAGGGATCCCCCAGCCACATAAAGAAGGCCTGATTGAATCCTGGGATAAAACCTAGATTGTTATTCCTCATAAATGTGTATAGTTATTGAGAGCTCTTACATTCATATATTCACATTTCAAATTCAAGACTGTAAAGGAAGGGCAATTTTAAAGAGATGATTATTTATGATCCCTGGTGTCCAGTCTGAGGGAGAGGGTGCGGCACCCAGATAGCCCTCAGAAGGGCAGCAGTCTTTTGGAAGTACACTGACTTTATCAAGGACATTGACATAGGTGCTATGTGATGTATAAGGTACAAGGTCAATATTAAAGACATTTGCTCTCTCTAAAAGTTGAATAAAGACACAAGGGAAATCTGTAAAACTCAAGTCTAATTAAAGTTTGTATTAAAAACCCTATTCCAGGTAGCATGAATATTTCAAGCTTTTCCTGGTGAGAGGGAGGCATATAAACAACAGCCTGAAGACCCAGGACAGGGACACAGTCCTGCTGAATGGACCGGTCGGGCACTGAAGCGGCTGCACTGAGCACCTTGTCTTCATTCTCAGGCGTAAGAGCTCTCCAGCCTCACTAACATGGTGTTTGCTTCCCCTCATGAGGCACCCTTGGCTTTCCTTCCTGTTAACTCCTCAACCTTGAAGTATCTCCAGGTAAAGGCTTCCTTCCCACAGGGCTCCGGGCAGGGCCAGGCAGGGAGAGGTGACCTCATGCACAGCCTCCCCTCGAGTGGGCTGCCTCACAGGCATTGTCTGGAGAGTGCTGGCTCTGCGCACCCTCAGCTATTGCTTCCAAGCCACTGCTGCCACATGAGGATAATCATGGACTCAGCCTCTGCAACTGGAGGCAACCCCTAATTAGATGCTTTCTCTTACAAGTGCCTTGGTCATGGCACCTTTTTGCAGCCATAGAATAGTAACTAAAATAACTCCTGCGACCATTACCCAAGGTTGACCTCTGACCTCTACAATACACGTGTACATGCACTTACCCATGAATTTACTTACACACACACACTAAATAAAATAACAAAGATATAATAACGGGCTTCTACCCTTTTGTGGGTGATGTGTGTGCACCTTTGCATGTATAGGCACCGTGATGGGTGTGCATTCACCTGTGTGCATACACATGTGGTGGTCCCAGGTTGGGAGGCACCCTCTACTGATTACCTTATTCCCTGAGGTCAGCTATCTATCTCAGTCACACTCAGAGTTTGACTATGACCTTAGTCTAGCCAGCATGCTCTGGAAGTGCCCTGTCTCTGCCTTGAGAGGCTGGGATTACAGACAGGCTGTTGTGCCCACCCATTCTCTGCTTGGGTTCTGGAGACCCAAGGTATGGTATTCAAATCTGTGTGCCAAACATTTTAACCACTGTGCTGTCTCCCTGGCCTTAAACTCAATATTTAAGCGAAGATTGTGTCATTTGGAGAAAAAGAAATAAAACTTACTGCAAGGAGTGACATTACACATGTAAAATTTCTTTTAGTACCTAGATTAATAAAAAACAGCCAGATCCTCCCAACGGTATTGCATTTAGTCTGTCTGCCTCTTACACATCCTAAACCTCTGAGAAGACTGAGAGTGTAAAACTGTGAGGCATATTTTAGTGTTTCCATGAATCCACAGCTTTGAGACCAGTTATCCTATACTGAGTCTTGTCTCGCCATCAACATAACACACCATAACAAAACCTGCCTATACATTAGACACTCCACACACAGATGCAGAAAAAGGCTAAACAGGACCTGGGCATTCTGGATCTGCCAGCTGGACCAAGAGGCATCACTCCTTTCTATCATGGGGGCCCTGGAAGGCTGCAAATGGGCTGGCCGCCTGCAACAGTGCAAGCTTGCATCTCTGCTTTCTTCTGGAGTCCCCTTCTGTGCTGCCTCCTGGGTCCTCCCCCATGGCAGCTAGAGCTTCCACTTACTTAAACCTTTCTTGACCTACCAAGTCTCCTTGTCTTTCAGCACAGTGTGTTTCTGTGTGTGCGTACATGTTCGCATATGTGTACCTGTGTGAGGAGGGCAGAGGTTAATGCCATGCATTTTCTTCGATTTCTCTCCACCTTATTCTTTTGGAGACAGAGTTCTCTCACTGAGCTTAGAACTTGTTGATCAGGCTAGACTGCAGGCCAGTAAGCCCAAGGACCTTCCTGTCTCCACCTCCCAGTGATAGGGTTAGAAGTATGGGCTGCTGTACCCAGCTTTTTAAGGGGTGCCGAGGATAGAACTCGGGTCATCTTGCTTGATAAACTCTTTACCTAATGAGCTTCTCCCTTCATCTCTATATACTATCAGCTTTATCTTTCTTCACTCTTCAACTTACAAGGCCCACCTCCTGCAAGCCTGTGGGTTGCCCTAGATAGCTCTCAGCCTGGGTTCTCATCGGACTATCCCGGCAGCACCCTGCACTGGTGACTGTGCCCTTCCTTGTGACTGTGTTTATCAACATCACCCAGGGAATCTGGCCTTTCATTCTTCACCAGAGAATCGCATTCAGGTGGTTTGGGGAGGGGATCCAGTATTTCTATAATTACAAACAAAACAAAACAGAAAACAAAACAAACAAACAAAAACTTGGCTGAAAAGGAAACTTGAACCTGGAAAAACTGAGATGCAACTGGCAGCTGAAGTCCTAGGTGGACTCCAAATTCCAGTCCCCAGTCTTCAATTCCGAAAAACACAAGCACCAAACAAACTCTCTTCTTGTATCTCCTGGAAAGTTCCAGAAACTGAGACTTCCTGCTGTTTTTAAACTTCCTCCAGAATAAACTAGAGCAGAAAAGCTGCTTCGTAAATTGATTGAGCTAACCTAGAACACTTCGCTGCACCAGAAGGCAAGGCTGCTATCAATGAGTTCTCCGGTCCTATCACAGGCAGGGGAAGCCGGGACACTTAAATGTCATAAGAATCAGTGACTGCAGTAGCTCCAACATTTCAATTATGCTGAAATCTGTTTGCTTGGAATGTTCTTTTTAAAGGTACATTGATTAGCTTTGGAGAGTGCTAAGGAACCCAAACTCATTACATTTAAAAGCTGGCAGAGAAAGGATGAGAACCAAGTGTTTGTTTTCTGACTCCTGCACAAGCCATTCCTCCTTATAAAGAAATAATTGATGTTTCTTTTTATGGACATGTATTGCCCATACTGCATGAAGAATAAATGATATAATCAGAGTGCCATTTGTATGCCTCTGTGATGGTGAACTTTGTCACCGCGCCGTGACCTGGAATACCTGTGTTCACCTGTGGGCATGTCTGCGCTCTGTCGTAATTGATGTGGGAAGGCACAGCCCACTGTGGGTGTGAATATTCCCTAGGCAAAGGCTCTTGAACAGGTGGGTCTGTGTCTCTGTCCTGCTCCTGAGTAGAGATGTGATATACTGGCTGTGTTATACACACTGTGTTACCCTGGGCTTGAGCCAGAAATTGTACACTAAAATAAATCCTCTTCTCCTCAGTTTAAAGATTTTTATTATGTATTTTAAAATATGTGAATATAAGTGTAGGGGGTGTGTGTGTGCGCGCCTGTTCGTGAAGTGCTTGAAGAGGACAGAAGGGGGTGCTCGATGTGGAGCTAGAGTTGAGAGCCTGGGCACTGGGAACTGAAATGAGACTCTTTGTGAGAGTAGAAAACACTCTTAACCCTTGAGCTGTCTTCCCAGACCCCCTAAGTCGCTTTTTTATCGGGATATTTTATCATAGCAATGAAAATGAAACTAGACCAGCTCCTGTGACTGTGTATGGAGCAAGAGACAGACAGAGATGGAGAGAGAGGAGAGAGAAGGGCACAAAAGTGAACATATACAGTACTATACACGGCTTATTCTTTTTAATTTATTTTCATTGTTAGTAATTACAGTTTATTCACTCTGTATTCCCCTGTAGCTCTCTCCATTCTCCCCTCCCCATCCTACCCTCCCTCCCTCTTACCTGCTTGTGCCCCTCCCCCAGTCCACTGATAGGGAGGTCCTCCTTCCCTTTCCCCTGATCCTAGTCTATCAGTCTCATCAGGAGTGGCTGCATTGTCTTCTTCTGTGGCCTGGTAAGGCTGCTCCCTCCTCAGGTTGAGGTGATCAAAGAGCAGGCCAATCAGTTCCTGTCAGAGACATTC
This sequence comes from Meriones unguiculatus, assembly GCF_030254825.1. NCBI lineage: Eukaryota > Metazoa > Chordata > Mammalia > Rodentia > Muridae > Meriones > Meriones unguiculatus. The sequence goes on along the minus strand of NC_083364.1, from coordinate 98,759,345 downwards.
CATGTCCCCATTACTATGGAACCCCCTTGGACACTGAACTGCCATGGGCTACCTCTGTGCAGGTCTTCCAAGCCATCTCCATGGGTAGTCCTTGGCTGGAGTATCAGTCTCAGAAAAGACCCCTGTGCCCAAACTTTTTGGATCTGTTGCTGTCCTTGTGAAGCTCCTGTCTTCTCCCGGTCTTACTATTTCCCACTTCTTTCATAAGATTCCCTCCACTCTGCCCAAAGTTTGGCTATGAGTCTCAGCATCTGCTCTGATACCCTGTAGGGTAGAGCCTTTCAGAGGCCCTCTGTGGCAGGCTCCTGTCCTGTTCCCTGTTTTCCCTCTCCTCCAATGTCCATTCTCTTTGCCTTTCTGAATGGGGATTGAGCATCTTAGCCACAGTCCTGCTTCTTGATTAGCTTCCTTAGGTGTACAGACTTTAATATGCTTATCCTATATTATATGTCTAATATTCACTTATGAGTGAGTATATACCCTTTGTGTCTTTCTGCTTCTAGAATACCTCACTCAGGATGATCTTTTCTAGATCCCACCACTTACCTGCAAATTTCATGATTTCTCTTTTTTATTGCTGAGTAATATTCCATTGTGTAGATGTACCACAATTTCTGTATCCATTCCTCAACTAAGGGGCATCTGGGCTGTTTCTAGCTTCTGGTTATTACAAACAAAGCTGCTACAAACATGGTTGAGCAAATGTCCTTGTTGTAGACTTGAGAGTCTTTTGGATATATGCCTAGGAGTGGTATAGCTGGATCTTGAGGAAGCACTATACCTAATTGTTTGAGAAAGCGCCAGACTCATTTCCAAAGTGGCTGTACAAGTTTACATTCCCACCAGCAATGGAGAAAGGTTCCCCTTTCTCTACATCCTCTCCAGCATGTGTTCTCACTTGAGTTTTTGATCTTAGCCATTCTGATGGGTGTAAGGTGAAATCTAAGGGTCGTTTTTATTTGCATTTCCCTGATGACTAAGGGCGTTGAACATTTCTTTAAGTGTTTTTCTGCCATTCGATAATCCTCTACGGAGAATTTTCTGTTTAGCTCTGTGCCCCATTTTTTAATTGGATTACATGATTTGTTGCTGTTTAACTTCTTGTATTCTTTGTATATACTGGATATTAGCCCTCTGTCAGATATAGGGTTGGTGAAGATCCTTTCCCAGTCTGTAGGCTGTCATTTTGTTTTGATTACAGTGTCCTTTGCTTTACAGAAGCTTTTCAGTTTCATGAGGTCCTATTTATTGATTTTTGCTCTTAGAGCCTGTGCTGTTGGTGTTCTGTTCAGGTAGTTTTCTCCTGTGCCATGAGTTCAAGGCTCTTCCCCACTTTTTCTTCTAACAGGTTTAGTGTGTCTGGTTTTATATTGAGGTCTTTGATCTACTTGGACTTTAGTTTTGTGCAGGATGGTAAGTATGGATCTATTTTCATTTTTCTACATGTAGACATCCAGTTGGACCAGCACCATTTGTTGAAGTTGCTATCTTTTTTCCATTGTATGGTTTTGAAATCTTTGTCAAAAATCAGGTGTCCATAAGTGTGTGGGTTTATTTCTGGGTCTTCTATCTGACTTCTGTTTATGTGCCAGTACCATGCAGTTTTTATTACTGTTGCTCTATAGTACAGCTTGAAATCAGGGATGGAGATACCTCCAGAAGATCTTTTATTATACATGGCTTATTCTTACCCAAAGAAGAAAGCCTGATTGTGACCAAGCCAGCTTGGCACAAGTTGACAGATGACTTCCTGGGCCTGAATCTGGCCATATCCTCGTGTGTGTAAATAAAGTCTTACAGGGACACACCCATACTCGTTTGCTTAAGTGCTTTCAGCAGAGATTATGTGGCCCAGAAAGCTTTACTCACCCACCCTGCTGCCAATTAGAAGGTCATTATGCTCCTGAATTGCAACGTCTGGACCTTATTTAAACCCTCAATGGAACAAAATGTCAGTTAATTACAAAACAGAAATTTAAACATTGGTAGTAATATGGTATGATATTATTATTAATAATTTCAGTATGTGTGTGCGTCTGTAAGAGTCTTATCCAGTAGAAATGTACACTTCCACACTGAGATGACAAAACAATGTTTGTTTTCCAGTGTTGAGTTTGTTGGGAGCACTTTGAGCAAGGTCTTAAAGAAACTGAGGCATGGAGTTCACTTTTGGAGAGTGCTGAAAATGCTATTCAAAGCCTGGTGTCTGGCATGCAGAGCCTGCATTTTCCATCACAAGGCCAGTGCTATCCTGGCCTTTCTGAAGGCCACGGAATGGTGCATCTGGAGAAGGCCCCAGAACACGATCTGTACAGGGATCCCACAGCTGGAGAAAGGGGCTGGGCCCCTGCACAAGAGCTGTCCTCACCAGTTCAGTGCACCTGTCCGTCACTCACCAGAGGGAGGGCCATGGAGGAGGGAGACGCCCAGAAAGACATGCCTCCTGCAGAGTGTGCTGGAGAAGTCTGTGTGAAATGGCTCCCACATCTACATGCTGGGCACTTGCTCCCCAATGGTGGCATATCTGGGATGGTCCATGAGAGGGTAGAGCCTGGCAGCAGCAGGTGAGACATGGGCAGGGAGGCTTACACTCCATCCCACTCCTTGTCATTCTTCACTTCCTGACTATAGTTGCTATGGTGTGCTCCCACAGTGATGGACTGTGTCACCTCAAGCTGTAAGCTGACATAAACCCCACCCTGAGTTACTTAGGTCAGGTGGGTTTTTTTTGCAGCAACAGGACAGTCATTGACACACACAGTCTAACAACACCTGTCGAGATCCCTTCTGATTGTGCTTTGCTGTCTGGTGGTCATTATCAGCGTGTGCCACCATCCTGCCTTCTTTCTTTTTCACAAGGTGAAAAGGTCTGCAGTTACCACTGTCACAGGAGGACACTGAGGTGAGAGGCTGATGTTTGAGCACATACTGGGTAACGGCCAGCTGGATCTGAACCCCGGGAAGCTGGCTCTCTTCTCAACCCTGCTACCTCCTCATGACAACTAGTGAGGGATTGGAGGGTGACTTCCCTCAGCGCTGTGATGTGGAAGTATGAGAGTGATAACTCTTCCCTCTTCAAGTTGCTTGTGATCATGGTGTTTGTCACAGCCATAGACAGCAAACTCAGACAGCTGGGCATGCCTGTGACACCAGCACTGGGGGAAGGGAGGAGAGATAAGCACATAGAAGGCCTGTTCACCAACTTGTCCAGCCAAGAAAAGTGAGCCTCAGCGAGACACTTGGGCAATAAGGAATAGACACCTGACATCGTGCTCTGGTCTCCACATGTGTGTACACAAGTGCACTCAGACTCATATGCATGTACCACACATACCACACACGCACACACACCACACATACACACACCACCCACATACACACACCATTTACACACACAGAGGCACATTTGCAGGTAGAGGGAAGTAAGGGTTTAACCTGGCCTCCCCTTGTCAGTCATCCCTTAGGCATTTAAGATCTATTCCTATTTACAGAATGCATACACACTTTCAGGGTGCACTGGTGTGAGAGAGGAGGGCATCAGCAGAGCCCCTTTAGGCAGGTTCATCTGAAGAGGGTGCTGCTGTTGTCTCTTGGGGGTCCCCTTGGGGGGTGGGATTTAGGAGGTTGCTTTCTTTTTTTATATTAATTACAGTTTATTCACTTTGTATCCTAGCTGTAGCCCCCTTCCTCCTCCCCTCCCAATCCCACCCTCCCTCATCTTGTTTTCATTTTTTAACATAACATTTTTACTAATTCTCTAGAACTTTCACATCATATACTCCAGTCACACTTACTTCCCAGTCCTTCCATATCTGCCTCCCACCCTTGTGACCCCCGACACACAAGAAGTAAAAATAAAAATAAGAATTAAAAAAAAAAACTTCCAACAATTCCAATTTGTGTTATCTATATACTCACTTGAACATTTCCTTTTCTTTTCTTTGGGACAGGGTTTCTCTGTATAGCTCTGGCTGTGTAGACCAGGCTGGCCTTGAATTCACAGAGATCCACCTGCCCGTACCTCCCTGAGTGCTGGGATACAGGCTTGCGCCACCAAGCCAGGCTGTCACTGGAGCATTTTCAAAATCTCAGTATCCTGCTCTAAAATAGAACAGAGTCATCCCCTCCCACTCCCCCACAGAAGCCATCAGTGTGGGGAGCTTCTCAGCATCTTCATCACACATTTTAAGAGCCCTCCTCAGCGGCTTCCTGTCTAGGCTGTTACTTTTGGGTGGGGTGGGGATAAGGGTTGTAACAGAAGCATTCCATATCCATAGCCTGAATCTGCAGTCATTGATGCAGTCACGGAGGAGAAAGCAGCCTCCATGCTTTTCCTAGTCAGAAGGAGCATGCATCAGTGGCCACCACACAGTTTCTGGCAGCAGCACAGACGGTGACTCCTGGCTGCAATAGGACCACACACCCAGATATGGCCGATCACTGGGGATTCCAAATGGCTGCTACTGCTGCTCTTGACCCATGTGGAGAAGGCATAAGAAAGGTCTCAGGGCCTCATTTTCATTCTGTATTTGTTGTCCACTCTAAAGGCATGATCAGAGGAGCCATGGCTGCAGCACAGGGCAAATGAGGTGCAACTTTGATGGGTTAGACGGATGGGAAGGGACTGTGAGCCAAGGAATGGCAAAGAAACTGATACAGGTCAGAAAAGGAAGGCTTCCTGGAACCACCAGAAAGGAGGGCAGTGCAGATACCCATAGGTACCCAGGATCTTGTCGCCTTGGTGTGTGGGATGATGGCACCACATTGCTGTGAGCCTCCAAGCTTGAGACAGGTTGCTACAGCATTCGTAACAGCTTGACACTCTCTCCTCCAGACTCTTCATGGCTTTTTGTCTGATTACCCAGAGGGGACATCTAAGAGAGGACCAAGAGTGTCTAAACTCAGCCATCAAGGATTGGCTGCAGTGGGACAACAGTTAGGAGCAGGACTGTCCGTTGGCTCAGCAGGAGGAACGACTTGCTGCCAGCCTGATGACTTGAGTCCATCCAGGGAATCCATGCAGAGAACTGACTCTCCCAAGCTATTCCTCTGCCCTGCCTGCATTCATGTTGTGGTACACATGCCACCACATTCTCTCTCTCTCTCTCTTTCTCTCTCTCTCCCCTCTCCTCTCTCTCTTTCCCCTTTCTCTAAATAAATAAATCTAATTTTTATAGTTAAAGATAACTTACCAGTTGAGTTCAAATGCAGAAATGTCTGATTGAGCTGGAAACCACTTTTCCCTGTGTATGAAACAAAGCATCCGAGCTTCACACTCTTTGCTGTGATGTGAGGTACACATCTTCCTGTCATGAGAGATGGTGAAATAAGGTCACGGGACAGTCATTCAACAAATAAAAGCCTTCCTTGAAAAGGTCCCCTCGGGCTTGAAGCCACTGACTGCGCATGTATGTGCTGTGGCTCCTTTTCAGGATTGCTCTGAATGCTCTTTTCTCACCCTTCCCGTCACACCAAGAGCAGTTTCTGCCCCTTCTTCACGCAGAGAGTCACTTGATCATGATCTCACTGGCGCGAGAGTGGACTCCTCCGCAGTCAGGCAACTCTGAAGGCATTGTCATCATTGACTCTAAACACTGACTTAAGCAAGAAGGAAGCTGTCTTAGTGATGGGTCCTTAGTGGGTCGCCAGCGGCAGACTGACTGGCTCAGTGGAGTAACCTCTTCCTCTGTGGGCTGAATTATTTAGGTCATTGTCTAAAGGTCTTAGGCACTTCCTTTTCCTCTTGAATCTCAAATACAAATTCCCTCTGGCACCTACAAAAGTCTATTTAAGTGGGGACTTCCTGGAGTTTGGAGCTATCCTTTGTATGGGTTGATGAACACATTAGAGGGAAAGAGTGAGCTGGGAAGAGGTCTCAGGCGGCAGTGTGTGCCTTTATATGCTTAGCCCTACTCTGCGTATTCTGTTGACTGCACAGATCCCACCAGCAACAAGAGGCTTAAGGCTGGGTAGGTGAACCTGCAGCTACTCAGTCATCCTAGCAGAGAGATGTCTCAGAAACATGCTCCAGCCTTCTTCTGTAGGCTCATGTGCCCAGTGCCTTGCAAGACTCCTAGTAGCAGCCAGAAACCTGGGAGCTGATTCACAGCTGTTCATTTTCACTACACCTCGGAGACAGTGTGAGGGTTGCTCCAACCCTCCTATTCTTTTCCAAGACCACTGGGTGGGCAACAAAGACACTCACACTAACTGCCAATATCCATCAGTATCAGCTTCCAATTACCCACAAGTGTAGACAGCGTGAAAATCCCAGACACACAGGAAAGCTGACTGCATCAAGACCCTGGGCTGAGAGGCTGGTGGAGAACCTCACACACAATTCCATATGTTTCCCCCAGGGAAATTTTGTAAGATATTGTGTCAAGGAAATGAGAGCTTTTATTGTTAAAATAAAATGAGCAATTGAAGCTCAAAAGAATCATTGGAGATTAAAAAAACAACAACATGGTTTCTGAGCATAAAAAGACAAACCCAGTAAGGCTATAAATGGCAAGAGGAATGGAAGTAAAATCTGTTCTGATGGATTAGTGGTCCCATGTAATTCAATTCATGGAATTATTGTAGCCCAAGGCCAAAAAGGCAAAGAGAGAAATGATGGAAGAATGTATTTATGACGAGGGCGGTCTGAGAGACTGATTTTTTTTCTACTGCAGGAGGCCAGGAAGAGAACAGAAATGACAGTGTTAAAGCAAGGATCCACCAGGCAAGTTTACTTTGGGGTTAAGACATATAAGCCAGGTTTACCAAATGCCAAGAAATTTTTAAGGAAACACAGAAGAATTTCAAAGAAAAGGTCTGAGGTGCAGGTCGGTGGCTGACATCTTGTCTAGTACACACAAAGCCCTGGTTTCTATCCCTAACGCCTCCTGTGAAAAGAAAAAGAAGCTGCTGCGCTCACAGGTCTTTCAGAAAGGCTAAACAGTAGAGGTCAGAACAGGAGATCTGAACTAACGAGGAGGAAACTTAAAATTCCACACAGCCAAACTATCTCTCCTGTGGGCAAGAGCAGAGGGAAGTGCAGAGAATTTGCTACAAAACAAAACAACAAAACAACCACAAAATAACAGAACATCCCAGATTGTTTCAGGCAGGTCTTTCAGTAGGGGTTGGGGATGACCATAAGGGGACAAAAATGAAGGGACAGACTACATTCCACAGTCTGGCCTTATTGTCACCAGAGTTTAGCTGGGAGAGACTCTCCATGCCACACAGTAAGAACTGCGTCCCGGTACCCTCCCTGTGTGCTCTCCCACAAACCATGGCATGTCCAATAAAAGCTCTCATTTCCTTGACACAATATCTTACAAAATTTCCCTGGGGGAAACATATGGAATTGTGTGTGAGGTTCTCCACCAGCCTCTCAGCCCAGGGTCTTGATGCAGTCAGCTTTCCTGTGTGTCTGGGATTTTCATGCTTAGCTTCCCTGTTATCCAATGTTCAGGAAAGCCTTCCCACCTCACCAAGTGATACAAGTGACAACATGTCAATCACCTCACATAAAATTTTCATGCTTTATGAGTAAAAGGTATTGCTTCAGTTAATAATAATAATTATATGCCTGAGCACCCCAAAAAAGCACTTAGCAAAATGTGAATTGAAGTTCCTGTCTATGATGATCCTATAGAAGGATTGACCTATTACAGCAAGCACACACACACACACACACACACACACACACACAGAGAGAGAGAGAGAGAGAGAGAGAGAGAGAGAGAGAGATCAGGGCTATATCATTGGCTACCTTTAATACTATTATTTTGGGCCATTTATCAGTTCTGTATCTGAACTAACATCCCTTTCACTATCAGGCAAAAGCTTTGGAACCTGTTCCACCAAACCCAAATCTGAGAATGCCCTCAGATTCATTTAAGGCAGATGGTAGAGACTCCCTTGTTTGCTGTAATCACCTCCCTGAATACCAGCACCCCTCACCATTTACATTTGGTAAATGCATCAACTTCTGACTTCCTTTTGCTCTATGACCACCAAAGTTCTTAAACTCTGCCTCAGAGGAGGGTGTTACCCTGAATGAGACATGGCTGTATTTGACCTATACCAAATTCTCTTCTTCCCTTTAGAGTGAAAGCTGTGTTTTGTGTTAACAATCATAGTGACCTCATTATTCTTCCTTCTGGGAGAGGAGAGCTGAATCTGTGCATTGGGTAGCAGCAGGTGTTTGCTTTTTGAATTGCAAACAGAGAATTGGAATCACAAGCTAGCACTTCTGCCCTTGGCCATTTGAGAACCTGTAAAGAGCCTCAACTCCAGCATGATAAGGACAGAAAAAGGTCTGAAGGTGTTTCTTCCACAGACTTGGAGCCAGTTGGTCCAGTCTCAGGTACACTTGGGTGAGCTGACAGGGGCTGACTCAGTTCTGTGGGGTTATGGACATTGGAGCTAGTGTAACCAGTCTGCTGTGAGAAGCTTCCAGCAAAGACAGCACCAGGATTTTTCTGACACAGTTGTAAGCAATGGGTGTTCTTCTCCTCGTTTTAAGGTAAGGCCATGGAGACCAAGGGAATTTAAAGATCCCACTCCTCCTGGTAGAGACTCTGGATCTAACAACCAGAGAAATCAATCTCCTGTAACTAGAAGATATTTGAATATCACATGGTCCCTTGGATTTTTGCTTTATTGTTGTTTCTAGAAATTTTTTGTTTGTTTTGGCAAACTCATTTGCTCTTGAATGAAAATTGTGTCATGCATTCACTCTTCCGAAGGCTAAAAACAAGGTTTCCAAGTTAATATATGCACATTTCTGAGGCTTAAGGGCAGGACACCCACATTCATGTATCCACTCTTCCTAAGGCTGGAGAACACAGCATTCACTCTGAGAGATGGGCACAGCCTTGTCTTATTGTCTCCTGAAGGCCGAACCTCATGCTCATTGAGTGAGCATGAACCTTCTTTTCTTTTTCTTGGGAACATGATGGCTGCAGGGCTTTTATTTTTCTTTTTAATTCCATTTGTAGATCTTGAGTTGGTGTTTTGTTTTTAAAGGTAAATATGTAGGCTTATTTTCTTGGATCTGTGTGTCAACAATAGACATTGAACTTGATCAAAACGGGGTGTAAAGGTCTGTGCATGGTATGAGCTAGAATCATACAAGAAAGTACAGTCAGGGGCATGAAAATCAAACCCCTATTGCAGAGTTGGTGAGTTGTAGCCCTCATCTACCCCGAGACTGAGCAATCCTTAATATTGGGGTGACCACTCTACTTATGCCTGCTCCCTGTTTTTGCCCTCTCTCCTGGTTTTCATTTTTCTCAGATCTCTCTCTCACTTTTTCTTCTGCTGGTTCCTCTTTTTTCTCAACCTCTTAGTGTTGGGGACGTCAGGGTCCTTTTTGGGTCCTGTTGTCAGCTTTCTGTCACTAAGACAATTGACTTTCAAAGGGAAAAGTTCATTTGAGCTCAATATTTTGTAGGCTTTAGCATTGTAGACAAAGCATATGGTTGCTCTGTCTAATTATTTAGGGCTGAAGTAATACAGCATGGTGGGGGATCTGGAGGAGGAGACCCTTCAGCAGTGACTAGGGCACACAAAGAACAGCAACAAGTTGAGGTTCCACTGAACCCTTCCCAGTGGCCCCCAGACCCCCATTCCTAAGTCTCTGGAGGTTCCACCTGACTTTCCAGTGGTGTAGCACGAGGACCAAGCCTTCAATATGCAAAGACACTTAAGACTCAACTGACCTTTAAACCCAGCACTTGGGAGGCAGAGGAAGGTGGATCTTTGTGAGTTCAAGGCCATGATGGACTAATACCTAAAATAACATCCCCAAGTTACTTTCTGTCAGACTATCTTATCACAGCAACAGAAATGAACCTAGGACACTAGGTGTTCAGGCCCTGCATTTTGGACATACTATTGATATTTCTCTAATGCCCCACATTTGATTGTCAGGAATCATACCCAGCCTATTTTCAGAATTATCCCAAATGGTTCTGTGACTTTTCTGCTGCCACCTGCAGCGGGTCTCCCGGCCCCAGTTAGGCCTCATGGTGTATTTTGTATCCAGTTGCCTCGGGATCTGGTGAGCATGCTATGCAGTGTCATCCTCAGTTCAATACCCTGTAATAGTTCCCATGACATGTGGCTCCAGGAGGCCTTCTGTGGTTTGGAAGCCCCTCTGCTCTCCCCTCCTCTCCCTTCAGCTCTTTTTCCTCAGGACTCTAGCCTTCAATTGCTCTCCAGAAAAATCAGATACATACCATCCTTGGGGCCTTTTATGGTTCATTTCCAAGATATCAGATAAGTAAAAACCTATAAAACATATTACAAACGTAAAAGTCCCAGTATCTTTACCAATTCAAGCACCTCAAAGGTTTAGTCTCTGAAAACCCAAGATCTCTTTTTAAAAAAATTTAAAGTCCCTCATCTGTGGTCTCCTATAAGATAAAAAAAAAAATGAGCTAAATTACTTCAAGAGGGAAGAACGAGGGCACAGCCACAATCTGAAGACAGCAAAATATAACAGTGCAAATAATTCAATGTTCAATATCTGGGATTCACTTATATCTTCCGGCCTCCTCCAAGAAACTTGGACCACTTCTCAGGCTCTGTCCTCTACAACACACTCAGCATTTTTTTCTAAGCTTGGGAAAAAAGCTCTACTTCTGCTGCTGTTCTTGGTGCTCATCCATGGTACTGGCATCCCCCAAACACCAGCTTGTCCAGGCAGGGCTACTATTGCTGTGATGAGATGACAAAGCAGCTTGGGGAGGAAAAGGTTTATTTGGCTTACACTTCCATATCACTGTTCATCATCAAAGGAGGTTAGAGCAGGAACACAGACGGGTCAGGAACCTAGACGCTGATACAAAGGCCATGGAGGGTGCTGCTTACTGGCTTGCTGCTCATGGTTTGCTCAGCCTGCTTTCTTACAGACCCCAGGACCACCATCCCAGGGATGACCGCACCCTCAAATGCTCTGCCACATCAATTGCTGCTTTAAAAATGCTCTTCAGGCTTGCCTACTGCCCAGTCTTCTGGAGGCATTTTCTTGATTGGTGTTCTCTCCTGTCAGATTACGCTAGCCCATGTCAAGCCGACATAAAGTTACACAGCACAGAACCTCTTTGCTGCCTTCCCCCTTTTTATCTCCCTTTTCTCTCTTACTTCTTTCCTTCCTTCCTTCCTTCCTTCCTTCCTTCCTTCCTTCCTTCCTTCCTTCCTTCCTTCCTTTTGCATCCCATTATATCTTTTCAGGTTCGCAGCAATCATGTCTTGAATCAGCTACACTGACTGACTATCTAACTTCAGTACCAGGCATTGCATACAACAGGCAATAACAGCTTGTTGCTACATTTTTTGGGTGGTTACTGTATAGAGACACAATGTACAAACATTTTGACTTCATGGAGTCAGTTAATTCTCCTATGAATCTCATTTTAACTGAAAAGGAAATCAGCATAGGGAGCGCGAACACCAAGCATCAAAGCATGGTCAGTAGTTTGGAGGCTGTCTGGGCAGATCATTGCCAGATGATTTTATATCAAGGATGCTTTACAAAGTGTAAACCTCTGTACAAACTTAACTAAAGAACCAGAGCTTTGACTTGTTCCCTGCATCTCCAGGGAACAGGGAGAGTGGACTATGGCTGAGTCAGGTATTCTACTGCATTAATATTTTGCAGCACTAGACCATCAATATTTTAGGGCACAGGAGACAGTCTTTAAGGTCCCTCCTTGGGAGGTGTACAGATGCATCCTGACCCACAACCCACAGTCCTTATTGTGGGCCCACAATTGAGAACACAGAGGGTCTTGGGCTCAGACAGAGCCTCTTTCGCCCTGCCAGACTGGACTGAGTCATATACTCTGTGTAGCTGAGGGACACTCAGGCTGTGCGCTTTCCCCATGGCTGTTTAATCCAGTCTGTCCTCCTGCGCAGAGTGAGCCCCTGTGATCATTCAGGTCAGATTCCAGTTTGACACTGACAGATACAGGTGTACCTTACACACACAAGGCCACCCCCACATACATCCTCACCACATACAGGCAACACACACAGAGATGCCTCCCACATGGACACATCCCACCTTCACACATATAGTCACATATATCCTTTTCATACACACAGACAGCACACATGGAAACATAGGATGCCTTCACATGTACTCACACTGCCAGGCACAACAGCATACGTGCTGCACACTGAAACCTCACATGCCACACATGTGTACCATACACATACCACACAGACACAGCACACATGACACACATACAAATAATGCTTATCACACATACATTGCATATGCCATACATACCTCACATGCATGACCCACATGTAAAATGCCACACATGTACACGATATATATCACATATATGCTGCATATAGCATGCACATCATACACATACACTAAACATACACCACACATATATTCTAAGCACAGCACTCCTAAATCCCATTGCTCAATGAATAGAGATTGGTGGACTGCCAGCAGAGACCTGGGATCTGTCCTCACTCTACCTCACTGTGGTCACACAGGCTTTCACTTGTCTACTTCCAGGGCCTTCAGGACAGGGGCTGGGTCATATGGCTGTTTCCAAGGCTTGTGGCTGGTTCTCAGCTGCCCCAAATCCCTCACTTTCCAAGTTGCTGCCCTCTCGAACACTAGATGTTCAAGGAACTGCCAGCATGATTGATGTGGCTATCCACGTGAGATGCTTCTCCCTTTTAAGATGAGAGCCCGTGTAACAACTGAGGAATGACACCTTACCTCTGTGACCTGGTGCTGCAGGGGTGAAGAAGGAGGGGCTGGGCACTCTCAGACCAGCAAAGTGGCAAGCTCCAGGTTTGGCACAACCCTGTATCGAAAATAAGCTGGAAGAGACCTGCCCTCAGCTTTGGGGATCATCCACATGTGTACCAAGTGCTCCTGTACATACATTCCCCACACTTCCTTATGCCCCTGCCACCCGAGAAGCAGGCATTTCAGAAGGGGAGGCAGCCCGTCTCTCTTACCGACTTTCCCCTTCAGTGTCCCTGCTGCCCTCTACTATCTTCTGTAACATCAGTGTTGGTGGGACTGCTGTGGGCGCCTAGTGGACAGGAAACGGTGGTGGGCTTTAAGGTGGATCTGTCCTAGATACGAAGTAGCCACCTTTGGACCATGGTATGCCTGTGGATATCACTTCTGACTTCTAACTTGTAAACTGACAGTGCTGGAGCATTGGGCCCTTGGGGCAATTCCTCTGAGCAGCAGCACTTTGCCAAGGCCTGTGGTCTGAGTCCCCCGGTAAAGGGATTATCCACAGTAATGCTGCAGATGTGTACAGACGGCTGGCGTGAAGTGCAGTGAGCCTGGGGCCAGCATGTAACCAGGTACCATATCTAACGAAGTTCCTGTCCTTCCCCCACCCTTCTCACGTTCTCAGGTCCCCTTCGTACCTGGGCAGAATGCGGGTGCAAACTTCATATCTGTTTGAAGAAGGAAGTCTCTGGGTGCTTTTTTTCCTTCCCTGAATTAAACTTTCTTTCCTAGCTAGAATATTTTGAAAGAAAGGGGAAAAGAAAAGAAAAGGCAGCTGTGTGTGTGTGTTTCTTTCATAGGGTCAGTGAATTCCTCATTGTTCGGCAAGCCCAGGCTTTTCTCTCCCTTTTGTTATGTCCACACGGAACACTGTACCAGGTAACAGAAGGATCTTGTGTTTCTGTTCTTTGTTTCCAAGGAACAATGGGGAGATGGTATAACCAATTAAGCAAACGCACCCCCAGAAGTAGCTGAGGCTGTGAGTCTCAGAGGACATAACTGAGATGGCCCTGTTCCAAGTCACCCATCCATCTGCTTCTGTTCTTTCCCTCCTGGACACGCTCTGCACTTGTCATCCACGGCCCGTCGTCTCCTGTTCCACACTGCTTGGCATGAAAGAGACAGAGTGCTTGACTCTGCTTGGCATCCGCCTGGTAGCTCTTAGCTCCACCTGAAAAGGGTACTATGCCTGGAACTGCTGATGGACACTTAGGGCTCTGCAGTCCCTACCACAGATCTAGGTTGCTTCTGGGAACTCCTGGATCAGGGCAGTATGTAACTACACAGATTAATTATTCTAATTAGGATAACAACCAATCCATCTATTGGAATGAAAAGCTTTGCATTCCTTGCTTAGTAGGGCTAGGTAAGGGAGCTTTCAAAATATGACAGTTTCTCCAGAAACCCCTCACAGCCTGATACGCTCCTCATGATGAGTGTGCCTAGTATTCAACAACCCTGGGGTGCTTGGAGTTGATGGCTGGTTCACAACTCTTTCAGGTGTCACCTGTGATATTATCCTTCCCTGGTGGAATATTCTGGCCTTTGCTGCCTTTGGCTGAAGCCCAGGATGTAAAGGTGACATGGTAATTGCATTTATCTGCTGGAGTCAGACTCTTGAAAACAATAGTGAGCTGAGTAACGGCTGTTGGCCATGAGGTCCTGTAGACCAGGCAGTGAGTATTCCTATCCCAGGTGCAGCCTGTGGCAGTCCACAGGAGCGAAGGAGCAGGTGTCTGACAGCCTTATACTTCCCAACCCTTGGCATGCCAAGTGCTCCACATAGGCCAGTGAGAATGGAGTTCTTTGAGAGAGGGTAATGGTAGGCATTGGGGGCCAGGGAGGGTCCCTCAAAACTCTCTAGGCTACAGACTTGCATGTACTACTAGTCCCCCAAGCGCAGCTCCTCAGTTCTATTCCACTGTCAGGTTAACTCATCTCTCCACTGAATCTTCCCTCAGCCCCTGGCTGGGCGGCTTGTTCATCCTGTGGATTTAAGGTTAGCCAAATGTATCACAGTCTTTACCAACAAGAATACCAGCCAGCAGGCATGGCGGCCCTCTCCTGCAGCCCGAGCACCACACTTGAATGCTCCATGAATTTCAGGCCATCCCAGGCCACTAAGTGAGACCGCGTCTCAGAACCAAAAACAAACAAACAAACAAAAAACAATAAACAAAGCAAGACAAAAACTAGCTGCAGCCCACATAGTCTTTTCAGAGTTTATAGAGCTCTGTGGCTTCCTGTCATCCTCATGGTAGCCAGCTGGAAAAAAAACAAAAAACAAACAAACAAACAAAAAAAAACCTGGTATAACCTGGATTATTTTTGTGTAGATGATTTCATTCAGTTTTAATAAACTCATGTATTCTCATGTCTCAGGTATTTAAGAACAATTGTTGTTGGTCAGTATATAATGAAGCTCCCTGAAGGATTTTCAGTCTACATTGCACCCTTTCACAAAGCAACAGGAGTAGAATGTGAGTGTCCTGGCACCCGTGTCTCTAACTTCCTCCTACCTCAGAGCAGGAATAAGTGTTCTGCATTTCCTTAGCGATTTATCCTTAACGACTACGACATTCGGTTCCTGGTATAATTTGCTCCTGTTGACTACCTTTTAGGGGAGTGGAAAGGCAAGAGCTAGCTTTAGTTTATGGACTGAGCAAACTGAGGCTCACAATGGTTTGATGGTTTGTTTGGAGTCACAGATGACTAGCTGGTAGAAGAGCTAGGATTTAAATGCATACACACATCTGTATTTAAATATAATAAATGTATTATATATGTAACAGAATTCAGTTTCTATCCTACAACTCCCGATTCTAGATGCATACTAAAATGTTTCCATCCAGGTTTCCCTTGCCCTGCAGACATGGTCCCTCCCAACACAGTGCCCTGGCTGCTCTCTCACTGGCTCCTCTGCAGCTTCTTTTGTGGAAGTGGATGCACTGCACGTGGTCTTCTGGGTTCATGACCCTGCTGTTGCTCTGCGGACTGAGCGGAGGAAGCCCAGCAGTGGGTAGAAACAGCTCTCTACAGAATTTCTCCACAGAATAGATGAGAGCATATTTGGGATGGTTCAGTGGGTAAGAGCGCTTGCTGTGTACTCACTAGGACCCAAGTTTAAATACCTGATGCCCATGTAAAAAGCCATGGCTGTTTGTGCCTGTAACCCCCACACTATGAGAGGCAGGTTCAGAAGAATTGCCGGAGCTTGCTGGCTGCTAGACTAGCTTCTGACTCAATGAGAGACCCTGTCTCAAGGTACTAAGATGGAGAATGATACAAGAACACCTGACATTTTCTGCCTCCATGTGTGCACACAATGTGTGAATTTGCACATCTACACACCCCATACCCACAATAATAAAGAAATTTTAAAAAAGAACAAGAGCTGTTCCATTTTCTTGTGGCTTCAGCCCAGGCAGGGAGTAAAACAAAGACCAGCACCATATCACTGTCTTAAAACTATGGTGTGCAGTCATCTGGCTGCTGCTAGCTGTGGTAATGGACAGTGGCCCGATGTCTCGTTCACCCTGTGTGCAGGGGGATTATGGAGGGAATATATTGGCCCTGGGTGGCCTTGTTTGCTGTGGCTTAGTAGGTCTGAATCCAAGAGAACCCGGGAGCTCAGAGCCTAAGAACCAACACCTGCAGCCTCTGGGTTTGCAGATATGGTGGATCTCAGGACAGTACTAAAGGCAAAATAAGGAGCCATGGGTGTTGGGTCAGAGATACACTTGGGCTGGTCGATGAGGGAGCTACAGGGAGAAGACAAGGACGTGCCAGCTGATGGCAGAGCAGGTTCCTCTCAGCTTGCCCTCACTGAGGTTGAAAAGCTTTGTGTCCGCTAACTCACACGAAGGAAGCAGCATCAGATCCTCCTGCCTCTGCCACCTCCGTCCTGGAGTTATAAATGTGGGCTGCTGTGTTGGCTTTTTTCCCCACCTAGGTGCTGGGTATCTAAACCCAGGTTTCCATGATTACAGCAAGCACTTTAATCACCAAGCCACCTCCCCAACCCAGAGTATTCATATTTTAAATAAAATATATACTTCCATTTTTCCAACCTGGTGGCTCCCATGGTTAGGATGCTAATGTTTGGACCTGAGGTGCTGATAGGGGCAGTGGGCACTGAGGTCTGGTTAACTCAGACCCTGACTTCAGAAGCTTGCTAATCTCTGCAGACACAGAAGACTCCTTTTACTCTGCTCTGAGGTTTGCCGGATGATAGATAGCCACTGTGAGCTTTCCAGTGTTACTATTTCATGAATAATTTCAGTGCATGCAACGGCCCTGTAGTCACTGGCAGTTAAAACACCGAGCATTCCTGACTACAGACATTGGATTTTTTCCCCCCTGCAGGTGCTCTTTATAGCCCGTCAGACCATTGTTCATAGATGGTATGACTTCTAAGTCACACAACTGTCAGAATCTGGCCTGTCATACTGGCAAGGTCACAGAAAGGCTTGCTCTCTCCCAATTCTGGAACACCTTCAGAAGCTACGAAATTCCTGACATGGCAGGTGGTTGTGTTTGTGGCCACACCACAGTATGTGGCTATCTATGAAGCAAAAGGTGGACAGTGGGGTGGGAAGAGGTGGGGAGGGACATTGCCTGAGGGCAGGTGGTGGGCAGGCAGTCTGAGGGCTTTTTAGGCAGCAGGTCCTGTCCTGCTTTGTGTTGAAGGAGCACCTTTTAGCCCCGATGGCCCACAGTGAGGCCCTCACTGCAATAGCAGGTGGCTAGACTCTCTGATGGAATATCAGGAATGCTTTTCTAGAAGCGTCAACTAGAGTGATCTAAGAGACCCCAAGCCTGGTTTGCTGCAAGGAGCAGGTGATTGATTGAAGTCCTGCATAGTGGGGTACTTCAGACACCACCCTTTGTCCCAAACACTGTCCTGTTTATCTGTTTCTGAGGTGTTTGGCCAGATTCCCCCAAATGTTTGAAGAAGTCTCACATTTTGCTTCTTCCTAAGAAGAAAGAGGCAGAGTAACAGGCCTTAGCGGGGATGTTTGTTTTCAATTTTTTTTCCTTTTTTGTTTTTTAAGATTTATTTATTTATTTCATTATGATACATGTACATCTGAACACCAGAAGAGGGCACTAGATCTCATTATAGATGGTTGTGAGCCACCATGTGGTTGCTGGGAATTGAACTCATGACCTCTGGAAGAGCAAGCAGTGCTCTTAACCTCTGAGCCATCTCTCCAGCCCCAAAGATGTAGGATTTTTTGTTTTTGTTTTTTGAGACAGGGTTTCTTTGTTTGTTTTCAATTAATGAAGTGTGTAGGACTCATTTCCAGTGAGGACAGACTCAAGGGGTGGGAAAGTCCCTAAAATTAAGTCTCCTGGTTTTTAAACAAGAAGAAAGGGCTTGCTCCCTGTCATACTAAAGAGAAAAAAGAAGCCATGCTTCTTCACTCCTCAAATAAGGCAAGGAAGTTGGTGTCACATGCCTGTCCCATGTGCTGATTAAGAACTGTCAGTTGGGGTAATGGGAGTCAGGAGATGTCTCGGCTATTAAGAGCATTTGGATTTGGGTTGGATTCAGGCTGGGTTCCCAGCACCCACAGTAGAAAACCATCTCCAACTCCAGCTCCAGGGAAGCCAATGTCCTCTTCTGCTCTCTACTGGCAACCACATTCATGTGGTACACATACATACATCCTCACAGATGCACATACAAATACATATTTACAAGCTTGCTGGGAGTCTCAAGGAGATGATGAGGCTAGAGCAAGAGGCCAGCCTGCTAGGGTTGGATCCTCCTAGCAAGGCAGACACAGAAAACATCTTCCCCAAAGAATTAACATGCCGAGCTGCATTTCGTATGCTGAGGGACAGTCATAATTAGTGACGATGAGGCTCTGTCTCTATGGTGTGTGCCAGGTCCTTCTTTCCTCGGGGCGGGGGGGGGGGGCAGCTCAAATGCTTCTAAAGTCACCACAGCCTGCAACTGAGAGCTAAAGAAATATTGACATTAGCCAAAAGGTTAGTGGGGCTCAACAACAGTGAGCTTGAGTGCCTGGCTCCCCTACCTGGTGGAATCCACTGCCAACTTTTGGCTTCTAAAGTGTGCTGAGACAAATCTTCATTTCCACATAGGTATTTTTGTCCACCTGGTTAGTCACAGCCCTCAAACTGAAGCAGGAGGAGGGGAGAGAATTGCCTGGGATTCTTTAGAACATAATAACTCTAATAATATATGAGGTAATATAATAGAATGTATTATAAAATAAATATAATTAATAATCAAAAATATAAATAATAAAACAATATAATAGACTTCCTACTACTTCTAGATGATAGAAAGATTACTCAGTTTTGCTCGTGGCCTCTTGGGCTCTGGAGGGAAGAGAAACGAGTCTCAGGCTGGAGAGATGGCTCAGCCTTTAAAGGCTAGGCTCACAACCAAAAAGATAAGAGAAGCAAGTCTCCCTGCCCTGTGGCAGAGTTTCCATGCTGCTAAGCTCCAGTACAAAGAGCGTCCTGAATTGACAGTGTGGCCTTGGACACATACCTTGACTTGTGTTTCAGTCTTCTTGTCTGTCTCGTGGATAAATGATAGTCCAGACCTTGCAAGTTGTGCAAGATACACACAAGCATTTGCAGATGTGTTCCAGAAGGTCTGAAAACAGTTGGAAAATGCCCTGTCGCTGACATTTCCCCCAAGGGAAGATGTCAACAATATCCATTCTTCCTCCTGGGTCCCAAAGACACACCCGGGAATTTTGTAGAAGTTTTCTCTGGGAACCAATGAATTGATTGGGCTTCCTTACAGTAAGAGTGCAGGTGAGAGATTTCTTACCAGAGTGTGGGTGCATCCCTTCCAAAAGACATCACTGGAGAGTCTTAGTAGGACCGAGGGCTTGCCCACAGCCATGTATATGGTTCCCCCACTCTTCCCAGGCCTGTATCAGATACCCTTCACCTCCACGCCATCAGGAAACAGGACACAGCACACAGTCAGGACACAGGTGCAAACAGGGAACTGTTAGGTAAACAGGCGAGGGACCCTCTCGGTGCCTCCTCCCATGACGGGATGTAAGGAGTCAGCAAGCCCAGCTGGGGTGATCTTTTGCACGGGTCACAGCTGAACTCCTGAAGATGGAGGACTGTCAGCTGTCTGAGGATCACCCGCAGCTGTGGTACACTGTGATAAGAGCAAGCGGGGGGGTGTGAGGGGGTAGCAGCAGGAAAGGCCACTAGGAGGCCTTTCCAGCCACTGGTCCTGTGTCTCCCCTGTGATTGACTCATCAAGAGAGACCTGCCCTGTGGCTGCCTTTGCCTGCCAGAATGGCTCTTCTGAGCAGCAGTGAGATTGCTGTCCAAGCAGATGTAGCCAGGAGCCATTTGGCAAGAGACCGTATTGGAAGTCGATCGGCTGAGTGGGCTGGATGAGGTCCGTTTTGCCTTCCCGTGATTTCTCAGCCTTACTCAACCTTGATGGACCAGTGCTCGGCTGGCCAGCAGATCCACAGGGCTTTTCTCAAGTTCTTCTCTGAGTCAACCTCAGACACCTCAGGAGTGGGTAGCCCCACCTCCATTTTCTGGTTTGAGAGCATGTGCATACAGACACGTTTCAAAGCTTGTTTTCTCCCTAGCGAGATATGTGGAGGTTGTGTACTGGGCGGGATGAAATCGGTGTAAGCTGAGGAATTTCTTACCCAGACGAGGGAGGACACGGCTGGGAACATAGATCAGTGGGTGAAGTTCTTGCTTTGGGAGAATGAGCTGGGTCCACAGGAAAAGCTGGGTGCGGTGGTGTGTTCTCACTCCCCAGTCTCACTGGCCAGCCTACTACAGGCTCCAGACCTGTGCGAGCCCATCTCAAAAGCCAAACCAAAAACCCAAGGAGGATGGCCCTGAGGGAAAGTTCTTGAGGCTTCCTTTTCCTTCATACTTTTACATGTGCACACACAAAGAGGTTCTACAGTGGGGAAACAGTGCCCAGGGGTTCAAAATGAGGACAGGAAAAAGCAGTTTGGGGTACATTTTGTGATACACAAATTCAGGAGCTTTGGTCTATTTGGTTCTTAGCTCACAGAAGCCAACCTTCGAATCAGCAGCTTGATTAGTTCAAATGCTCATTGGGGAGCCACTAGCTGGGCACTGGTTTAGGCCATGAGACCTCAGCTAAAGAAAACAGGGAAAGAAAGTTCATGTATACCCATCCTTTGTGGGCAGGGCTTGGGGGAGTGAGGAGGAGCCTCATCCAGCAAGCCTGTACCAGGACCAGACAGGGTGATAAACGGCCCCTTGGACTCTACTGCAGACACTGCATTCTGGGTTCTTTGCAGGGCACCTGCCTTTGAATGTAACCCTGGCTCTCTAGAAAGGCATGCATCACACCACTGCCTCCTTGGGAATTAGATATACCTAAGCTCAAATCCAGGTTCTGAGGCACCAAGGGATGTAACTGTCTGTGATGATGTTACGGAATGCCCAAGTCTTGGGAATTTATGGAGAAGAGGTTTATTTTACACAGATGTAGAAGTTGGGAAGTCTATGGTGAAGGGCCATCTCATGGCAGGAGGAAGAGTAGGAAGACATGCCTGTTCATCAGACAGAAATGTAAACTTCCCAAACCCTAACCCCATTCCTAAAGCAACCAACCCACTAAGGAAGCTCTCACAAGGGAGCCGACCATATCGCCCCTCAATGACCCCACTTCTCCACTTCCCAGTTCTGTTTCATTAGTGACTAAGCCCCCACCCCCATTCAGGGGACACACTCCAAACCCTGCAAAGGGTTTGGATTCCCAGACACTCATCCTTGCTCTCTCAGGGTTTAGAACATGGGAGTTGTTCTCTCTGGAACTCATGAACAGTGTGCATGGAACTAAAGCCACTGTCCTCTTTCTGGGAATTGCGATAGCAATGGAGGAGCCACTAACCACCTCATGGAGTTCCACAACTCCACTCTGCCTTGGGAGGGCAGAGGTGAAGCAAGGAAACCTGTGGCTTTCTTAGGCACTTTGTATCAAGCCCCTTCTATGTGGGACCCTGAGTGTCACATGCCCGAGATCTATCTGTACCTGTTTACCAGCTGCCTGAACCATAGGCAGCACTGTGGCCCAGCTGGCCCCACTAAACAGATTCTGGCCAGCTCAGATGTGGCTAGGATGTCTCTGACAGGCCTTGCCCTTCTCCTTGATCCCCTCCACCTTGGTAAAAACCATTAGTTTACATCCCTAAAGGTAGCCACCAAGATCTATTTCCTTACTTGGATATTTCCTCCTCCTGAGCCTGACCACCAAGGTCCAGCTATCAAAATGTTGAAGTCCAGCAATCACAAGCACCCTTTGGCTCATGTAACTAACATACCCAATTAAAACTAAACACCTCATCCTAACATGGGGTTTCCCCTTGTACCTTTATATACTGTCACTTTTCTATGTGTCACAGCTGTCTCCTCTCTATCCAGAGGCAGTCCTTTGTCCCACTCTGGGACAAATGCTTCTTCTTCCTCTCCCTTTTCCCTTTCCTCTTCTCTTTGTCTTTTATTCTCTGCCCTCTGTCCCCCTGGGGCAAAAAAATCTCCTTTGTGCATAGAACTTGGCCTTGGAGCTCCTGAGCCAATACCCTTCTCTTTCACCCATCTTAACGGGGAGGGGCCCAAGAACCCTGGTTGTCAGAGGTGCCAGTTTTCTGCCCACCCCTACCCCCAGGGTAGAGCCAGCAACCAAGCAGCTGGCTGGCTCCCTGACAGTTCTCACGGGGAGCTGGCAATGCCTTCGGCAGGCCACAGGGGAGCTGAAGACAGACACGTGGAAAGAGGACAACTGCAGCCTCCACAGTGTAGATTTGCGAAAGAAACCAGGGTTGCATGTAGAACCTGGCCAGGCAAAACAGAGCAACTCAGAAATCCCCGTTCTGTGTCCCAGTCTAGGACAGCTAAGTCCCACCTTCTGATGATGTAAAATCTATGCTTCATAGAATCAGTCAAAGCTGGAGTGATGAGTCTCATCTGCTTCCCAGGCTCTAGCTGTCTGCACAGAAGAAAGTCACTTTGCGCCAGGCTCCTTTAACCCTAACCCCCACATAGCTGCTTTGATGTGCCCATGGCTCCAGTGCCTGTTATGTAAATAGATGACTGGTGTGTCTGCTGGTGCTGGTCATTGCTTTTGGCTGAATGGTGTTTGTTCTCCTGTGACGTTGCACAATCAGCACAAAAGGCACACACCCAGGAGCTGAGACATAGCGCAGACACACAGATTCATGTGTGCCAGCAGGATCCACAGCTGAATTGTTGCAGGACTTTAATGACCCTGTGAGCAAATTGACAGCAGCACAGCACTCAAACAGTGGCAACAGGACAGCAGCACTGCTTATGGCCACAGCACCTGCAGCACAAAACTGATAGACAGCTCAGAAAACCAAGCTCAAAGTGCTCAGGTAGTCAGCCTTGGCTGCAAAGAAGTTCCACAGATGACAACATTCTCAGAGAGCTGAGAAATGCATGGGTCACAGAGGTCAAGCTAAGGCTAGCAGCCAACCACCTTAAACAACTCAAAATAGCTTCAGGAAGTCCCTGAAACCAACCAGATTCACTAGAGCTCTCCCTGCCAAAGCTGAGAGTCCCCCTCAGATAAGCAAGAAGACTCTGAGACCCCACCAGCTGCCTGGAAGAAACAGAAACCAACCGAGCTGCCTGAAAGAGCTTTAGCACAACTGAGTCAGTTGGAAAGGGTTCTCCCTGCCCTGTTGGGCTTCCTGCAGGCTGTGCAGTATGGCTCAGGCTACCAGCTGTGAGGTGCAGACATGGCTGGGTGGGCTTCAGCAATGCAGCCTTCTTCCAGTCATTTCTGTTCCTGTAAGTAACCCCTAAGCCATATTCCTATAAGTAACCCCAATAAAACTCACTGGTTTGCCAGACTTTGGTGGTATCTGAATTCTGGTCTGCCATGGGCTCCCTAGCTGGGGTGAATAGACTTGTGTGATGCATCTCCCCATGAAAACTTTTGTCACAAAATGTTCCATCACACAACAGGGCTTTACTATCTTCTCAGGACTCCATCCCAAGCATCAGAGTCAGAAAGCTGAGAAGCTGGTTCTGCCAGGAGCTCGCCCTGTGGCCTCCCTCCCGCAGCATGGTAGCACCCACTGTCTCTCTGAAGACAAAGCAACAGTGTTTGGTGCACAAACGTGGCCTCAGGTGGGCTGCCTCTTTACCACTGCTACGGGCAGAGTACCGTGTGCAGGCTGCAGCAGGATGTCACATCCCCTGTGCCCTCACAGGCTGGTAACTACTCTTCATAGCACTCAGACACAGAGGCTCACATAGCGCCAGCCCTTTGAAAATAGGCTGAACGTGCAGTCACACCCAGGTCCCTCTTTGAGCCCTCCACTCCCACACTCAGGGACTCAACAGCCTGTCTGTACCCCAGATGGTTCACAGGTCCCAGGCTTAACAAGTTTTAAATTTTCAGATATTTCATTTAGAAGGTCCCAGGAGTGCTGCTGGTCCACAGTCAATTACAGAAGCCTGGGAAGGCTGGTGCTGCTGCCAGGGAAAGGAAGTGGCAGCAGCAGCAGGAAGACAACGAGTCACCAAGTCATGTCTTCTGCAAAGATCTTTTTATATGGATGCTGCCCACCATCAGGGTGCTCTTTCCACACCAGTTGAAGCAAACACAGCAGTTCTTCAGCTGAGACTCACCCTATTAGGTGATTCTAATCTGCGGCAACTTTACATTAAGACTAGTCATCATAACCTATACCTCTAGAGTTGTGTAAAAATTCCTTGGATGGAAAAGTTAAGACACCCTGGTTAAGGGGAGGTACCCTTGGACCTTAGTATGGAATTGGGAATCTGAGGACCCAGGGTTTGAAAGACTGTGGAGAGCAGAGACAGTGCCACAGGCTGAGGATTAACCCTTCAACACAGGGACCCTGTGGTGACATAGAAGACAAAAGCTACAGAGCCTTTGAGATGGCTCAGAGGGTAAAGAGGCTTCCCTGCAAATCTGAGACCTGAGTTTGATACCTGGAACTCATGTAAAGGTGGATGAAGAGAATGGCTCCCTAGAGTTGTCCTCTGACCTCTCAGGCATATTCTTCCTCTCTCTCTCTCTCTCTCTCTCTCTCTCTCTCTCTCTCCCTTCTGTTCACATGAATGATCTCAGCCCTACCCTCTTTCTTCCTCTGCTACTGGTGACTTTATGGAGTTTTCAGGTCCTCTGTCCTGCTGTCTCTCAGCCCCCTTTGTCATGCTGCTTGACATGGTCTGAACCTGTCCTCACAAAAATAAGTGATGGAAACTTGACTCCCACCATAACAGTGTCAGGACCGGGTGCCTAATGGGATGCATTTATCCTTACCCATGGCCAAAGCAACTGTAAGAAAGGTCAGACTGCAGGTTCATGCTCACTCTTTTGCCACTTGCCTTCTGCCCCTGGATGATGTGGGCACAGACCTTTCTGGATGCAGTCTCTGGATTGCTGTCCTCCCTGTCCCTGAACTGTGAGAAATACATTTCTGTTCTATGTGTTCCATCTCCAGTGTTCTGAGTTATAACAACACAAAATAGAGCGTGACACTGTCTGTTCTGGCTTTTTATGTTCTTCACAGACATTTTCTTGAACTGTGGTCTTATTTCTAATAAGAACAGACAGAAATCTCTTATTGTTAACCCCTTCCCCTATATAGAATATATATTTCTTTTGATTGCTTTTAAAGTGATCTTTTTAAACAAAACATGAATGAGTTTTCAGCAATTTAATGGTGATACTTCTCAGTGTAATTTTCTTTGTATTATTAGACTCAAGTCAGTTCTTTGAATTGACACCTGCAGTAATTTGAATAATGGCCCCCAAATATGCCACATTCCGGTCCTCAGAGCCCAAAATGTGTCACCTTGCATGTTGAAAGGGACTTTACAGATGTGGTTAAATGAAAGATCTTCGGATAGGGAGACAGTCCTGGATTATCTGGGTAGGCTGAAGGTTATCACAAAGTCCCTATAAGAGGCATGGCAATGGAACCAGAACCAGACAGAGAGAGCAGCTGTGTGCTGGCCAGCAGAGAGGTCCCCCAGGTCCAGGAAAGGCGAGGACACTAACTCTGTGTTCTTGGAGGATTCTGGAAGCTGTCTAGTTTGAACATGAAGTGGTCCCCAAAAGCTTATGTTGGGTGCCAGTTGCTGATGCTATTTAGAGAGGTGACAAGATTGTGGGGGAGTTCCTTCATCGAAGGATTAATCCAACAGTGGGTCTATAGCTGAATGGACTGTCAGGAGGTAGGGCCAGCTGGAGGACGTACATCTGGTTGGATCTTTGAAGGGTGTCTCTTGTGCCCTGCCCCCTCCTGTCTGTCTCTGCTTCCTGGTTACCAGGAGGGGCTAGGCTCTCTCCTCTCAGCCCTCTTGCCACTGTGATGTTTTTTTCCCACCACAGGTTCAAAAGCAATGTAGACAACCTACCATGGACTGTTTCACAGATATTTTTGTGATAAAAATTAATATATTTGCAGATGCGTTGGTCTTAGACTTCTCATTTTCACAGCTGTAAGTGGATGATCTATGTTGTTATAACCTCTGCCTTTGTGGCACTTTGTCAGAGCTGCCCATGGGAATTAATAAGGCAGTTATAAATATTTGTCCAAGGGACTAATTGATAAACCACTGAGGGAGCTGAAATTACTCAATATTATTGTTTTTGAGCAATTGTTTTTGCTTCAATTCTTCATAATCCTTTGACTTGTTATCCATAGAATAAAATGGCAACCCTTCAGAGGCCAGCTGAAAGGTGAAAGGGGTGTGGCACGGAATGCTAATGTAAGAAGCCCTTTGACCCAATGAACACATGCAGACAGGACTGTGTTAAGGAGCTCATTATGTTGATCTGAGAGTTAGATTTTCCTTGCTTTGTGGAATCAACCCTTCTCCAACACCTGTCCTCAAAATCTTAGCTCAGCTTCTTGGAGTCAGAAGAGAGTTTTAATGGGATGACCCTAGAGAAATCAACGTGACCGGGAGGAGTCATGGAGAATGATATCCACCTAGATAATGTATGGCTAAATATAAGTGCTGGGGATGAGCACACCATGGTTGGGTTCAGCCGAGCTCATTTCGCCTTGGACCCCAGGTCCTTCCTCACAGTGCTGTGGCGGCTTTGTGGAGAGCTGAGCCCTGAGAAGCACCTGCTGGTGACCCTGTCGCCTTGCACAGCTGCCCAGTTGGTTACTACACAGACAGGTGTTCCTCCCTGCATCTGCCCTGTTGAGGAATAAACTGCTTGCCAAGCTGTGAAGAGATAGTTTATGTCAACTTGACACAAGTTAACACCATCTGTGAGGAGGGAACCTCAAGAAAATGCCTCTAAAGACAATGCAGCCAGTCTTGATGAGACCTGATAGGCTAGGGTCAGATAGAAGGGGAGGAAGGCCTCTCCTATCAGTGGGCTGGGGGAAGGGCAATGGAGGAGAAGAGGGAGGGTGGGTAGGGTTGGGAGGGGATGAGGGCAGGGGCTACAGCTGGGCTACAAAGCGAATAAACTAAAATTAATAAAAAATAAATTATAAAAAGAAGTTACATTTTATTTTTTAAATGGCTGTATTGTTTGATTTTTCTTATTTATTAAAGATGTTAATTACAAAACAATAAAAATGTGTAAAAATGAAAAAAGAAAAGAAAATGCCTCTATAAAGTCAGGCTGTAGGCAAGCCTGTGGTGTGTTTTCTTAATTAGTGATTGATGGGGGAGGGCCCAGCTCATTGTGGGTGATGCCACCTTGGCCTGTCAGTCCTGGATTCTGTAACAAAGCAGGCTGAGAAGGCCATGGGAGGCAAGCCAGTGAGCAGCACCCTCCATGGCCTCTGCCTCAGCTCCTGCCTCCAGGTTTCTGCCCTGTCTGAGTCCTGTCCTGAGTTCCTTCAATAAGGAACGCTGATATGGAAGTGTGAGCCAAGTAAACCCTGTTCTTCCCAGGTTAGTCATGGTGCTTCATCACGGCAACAGGACCACAACTAGGACAAGTCGGGGCCAGTGTGCTGGGGTATTGCTGTAACAGACTTGATCATGTTTGGGGAGGACTGTGGAAGGACTTTGGAACTTTGAGCTAGAAAAACTATGAAGCCTTGAGAGCTCAGCGGGATGTTCCGTAAGAGCTTGGAAGATAAGAATGTTGAGGGCAGTGCAGAGGATGGAAGCCCAGCTTGTGAAGTTCCAGAGGGAAGTTTGAGAGTCACTTCAACGCTCTCAGGGCCATTTGCTAGTATGAGTTGAGAATCTGTAGTTCTGGCTAGCTGGGGCTGAAGAGTCAGCAGTGATTAATAAGAGACCAGAATTACTGAAGTAAAACTTTTGCTTTACTGGCTCAATTGATGCTGGTCAGCTGGAGCTAAGAAACTAATGGAAATTAAGAAGAGACCAGCATCACTGAGGTGAAATCTGTGAAGTGCTACCTCAGAGTCAGTACAAAGGAGCTGTGTTACAGAGGTGACCAAGGTTGCACCTCACACTTACACCTGAACTTGATAGTGTAAGAGTCACTCAGGTGCTACTGGTTTTGAAGGCATGAAGGGGTCAGAGAACAGCCGAGGCTTGGCACTGTGGAGTCCCTGAAGAGAGCCCTAGAGAAGCTATTGGTGAAAGTGAAGCGCAGTTGTAGCAGCATTTTGGAGATGCCAGTATCCTGGGACAATGACCAAGGACAGCAGCAGATATGGAGTGGGGCCGGACTAAGCCCAGGAGGCAATCGCTGTGTGTGGAGCCAGAGAGTCAGAGAAGTGATCCCAGCCCTTTGGAGGAGCCCAGAAGATGGTGAGTGGTTCCCAGACACTGGTACTGAGTTAGTCACAGAGCTGGTGTTTAGTTTTGCTTTGCTTTGATTGTGACTATGCCCTGGTTCTTCCCTCTTTTTTTTTTTTTTTTTTTTTTTGTAGGTGCAGTGAGCTTTTTTGATGGTATTCAAGAGTAGGGCTCCCTGGGCCCCTCCCGCTACTCTGGGGGTCCGGGATGGAAACCGTGAAGGAGATGCCCAGTGTCAGGGGCTGAGTTGGGACAGGGACTCCTCAGCAGGGCCTCTCTCTTGCTCTCATGTCCTTGCTGGGGTGGGTGATCGGGGCTTCTTACTCCTTGGAGGCCATGTAGGCCATGAGGTCCACCACCCTGTTGCTGTAGCCGAACTCATTGTCATACCAGGAAATGAGCTTTACAAAGTTGTCATTGAGGGCAATGCCAGCCCCAGCATCAAAGGTGGAAGAGTGGGAGTCGCTGTTAAAGTCACAGGAGACAACCTGGTCCTCAGTGTAGCCCAGGATGCCCTTTAGTGGGCCCTCGGATGCCTGCTTCACCACCTTCTTGATGTCATCATACTTAGCAGGTTTCTGCAGTCGGCATGTCAGATCCATGACAGACATGTTGGGGGTAGGAATGTGGAAGGCCATGCCTGTGAGCTTCCTGTTCAGCTCTGGGATGACCTTGCCCACAGCCTTGGCAGCACCAGTGGATGCAGGGATGATGTTCTGGGCAGCCCCACGGCCATCACGCCACAGCTTTCCAGAGGGACCATCCACGGTCTTCTGGGTAGCAGTGATGGCGTGGACTGTGGTCATGAGTCTTTCCACGATGCCGAAGTTGTCATGGATGACCTTGGCCAGGGGGGCTAAGCAGTTGGTGGTGCAGGAAGCATTGCTGACAATCTTGAGCGAGTTGTCATACTTCTCATGGTTCACACCCATCACAAACATGGGGGCATCGGTGGAAGGGGTGGAGATGATCACCCTTTTGGCCCCACCCTTCAAGTGGGCCCCGGCCTTCTCCATGGTGGTGAAGACACCGGTGGACTCCACAACATACTCGGCGCCAGCATCACCCCATTTGATGTTGGCGGGATCTCGCTCCTGGAAGATGGTGATGGGCTTGCCGTTGATGACCAGCCTTGACTGTGCCGTTGAATTTGCTGTGGGTAGAGTCGTACTGGAACATGTAGGCTCTCTGCTCCTCCCTGTTCCAGAGACAGCCGCATCTCTTCGTGCAGTGCCAGCCTCATCCCTGAGACGCGATGGTGAAGGTCAGAGTGAAGGGATTTGGCCGTATTGGGCGCCTGGTTTGCAGGGCTGCCGTCAACAGTGGCAAGGTGGAGACTGTGGCCACCAATGACCCCTTCATCGACCTCAGCTACATGGTCTACATGGTTCTTCCCTCTTAAAGTAAGGATGTATTTAACTTATTTTTTTTTTTATTTTATAGGAGCTCACAGTTGAGAGATTGAATGTTTAAAGAGATTTTAGGTTTTAAAACAGACTTTGGGTTTTTTTTTTAAGAGACTGAATTTTAAAGTGTTTGAATTTATGAAGATTTTGAGACTTTTTAAGTTTGCAAAATGTTTTATATTTTGATATCGATATTAATGTGTCATCTTGGGATGAATAAGAAAGGAAAGGTTGTGGCTTAATAGTGATGTGTTTATGTGTCAGGTTGACAAGGAGTCAGTTGTGCTGGATACTTTTATGTCAACTTGACACAAAGCCATTTTTGAGGAGAGAAAATGACTCAGTTTGAAAAATGACTCCATAAAATTGGGTTGTAGGCAAGTGTGTTTTCTTAGTTAGTGATTTATGGGGGAGGGCGGCCCAGTTCATTGTGGGTGGTGATATCCCTGGGCTGGTGGTCCTGAGTTTTGTAACAAAGCAGCTGAGCAAGCCACGAGGAACAAGCCAGTAAGCAGCACCCCTCCATGGCTTCTGCATCAGCTCCTGACTCCAGATTTCTGCCCTGTTTGGGTTCCTGTCCTGACTTCCTTTGACGATGAACAGTGTAAGCCAAGTAAACCCTGTCCTGTCCACATTGATCATGGTGTTTCATCACAGCAAGAAGACAGATACCATGACCAAGGCAACTTACAAAAGAAAGCATTTAATATGGGGCCCATGGTTACAGAAGGTGAGTCCATGACTGTCATGGCAGGAATTAAGGCAGCAGGCAGGAAGGATGAGGCTGGAGCAGTAGTTGAGGTCTTGGGGGTTGTTGAGACAACAGCCAGGAGGCAGAGAAAGCCAGCTGCAATGGTGTGTTTTTGAAGCCCATCCCCAGTGACACACCTTCACTAAGGCTTACTTCCTAATCCTTCACAGACAGTTCCACCAACTAAGAACTAAGCATTCAAACTTATGAACCTATAGGCACCATTCTCCTCCAAAACACACATTTATTTTACACATTTATTTTCTTTCCTTGACAACGAGATCTAGTTCTGTAATTAGGAACACAGAGTATTTTATTCCCACTCTCCAACCCCTGCTCTTCAATACCCACCTTCTAAAGTTCCTTCCTTGATCTCTTTTTTGTAAGTTGTGTAAACATCCAAGCAGCTCAGTCAGTCCAAACACTCTCAGGACCAAGAAGAGCTGATGTTACTGCTGCTGGGCACATGAACCACCACAGTTTTCTGGGGTCCTTGTCCCTGTTTCCAAGGTTCACTGGTGGCTGTTGGGTATTGTTGATCATTCTTTGTGCAAATCAGAACTCTATCCCAAGGTCTCACTTCAGACTCCATCTGTGAGCTAAATGTGAGCATGCCTCTCATCCATCTGCATTCAGTCTGCCCCAGCCTCACTGTGGGTATACACAACTCCATCTGTCCCAGGACAGGCAATTAAAGGCTCTCGTATGTTTGGCCAGTAGATCATAATTATGCAATCATATCTATGGGTTCTGTGGGAGCTTCCAAATGAAATGATGACGTTAGCGACAGAGTCCCAAGGCTGGTGCTTTGGAGAAAGCAGCTGGGCCTCCTTTCATCCCTGAGAAATAGCTGCAGAGCCAGATGCTCAGCATTACAGAATTTTATACATGAGATTCAAATGACCACAGGCAAAATCTAGGGAGACTTTGCATCAGTGTGGAAGCTGATCTTTTGGGCAATGACTGCAAACAGTAGAGTAAGAAATGCAAGTTTCTCTTTGTGAAGCCACACTGACAAAGTCTGCACTAGATGTGCGCCGCCCTGGAGGCCCGTCAGGTGCTCAGACAGAGGAGGGCAGTAACTTCAATGTTCTCATCTCAACTTTTAAACGCCTCCTCAGTCTTATTAAGGGCACCATGTGGTAGCACATATTAATTTGGTGCTCGCCCTAGCAACCAGATGCAGGTCAGGTTTGAGGGGTGTGTTTAGCTAAAGAGTAAATCAGACAGCTATTTCTAAGATCATCATCTTAGCTTGATGGATGATAATTCCATGCTAGCATTTAAAATCATTTCCTTATTTTAATTTAGTATTAAATGTTTGGTACCCTTCCTCAAATTGAGGGGCCAAAAAAGCGAATGAGAAAGAGATTGTGTTTGCTCTCTTGATAGGTTCACCCCTGCATTTAAGCTATAAATATCATTGGTAATACATGTACTCTTTGAAAAATTTATGCCTGACATTTGAAAGATATGAAACTCTTGTTCAAGGTGGCTCTGTATATGTTGCCTCTATCCCTGAATCACCCTTTCCTCTTGCCCCCAGAGACTGCTTCTCACCTGTGCCTTCTGTCTTCCCAGACACTTAGCTAGCAACTTTGCAGGACCTAGTAGCCTCCTGCCCTTTTCCCTTCCCTCCCATCTTACTGCCATACCCCTCTTCCTCCTTCCCACCATTCCCTAATTGTAGAGCAACTACTGTTTGCCAGGTTGTATTCTAGACAATGAAACAGAATTCCCACCCTCAAAAGCTGCAGCCAAGTGGGGTCTACTTCCCACACAACCACCAGAGGCCTGCTTCTCCAAGGGCCCTCCAATCCCTCTCCTGGGTAAGTGTCCTTTTGTCCATGCTTCCATGTGTTCTTCTGATGTAGAAAACACCCTCCTGTCAATTGCACTTGAATTTCCACGTTTGTGTTGAACTGTCTTTGGTGCTGGCTCAGCACTCTCATCTCTGCTCTCAACCCAACCCTGCAGGCATGGGCATGCCACATGCTCACCTTCATATATGCATCTGTTCTTCTTTGTGTATTTATAACTCCTTTCCTCCCTTTTCTGTAGGCAATCAGCTTGATGCAGATAATGAACATTGTTCAATCTGAAGGTAATTAGAAAAGTCACCTATGTTCCCTGTTGCGTGTGCCCCAAATTTCAATGATCTATAAATGATAAAGAATGGGCATCCACATTCATGTTCACTAATATAACCTATGTGGCCTTGACCTGGATCTTAGGTGTCCATGTCTCTGCTTTAGCCTTTGTAAGGCTTGGCTGACGCAGGTGACATGCCCCACAGGTCTGTTGTGAGGGGCAGGTTAGTCGACATGCGCCAGATGTTCACAGTAAGCTTTGGAGGCCGGGCCCGTGGGTGATTATCATTGCATTTAAGCTGGCCGCCACATTCCATACCAAATGTAGAGAGGGGAGTGGCGCGCTCCGCTGCCTACTATGTTTCCCACAGCCCAGGCCTCTGGCTGTCTTTTGATGGGATGATTGGTCGACAGTTGGTCACCTCATCCCAATGCCAACCTTGCAGCCTTTCTAGATGGGGAGCAGGAAGACGCTGGATCCCAGTGGGCTGGGACAGGGCGAAGAAGTAGTGGCCAGTTGCAGCAGTCTTAGGTGAACTAAACACAGGAGCGTAAACTGGAGCCAGGGCTAGGATAGGTGGCCATGTCCCAGGTAGTGGGAGTGGGGAAGCAAAGGGAGGTGCTCAGGGCCCTACATGCTCTGAAAGTCCAGGCTAGACATGGGAGAAGATGTGTCCAGCCAATGAACAAGAGGGCCTGTCCTGGACCTTGGGTCAGCCTCAGGTCATGACATGATGTGGACAGGGCTGTGTCCTTCCCAGCATGGAACTGTATGGGAGGTTTGGTATCTGAGTCAGGTGACACAAAATCAGTTTTCATCAGATACCAGAAACATACATATTCTTTGCAGAGAGGCTGTGTCTTCCTCCATAGCCCTCCAGTGGCCTCTACTGGGGTAGCACCATATTGCCATATTCCTCTGAAAAGGAAGCTGCTCGTTGCTGAGGCAAAAATGCTCCCAGCTCCATCCAGCCTGGGGTCAGATGGGAACACGTCTAGGTTACTTCCAGAATCTATTATTGAGCACTTACTGTATGCAGAGGGCATTCTCAGTGCTAAGGGCTCAGTGGTGAAGACATTGGGCTAGAGCCTGTGAGCTCCATTTCCAGGGGCGGAGGAATTAGGGAAAGGAACAGATGCTCAGAGAGCATGCTGCTGACTATCTTGGGTTAAGGCAAGACTCCAGATGTGGGGTTCAGAGTGTTGACACTGAACCCGGAAAACAGGAAGTTGTTATAGGTTTGGAGCTTTTGGAAAATTTGAAACTACCACCCTAAAATTCCCTACCTGTCCAATGCCCTACCCTCTGGCTGCAAGTTGAAAAAAGTAACTGATTTAGTAATTTATTTTGTATTGTGTATTTCTGTTATGCACAGGCATAGTTTAAACATCTTGTTTAAACTCCATCTGCATCTCTCTGGTGGATCCTGGAGCGTTCGGAGCAAGAACTCCTAGTGTTCCGAGCTAGTCTTGCTTGACTTCCAGTGAGTGTGTGTAATCAGGGCTGAGCACCCAGGGTGACTCTTCCCTGTCCCTGTGCTTGGCAGGAAGGCTGACTCACTGGTCAGTCTTCCTCCTCTGTTCCTCTTTTCCACCTCTGGTGGGAACTGTCTTGAAGCCAACAAGTTCTCTGCCTCTACTCTTGGAGGGCTCTGTTCCAGTGCCTGTTCCCAAGAACAGCCCATGACTGCAAAGTCTCTCTTCTCCTCTCCCCCCCCCCAACTCTCTTCTAATAAGTGGCGCTTCTCAAACAGCTGCTAAGAGAAGGCTGGAACCAGTGCCCTGCTCAGCATTAACCTAGAGAAGATGCAATATAGAAAGAGGCCACTTTAGCAAGGACACTTGTAAAAGGGAATCTCACTGTGATAATGGTGGCATCAGCTCCTGGGAGGTGGAAGGGGGTCCGTGAGGAAGAGACCTCTTTGTGTGTGGAGGGATGGATTTTTTTGTTGTTGTTCACAGAGCCAAGTAGGAATAGATAAACAACTCAAACATAGCATATACAACAGACCAGTCAGCTGTGAACAGACTGTCCTAATGCACACTCCAACGTGGATAAACCTGATGCACTGTGCTTTGTGAAGTACTTTGCATGATAGCACTTACACATGGATCACAGGGCAATGGGTTAACAGTGTGTAGAATGATATAGAATGACGGTGGTGATGGGATGAGGAATGGGGACACGACTGCTCCAAGGTATGGTTGAGGACAAGGTTTATTGTAGGTATGAGGGAAAGCACAGCCAGAGGCATCTGGAAAGGTCTAGGATGGCCAGCAAACTGAACCAGGCCATGAGAGGAGGGAAGAGGAAAGGAAGAGAAGTGGAGGGGGTGAGGAGGGCAGGAGAGAGGGAGACAGACAGACAGACAGAGAGAAAGACAGAGAGAGGGACAGACAGAGACACCAAGAGGCTGCACAGCTCAAGTGGCTGAGATTATATAGGAATCAGAGAGGCTGAGGGAAGGGAAGCTCAGCTCAGGGGCTGGAGAGGTTCAGAGTGTAGGGAAAGGGTGAGAAGTGCTTAGAGGAGCCAAGACTGTTCCAGGTACTGCTAAGGCTGAGAGACTGGTCACCAGCATCCACTTTGATATAGTAAGAATGGCACCTCAGCCTTTGGTCCCTATTTCTTTGAGGCCTAACAAGGACAGTGTCCCCAAGACTGGCAGTCAATGTTAAATGGAAGCATCTGGAGGTCGATGCTGGGGTGGTTGCATACAGAGTCAATGTCAACCTAAAGGTTGTCAGGATACAGATTTTGATGTTAGAGTTCTTGGAATAAAAACAAACTGGGAAGGCCATATGCTGAGTTTACAAGCTGTATGTGAGCTTCATTAGGAAGAATAGGGGAGGGGTGCCAGCACATTTTCTTCCCAGCCTGCTTTGTTGGGTTGCTTTTCTGTTTTGTTTTCAGCTTTCTACAAACTAGGGTCATCTGGAAAGGGAACCTCAAAAATGCCTCCATAAGTTAGGTCTCTCAGCAAGGTTCCTGGGCATTTTCTTGATTAATGATTGATGTGGGAGGCCCAGCTGACTTCCAGCACTGTCCACCGAGGCAAATGGCTCTGGACTATGCAGGAAGGCAAGCGGAGTGAGCCATGAAGACCAAGTCAGGAAATAGCATTTCTCCATGGCCCCTTCTTCAGACTGTCCCTCCAGTTGCTGCGTGTGTTTCTGCCCTGGCTGCCTTTGAGGGACTGTCAAGCTGTAAGATGAAATAAACCCTTTCCTCCAAAAGTTGCTTCTGGTCACTGTTTTGTTGGAATCATAGAAAGCAAACTAGGACACAGCTGAATGCTGTTCGCAGGACGATCTGGGCTCTGTGGGAGGATAGCTCAGCTTTGAAGAGCGAGGGTGAGAGTGGAGTTTACAGACCTGCTGAAGCACTTTTAGGCAGCAGGTTACTGACACACAATAGCTGGAGTCATTTGAGTGCTGGGCCCAATTCTCTCTGCCAAGCCAAGCTTCCTAGATGACCTACTCTCTGGGTCCTCATCTGTGCATACGTGTGTACGTGCGCGCCTGTGTGCATGCATGTGCGTGTGTGTGATGAGAGTGGGTTCAGGCTGCTGGGGAACAAAACCAGTGTCACTCACTATGCAGGGGTCTTCTCTGGTTACTTCCTCCTTCAGAGGCCACTGTGAGGTCATGCCCACAGAGCTCTCAGTGTTAATCTTGAGACTCTCAAGAGAGAAAGAAAAAGTTCTATAATTTTGAGCCAAATTTGAAGCAAGCTTTAATTAAACACTGACCAGGATGGACTTTGGTCAGGACTATGTTCTAGAATTCCCAGGGAGCGGAACACAGACATGTGTTGTAGGGGCTTTTTAATGACAAAACCATACGGCCGTTGTGTTTTCCCACGTGGCCATTTGGATTATACTTCCTGCTGATTTGCCCTTCTCAAATCTCAGATGGTGTTGACAAGTAGGCTGACTGCAGCCTTGCCAGCTTGCCAGCCTCAGGCAACCAGCTCCTGCCTCCGAGGCTACAGCCCCCTTTTTAGTTCATCTGAAGTCACTAGGTCTCTTGTTAAGAAAGGGCAGACAGCTTGGCCTTGCTAGCAGGTGTCATTTTAAAGGGTAAACAGGTTCCAGGTGTAACTTTCCACTAAAGGAACATGCTACACAAAACTGTTCTCAGTAATAACTACGGTGTCTCTGAAAAATGTTAGATGAAAAAAATATTTAAAGCCCATGCAAGTTCTGAAGGTCTAAAAAATGTTCTAAGGTATATAAAATTCTGAGGGTGTGAAAGCTCAAATAAGTTCTGAGGGTCTCAGAAAAGTGTATAAATGCAAGTTGTAAAGGTATAAAAATGATTTAATGGAAAATGGAAAAATGAGAAATGTTTCAGATTTCTTTTCCCTTCTATGTTACTATTACACTAAGATTTCAAAAGCTCAGAGTTTTAACCCTGATCAATGGAGTTCTGGAGAGCTGGTGGAGCGCTGGCTCCTTACTATTCAGCCACAAGCTCAAGATTTTACATTTCCTTTGGTTGTCTTCTAAGTATAGACTTAAAGGTGTTTTTCATTGAGCTGAATAAAATCTGTCCAGTCTATGTATCTGGCTCTCTGGACAATGGAAAAACTGTTCATACTTTTTAACCCAAAGCTATCATTTTTGTTAGGACTCAAAGGCATGAATCTACTCTAGTTATTTTATAATGTGGGTTTCAGTACAGATTAATGCTAATGTATTTAGAAAATCTATCTCCATTTGTAAACTAAAATTTTATGTAAGTGTCAGGGAGTCAAAGAAATCATAAGACTTGTATCCACCTGTCACAGATGAAGTGGACTCCCAGTCAGTACAGTACAGTACAGTCCAGTCAGTACAGTAAGTCTCCCCACTGCTCTATTCCTGAGACTGGGATCCCGCCCCAGTCTTAGACTCCTCCCCTTCCCCAATTACTATGGAACTAAAAGTTGCAAATGTAAATTTCTAAATTTTAACTTCTGACCAGGCATAGTGGCACATTCAGGGAGGCAGAGACAAGCAGCTCAATATGAGTTCCAGGCCAGCCTGGTCTACAAATTGAATTCTGAACTTGCTTTATAGACCAGGCTGGCCTGGAACTCATGTAGATCCAACTGCCTGACTTCCCTGAGTGCTGGGATTACAGGCATGTGTCCCTAGTCTATAACAGACACCATCCAGGGATCACCTGTGGACAGCAAACTACTGAGCTCTGGATTTTGCTGAAAGCTGACGTAAACCAGTCCAGCCTACTCTAGCCAGTAATTGCTCCCTGTCTCTTTATCTAGGTCAGCTAACCAGCTGCTTCTGATGAATGCCCAATTGCTCAGACTTTGACTAGAGCCTTCCTGGGCCCTGACAATGACACCCTACTTTCAGCTGAAAGTAGTTTCAGAAGAGAACATGAAGTTCTTTATTTCCTAACAAGCTGAAATGCTAACTTAAACCTGAAACTCCCTGGCATAGAGGACAAAATGGATACCTATAATGCCAGTTGGCATACCTGGAATTAAATGGGCCTAGATTTATCAACAGGTAGATTCATTAAGTGAAACAGTTCTACAGTATTATAGAACTGTAAAAGATTTAGCCTGATTTATATCAAACACAGAGGTATTAGATGGCTGTAAAAAATATAATCAGGAGCCATCACAGGGCCCTTGACCCTTCTGCTTATGCTAATTAATTACCATTGGCTCTTGCGTTGCTCATTCCTTTTTTTTTTTTTTTTTTTTTTTCAATGCAGTTTATTCAGGAACCTTGAACAATCCTCGGACCCTGGGGAAAGCCAGCCCACAGCTTAAATAGCCTCTGGGTAGCCAACCCAGGCGCGCCACGTGGGCAATGCAGATAGGTCCACATACATGGAAGCAAGCCAGATCCTCAGCCTTAGCCAAATGTGGAGTTGTTTGTGACAGAGAGCACTCACCATCGGGAAGGTGGAAGGCAGAAACCAGCTCCATCTTTAAGGCGCGGCATTATGCAGCTCTCTACAGTTCCCTCTTTTTGTTTTAGACGCATCAGACAAGACTAGAGGTCTGATCTCTGATATTAGAAATAAATTGGGACTTTGTACCGATGTTCATTTAGGTGTCATCCACCCAAAGAGCATCAGACCCGTCTGATACCTTTTTCTCAGAGGCGGGACCTGGGGCATCAACCTGCATGCAATCAGACATGCTCTTCTCTGGGTCGAAAGCTGCTGACCCTGAGTGCAGTGCTTAGCCTAGCATCCTGAGTGTATCATTTTAGCTTTTTATGGTATCCAACCATGCTTGGGGAGAATGTCCTGCTTCCATGGCTGTAAAGGCCTGAATGATCATGGCTGCATCACACTGTTGTGAGACTCTAGTCTTGCATATATACCACAGGCAAACCAAGGAGACCAACACCAGAAGGCCTGCTAATGCTCCCATGCCCGCCCATTCCTTCAGATGATTCATGGCTACAGCAATCCATGTTGATAATCCTGTGGCTAGTCCTGCGTCCACTCTGGTAGAATTTACTGTGACAATGGCCACTCTCAGCTGCTCCATCGTAGTATCGAATTCTCCAGTCCAATTACCTAAAATATAGCTTGACAATTGTTTAGACAGATTTGCAGCACAGGAAAAATTCTCATGTTGTATGCTAGTGACACAAAGTCCAGCATACTTTCATTGACAGCCAGGTTGAGCGATTTGCCATAGGGTATCAATTTGCTCCTGCAAGAGGTCAATCCTCTGATTGAACACCATCAAGCTTCCTTTTACTTGAGCATTAATTCCTTTATGTACAACTAAGGCATGAGCTACATTGGCTAAATGATTATTCAGGGTCTGAGCAGTCTGCCCAGTATGACTCATGGCTAATGCCCCGGTGGTAGCTCCAACAGCCGCCAATGAGATGGTAGTAACAATGGTGGCTGTAGTTCCAAGATCCCTTTTCTGTCTGAAGAGAGTCATAGCATGAGGGGCATCAATGGGCACAGGCACCCAGTGAGGCATGCGAGTAACCAGGGCATACCTAAATTTACTAGCATTCCAGCATTGGGCAAAAAAGCAAGTATTATTACCACAATTACTTGGCTCTATCTGGCTAATAATGAATAAAAATGGGGGATATAGACAAACAGGTGTGGGCTTATAGGAAATATTATGAGAAGCCTTAACCCCTCGTTGGAACATCCTGTGTCAGTTCTAGAACTAGCTGTGACAGAGTCACAGATTTGACAGAGTCAAGGATTTGACCCAGGATGCAACCTGGGGGGAGGGGGGATGTAAGACCCAAAGTTAACCTATAAGCTCCACCTGCCCAAAGACCAGGTAACTTCCTGGAATGCTAGGAGTTGTAGTTCTTGGAAAATCCCCACAACACTGTCTCTTGGCTACTTCCTGGGAATTCCAGAACATAGTCCTGACCAAAGTCCATCCTGATCAGTATTTAATTAAAGTTTGCTTTAAATTTGGCCCCAATTTTAAAAACTGCTGTTTCTCTTGAGACTCTGAGGGTAAATATTAGCACATGGTAGGCTCAGCTCAGCCCTGGGGATGCTGGGTAGTGAGATGCTCCTCCTTCCCGGTTTCCGAGGATGCTGATGTGGACGTCCTGTAGGACTGCAGAGCCTGCCAGACATTGCAGCAGAGAAGAGGATACCGGAAAACCGCTGCCCACCTAGACTGTGGGCTGTGCTCCACCCTCAGCTGTAGCCTAAGCACAGGACAAGGATGGGCTGGAGGCCGTCACCGTGGACAGCAGCGAGCATATGGGGGACAGCAAGAAGCTTCCCTGCTGGTGTCCCTGTTCCCTCACTAAAGGACGATGGTCGGTTTATTTAAAGAAGTGCCCATTTAAGTTACTTTTTTTGCACAATTATTTGCAAATCTCAGGTTGATGGTTCTTCCATGCCAGCCACCATTGGAGTCTTGGCTTTGGGCAAAACCCCTCACTACCTCTACCTCATTTTCTTTGCTCTCGCATTCCTTTGCTTTCATTTTCTCTTTTGTTCACCACAGTAATGCAAAAACTTTTATAAAAAAGTAAGCTACCTATATTTAAATACAGAATAAGACACACCATTTTAAAACAAGTTCAAATGTAATTGTTTTATTAAGCTCAAATCCTGGTTGAGTCAAAGATAAAAGTTTCCCCACCTGAGCGTCTACTCTGACTCTAGCTTTTCCATCGTGTGAGCCTGTCTTTCTCCATATTGGTGCCTGTGCTTCATTCCCGAGTGTTTTCTTCCTTTTCCCCCTTATTCCTCTTTTCCTCCATGTGTCTAGCCATCTACCTCCTCACTGACATGGGACATTCAGCCCACACCTAGCTCATGGGGTCGCTGGAGGAACTGTTCAATATTTATTTATTTAGACATACTTAGGTAGCACACACTGTCTTCTAACTCAGCTGCACACAGGGATGGTCTCTGTAGTCTGAGAAATGTCCCCTACAGACTCAGGCATTTGGACACATGGTCCCCACTTGGTAGCACCTTCTGGGGAGGTGCAGTCTAGTTGGAGTGTGTCCCCGGGAGCTGGACTTGGAGAGTTCCATAGCTCCACACCTCTTGTTCCTGTTTCTTTCTTGGCTTGGTGCTGTGGGGAAGATGTGAATGCTTGGCTTCTTGCCTTCCCGCCTGCTGCCATCCCCTCCCCCCATTACAGACTCTCCTTCCTGAAACTGTAGCCAAAGCAAACCCTTCCTCTGTGAGTGGTGTTGGTCTTGGTGTTTATCATAGCAACGGAAAAGTCCTCCATTACTGTCTTGAAACTTGAACTTCTGAGCTTCTAGCCTCTGCCTCCTGAGTACTAAGGTGACAGGTGTGTGTCACCAGGCCTGGCTTTTGTTGAGTAGGTTTGGAATAGCAGCTAGGGTTTCATGTGTGTTAGGTTAGAGACCTTTTACTGTTCCTAAATGTTCACACCAGGCCCCACACTTGAAGTTAGGTGTGGTTTGAATGAAAATGCCTCTTCCTCCATACCCCATAAGGAGTGGCACTATTAGGAGGTGTGTCCTTGTTGGAGTAGGTGTGGTCTTATTGGAGGAATTGTGTCACTGGGGGTGGGCTTTGAGATTTCAGATCCTCAAGCCTCCGCCCCCCCTTCCTGCTTCCTGCCAATCCAGATTCAGAACTCTCAGCTCCTTCCCTAGCGCCATGCCTGCCTGCACATGGCCGCGCTGATAACGGGCTAACCCTCTGAACCGGAGCCAGCCCCAGTTAAGTGCTTTTCTTCACAAGAGCTGCTGCGGTCACGGTGACTCTTCACGGCAGTGAAACCCTAAGACTAGGTTTTACCTTCCTCACGCAAGGGTGCTCTCACTGTCTGCCTTTCCTTGTTTCACCTAGCACCTTGCGCATGACATTGATGCCTGCTGTCACAGAGCAGAACTTGTTCTCTTGTAAATCTTTCCTAATCAGCTTTAACTGTCATTTTGACACAGCCTAGAGTCACCTGAGAGGGGAGTATCTGTTAAGGGATCAGACTGACCCCAAGGCACGTCTGTGGCTGCTTATCCTGATGGTTTCTGATGTCGGAGAGTCTAGCCTACTGCAGACACCACCACTCCCTGGGCAGGGGGCCTTGAGACGTGAAGGAAAGCCAGCTGAGCCTGAACCTGAAACGGGGGCAGCAAACAGTGTTCCTCTGTGGTTTCTGCTCCCAGTTCCTGCTTGAGTTCCTGCCCTGGTTTTCCTCACTGCTGGACTATGAACTGGAATTGACATCCGAATAAACCCTCCTGTCCCCTAGCTTGCTTTGGGTTGGAGCATTTCATCACAGCCTCAGAAATCAAACAGGGTTCTCATTCACTCATCTGCCATGGGATCTACAATGTTGGTAATTGTGAGCAGAGGGGTCCCAAGAGTTC
Source organism: Meriones unguiculatus (assembly GCF_030254825.1). Taxonomy (NCBI): domain Eukaryota; kingdom Metazoa; phylum Chordata; class Mammalia; order Rodentia; family Muridae; genus Meriones; species Meriones unguiculatus. The sequence continues at coordinate 98,716,737 of NC_083364.1, read as the reverse complement.
ATTCCTTTCAGATAAATATTCTGAGATGATATTGTTGGGTCACATTAGCTTTGTCTTCAGATTTTGTAAACTGCTTTCCACAGTGCTCATCAGTCACCCCTCCATCTCTACACCAGGCCAGAGCTCCTCCTTTTTTTTCCACAACAGCACCGTATCATGTGGGTTTCCTCTGCATTTCCTCGTGGCTGGTGATGTTGGGCATCCTCTTACCCACCTGTGTACCACCTGTGTCTCGTCTTAGAGGGTCATCTATCTCTCCGAGTCCTCAGCGTCTTCGTGAAATACAATTCTTGCCATCTGAGCTGCAGGCGTCCCTCCTGTCTGTGTCCGTCCACCTGCCATGTGGCTTGCACATTCTCTCCCCTTCTGTGGGTGCCTCTCAGTTGCTCTCCCTTCTGTTCTGATGCTTCCTGGAGGCCTGCCATCCTTCCTCTGCTTCTGATTTGTTGCCGGGGCTTTTGGTTCAAAGCCATGAACTCATTGCCAAGACCAATCCTATAACGTCTTTCCTCTGGGCTTGAGCTTGAATCTCCAACTTGTTCTGGCCTGGCACATTGCAGGCTGCAGCCTGGGAAAGACATTGGCGGCCACTGATGTGCTTGAGAGCGCCTCCTGGTGGTTCAACAGCAGCACTGCCATTTCTCTATTCTCACTGTCAGAATTTATTCATTTTACTGACCTTCCATTTGGTTTTAGGATAATACACAAGATAGACACCTATTTTAAGTTTTTATAGTTAGCCAGTCTTTATGTTAATGTTCACTAATAATTCTCCTCTTCTTACAAGTTGGAAATGTCATTTTAATAATAGGCTGAATAGCAATGAAATTTGTTTTATTTATAAATATTTTATTCTGTTTCATTAATATCTTTCTATCTGGCATAATGAGTCGAAAGTGGCTCCCTAAAACTTCTGCTCTCTCAGAACCTCAAAACACTTTAAGTCAGGGCCTTTACAGGTGTAATTAAGGTACAGGTAGGAAGGTGAGCTATGTCTCCAGTACTCTCATGGAAACTCTGAAGAGCGTGTGCCTGTAGTCCCTGTGCTGGTGGCAGGCAGCGGTCCCTGGGGTGTGCTGGCCAACCCAGACAATTGGCAAGCTTTGGGTTTAGTGACAGACCCAGTCTCAAAACACTAATATAAGCCAGGCATGGTGGCACACATCTGTAATCCTAGCACTTGAGGGAGCAGAGGTAGGTGAGTTCGAGACCAGCCTGGTCTACAAAGTGAGACCAGGACAGCCAAGGCTACACAGAGAAACCCTGTCTCAAAAAAAGTTATACAGAAAGACATTTGTCTACATACATGTACACACATCTGCATACACAACCCCTATACACACATACAGATACAGATAAGAGATCTTTGATAGTGTTCTTTTAGGATACAGAAAAGAAGAATACAGGAAAATATGAGAAGTTATAGGAAGATGAGGCAGTATTTGGAGTTTGATACCACAAGCCAAGGATTGCTGACAGCTGGCAGAAGCTGGAAGGCTCTCCCCTATGCGGCTCTGTGGAAGATGGTCCCTTTCTATATGTTGGCTTTGGGTATCTGTCCCTTGGGACTGTTTTAAGCCACAAGTTTGTTGTAATTAGTGAGGTGAACTTGGAGATGAATGCCCCAGTGTTCACAGGACCAGGCACCCATCAGCACTCAGTGCAAATTCTGCGGTGTTTTCAGAGGTACATCTATGGAGATCCTGAATCAGGAGCAGGTGACTTTGGGAGGGAAATTCAATAATAAGCTGACATTCATTTTAAAATGTACAAAAAACTCAAGATTATACTGTTTACTGTCAGAACATAAGCTGTGCCTGCTGCAAAGACCATCCAGAAAATGGGTCAGACCATTTTAAACTCAGGTTTGTGCTGACTTCAAGTATTAAGTCATAGAGAGGTGGGTCTCAGTGCATGGGGTGGATGGTGCTGTCGAGGCGTGTCCCTCACCCGAGAGCCAGAATCAGTGCATCCTCGGGAAGGTGCTTAATCTTCCACAGTACATTCTCACTCAGTCCCTCCCCCAGGGAGATGGCTGCTGACGTGGATGGTGCCCCTTCCCAGCGTGTCTTGGGAGTTCTCCTTACAAGTCCACTTCCTGCCTTCTAGATTCTGCACTTTACAGTGTAGAAGCAGTTGCTCATTGCCTCGTGTGGGTCACATGGTTAGTATTCTTCATCTTATTGCCTCCAGTTTTTATGCTTTCATTATAAATCATTGACACGATGACCACATTTTAAAACAATCAGCTCCCATCTAAAGAGGAGAGAGCTTATTCTACAACTAAATACGAGTGACCGTGGCCTGGGAATGCAGATTAAGGTCCTCTGACATGTTCAACATGGTAGGAGTTTTATGAAGTGTTTATAGTAATGGAACAAAGAAAGTCATAAATAAAAACATTTTCAAATACATTGGTGGGAACATCAGGTATCAGATCACGGCAAAGCAGGGACACATCTGCTACTGTATCAGGTGCTATCTGGTGACAGACACTTAGCTTTCCAGTTGGTGGGAGTCAGGGGTCTGTTTGCATGTTTTAAATAATTTACCTGGCAGTTACAAGATGTCACATAAGGAGATAGGCAATGAGTAGCTACCAAGGAGATGAAAGACAGCTCAAGATAATTAGGTTCTGGATCTACCTTGCTCCAATTCTCTCCCCAATTGGTAAAGTTCTAGTGTTTAGCCTAGGCAGGTTTTCTTTCTGGAAGTTTTAGTTCTGTCTATCATCTACCTATCTATCATCTATTACCCATCTCTATCTATCTATCTATCTATCTATCTATCTATCTATCATCTATCTTTTATCTATCTGTAATCTACCTATTATCATCTTGTTTACCTATCTCACCTATCTATGTCTGTATCTATCAACTATCTATCTATCATCTATCAATCATCTATCAATCTATCATCTATCTACCAATCATCTGTGGATCTATCTATCGTCTATCTATAAATCACCTATGTGCATGTTTGATTGGGCGCATTGTACCGCAGTGTGCATTCCGGTTTAGAGAACAACTTCTGAGACTTGGTTCTCTCCTTCCGCCACATGGTACCCAGGGATCGAATTCAGGTTGTCAGGCCTGCATCAATTGTGCTTGCCCCACAAACCATCTTGTCAACACATATTTTTCTAACTCCTGATAATACTAGCCAAATGTTCTTTTTCATTTTATTTTTTGTGTATGAGTGTTTGCTTTCATGTAAGTCTGTATACCACATTCGTACCTGGCAGAGGCCAGAACAAAGCGTTGGATCTCCTAGAAGTGATTAATCAGACAGTTGTTAGTTGTCGTGTGAGTGCTGGGAATAGAATCCATATCTTCTGCAAGAGCAGCCAACTCTCCAGATCCTCTGCAAAGTATTCTTTAAAGATGGCTTGATGTGATTTGAAGATTTGTCTACAAGGTTCATGTTGATGCTTATTTCTCAAGTCCACACTAATAAAAGTGAGGATTTCAGGACATGGCTGGGTCATCAGGGGTCTAGGCTCATAGGAGACCAGCATATTATAAAGGGGCTCAAGGGGAGAATTAATGTCCTCCCATTCCTTCTGCTATGTGGAATCACCCACAATATCTGTCCCTTTCCCAGGAAACAGCACAAGATGATGGGTGGCCATGCCCTTCCTAAGTGTGCTATCTGCCAGAACCTTGGCTGTGGACATCATCCTGCAGAAACACAAGAAGCCAGTGCTCACTTGTGCTACCCAGGGTTAGTGGCAACTCGATGCAACCCAAAGTCCTGGGAACCCCAACAGAAGAATTACGTGTCAGATGGACCGTGTCTGTGAGATACTGTCTTGATTGACAGCTGTTGTGGGAGATCCCAGGCCACTGTGGGCAGACCAACCCCAGGCAGGTGGACCTGAGCAGTGTAAGACAGCAGGCTGAGCACGAGATAGAAAGCTGGTAAGCAATGTTCCTCCATGCTTTCTGCTGCAAGTTCCTGCCCTGACTTCCCTCAGAGACGAGCTGTGACCTGAACTGTCTGGCAAATGAACCCTTTCTTCTCTTAAGAGGAGTCTTTTTGTTAAAGGAGTTTGTTACAGCAGCAGCAAAGCAAACTAGGACACTGCTCTTTGTAACCAGCACAGTCTTGGTATCCCGAGAGTGATTGGCGTCACTGTGTCTCTCTGATCCCTTGTGATCTTTTGTGCATGTCCATATCTAGTTTCCCATGAATGTTCTGTTTTTTTCTCTGTAGGATTTCAGTGTGGGAGTTTCCTTTTGTGGGTAGCTTCTAAGAATCTAGAGAATAAAATGCTGGGAATTTGGACAGAGCCGGTATTAGCCATCTCCACCTCTGGTGATAGTGTGGTGCTTGTGGTCTCACGAGGTTGACCCGTCCAGAAATGTTATGTGCTTCCTCTCCCCTGGGCTGACTTCAGGCTGTAAAGACGTCTTCCTGCACCCTTGCAATGGCCTTCAACAATTAGCTTCTTTTTTTCTTTTTTTATTAATTACACTTTATACATTTTGTATCCTACCATAAGCCCCTCAATCCTCCCCTCCCGACCCCGCTCTCCCTCCCCCTTCTTCATGCATGCTCCTCCCCAAGTCCACTGATAGGGTAGGTCCCCCTCTCCTTCCTTCTGATCTCAGTCTATCAGTTCTCATCAGAAGTGGCTGCATTGTCATCATCTGTGGCCTGGTAAGGCTGCTCCCCCCTCAGGGGGAGGTGATCAAAGAGCAGGACAATCAGATTATGTCAGAGGCAGTCCCTCTTCCCATTACTATGTAACCCACTTGAACACTGAACTGCCATGGGCCACATCTGTGCAGGGGTTCTAGGTTATCTCCATGAATAGTCCTTGGTTGGAGTATGAGTCTCTAGGAAGTTCCCTGTGTTCAAATTTTCTCCTTCTGTTGCTCTCCTTCTGTAAAGCTCTCTTACTATTTCCCACTTCTTACATAAAATTCCATGCACTCTGCCCAGCATTTGGCAATCAGACTCAGCATCTGTTTTGATAGACTGCAGGGCAGAGGCTTTCAGAGGCCCTCTGTGGCAGGTTCCTAGGTTGTTTCCTGTTTTCTTCTTCTTCTGTTGTCCATCGTCTTTGCTTTTCAGGATGGGGATTGAGCGTTTTAGTCAGGGTCCTCTCTCTTGCTTAATTTCTTTAGATGTACAGGTTTTAGTAGGTTTATGCTGTGTTGTATGTCTATATGAGTGAGTATATACCATGTGTGTCTTTTTGCTTCTGGGACAGCTCACTCAGGATGATCCTTTCCAGGTCCCACCATTTACCTGCAAATTTCATTATTTCCTTATTTTTCATTGCTGAGTAATATTCCATTGTGTAGATGTACCACAATTTCTGTATCCATTCTTCAGTTGAGGGGCATCTGGGCTGTTTCCAGCTTCTGGCTATTACAAATAAAGCTGCTACAAACATGGTTGATCAAATGTCTTTATTGTGTACTTGAGCCTCTTTTGGATATATGCCTAGGAGTGGTATGGCTGGATCTTGAGGAAGCGCTATTCCTAGTTGTCTGAGAAAGCGCCAGATTGATTTCCAGAGTGGTTTACAAGTTTACATTCCCACCAGCAATGGAGAAGGGTTACCCTTTCTCCACAACCTCTCCAGCATGTGATGTCACTTGAGTTCATCTTGGCCATTCTGATGGGTGTAAGGTGAAATCTCAGGGTCGTTTTGATTTGCATTTCCCTAATGGCTAATGACGTTGAGCATTTCTTTAAGTGTTTCTCTGCCATTCGATATTCCTCTACGGAGAGTTCTCTGTTTAGCTCTGTTCCCCATTTTTTAATTGGATTACTTGGTTTGCTGCTTTTCAGCTTCTTTAGTTCTTTATATATACTGGATATTAGTCCTCTGTCAGATAAAGGGTTGGTGAAGATTCTTTCCCAATCTGTAGGTGGTCGCTTTGTTTTGATGACAGTGTCCTTTGCTTTACAGAAGCTTTTCAGTTTCATGAGGTCCCATTTATTGGTTGTTGCTCTTAGAGCCTGTGCTGTTGGTGTTCTGTTCAGGAAGTTTTCTCCTGTACCAATGAGTTCTAGGGTATTCCCCACTTTTTTTTTTTCTAACCGATTTAATGTGTCTGGTTTTATGTTGAGGTCTTTGATCCACTTGGACTTCAGTTTTGTGCAGGGTGATAGGTATTGATCTATTTTCATTTTTCTACATGTAGACATCCAGTTGGACCAGCACCATTTGTTGAAGATGCTATCTTTTTTCCATTGTATGGTTTTGGCATCTTTGTTAAAGATCAGGTGTCCGTAAGTGTGTGGATTTATTTCTGGGTTTTCTGTTCAGTTCCATTGATCCACCATTCTGTTTCTATGCCAGTACCATGCAGTTTTTAAGACTATTGCTCTATAACACAACTTAAGATCAGGGATGGAGATAACTCTAGAAGATCTTTTATTGTAGAGGATTGTTTTAGCAATTCTGGGTTTCTTGTTGTTCCATATGAAGTTGAGAATTTTTCTTTCCAGGTCTGTAAAGAATTGTGTTGGTAATTTGATAGGAATTGCATTGAATCTGTAGATTGCTTTTGGTAAGATGGCCATTTTTACTATGTTAATCCTGCCAAGCCATGAGCATGGGAGATCTTTACATCTTCTCATATCTTCTTCTAATTCTTTCTTCAGAGACTTGAAATTTTTTTCATACAAGTCTTTGACTTGCTTGGTTAGGGTTACTCTAAGGTACTTTATGTCATTTGTGGCTATTGTGAAGGGTGTTGTTTCCCTAATTTCTTTCTCAGCCCTTTTGTCTTTTGTATACAGGAGGGCTACTGATTTTTTTGAGTTAATTTTTTATCCGGCCACTTTGCTGAAGGTGTTTATCAGCTGTAGGAGTTCCCTGGGAGTTTTTGGGGTCACTCACGTATACTATCATATCATATGCAAATAGTGATAATTTGACTTCTTCCTTTCTGATTTGTATCCCTTTGATCTCCGTCAACTGTCTTAACAATTAGCTTCTTGAGTTGTCTGGCTTTGGGTTATTTGCATGACTAACTGCTGCAAAGGAAACTTCCATGTCACCCACAAAAGTCACCTCTAACCCTAAACATAACCCCAAGGCTCATGTCTGGTTCCTTCTGGCCCTTACTGTCCTGTTTGCCCAACTCTGTGCCAGACCTGTGTGACTTACATCAGATCCTTTGCTCTAGTTTCATTCACCTGGTTCTTACCTTGACATTTTCATTTCTCCAGCCTATTTGTTAATGCTTTCTTCCTAATAGAGTTTTGAACCATAATGTTGAACAGTGAGATAGCACCAGTTAATGTAGGACTAATTGATAAATCAACTGTGATAAGTTAGCTAATTGGCAGCTTTTTTATAGTTCCCAGTGTTGTATTAACTTAAACCAGGAACATCATATAAATCTTAAATCCAGGAAAATCATATAAATTATTAATAGTAATTACTATTACTATTAATAATTTTAAAGTTTCTGTTATGGCATAATATTTTCATTACTCAACTAATTTTTTTAAAGCACATGTTTTTGTTGTAATTAAACTTAACTGGGGACGTGTTTTCTGAGAGGCTCTATGTGGGAGTTCCTCACGGATGTCCCCTGATAGATGTCCTCCTCAGTTGGGTCTGCTTGCCTTTTACTGGCTTGGCTTCCAGCACCTTTTTCGCAAATGCAGCTCCCCATAATCTTTAAAAGCCCCAACCAGTTAAAAGCAGTCCGCACACCCTGGGCTATGACTTAAGTTGTGAGAACCACCTGTTTCTCACTTCATCAGCTTCCAAGGGGCTCTAGGCACCTTGCTTCACTTACCCAGACAACACCCTTCTCCAGATGAGATGCAGGCATCCACACTTTTCTGGAGATTGCCTTGGATATGCCACAGGGTTTCTGGGACAGAGGAAGGAAAACTCAGCTGCAGAGTCTGTGAGACCAGTGGGCTTTCTCCTCCTGAAGGTGAGTGTGCATGTGTATGATTGTGTGTGTTTATATGTGTATGTGTGTACATGCATGTAGGTCTTCATCACTTCGTCACTCTTATGGGCTCAGGCATCCCTCTGGTCCCTGTTTCCTTAGAGGTTGAAGTCCTGAGTCTCAGCAGAACTAGACTGTATTTGGAAGTAAAGTCTTTAAAGAAGATATGACATTAGTACTAGGTCTTCATGGTTGGGGCTCTGATCTAATCTGACTCAGTCCTTATGAGAGGAGACAGGCAGACAGGCAGACAGACAGACAGACAGACAGACACACACACACACACACACACACACACGGCCTATGAGTAGGGACACAAATTAAGGAGAGGCCTCTGGAAGGACCAGCCATCACTAGTCACTGTTTATGTCATCTCTGCTCTGTGTCCTTTGTCACAACAGACTCAGCATACTACTGTTAGCAGGGCTTATAGCTCAGCCATCTCTGTGACATGGTGTTTTAAAACCTTCCATTGGGGTCTAAGTATGTCTCCCTCTTGGACTAGAGAGGGTTAATGAAATGAGGAGACTTGTCTTATTGAGTCTGGACCACCCTGGAAGACAGAAACATCAGGGGAATGGGCTGGGGGCAGAGCAAGGCTGAGGCACCTTGCTACCCAGTTGATGTGGGCAGTGTTTGGGGTGCTGTGGCTAGAACAAGGAAGTTCAGGGTTTCATGGCATGAGGATTTGGGTACAGAAGGTGGGAACTACCAAGAGATTTTTGTGGGCTTCAGAGACCCATCTGGAGTGTTTGAACTACAATTTTTCATGCATGTATGCACATGTTTGTATGTATGCCAGTCTGTGTGAAGGCCAAAGGACCACCCTGCTGGTTGTTTTCATTTGCCTTCCACATTGAAATGGCATCTCGTTGGGAAGTATGGCTCACCAACAATGTGAGACTGGCTGGCCAGTGAGACCCAGGGTCTCTGTCCCTCTCTACCCTCCAGCACCAGATTACAGGAATGTGCCTAGCTTCCTAAAAATGTAGGTTTGGGCGCTCAAACTCAGATATTCATTCTTTTAAGACGAGAACTTTACCATCTGTGCCTTCCTTACTCCTAAGATATAACTCTGAGACCGCTGGACCCACAGAAGGCTTGGCCACAGATGCTGGAGAGTGTTAAACATTCTCACCCCACTCGATGCTCCCTGGCTGGTGCTGAGCAGCACTTGCCTTGCCTCATACTAGAGATGGTGCTAGAAGATAAACAAACTTGTGTTCCCACACAGCCTTCCACACCCGGAGCTGTTTCACCTCTTGAGACTGGAAGCAGGACAGTGTGGGGCGTGCAGTGTGGCTCCACCAGCCGGTTTGGAGTAAGTGTGGGTGCAGCAGGCAGCTCACTCCAGACAGGCACAAGGACTCGGAGCTGGGCACTGCCTGCTTGGCACAGGGGCCGAGGTGCTGTGTGGCCCCCAGGACTTGACATATGGAATCTGTCCACAGGGAGAGGGGATGTGGGTGGTTAGTGATACCACAAAACCCCAACTGTAAGTCTAGCAAACAGGCAATTATTTTAGCAGAAAATGAGAGACCAGCTTCGAGTCTTCTTGTTTAGGACTTGTTTCTAAACAGCTGAATAATTACCATCATCTATTTAAGACTTCCAGATGGCTTCTACATTTTTCTGCTTTCTTCAAACTTTCTCAGTCTCTTCACACTTGTCTCTGAGATTGCCGGAACATTTCTAATTGGATCACTACACTTACAACAAACATTTCCTGGTGGCCTCTCTGCTACACTCTGTGACAAGTGTAAGGAATGTTCTAGGCCAAATGGAGGAAGAGATAGGTTTCTGTGCTACGGGGTGCTCTGTGGAATCTCTCCCCCTTTATATTCCATATTAAATCAATGTCAACAAATCAAATAGTATAGAAAGCCATTATCTGACTCTGGTTAAAATGGCTGACTTTGCAATATTCAATAAAATGGCACTTTAACTTAAGTATAAAACACTAGGTTTTCTGCATTAAGTGTTCAACGTTGGGTGAGTGTACCTTTTTATTCTTTAGTAGGGAAATTGGAGGATCCTCTAGTTTTTGATTCATTACTCAGAAAAGTAAAAAAACAAAATAAAACACATTTTGATGTTGTAGTGGCTGCCATGGTAATGATGACATTTCTTACAAATGCTGTCTGCTCCTGCTGTGTACCCAGGATGGGACACATGTGGATACTGTGGTCTGGTCCAGCTTGCCATGGTCCCTGCTTCCCACTTTGTGTGCAGAATCCCAGCTACCCACCTACATTTCCAGCTAACTTGCCCTTGTTCCCATCCTGTCCCCACAATGTCAGAGCCTCTGTTTGTCTATCCTTCATCTAGCCAGGCTAGATAGAAATTTCACTGAGGTTCGTTGGACACATGACAGATCTAAATGCAACACTAAAGTCTATCTGCTGTGGAAATGCTCCCACAAACTCAGCTACATGAACACTTGGCCCCCATTGGTGGCACTGTTGGGGGCTGCAGAACGTTTAGCAGGTGGAGCCTTGCTGGAGGACGTGAGTCATGGGTGTGGGGGAGTTTTGAAGGCTTATAGCCTTGCCCCACTTCCTGTTTCCCCTCCCTCTGCTTCCTGGTCTTGCTGCTATGCCTTTCCTGTTATGATAGGCTCTATCTCCCAGGAACTTCAAGCATTTGTCAGGGTTTTTCTCACAGCAGCAGGAAGGTTCCTAACACATCTGAGCAATTATTAGAAGCTTGCTGTCATTAACCAGAATATTGTCTCTCTGTTTTAATATACCTGGATCATCAGTATCCAGCCACGCTGTTCAGTGCAGTTAAACAAACCGTTTTGTTTTGTCTTTATCCTGTGTGTGTGTGACAGTTCACTTTAATAGTGCATTATATCCTGTGCTTTGTCGCTCTGTGGAGTCACAGTTAACCCTCAATAAACCCCAAGCCTGGGTGGAGTCTCTAAAGGTTAAAATAAACTCAAGCCTCAGCTGGAAAATTCTCAGGGGTCATCACCCCTCAGAGCCAGCAGAGGGCAGCAGAGGACCAACCCATGCGAAAACTGCCCAGGAAAAATCCAGGGCCCGGGGTCAGGCAGCTTTGAAGACAAAAGCTGGTTTCTCATAGTCAGCCCTGGAGCTAGACAGCTTCTCAGTAACATGAAGTTATTTCCCCATGAATTCCAATCAAAAAGCGATGATTTCCCTCTTCCAGGCTGTGCTGCTTATGGTTCTGAGCCAGTACTTGGGGAAACTGTTACCTGGAAGGCTTCTAGAAAGTATCCTGGGCCCTTGCAGACACAAGGGGTTGGTAAAGAACTCAATAGGGGATGTGTCCAGAAAACAAAAACCTGGCAACTATGGTTCCAGACAGACAAAAATGAACTAGCTCAGAAAACAAACCAACAAACCATGGCCCCCAATCCAAGCTTCCCAACCCCCAAATCGGAGAACAAAAGTCCCCAGTACTTTAGGAAACCTCAGTGGGAACCAGTCATTATCTAACATGACAAAAGGTGGTTCTTTCTTGATCACACACTACTGGTCTGTAAACAAGTCCAGGAATTAAAAAGTAGAACTCTGTTGCAGCCACTTCCAGAAGCTGCTGCCCGTCCCTGCAAGGCCAGGCTGTCCAGAGTTGATATTAGCAAATTCAGGCTGAACTTCAGAAGCAGCCCCCTTCCCTTCTGCCTCAAACTCATTTCATTCTTTATGCAAATGAAAAGCTGTGCCATTTGACTTCTTGGTCTCAGCAATGGGCTGCTGGCATTTCTTTGACCTCTTATGAGAATAATTAGGTGATCTTGTTACTAAGCAACAGAAAGGCAGGCAATAAGGCAGCTGAGCTCTGGGAGCAGATGGAGCTGGACTCCTGAGAGCCTGGGCCAGGGGCTGTAGTGCTCAGGGGATGCTCCTGCAGAGTGGCTGATGCTCCAGAGAGCCAGTGTCATTTCAACGTTGCCCTCCCCCAGCACAGATAGGACCCTTCCCTGTACAGAATGCCTGAGTACCTGTTGGCACACATCGCCTTCTGAGGGATGGGGAATCCAGGCTGTGCAGACCCTGGAGGAGTCAGGACTGTTTCCTCTAATGGCAAACTCTCGAGGAGGTGGTTCCCACCCACTAAACGGTTCTGGGGGGTCAAAGTACCAAAGAGAACCAAACACACGACATAAAACTGTGAGGGTTTAACCTTTCTTCCAAATATAATCTAAGACTGAACATATTTATTTTCCAATTTTTCATTTAGGGCCAGAGAGGCAGCTCAGGTAGCAAGTGTAGCCGTGTAAGCCTGAGGCCCAGGGTATGTGGTAGCCTGTTCCAACCTGCACAGGCAGATGATCCCATGGGGCCCATGGGCACCTTCAGAGGACACAAGAGACTGGTCTCTAAAGTCTCCACATGCAAGAACACATGCATGCAAGTGTCTCCCACCCCACTGAGGAACACAGACACATGCAAAAATTACAATAAGGTGTACACACTAACCAGCTTCATGGTGGCATTTCTGTATGTACACATACTGCTCATTGAGCATACCCACCTCTTTCCCTCCCTCTTCCCTTCCCTCCCCTCCCTCTATTTTCCACCCCTACCAGTCCTCAGGCACCCTCCTGTATGGGAAAAGCATGGATTCTGGTCTCCTTGTGTTTGCTTTATCTTGCCTGTTAGGAACTACTCTGGTTCCATCCATCCTTTTCCTATGGATGATGAGATTTAATTCTTTTTGATAGCTGAATAGTACTCCATTGTCTATATCCCACATTTTCTCTCTGCTTACCCACTAACCTGACCTGGGCTAATTCCCTATCATGGCTTTTGTGAATACTGCAGCAATAAATATGGCGTGCATGCACTCCAGAAGCACTGTGGCTGACCACGTGGTGTTCTCTTATTGTTAGTGTTCTGGGGAACTTCCACAGTGAATCTCACACCGTATTATACTAATGAACAGCGCACAGCAGTGTGTGAGGGTTTTTTCCCTACATTCTCACCGGGGTTTGCAGCTTTTCTTTGATAGTCATTCTGATCCGGGTGAGGTGGACTCCTCATGTGGTTTTGCTTTGTAATTCTTTCTCGCCGAGGCTGGGGAGCATTTCTTCTTGTATTTGCTGGATGTTTGTGGACCTTTGGGAGCAGTTTCTTCAGGTCATTGCCCATTTTCATGAGATTACATGTTCCAAGTTCTGAGCTCTTTCTATATCCCAGAAACCTGCTTCAGGGGACTGGCTGAGGCTTCGTCCAAATCCATAGGCTCTTCACTGGCTCCTCCCTTTGCTTTGCCTAAGCTTTTTTTTTTTTAATTGACTTTATCATTTTATGTGTGGGTACTTCATGTGTATCTGCACCATGCAGTGACTGCAAAAGCCAGAAAAGGATTATGAAGTTAAAGGTGTCTGTGAGTCTCTATGTGCATGCTGGGAACTGAACCCAGGTCCTCTGCAAGAACAGCCAGGACTCTTAACCCCCGAACCATCTCTCTAGCCCCTGCCTGTGCTCCTCATCGTGATGCACCCTCTTCTCTCAGTTCTTGGCTTTGTTTCCTGAGCTATGGGACTTCTGCGCAGCAGGAAATCAGGACCCATAATAGTTTCTCTCTCAGTCCCTCAAGCAATTGCAGGAATCCAGGACTGACAGTGAGCTTTTTGATTCATTTGGAGTTGGGTTTTGAGCGATGGGAACCTGGTTTCAGTTTTCAAATGGAACAGCACCTGATTTAAAGACACAGGGACAAAGCCACCATGGTACCTGCATGAATACAGAGAGTTACGTGGAATAGAATAGAGGACCCAGAAGCAAATCCACGTCCCCTCAGCCAGCACACCCTTAGGCACTGAAACCACTCATAGAGTCAAAAGCAGTTTCCTGACATGACTGCAGAGCTGGCTCAGTGGTTAAGAGTGCTTGCTTTTTCACCACGGTCAGTTCTCAGCAACCATGGCAAGAGGGCCCTGCAACTCCAGGGCCCCAGGAGCTGACTGACTCTCCTCAGGCATCTTTGTACATACGTACAAATAAAAAGAATCTCAAACAAAACAAGACAGCCACAGCCGCAGGGAGATGTGGGAGGGGAGAAGGGGTGTTGACATCACACAAAGAAGACTGAGCCTCATTGGTTCTTTGAACTGCCTCAGGGAAGGACACTGTGGAAACTGCCCGTATAGAAATGCTGTCCCCAGTGTATATGTGTTTAAGAAATCCCTGCAGAGCGAAGACTGCACCCTGACATGTCACCTGGGGTGCATTTTCTCATTGTTTTTGTTTTTTCCAAATTTTATTAAATTTGAGAGAAAGGAGGGAGAGCTAGAGAGTGGGAGAGGTGTGTCTTGTACATGTGTGCACGTTTCCTAGGCTTCCCTTTCTAAAATGTGTTGCAAAAGTGGGTTACTATCAGCTGAGATCTATTTGTTCCTTCAAGGGTAGTGAAGGGGCAAATGCCCTCTGAGTAATGCCATGACCCTCCCTGAGAGCTGTGAAGGCTCACCTCTAGCATGGAGGCTCTTTTCCTGCTCTCTCCGTCTCCAGCTGTGTTCCCTGGCCTCCCCTGGACTGAGACTCCCTAACGGGCACCCATGGTCACAAGGCCAGCATGCCCAGTACTCACAGTCAGTCCCAGTAAGTACATGTTCTCATTTTGAGCCTTCCAGGGAGGTTGGCTTAGTTATTTTTCTACTGCTGTGATAAACTGACCAAGGCAACATATAAAAGTTTATTTGGGCATATGATTTCATAGGCTTGGTCTCCATGATGGCAGAGTGAAGGTATGGGGCAGGAGCAGGGAGCTGAGCAGTCATATCTAGAACTGCAAGCCTATGTTTGCACAAGGCAGCCTTGGCCACCTACATCCCATCGGCAGGTCTGTGCCAGGCAGGCACAGGTGCTATTGAGACTGACCTGGACCAAGTCGTCATGGTGCATGTGTGTTTGATCTTCGTGTGTTCTGTAACCCGGGCCTCTCAGTGTGCAGTGGGCACCTGAGAATCCTTGGTGGCTCTGTATCCTGCCCAGCTCCGAAGATGGGAAGGTAACACTAACTAGCAACTTTAATGAGATGCACTTGAATACACAGTCCCAGGTGCTGCTGCTGTTCTGGGGGCTTCGGAGGAGGTGTGGCACTCCTGGAGGAAGTACATCACTGGGGGCTGTGATCATGAAGTGGGATGCAGTGTTCCGCTTCATGGCTCAGTGGACATGCCTATAGCTCTGTAAATAATGGATTAATGTCTGCTGTGAGGCTAAGTCAGAACGAGGGTCAAGGTTTAACAGAACCACCTTTGTACGAGACCCATTTCCCCACCCATTTGGAGCTGGCTGGCCTTCACAAACAAGGTCTAAATGAAATGTTACTAGAACCCCACCCTGTCCACGTCCATTCCATCTGGTTTCACCCTTCTCTAATATCATTTTTCCCCTGGTGCTCATCAGCTATAGCTTGGCATTGCTCAGCTCTGCAGAGCAATGCCTCTAAAATTAAATTCACAAAGGCTCTGGCAGCTACTGCTAAATCCAGTCCTGATGTTGTCTCTGCTCTGGGTTGCAGCCAACTCCCAGACCTGGAAAAGAAGAGAGAGAGAGAGAGAGAGAGAGAGAGAGAGAGAGAGAGAGAGAGAGAGAGAGCAGGGCTTCACCACACTCCTGGATCCTGTCTGGCAGGTGGAAAAGAAGCTGAGTCATGCCTAAAGAAATATTGAGGGCTGCTGTCAAACTGTACCCTGTTCCTTCTGGAAGGGTAACCCCTGTGATAGGCAAGATACTTATGGTCAGGAAGTGGCCTCCAAACACCAGCTCAGTTCCCAGGGCTCCGGCAAATTTCTCTCTCTCCCAGATTTCCTGAGGTTGGGCCCCCTTTCAGGCTGACTGAATAAGGAGTTAAGAAAAACAAGGAGACCATGGGGGCTACTCAGTGACCTTTGGCTGCATCACGAGAACATTGCTGCGAGATCTACTGTCTCCCTCTCTGCTCCACAGAGCTGTTTCTCCCAACGTCATGCAGATTTTGCCAGCAAACTCAGCTCCCTCTCCAGCCCTACTAGTGATGTTTTTCTCTGAGAATTGTTACCTTCAGACAAGGCGTTGCTGTCAACTTTACTCCTGCCTGGCACCCATTCACTGAGCTCTCCCTGTCACTGGCAGAAAAGAATCTTGTGCTAAGGGTCCTTCCTAGCTATATATCTGTAGCTATAAACACAGTCTGTAAAAACTGGCACCGGCAGCTGGTGCCAATGCAGCGTTCTCTTCAGAAAGGCCTGAGCTCAGGTTGAACATCTCATTGTGTGTGAACTTGGTACCTTGGGTTTATTTTAGAATGCTCAGTTCAGTGTAATTACCACAGTTTCTAAAGGAGTTACTGTGTAATTGCCACGTAGTTTATTTCATGGTAACTATGCAATTAACTTGTCTCACGTCTCTAAACGGAAAACACTGTAATTCAAATACAAACGCATTGAGCATTAGTGTTCTTCACCATGCTTTAAAGTATGTGCATTGTAAATATTTTCTTCATTTTCCCCTTTTTCTTTTTCAAGTAACATATGGAATGTATCCATTGTTTCTTCTTTCTCTCCTCCTCTTCCTGCTTCTTGTTTAGCACTCCTTCCCTCCAGCTTTTCCTCCCTCCTTCTGGCCCCATCCCCTCCCCCACCTTTCTGTCTTTTGTCTTTTTAGGCCAAAGAAAGTTAATATTGCTAAAATTTTGCTGGGAACCCCTAAATTATCAAGAAATTTGAGACACTGATATAGCAATGGTGGCTAAATTATCCACAGGGGTGAATGCTGGGTTGGGGCCCTGAGAAGCTCTGGAGGCCTGAGAGCAATCAGGGATGAGGCCAGGAGAATGTGGGCAGCTTGTGTTTGCTTTCCCTTGTATGTCAGCGGGGGTTTGTAAGAGAACTGGCTTGACTTGGGCTTTTGTGCTTCCTGGCACAGGTGGGGGTAGGATGTGAGGGTGGTGGTTGCTGACTGTCTCCAGGACATTCCTCCCATTGTTTAAGGCTGGAGAAGGAGGCAGATGGAATTTCAAAGTAAGAAAAGCCTTTACAGCCTGGAAGCAACTTCAGGGCTAATTACAACCTGAAGAAAGTGGGGTGTGCCAACTCAAGGACTTCTTTTTACGTGCCATTTGTCTGTGGTCAGACAGATAGTATCTGTACAACACACTGAAATGATGGGTGAATTAACTTCTAAACACAAAACAATTTTCCCATCTAACCCATAGTCCTAGGCATGATTTAGGCCTATCCATCTATTTCCATATCCAAAGCATATAAAATGCATAGGCTCAGGGGGAGAAGAAGAAGACATACTTCTGTCCAGTGGAAGAGGTGGTTGGAACACCCACAATTAGGGGACAAGCAGAGAGCTGGTGTGAGAGTTCACTGCTGGGGGTACATGTAACCCCAGGCACAAAGGCTGCATGCCTCCCTCCCCCCCCCATGCTCTCCAAGGTACTGACGACGCAGCTGCCAGCCCTCCAGAACTATGGAAAACACATAGAAGCAGAGATTGTGTGGGATGCTGTGTTCTGTATTCTGCAGGGAGAAGGAGAAAACATGGGGAAGGAAGCACCACACTGGACCTGAGTGCCACGGAGGAAGGATTCTGAAAGAAGTGAGTGGCCAGAGAAGGTGCTCAAGTCAGGGTCACGGCCTTGGGGAGGTTTGATGAAAACAGCTTCTAAGTGTGAAAGCTAGAGACTTTCATTTGTGGAGCAGGAGGCTGGAGCCAGGGAGGTGGGTCAGAAACCCCAGAAACAAGCCAGGGAGACTGAAGATGGCCGTATAGAAAAGGCCAAGTTTGTAGGGCTTCCTGCCATGTTGGCTTTTTTGTCTGCCAAGAAAAGTCATGTCACTCAGCTAAAATTTGTGTGTCCTTGACAATGTCTCAAGATTCTGTTGTCAAAAGTGAGGGGGATGGATGTGACTTTTGTCCTGAAGGTGGGGTTAGGAGCTGAGACCCTAAGCCCCTTCCTTTCCTGCTCCTTGCCTGTGTACATAGACATTTCTGCAGCTGCTGAGGTTGCAGAGCCCTGAACTCACCGTGGGTATCTTCATGGCTTTTCCTGGAGGCTCTGGAGGAAGCTCGGAGCGGCTGTGTCGGTTAGTGCTTACAGGCTTGGCAGGGGCCTAGAGGGCATTCTCGAGTAGGAGATGGTGCAGTTACTAGATGTGGTAACTCCTTTCTGTTGGGAAGAATGGGGTGGATCATGCTAGCACCATGAGACAATTGTACTGGGCATCTGGCAGCATACCGTGCTTTGCCATGTAGTTGTGGTTACAAGTAACTGATCTAGCATCTCTCCTGGTGGAGTTCCTACTAGAGAGTGTGACTAATGTGCAGGGACAGCTGCTCACGGATGATGTGTCTGGAGCAGAGTGGCACCGGGACCACTTATGTCCTTGGCTCTTACCCAGGCTTCAAGCTCCCATGTGGTCATGTTCTTGGATGGATTTAGGCAAGATTGTAGAAAGGGGACTCTTAAAGCATGGTCCTGTGCACATACTGACAATTTATGTCATGTGATGAGGTAGCTCTGTTTTCTTGTGCATGTATGTAAATGTGTGCACACATGCATGTGAAAGCCAGAGGTTAGCCTCAGGTGTTGGACCTTAGGAATTGTGACACTGTTTGAGACAGGGCCTCTTGTTGGCCTAAAACTCACCACACAGGTAAGGCTGCCTGGCCTGTGAGCCCTAGGAGTGGCCAGTGCTAGGAGTATGCAAGTGTGCCACCACATCAGTTTTTATGTGGTTTTAGGGCTCACACTGGGATTCTCATGCTTACAGAACAAGAACTTGACTAAGGTTCTCCCTAAACCCTGGCCCTTTAGAAACCTTGGGTCAAGTGTTGATTGTTTTCAGGGACCAACTTATTTCCCAGGCAGAGAATTTTCTATGCTTTGGAGAGTGGGCACAAGCACAGCGAATGTCTCCATTCCTTCCTACATTCCAGTCTGACTACATTTAAAAAAATTTTTATGTAGAAACCATTGTTTTATCAAAATTCTCGAGCATCAGTTTTCCTGTGGGCAGCTCATACTGTGGTGACCTTCCTATGAATCTTCAGTCACGATCTTCAGATTGTCTCCAGGGAGTGGAGTTTTTGGCATATGTTCCTCTTTGAGTGGAATTCTTTTTAGCCATTTCCAGTGTCCAAATATGGCAGGTATAGACTCAATGTGGTTGGGGCTGTATGGAGGCATTGGTGGTACCCTGGCCAGCTGATCACAGCTCAGCAAAGACATCCCAGCTGGGGGAGTGGAGGGCACTGAGCCCCTGGCTGCCTGTGATGGATGGCTGCAGCCATCAGGAGGTCCTGGATCATGCTGAGGCTGCATGGCCTGCACATGGCTGGGAAACAGATGGGTAGGGGCTTCCATCCTACTTTTATCTTTTTGGACCTGAAACCTCGGTTTCAACAGAGCCAGTGAGCACTGATATCAAAAGGCCTTCTGGCACCTCTTGGTCCCCCATACAAGAATATGCAAGTCTTCAGTACTGATCTCAGGGGTTCAAATCCTCACGAGTAGGCATGGAGATCTGTGGCCTGCTAATTCTTCATCTCATTATTATTTTGTGGTGCTAAGGATTGGCTGCAGGGCCTCCTGCGCTAGCACCATTGCCCTGCTTGTGGGTATTTTAAAAGCACATGTTTACTCAGAGTGTTGCTTTGTAGCCTGGGCAGGCTACAAAGACTTTCTGTCTTCTTGCCTCAGCTGGGATGAAAGTGTATGTCCTAGGATGGACTGGCGTCAGCTTCTGGTTAAAAAAACAATCATAAAACATGGGATATGGAGATGGCTCAGTGAATGCAGGGTTCACCACATAGACATGAGCACCAGAGCTCAGATTCTGAGCACCCTTGGAAGCTTGGGCAGCTGTCACAGCTCCCTGAAACTCCAGAACTTGAAAGGAAGAGACAAGGAATCCCTGAGCAAACCTACTAACTACACTAACTGAATCAGTGAGCTCTTGGCTCAAGTGTGAGATCCTGGCTCACTATACAAGATGGAAGGTGATCAAGGAAGACATCTGATATCAACCACATTTTGCGTGCACACACACACACACACAGGTGAAAGCATAAGAAAAATATTTGTTTTGTGGGTGAACACTTCATTTATGTGGTTACTCACTTTTATTTTATTGCCATTATTATTTACACAGTGTTTTGTTTTATTTTGTTTTTTGTCATCAAACCATATTTGTGGTTGTGATCAGCTGTATGGGCCTGATTGCCACTAATAACTGATATTTTGTACTTTACAATTTTTCAAAAACAATCTTCTCTGCATTGTATTTCTCTTCTTGCATTTAAGGCATAATTTGATTTGCTTAGAAGAGTTATTGCAGCATAGTTTTCCAGATATCTAGTGAATGTACCTATTGTAATTGCAGAGAGTGACATATGGGCATTGTATGGGGGTTTGAAAACACCTTCTTTGTGCTATACTTTCACAGTCCATTCCTGAACAAAGCCACAAGGGAGGCCGGAGTCTGGATCTAGCCTTGACTTCCCCCCGGCTCCCACACTCTGCTTTAATTAGTCCCACTCCTCAATCTTCCTCCTCTGCAATCATTTCATAATGGTTACATCTAAGCCACTAGTTTAATAATCTAGATAATAACATACTTTGTAGAGAGCTGTGGATAATAGCTGCGTATTTATAATCCACGCTGTGTGTGTTTTCAGCTTTAGAAACACTGTATTTCTCACAGAATTCTGAATCCCCACATGATCTGATTTTCCCCTCAATTGCTGCTTCCTCCTTGCTGATGCATCAGCAGCTGGTCCATCAGCTGCCTGGCTCCTCTCTGCATTCACGGCCCTTGCCCTGTCTCTCCCTCCCACTGAAGACCGAGTTAACGTCTCCATCCGTGGTGGTTGTGTTTAGTAAACAAAGTTGATTTCTTCATTTTCATCTGGTATTGGACTAATCAGGGTGCTTCAGAGTGTGTGTTCATATATAAATGTGTGTGTGTGTGTGTGTGTGTATGTGTGTGTGTGTCGCTCAGGGATCTCTGAACCAACGGAACTGATGGAATGAGCATATGTTGTAAGGGGATCTATAGAGCGGTTCACAGGCTGCAGTCTCTCTAGACCAACCATGGTGTTTCACACCAGGGAGACCAAGCATCTGGTAGCTTTCAGTCCTGGAGACTGGGTGTCTCTGCAGTCCCAGTCAGGTGCTGGAGCCCTGGACGATTCCTTGAGAGTTACTGGTCTTCAGCCTGTGTTGGATCCTCAAGAAGAGGGTTCTGATACCAGTGAAGGAATGTCTTCGTAGCAAGAAAACGAACTTGCCAGAGTGAGAGCAAGCGCCTTCCTCCGTGTCCTTTTACCTGGGATTGCCACCAGAAGTACATTCAGGGTGAGTCTTTATGATCCCAATAATCTGGTCAGGAAAATCCACCATATAATGCAGCCGTGCTCTGGTCATCTGAGGTGAAGTGGGAGTTAGGTCGACAACTAGCTCGGGGATCATAAAATGGAGACCTTTCCTTTGTTGCACTGGCCAGGCTCAAGCATTGGATTCTGAGTCATTTGGTAAGCATGCAAAATAAAAACAAAATCACTGCAGTCTGGACCAAGTGCTATTTAATGTTGCTGTGAAATGGTTTTTGGGGTAATGTTTAGATGCCAACTTTGGTCCCTCTGCTATGAGCAAACAGGCAAAAGATCCATGTTTGCTAAAAGTTCTTTAGATGCTCATTAGCCATTAACCAGTAAACCATGTTGTGTGCTCTGTAATCACAGATAAAGTGGTCTTTGATCTTGACATCTGGGGTACTGAATGTGCCCCACAATCCCATATACCAAAGGGCCTGGTCTGCAGCTGTTGTGGGGTGGTGGAGCCTTCGGTGTAAGGAAGTCAGGCCCCTCATGGCGATGCTGGGGTCCTGGCCCCTTGCTCTCATGCTCTACAATGGCTGTAACACATACACCCAAACAACAATAGAGCAAATCTCCGACACTGAGAATCAAAACAAGCCTTTCTGCTTTTATTCGGCAATCCTGGGTATTTTGTTTTAGTGACTGAAATCTGACACACCAGCCTCTGGCTGTTCGTAGTTTGTGTTGCACAGGCCTAGCTGAGTGGACTAGGCGCCTCTCCAGGGCAGCCTGGCAGATCATGGGAATGGTCCGCTGTGTAACATATGTCCACCTTAAAAACAACAACAACAACTGATCTTTTTGGTTAAATGTTTTTTTATCATCTGAAATTGTGAAAACTTAACTGTCGTAACTCATTAAGGCCATGTTTAACTATAAGTGGACCTCTATGTGGTGGTTTAATTTGGTATTGTCACTGTTGAGATGGACACTGGAGAGCAGGTAAGGAGAGTGATGATAGAGCTCAAGTATTCATTTTACAGACATTTACCTTTTTGTCACAGTAAGAATTAAATGCTCATTTGAGAAGATTCCAAAATTGGAATGGGCACTGAGTCTGTGGATTCATCCCTGTAATCCCAGTACTAAAGAAGCTTTGGCAGGAAGATCCTAAGGAAACAGGCTCTTATGGTTTGATATCTCATTCCAGGGCTGCATAGTGAGTTCTAAGGCAGCCCAGACTGTGAAGTGAGATCCAGCTCACAAAAGAAAAAGAGAAAAGAAAATAGAAAGAGCATGGAAGAATTAGAAGTTTGACTATTTCTTTCATACACACACACTCACATACACATATGTATATGTATATGTATATATGTGTGTTGTTTTTCTTCTTGTAAGATAGTTGAGGACAAATTCATGTATTTATTCTCACAGAGAAAGTAGTGCGCCCAAGTGAAAAAACTCAGATAAGGATGATTGAAGATTCTCATATTTTAGGCAATAAGCGATTTTACAAATACAAGTTTATAGAGCCCTGACTGGACCACAGGCACAAGTTAGAATATGTAGTTCTTCAGTAAATGTCAAGATGATGATAGATGTGGTTCAGCATTATATTTGCGTGGTCTTGGATCACAGGGATTCAGTCTGGGATTCTTTGACTCTTAGAGTTGTGCAAAATCAATGCACCTTCAGTAGAAACTGTGCTGCAGTTCTGGATTTTGATCTTTTCCCAGGCTAGTAGCATGTGACAGCATCCTTCTGTGATTTGCTCCCAGCCAGCTGCACAATTGAAAGGATAAATATGTGTGTATGCTTGTGCAAGTGTGTGTGCATGTGAACCTGCATAAAGCCAGACACGGTAACTTGTGCTTTACATCTGGCACTTCTGCAGCAGAGCAGAAGGTGAGGCAGGAGAATTCCTGAACAATACGGATCAGATAGCCTGGCATATGCAGGGACCAACAATAAGACACTCTATTTCAAACAAGGTGAAAGGTGAAGACTGGCACTCTGTCGTACAGGTACTGTGCTGTATCCCTTCATTCCCCAGGGATCATCAGCTGATATTGGTCCACCAGGGAACAGGGAGGCAATTGATGGGGTGGGGTGGGAGGGGCAGGGTGGGCTGGAACAAGTATGACAGAATAACTTTTCAGGATCAGCTTCAGGGAGACTGCTCAATTTTATTTGAGATGAACAAGGATTGTATAGTTCTTGGGGAGCTGGTGAGGGGTTCTCAGGGTAGGTGTTCACTATTGGTTGGGGATTAAGATACCAGGGATGCTTTACATTCCAGGAACTTGGGTAGTTTCTTATCAGAAGAAAGGAAGTTGAACCTGCATTTTGGCCATGGGTCAGGGGTGAGGGTCACTGTCTAGATGAATTCAGAAGTGCTGTGCCGAGAAAGGGAATCCTCCATTCTCTGGCAAGTTCTGGAGAGCTGTCCTGACATGGTGGACTATGACCTCAAACAGCAGGGGATGTTAACGTCATGGCATGTCCTTAACAGCACTCACAAGAATATGGATGTGCGTATGCACACAAGCACACACACAGGAAGAGAGAGAGAAGCCTCACCAAGAAGTACTACACACTACATACTCACTTGAGAAGTGGCGCAGTTAGCCGACCATCCATGCTCTGCGTGAACATGAGCCTGCCGTACGTATGCGATCAGTCTTGCTTCTGGAACTTGTAGACTTAGTAAGATCAGGAAGTAGAGAGAACTCTGATAGTTTCAAAGGACAGATGAGACAAGTCCTCAAGGGTAATGGTAGGTAGGTTAGCTATGGGAGAGTGTGCGATGGGCTGTGAGAGAGCCATGCTCAGTGGAATTGTCACTTTGTTCTTCAGGATGCTCTGACCCTGACCCCTGGGGAAAGGACTGTTGTCCCTCTCTCTAGTAGAACTTTGTTTTGGGGTTGGTTGTTTTTTGTTTGTTTGATTGGTTGGTTCATTGGGTTTTTTTGTAGATATTTATTTCTCCAAAAAGAAGTAAAGTCTAATCAGTTCACAAGAATTCATCATGAGTGACACAGAGCAGAGAGCATCCTGGGTATTTAGAGATGGGGACATTGAAGCATCAGTAGGCTCACTCCAGCCAAATGGTTTGCTCCAGTGTAACTGTCTCCCAGCTGATAGCCAAACAGCTTGTCAGAAAAGTCACACAGAATGATGCGCCATACTAGTGAGCATTAGAAGAGGCTTGAACGCCCAGAACCAGGTGGGATCCCTGTTAGTTATGGGCTTTCCCAGGAATGGCTCCAGTGTCCTTGAGAAGTCACTCAGTAACGAAGGCTGAAGATGTCTTGGAGATGAGGTAGTGACCTGTCTTCTGTACCAGGAAAAGGGATCAAGGCTCAGGGTTGTCCTAATTACTTGGTGCAAGTCCTCAGACGTGGGGCCATTATCTGTACAATCACTGGAGGAGATAAAATGTAATTTGGATAATATGTCAGAACTGAGGGAACAAGTCTGGGGAAATGGATCAGTCAACATAGTGCTTGCTATATAAGCATGAGGATTTGAGGGATTTCCAGTGTATACATAAAACCCAGGTATGCTAGCACTGTAATCCTAGCACTGGGGAGGCAGAGATAGGAGGATTCCCAGGCTTCACTATCATAAAGCCTATCCAGGTCAGTGAGCACTATGCTCAGTGACAGGAACCTGTCTCAAAAACTAAGGTGGAAACTGACAGAGAAATATATCTGACATCAACCTCTCTCCCTGTCTCTCTCCCCCTTCCTCTCTCTCCCTCCCTTTATCACCCCCCGCCCCCCCCACATAGTCCAGTAGTGGGTGGGGTGGAGAATTGAGGAGACAATGTGGGTAAACTGAGGACTGACATGCAGAACTCCCAGGTCACAGTCTTGGTGGCTGGGAGCCACAGTTCTGAAAATGTCTCTGCCCAAGACGATAGCAGTGGCCTCGGGCACGGTGCCAGGAAATGCTACTCTCAGCTGTGAATGGCATAGCAAGGCCATCTTTCTGAAATCGTGTTTCCCCCTCAGTTTCCTGCATGGTCATTTTGGAGTTCCCCAAGTTCAGAGAGAGCAACACCTTTTGTGTGTGTTATGCACACCATGTGTGTAACCTCCTGACAGTGGGTATGAGCACAGAGTCTCCTGGTAATAAACAGAAAGCAGTGTGTGTAATTTCCCACTGGTCTGTTTTGTTAATTGGGCTCCTGCCATCAAAGCCTTTAATGCAGAGAATAAATGAATAACTTGCTTTCATGCACAGTCTCCTTTCATCATGTATAAGGGCTTGAAATCTAAAGTGAACTATTTTTAGATGTTTCATGATGATATAAAGGGCTGTTTATTACGAGTAATGCAGAAAGCAAATTGCATTTGTGCTTCTGCCTGGTTCCCCTGTGCTGGGTTTTGTGAGCTTCCATTCTTGCTGATTCATTGTTATGTCCAAAAATGACTCCAGTTAAATCTGGTTGTTTTCAACATGGAATGTTGAACCTCAGGTATTTCTAGTACAATTCAAATTCAAGGTTTGCTCTAGCCAACAAGGATGGCAGTGTTTAAATGGACTAAGCTGCCGAGCGCAAGCAAGGAAGTCAGGTACCATGTTGGAAAGAGCATGGGCTTGCTATTGTCTCTGCTTCCGGAGCTGGTTCTGTGTGCTTGCTTCCCCTGACCTCCTCTACCTCTTTAACGCTTCTCCACCTCCTCCTCCTGCCTCATATTCTAGTGTCAGGACTTCATTTTTATTGCATGTATTTGGTGTGTCTGTGTCCTGCTCGTGTATGTACAGGTGTGTATGTACATGGAAGTGAAGGAAAGTCCTGAGTATCACTTTTGAAACATGTCTCTCACGGGCCCGGAGCTTACCAATTAGGTTAGATGGTCTGGGCTGTGGGCCCAGAGACCCTGTCTTCTCATTATTGGGATTACAGTGAGTGATACCATGCCCAGCATTGTTTTGGGGTTCTGGGAATCAAACTCAGGTCCTCTTTTTGCAAAGCCAGTGTTTACTGACTGGGCTATGCCCCAGCCCCCTGAATTCTCTTTTAATGTCATGAACTTCTGTGGCTAGCTTTTATGCTCTTAGCCTTTGAAGGAGCAGAGAGTGATCCTGAGCTCAGCAGTCTCCTACAATCTATCGCAGTCTCTGCAGATGTCTCTGAAATGTCCTAGGAAACACAGAAGACTCACTTTTCAGTCTGTACTCAATAGACCCAAGGGAACCTGAGACTAGAATCACATCTGCTGTGGGCTGGGAACTAGGGACTTAGTCACAAACAAGTTCCTGTCTCCTCCACTGCTTCCAGGGCTGACCTGGGCCTGAGGGCGAGCGGATGAACCAGGGATAATTTTGCCTTTGGGTCATCAGAGGCGTGTAATGGGTCTCTTCCAGCTCTCAGTAGCTGTGTGGCCTGGGAAGCTGCTGCCGCTGGAGTGCAGATGGTGTTGGCCTCCACAGAGACTGGTAAGAATCAAGTGAGCCGGTGTGTGGGCAGTGTTGAGTGGTAGTCAGTGCACAATGTCTACCGCCAGGTGAGTGGACACTGTCATCCTTGTATCTTTTGTTTAAAAAAGATGCATACACATGGCATGTAGGTGCCTGGGGAGGCCAATAAGGGTGCTGGATCCCATGTAAGTGGAGTTATAAGTGGTTGTGGGCTGCCTGAGCAGGGAGTTGGACTCTGTAAGAGCAGCAAGTACTCTTAACCACTGAGGTATCTCTCTAGCCCCATCTCTTGTAACCTGTGTCCAAGAGGCAGCACAGGGTTCCATCAGCCTGTGTATGCAGATAACTTTGTTGTTGGGTAAAGGATTGCTTCCTGCCCCTCTGTTAGCAGAGCAAGTCTTTTTCAACCCCCTTGGAAATGGCCAGGAATGTGGAATAGGAAGATTAGGAGGATGACTGCAAGTATCTCCTCCACCAGCAGGGCAGATGAGGAGCCATCTGGTATAGAGGTAGGGCTGTCCAGGAGCAGACAGGGAGAGACACTGGCTGCCAGCCCCCCTGTGCAAGTCCCCACTTGCCACCAGGGAGCAGGAAGCAGAGGTCCTCTGCACATCAATCCTGAGCAGTGGGAAAGCCACTCACCTCCCTGCAAAGCTCGGGTGCTGCTAAGTGTAGATGGGGTGTTGGCCCTGCAGTTTCCCGTCCTGCCCAGCCTTCTTTGCCTCTCTATGTCCCTGAGACATTCTTGGCAGACAGGTCAGCCAAACTTGCTTCCACTGCCCCTGGCTAAGACCTCCTCTCAGATCACTGAATCCCATCTACTTCTTGGCCAGGAGATAGGAAACAAGACTAGATATGACTTATAGCTCCATGTGTCCTGTTCAGAAGACCAAGGTGAATCTGAGAAGTGGGTGTGACCTGTTCTTATCTCTTTTGCACCCCTTCCTAGCCCTAGTATTTCTAGAAAGCACAACTGCCAATCCGAGGGGTGAACTGGGATTAGGATACCTTCAACTCCAAGTGAAGCATCGTCCAAGTGAGGAAACCATCCTTCCGTGTCAAAAGTGGAGATGTGGGGACATACAAAGTCCATCTTTCTAAAGGGCAGGACTTTCCAGTCCTTTATGAGAAAGTGTGAATATTTCTGGACTTGGGGGCATTTATATGCAAAATAACCACAGACATAATGGCAGTTGAAAAAACTAACAAATGCTAGCCAGGATATCAAAGAAAATGAACTCTCATATGTTATCAATGGAAAGGTAAATTAATCTAGTCATTATGGAGAACACTACAGAGCCTCTTCTATAAACTAGAAATAGATTCTCTGTATAACCCAGTGTTTCCACCCCTGGAAATGTATCCAAGGGAAATGTAATTAGTCTGAGGAATACACCTACAAACCTGATTATTGTTGCACTACTCAAAACAGCCAGATTGTTCATTAACATGGGCAAATAACTAGATAACTGGATAAAGAAATTGTGACCCATAGTGGAACATAGTGGAATACTATTTAACCATAAAAAGAATGCAGCCCTGTCATTTGTAGCAGAATAGATGAAACTGGAATGAATTATGGTAAATGAAATAAGCCAGACACAGAAAGATGAGTGCTGTCTGTGTTCTAGATGCAAGCTTACGTTACCAGTGAGAGGACTCGAGTTCAGATCCCTAGTACCCATGCAAATTGTGGCAGTTCATTAAGCCCAGCACATGGAATGAGGAGACAGGATCTTTGGAGTAATCCCAGCTAGCTAGACCAACTCTGGGTGAAAGTGGGAAATTGTGCCTCAATATAAAATGTGGCTTGTTGGTGTTTAATTTCTTGAGTTCTGTACATATTTTGGATATCATCTCTCTGTCAGATATAGGTCTGTAGGCTGTCATTTTGCTCTGTTGACAGTATTCTTTGCCTTACAGAAGCATTTCAATTTCATGAGGTCCCATTTGTTAATTGTTAATTTGTTGATCTTAGAGCCTGAGCTGTTGGTTTTCTAGTCAGGAAGTTGTCTCCTGTGTCAATGAGTTCACAGCTCTTCCCCATTTTCTCTTCTAATAGATTCTGTTTTATGTTGAGGGCCTTGATCCACTTGGACCTACCTACACTCTTATGCATGTAGACATCCAGTTAGACCAGCACTATTTGTCGAAGATGTTTTCTTTTTTTTTATTGTATGGTTTGGGGTATAGAGCTAAACTAAGAATTCTCAACAGAGGAATCTCTAATGGCTGAGATGCACTTAAAGAAATGTTGAATGCCCTTAGTCATAAGGGAAATAAAAATCAAAATGACCCCAAAGATTCCATCTTACACCCATCAGAATGGCTAAAATAATAATAATAATAAACTCAAATGACAGCAATGCTGGTGAGGATGTAGAGCAAGGGGAACACTCCTCCATTGATGGTGAGGGTGCAAACTTGTACAACTACTTTGGAAATCAATCTGGAGGTTTCTCAGAGTACTGGGAATAGATCTACCTCAAGACCCAGCTATACCATTCCTGGGCATATATCCAAAAGATGCTCCACTGCACCACAAGGACATTTGCTCAACTATATTCATAGCAGCTTTATTTGTAATGTGCAGAATATGGAAACAACCGAGATGTTCTCGACTGAAGAATGGATAGAAAGCCTCAACAAAAGAATGGATAGAAAAAAAAGTGGCACATTTACATAATGAAATACCACTCAGTTATTAAAAACAAAGACATCATGCAAATGCAGGCAAATGGATGGAACTAGAAAAGATCATCCTGAATGAGGTAACCCAGACCTAAAAAGACACACATAGTTTGCACTCACTTATAAGTGGACAACAGCCATAATGTACAGGGTAACCATGCTAAAATCCACAGATCTAAAGAAGCCAAGGAGGGACGAAAGGAGGATCCCCATATCTCACTCAAAAGAGGAAATAAAATAGATATCTGAAGGAGGGAGCTATGTGGAAGAGGGGATGGGGGAGTGGGAGAGAGACCAGAAATAGGTGGGGGAGCATCTCTAGGACAGGAGAGGCTCCTGGAACTCTACAGGGGTAACCCTAGCTGAGATTCCTAGCAGTGGCATATATGGAGCCTAGAGTTGCCACCTACTGTAGCCAGGGAGGACTTCCAGTGGAAGGAGGGGAACACCAACCTACCCATAAACCTTCAACCCAAATGTTGTTCTGCCTACAAGAAATGTAGGTATAAAGATGTAGATAAAGGGTGCAGAGATTGAGGGAATGGCAACTCAATTGTTGGCCCAATTTGAGAACCCAACCCACAGAGAGCCAATCTCTGACACTATTAATGCCATGCTTGCAGACAGGAGTTAGCATAGCTGTCTTCTGAGGGGCTTTGTCCAGTTGATGGAAGCAGATCCAGAGTCCTGCAGCCAAACAATAGGCTGAGTTTTGTGGAAGGGTGGGAGGAAGGATTGAGGGAGCTGGAGGGGTCAAGGATACCACAAGAAGATCCACAGAATAAACTAACCTCAGGGGCTCACAGAGATTGAACCACCAACCAAATAGCATGCATGGACTGGACCTATACCCCTATACATGTGTAGCAGATGTGCAGCTTGGTCATCATGTGGGTCCCCTAACAATGGGAGTAGGGGCTCTCTGACACTTTTCCCTGCCTTTGAATCCCCTTTCCCTAGCTGGGCTGCCTTGAATGGCCTCAGTGGGAGAGGATGTGACTTGAGGTGCCATGGTGGTTGACATCCCTTAGAGGCCCCTCTCTGAGAAAATGTAGAGGGGGTGGGAGGAGGGGAGCATAAGGGACTGATTGGAGATGGGGAGGGAGCTAGTATCAGGCTGTGAAGTGATGAAATAAAAAATACAAACAATAAATTAAAAACTGTGAGTAAGAGCACTGTTTCCTTTCACAGAGGATACACGTTTGGTTCCCAACACCCAACTGCCTGTAGCTCCAGCTCCAGGGGATCAGATGCTTGGGCCTCCTGAGCATTGCAGGCCTGTTGCATCTGCCGTATAGACATGTGCATAATTAAAAATAAAGATATAAATCTTAGAGAGTGGTGAGTGACTGAGGAAGACACCTGATACCCACATGCTCTGTACCTAAACACACGTGTCCCCACATATGTGAACATGCATACAGGCACACTGCACACACATCTATAAAAACAGAATAAAATTAAGACAGAATAGAAAAGTCAAATTTTGTAAGTGAAGACTGGGCTTGACCAGCACCCACTGTGCACATGAGCAGGAACATCGCACTGTAACATGCTATAAAATAAAAGGAAAAGTTGAAAGAGAAATTCTTGTGGTTGATGTCACAAAATATTTTCCACTCACCCATCCTACAATTCCCTGTTCGGTGTACAACTCAGAACCACAGGGATTTAGACACTGTGAGAAAAAGGTTCCGAATGTGAAATCTCCTGTCAGAGCTGTTTGGGCCACATTTTGCTTTCCAGAGAGAGGAAGCAGGGCGGACTCTGAAGGCTGTGGAGCCTGCAGAAGGCCCGGTGAACCATGCACTTCAGGAAACTGCCAGCAGGTGGGGGAGAAGCATGTCTCCTCCTGTGTCTGCAGAGCAGAGCAGCTGCGGGGGCTGCAGAGCTGTGGAGGGGAGCTGGCTCCGGAGCCCAGGCAAGGAATGACCAGCCCAAGCGCCAGTCTTTCCTCTGTGCTCTTGAAGCCATTTTGTCCTTCTGAACGCAGCCTTCCTGCCAGAGCTCATTCGCCTAGGTACAGGTGCGCTCCCAGACTTGGGGGTCCCCAAGCCTCCCCCACCTTCCAACTGACCTGTTTATACCAGAGCAGGCTCTTTGTGCTCCCCTCCCTCCTGTGTGCAGGGTCCACTTCCTACCAGCTTCATTAAAATTTCAATAACAAACATAAAATGCTGCGGCTGCCTTTAGGAAGGCGGGTGCCATGGCTGGCTCCCCTCCCCCTCACACCTGATTTGTGGTCAAATGAGACTGTTATATAAGGGCTCTGAGCCAGACCAATGGCATCAAATACATGCCAGCATGGGCAATTAAAATGCTTGAGTTCCCAAGGCACCCAGAAGTGCTGTCCTACTTAGGGGTCTGCTAGGCACTGGGAACATTCCTCTTGAGGAAGCTGGCTCCTGACACTGGCCCCCCATTACTCTGGACAATTGGCTGAGCTGTTACATCCTCAGGTCTCTTCTAATTTTAAAATACTGCTATGACCTCTCAGAAAGGATTCAGTCATTGTGCTGTGTCAGTGCCATGAGATGATGCCAACATAATTTCTGAGAGGGGCACCTAGGCTCAACTCTGCCTGCCTCTCCTCCCTACCCCTCCAGCACCTTCCCTGCTAGGTCAGATCAGGGCTGGAGCGGCCAGGATCCTGCAGTGGCTTAATCACATGGGAAAAGGGGAATTCTTCTCTCTTAATTCGATGTGAGGTTCAGCTTGGTACCGTATTTCTTCACGTGGAGGCTCACGCTTCCAAGATGGAGCATCTTTGACTCTGCTAGTCATAAGAGCAGAGTGGTGATGTGAGTAGGTTCCAGGTTTGTCACCAGACGGAGTCTTTACAGCATGTGGGTTTTGTTCTTCAGCTGACAAGGGATGGGAGAGTGTGGTCCTTGTGTGACAGTGTGGCGGTGGTGAGCCCGGTAAGAGCCCACTGAGATACCATCAGGTCATAGGGACCATTCCTAGAAAGAGGCTGACACTGGTCTCAGGAGTGACAGCAAGTAAGGCCACACCTTAGACTGGCCCCTTCTACAGTGCCAGAGCCTCGTACTTTCTTCCTGCACTGCTATTTGATGCCACAACTGGGTGTTGGCCAGGGTGCTGAAGTTGTACATTGGATCTCCAAAACTATGACCGGAATGAACCTTTTTTCTTTGTGAAGCATCTAGTCCCAGGTGTTTACTTATGCTAACGATGCTTAGTTTGTGGAGAAATGCTTTGAAAGCCAGAGCTTATAGTCTCTGCACAGAAAGAATGAGGTTGCTCATGTTTTTCAGTCTGCATTTAGCCCATGTTAATCCAGTGTGAATTTATCATGATTCACATCTACAAAGAGTTTTCAAATATACTTAAAACACTTCAGTTACAAATGTTAGGCCCTCCACAGATCTTTTGGGGGAGACACTATTCCATCCATTTCCTACATTAACAGGCCATTTTTCAGCCAAATGCTCTACCACTGAGATATCCCCCATAGTGTGCTACTTTTGGGTTCTTGCTAGAGGAGGAGGTCAAAAAGCATGAGAGGGTAATGGCAAGATTCACAAGCTACAGTGCCAGGAAACACCTCACTGACACCCACAGCAGCTCATTTGGGAGTCACTGCCTCTATGATGCTTAAGGCGGATGTGAATTGTGACTGTGTGGCGAAACCTTAACCATTATATCCCAGCTTACCTGAGGTTTAAAGGGAGGATAAAACTTGTGTTTATTGGGGCTGGAGAGATGGCTCAGTGGTTAAGAGCTCTGGTTGCTCTTACAGGAGACCTGAGTTTGGTTTTCAGCACCCATATGGAGGCTTACAACTGTGTGTAGGTCCAGCTCCAGGGGATCTGATGCCCTTTTCTGGACTCTGTGGACACTTGCCCATACATGCACACAGACCACATGTATATTCATGCATTTGATATTTTCTGCTGCTGTGATAAAGACCCATCGAAGGCAATCTCAGAAAAAGTTTGTTTTGGCTTGAGTTTCCAGAGGGATAAGAGTCCATCATGGCGGGTAGAGGCATGGGAGAGAGTGGCAGGCACGGTGTGAGGAACAGGAGACAAAGGGCTCACCCCTTACTGCAGACACAAAGTGGGTGAACTGGAAGGAGGGTGAAGCTATAGACTTTCAGCTCCCACCTCCAGTGATTCCTCAGGCAAGTCCACACCTCCCAAACCACAATACCAACCAGGGACCACGTGTTCCAGTCCCTAAATCCATGGGGATATTTCTCATCCAAACCATCACATCATAATTAAAAAGAAAATAAATAATTTAAAAAATGGATATACTAAGCTTCACACTGTGATTGCCTGGCCTCGGCATAAACTGAGTTGAGAGTAACAGTTGGATAATTAGCATATCTCATCCATTGTTTTTGTGATGAAAGTGTTTCAGATTTCAGTACAAGATTGCAGTTACTCAGTTACTGTCCTCTTCCCATCGGCTTCCCACAAGCAGACTGTAACTAAAAGTTGGGGCCTTCCCACCAGCCTCTCTCTCCCCAGAGCTCCACCCTTCAGCCCCCAGAACCTCTGCTCTGCTTGTATGCGGCACTGTGTAGTAGTTGGCTTTTTCTTTCAGTGTGGAGGATAGTAGAACTCACAGGTTTGCATACACTAGGCAAGTGCTCTACAAACCTCTCTGGCCAGTGTTTGTCTCTCTGTGTCTGGCTTGCCGCAATTAGAAGAACATCCTCCTCTTTCATCTGATATCACAAATTACAATATTTCCTTTTTCTTATGGATGGAAATATTTTATCTGCATAATATATAAAGTGCATTTCATGTTTTCTTTTTTATTACACTTGTGTGTGTGCATGCATGTTTCTTGTGTCCCATGGTGTACATGTGAAAGTCAGATGGCAACTTGTAGGAGTTGGTTGTCTCCTATCATGTGGAACCTGGGGATCAAAATTAGTTCAGTGGGATTAGCAGCTAGCACCATTAACTTCTGAGCCATCTCACTGACCCCCATATCATATATACATATATACATATATACATATATTTAACAAACTCATCTGTTGACAAACACCAAGGCAGCTTCTACACTTGGTCCACGCTTTGATGCTTTGATGCCGTGATGGCTGCAGACATCTCTGTGAAGTACATGCTGTGTGTAAACCCAGCAGTGGGATTTGCTGAGTCATACCACAGGCTTTTTTTAATGTTTGAAGAAACTATTCTGTCTTCCACAAAGACCATGACACTTTAAATACCTGTAATGTGTAAAGGTTCTAATTTTCCCACCTCACTGTCCATACTTAATTTTCATCTCCTTGGTAACAGTATCCTGAGGTGTGGGGTGGTATCTGGTGGTCTGAATGAGAAATGGCCCCACAGTCTTGGGTGTTTGGACACTTAGTCCCCGGTTGATGAAGCTGTTTGGAGAGGTTATGGAACCCTTGGGAAGTTCAGGCTTGCTGGAGGAAGTGCATCACTCGGGGTTTGTAGCCTTGCCCCACTTCCTGTTTTCTTTCTCTGCTTCCTTTACAGGATGAAAATGTCATCAGCGTGTCTCCTACTCCTGCATTTAAGCCTTCCTTGTCTGCTGCCAGCCTTCCTCACCATGATGGAGTCTATCCTTCAGGAGCTGTAATCAAAATAAACCCTTTCTTTCTGAATTGCTTTTTTGTCAGGGTATTTTATCACAGCAACAGAAGTGAAATGAGTACAGCCTCTCACTGTGGCTTTGGTTTGCATACCCCAGTGACAGTGATTTGAACATGTTTTCATTTACCTGTTAGTCTTCAGATTGTATCTGCCCTTTGCTGCTCTCTTACTGAGGTTAACTTGTGTTGTTATTGACTTGTTAGGAAGTTTTAATTTCAGATATTAGTGCCTTATCAAATGCAGGGTTTGTAAATATTTTCTCCCATTCTGTGGATCACCTCTCAATTTGTAGTTGTCAGCTTCCCCTGTGCAAACCTGTTAGCTGGGTGATGTCTCAGTTAAAATAATAATAATAATAATAATAATAATAATAATAATAATAATAATAATAAATGTGTCATGGCTGGGGAGATGGCTCAGCCAATAAAGTACTTGTTTACAAGCATGAGGACCTGACAGTTTTTCTGTGATCTTTCTTGTGCTCTTGGGTTCCATTATTGTGTGCGGGTTTTACTGATTTGTTTTTTTCAGTTTCTTTCTTTATCTTCCTAGCTAGTTGATTCTCAGTCACTTGTCTTTTGGTGGATTATTTCTTATCCATGACCAAGTTGGCTGTCAATTGAACTTTGGTCTTCCATTGTGTTCTTCACTTCTAGGATTTCTGTTTGACTCTTTGTTCATGATTTCTGTTTATTATTTTTTCCTCATTTTGTTTCTATATCATTTTCCTGGTTTTTCATTTAGGTATCTTCTTGTGGGATATTTCCATCCCACTGAATTTATTGAAGTCTTTTCCAGAAAGTTCAGAGTTTATTTTCATGGGATCAGTTGCTGGATCACTAGCCCTTATCAGTGATTAGGTATTATGTTTGACTATTCTTACTTCATGTAGACGTGCCTGAGTCTTTCCTAAGAGCTAATAACCACTCAGCTCAAACTCCACTGATTATATTTACATTTTATGTAATTAGAAAGAAGTAAACCCTTTTTGAGACATATAGTAAATAACTGTTTCCTGTGCTTTGCCTACTGTATCATCCTATAGCAAGCAGACGCTGTACAGTTACACACTCAGTCTACTAAGCAACTGTGTGGAGAAAAAAGTACCAAGAACCTTCCTGTCTCTGACTCCCCAGTACGAAGATTAAAAGTGTTTGCAACCACACTTGGCTTTTAAAATGTGGGTTCTGGCACTGAGCTCAGATGGTCTCACTGGCATGGTAGGTACTTTACTGATGAAGCTGTTTCTCCATCCTTTGTTTTCAACTCTTTAAAAGCAGTTTATTTGGGAAAATATAAAATCTCAGATTTTAATGAAGTAACACACAGTGATTGTTTAGTCAGTAAGCTTTAGTCAGACATAAAGAATGTTGTCCTATTTTAAAGCCTGGAAGACCTTGTCATATTTTCTTCCATATGTTGAAAAGGTTTAAATTTCTCAAGTATCCATATGAAATTAAAGTTTGTGTATGATGTAAACTCAAGGTTCATTTCTGCCCACATTGATAGCTACTTCCTTCCATTTAAAGATTCACTCTTTCTCCATCTTGTTGGTATGCTGATACCCATGTTATAATCGGGACTGCAAATGTGTGGGTAGGTTTCTGGACTCCCAGTCTCTGCTGTTGGCTTGGCTTACAGGTCTCTTAGAGCCAATTCAAACTTAATGCAACTTTTATAAGGATGTCTTGAGATGTGGTAATGTAGTCCTCTCACTGTTTTCATCCAGATTGTCTTTGCTGTGCTAGATACTTAGAATGTTTTTTAGATATTTACATCTTAAGATGTCAAGTCTTAGGCCAGGCATGGTGGTGCATGCCTGTAATCCCAGCACTCAGGGAAGCAGAGGCTGGCAGATCTCTGAGAGTTTGAGGCCAGCCTGGTCTACAAAGAGTACAGGACAAACACAAAGAAACACTACACAAAGAAAACCTGTCTTGAAAACCCCAAAAAATAATATGCCAAGTCTTAAACACACATATACACATATACATATGTACATGCACATAATATAAACTTAAATTCACATATGCACACACACATACACCTCTGTTGATATTTTAATCAACATTAGCCAACTGCAAGATCATTTTGGGGTAAAAAACTACCTTACACTGAGCTTTTCATTCCTGTTAGACATTTATTCTTCTACTCCTTCAGGCCCCTTTTATGGTTTAGTAATGCATCTTAGCTCTCACCACTGCAGTCCTGCACAGATTTTGTCAGGTTTCTTCCCACATGTTTGATGTCATTTGATACTATTGCCTGTAAAAGTTTAAAAATTTATCTTCAAATGATTTGTTCTTGTAGAACTCTGGGCTTGAGCCTTGGTTGTCTCAGGGCTCAGCTTTGTGCATTTCCTATTTCCCACTCTTAGTTGTGGCATCTGTCAAATTGAGACATAATCACAACTTCATCTGTGCATTGTGGAGATCAGCTAATGCTGCAGTACCAGAGTGAGACACTCAAATATGCTAATTTGAGACGTTGGGTGAATTGACCTGTCCTGAGGTTCAAGTTGAGTTTGAACAAACCTCGAATGCTTTCCTTATTTCTCATGAGTTTTTCTGCCAAGCCAGTGTTCTCTTGTGAGATACTCAATTATCAAGTCTTTAATGTGAGAAAAGAGCTGCACTGAGCATAAAGAAGTCAATATGGGTGGCTAACGTAGTCAAAGTTTTGGTAGGAGGAAGAAGTTTGCTAGGTTGTGTAAGTCTACAGTTCTCAGCTAGGAAACCCTTGCAGGAGCCCAGTAGCAGCTGTTGAAGACACACACTGGCCCCTCCCCACCATGTAGGCCACACTTAGTGTCCAAATGGATTAAGTAAGTGTTCTGTATGAGTTATTTTTCCACGTAGATGGTTTTGCTTTGAGCACAGTAACTGAGACTCAAGCACCCTGAAAATTTTCTGGAAAGCCTGTATTTGGTGGGCACTTGCTCACAAAGCAAAGATAAATTGTGGGAGAGGTCAGGATTTTTGGTGAATTGTTGATCATGGAGATGAAAGGCAGAAAGACATTCTTTAGATGAAATGGCCACTGTTCCAGTCCATCCCTAAGTGGCTGTAGTTCTGTCCTGATACACAGGACCCTGATTTCTCCTGTCTCCCCATCTTTCTCCTGCCACACTCCCAGGGTACCATTTACATTGTACTTGCCATTGTCATATTAAGGCCCACCTTTCCCTTATCTAGTCCAGAGGCACCTTTTCCCCATCAGATGCCTCATGGGGATTTCTGCATTGACCTTTCCTCTACTTAGTCTCTCATTCTCTCCTCCGTCTTTGGTCTATTTCTTGACATAATAGTCAGCCTTATGAGTTCTACATCTGAGGATCCAACATATACAGAAAGAAAATACTAAACAAAGATTGGATCTTTACTGAATGTAGACAAGTTTGTAAAGAGTACAGTGCATTGATCATTTCCACATATGATTACAGGTGTGTCCTGGGTATGCCTCAGTGCATTGATCATTTCCACATATGATCACAGGTGTGTCCTGGGTATGCCTCAGTGCATTGATCATTTCCACATATGATCACAGGTGTGTCCTGGGTATGCCTCAGTGCATTGATCATTTCCACATATGATCACAGGTGTGTCCTGGGTATGCCTCAGTGCATTGATCATTTCCACATATGATCACAGGTGTGTCCTGGGTATGCCTCAGTGCATTGATCATTTCCACATATCACTACAGGTGTGTCCTGGGTATACCTATGTGATTTCATAAATGGGACTTGAGCATCTGGAGGTGTGGATGCCTGAGGATTTCTGAAGAGGCTCTCCCTGTGTTCCACTATGGTTTAAACAGGAACCATTGGCGTTTTGAACACTTGGTCCCTAGCTAGTGGCAGTATGTTGGGAGGTTGAGAAAACCTTGGGAGGTGGAGCCTAAATAGAGGCAGAATTCTGGCCATTGTGGTGTGACGTTGAGGTTACACCCAGTTCTCAGCTACTCTCTCTCCTTCATGTTCATCAAGAAGTAGAACAGCTCTGCCAAGTACTCCCACAGTCAGGATGTTATCTCCCAGTGTGAAGCCAAGTGACTATGGAGTGAACCCTCTTGTCCTATGAGCCAAAGTTAGGTTCCTCCTCCCTCTAAATTGTTTCTGTGTGTACATGGTCACAGCTACTACAAAGCTAAGTAACACAAATATTGAGAAGAGACTGTACTTAGTATGTGCTATCGTTAATATCAAATGCCATTTCGACAGAATCTGAAATCATTTCAGGGGTGAGTTCTAAGCAGTGTGTGTGATTGTCCAGTTTATTGAACTGAGGTCGGAAGGCTTGCCCACCATGGGTA
Source organism: Meriones unguiculatus (assembly GCF_030254825.1). Taxonomy (NCBI): domain Eukaryota; kingdom Metazoa; phylum Chordata; class Mammalia; order Rodentia; family Muridae; genus Meriones; species Meriones unguiculatus. Next base: position 98,677,476 of record NC_083364.1, on the reverse strand, counting down.
GGACTATTTCCTGTTTGGCATCTTGGACTGTGTAAGTAGAGAGAGGAGCTGAGCAGCATTCATCCCTCTGCTTTTTGTGGATGTGATTGATGAGCTGCTTCAAGCTTTTGCTGCTACCACTTCCCTTCCCTGACCTGTATGTGAGCTAAACTACTCATCCAGCCTTGCATTACAGTGTTTCACCTAGCCTTTTTGTTTTTTTGTTTCAGGCATTTAGATTTTATCATCAATATTTTATTTAAAAAATTTAAGTGCCCAGATATAATGCTGATTTTGTACTTATTTTTTAGTGTGTGTGTGTGTGTGTGTGTGTGTGTGTGTGTGTGTGTGTGTAGACACTGCATCTCAGCATGTATATGGAGGGCAGAAGATATCTTGTGTAAGTTAGTTTTCTCTGTCCACCGTGTGCATCCTGGGGATGAAACTCAGGTAGGTAGGATTGGTAGCAGATGCCTTTACCCACTGAGTCCTCTTGCTGGCCCATTATATCATTGTTTTAATTGTACATATTTATGAGGTACAGTATTCTATTTAAATAATCTGATTAAAATATGGTATGTAGTGTTTCCGCTTCATCATTACATTGAGTTGGAGACTCATCTATTCTTGAAATTTATACTAGGTTATAAACCACAGCAGCCCCACTCTGCTACAGACACTCAGACTTGTTGCTTCTCTCTAATTCTGTCTTGGTGGCTCTTATCTAACTCTATCCTCACCTTCCCTCCCAACACTCTTACTGTCCTATGATCCCTGTTTCACATTATTTGACATTATTTGAGCATATGCCTATGAGGGGCATGTGGCATCTGTCTTTCACTGTCTAGCTACTTGCTTCCCTCATCTATATATAAAGAGCATGAGCTGCTGGCTGCACAGTGACTTGATGGTCACCAGGCCTTATGATATCAAGACCTTCTCTCTTTTCCGGGCAGCCATGTGGCCTCTTAGAGTCCTGTACTGAGGAAAGCCACACTTCCCAGGTGGGACAACCTCCCGCGTGTCTTTCATGCACAGTCCTGCCCAGAGAATCCACAGAAGGCTGAACAGATCCATGGTGTAGTGTGCTGTAAGCTCTTTATGAAGAGTTGGGCTGTTGGCTTGCACCACCACGGAGCCTGCATGTCTTTGGGACCCAGCTCAAAGCTTAGGCATGGTAGCTTCCTGATGCTTCCAAAGGGAAGATGCTTTCTTTGTACCTCTGGGTGTCTAGAATGGGGGTACTGTGAGGTCCTATGAAGAGCCACTGATACCAAGAAAAATGTTCATATGCATGAGCTGAATTCATAAAAAAAAATTGGGCCAGTGTCTTCCAGAAGCTGTGGAAGGCTTTCTTTGTCAGAGGCACTCAGAGGGAGATCTCAGGTAAGGGTTTGCTCAGGTCTAAATGGTCTCTCTTTGTGAGGCAGTCAGTTGGTAACATGTCTTTTAAACCAGGACTTCAGGGCTTAGGAGGTGGCTCAGTGGCTAGGGCACTTGCTGCAAAAGCCTGAAGACCTTAGTTGGGTTCCAGAACCATGTACAAGCTGCACATGATGGCACCATTCTATGACTGAGTGCTCTTTTAGGAAGCTGGAAGATGGACAGGAGAAAGCTGTGAAGAGGATCAGCTAGAGTACTGGCAGTAAATAACAGGAGGCCCTGTCTCAGGCAAGGTGGAAGGTGAGGACCAATGGCCAAAGTTGCCCTCTGACCTCCTCACATGAACCACTGTGTGCCCAACTCCCCCAGATTAAAAAAATAAAAAGCAAAAATAAAAAAGAAGCTCATGTGGCCTACTTTTCCTGCTGGATTTTATTCAGCTACTGTGACCCAAAAAATCCTCCTGAAATACAAAACAGAAGAAAGATGATGTTCTGTTCTCTTATATTTAAGCTAAAACAAACAAACAAACAAAACCCTAAAAACCCTTCCACTCCCATCTTCTCTGTTGCCAAAGTTGAGTTTTAAGCCAGGAGTCAGTCTCAATGCTCACTCAGAGGATCCGAGAGTCATTAAAACTTATTACAACTCCAACTGCAGAAAGTAATTGCACACTTTTGTAAGTAGCTTAGGATTGATTAAAAATGCATAAAGGAAAGCTGCAAAACTCTCCACTGGCTGGATGCTGCCTTCTCGGGGAACCTCCGCAGCTGTTCATTCTCTCAGAAACCTCTCCAGTCTTCCGGAAGGGTGGGAGGAGGAGCTTCCACCCTGAGGAGAGCAGGGCAGCCCAGACATAGTAGAATTCATTTCAGCATGTGGAGCTCATCACATTTTGCTGGGCCTGGTCCTCCCCTCAGAGGCTACATCCCTGTGCACAGCGTGGTAGGAGCTGCTACCAATGTGGACAGAAAGGGAGAGATGGAGGCAGCCTCTCTGGATGCTTGGGAAGAAGATTCTCCCAAGTGCAGAGGTTTGCAGTGGGATTTTAGCAAATTTCCAGAGAGGTTTACGCCCTGTGTCTCTCCTGCTCCATCTCTCAGGAGTGATTCCCCACAGCTTTGTGTTGGTTCAGGGTCACCGCGCATGAACCGCTGTGACTGGCACAATAGATGAGGCATGCTCACTCAACGGACAGTTAATGGACACCCTGAGAGGCCAACTATGTTAGCTGGTAGGGAAAGAGATTAAGGTGTGAAGGTGGGAGGCAGAAGAGTAGCAGGAACCTTAATTACTCCATGTCATGGGACATATATTAGGTTCTTGGAGGCTATGCTTAATTACAGGTAAATCGCATTGGATTTCAGATGCAAGGCACATGAACATTCCTTTCTTCCTTCCACTCATTCCTTCTTTCCATCCTTTTTTTTGTCCCTCCTTTCCCAACGCCAAACATCTTCTACTCCATGCCAGTCATTTTTCTAGGTTCTGTAATATAGTAGGAAACAGCTCCTATTTCTTAGAAATCTCTGACCTGTACCTAGTTTTCCCCTTTGAAAAAAATTCTCAAATGAGTCCTGTTTGACCTAGGTGGTTCCCCTTTCCACTTATTTCTTATTTTAAAAAGAGACTTTTGAATGAAACACATATCAGAAGCTGAATAGAATTTCCTGAATGAAGCACACCCTGAAAGCGCCTACAGATGGATAAATGAGGTGATTCCCATACCCAAAGCTTACATTTATACTGTCCAGTTATTATGCTCTGTACGTACAATGATCAAACCTTTAAATTTGCTTACCTTTATAAATAAAACCATATGGTTCACAAAAGGGACTATAAAGAGATACAAGGATGGTGTTTCTAGACACTGTTTATGGGATTCTTCTGTATTTTGGTAGGAAAGGTTTGTTCAGTTTCTCTGACATATGATATTTCATTGTGCAGATATCTCCCAAGGAGTAGTTCTCATTCTCTGTTCATGCTCAAGTGAGCTGTTTCCTGGTTTTTGACTGTTTCACACAGTTTCTACTATGACAATTTTATGCACATCTTTTTGTGAACATGCATGTATCTATCTTCCAGCAATAATTTTAGTTCTAGACCTACTAAGTTCCAGCATGTATATATTCAGTGTTAGTTCACATAGTTTCCTACAAAGAATTTCCAGTTTGTGTTTCAATGATGGCGTGAGAGCCCAGCTCTTCCTTGCTCTTCTCTGAATGTAGCGTGGCCGATCTTTTTCATCCTCGGTAGGTTCATCTCTATGGTTTTAATTTGCATTTATCTAATGAAGAATGAAGTTGTTGACTTTCTCCTGTACTGAGTCACCATCTGGCACATCTTTATTGAAATAACTGTGCTGGGCAGTTTTTTGTTTTTTGTTTTTTTTTTTTTTTTTTTTTTTTTTTTTTTTTTTTGTCAAGTTGACACATAATTAGTCTCCTGGGAAGAGGGAACCGAACCTCAACTGGGAAATTACCTCTAGCCAACTAGCCAACTAGCATGTGGATGGTGGTGGGGGAAGGGCCTAGCCATTGTAGGTGGTGCTGCCCTAGGGCAGGTGATCTCAGGTAATAAGGAAGAAGCCTGAGTGAGCCATGAGGGTGGTGAACCAGTAAGCATCATTCTCTTATGGACTTTGCTTTAGTTCCTGCTTCCAGTTCATGTCCTGAGTTCCCTTAGTAGTGTACTAGGACCTGGAAGTATAAGATGAAGTAACCCTTTGCTTCCCAAATTTTCTATCACACAGAAGCAACTAGAACAGAGATTGGTACCAGGAGTGAGGAATTGCTGTGGCAGACCCAGCCATGCTGTTTTTGGGAAGGGTTGTGGAAGTGTTCAGAACTTTGGGCTGAAAAAAACCATTGAGTTCTTAGAGCTTTAGGGCTCTTTTAAGGAACTTTGGTGATAGACAATAGAGGTCTTACTTGTGAAGTTTCTGAAGGAAGTTGGGAGGGTCCCTCAAAGACTATGTTTGTGTGATGTATTTGAATTAAGAATCTTTGGAAGGGAAACCTTCTGTGATTTACTGGGATAATAGATATCTTCTCAGTTGGGGCTGAGAAGTCAGATGTGGTTAAGAAGAGACCAGCATCATTCAGATGATTTCTCCTGGGAGCATTGCCTCAAGCCAACACACAAAAACTGTGGTCCAGGGATGGAGGTGTATGGGGGGGGGGGTCAAGGCTGTATCTTAACGTGGTAGCCCGATTTGTTAAGTGTGTAAGAGTCTCACATGGTACTGGTTTTGAAAGACTAAAAGGGTCATGGAGGAAGGCTCGTAGCAGGAGTGCCTGAAGATCTATCAGGATGCCATTGGTGAAGCTGCAGCCTCAGTTGCAGTAAGGCCACAGCAGATTGAAGATGCCAGGTCTGTGGACACTAGGCAGCAACAGGTATATCATAGAGCTGACCTGAGCCTACTGGATGTGTGTATTTCAGACAGCAGAGTTGGAGAAACGGGACAGCCCCTTTACGTTCAGAAGGTGAATGAGTCTGATGTCCTGGACATTGAGCTTCAGGACTTGAATTACACAACTGGATGTTATTATAATTGTACTAATGTTTTTCCCTCTTAGAATAAGAAATATGTAACTTATTTTGGATGTTAT